>NC_132924.1:75906669-76531669 GCF_047675955.1 Chlorocebus sabaeus
ATTACTATAAAACAATGTTGAACAAAACAACATTATTTGAAGATCTGCTGTAGTGGGATTACTATCCACCATATTTGTTACTATTTTTTATTGATTGCCCTTGCTGTTTGTTCTTATTTTTGTCTTCCACTCTTTTTCTGTTTGGTGGTTCTAACTGAGCATTTTATATGATTCAATTTTCTCTCCTTTTCAGCATTTGATTTATAATTCTTTCTTTTAGTGGTAGCCCTACATTTGCAGTATTAATTTCCAACTAATCCTAGTCCACTTTCAAATGACACTACATTTGGCTCTAGCAAAATATGTGTTTGAACAGCATGGGTCCACTTTTACAAGAATTTTTTTCAATAAATCCAGTCAATCCTCCCTCTTATAGAGTTCTGCATCCACAGCCAAATGCAGATTGTAGGATGCAAAATCCCCCAAGACAGAGGGCCAGCTTTTGTCTTACGCAGGGTATGCAGAGGGACTTGAGTATGTGTGGATTTTGGTATCCACAGGGGTCTTAGAATGAATGCTCCACAGATACCAAGGGACAATTGTGTACTGCTTCACCTTATAATAACAAAATAATCACAATTACTCCCTCCTGCCAATTGTATCATTGCTGTCATTAATTTTACTCATATAGAAGTATGTATGTGTGTGTGAGTGTATGTGTGTGTGTACCTAAGCATATGTAATTGATTTTTCAGTCTGTTCAGCTTTTTATTTGTTAGGATGCAGTAGCACCAAGTTCCTTACATGAAGAATCCCAAACCAGAAGCTCTTTTATTTCCTTTTATTGTCCAATTGCATTGTATGGGACCTCCAGTACAATGCTGAATAAAAGTGGTAAAAAAAAAAAAAAAGTTGTTCCAGGCCAGGTGCAGTGGCTCATGCCTGTAATCCCAGAACTTTGGGAGGCCAAGGTGAGCGGATCACCTGAGTTCGAGACCAGCCTGGCCAACATGGCAAAACAACGTCTCCACTAAAAAATACAAAAATTAGCCGGGTGTGGTGGCGCACACCTGCAGTCCCAGCTACTAAGTGGGGATGAGGCAAGAGAATTGCTTGAACCCAGGAGGCAAAGGTTGCAATGAGCCAAGATCACACCACTGCATTCCAGCCTAGGCAACTCCATCTCAAAACAACAACAACAACAACAACAAAAGTTGCTCCAGATCTCAAAGGGAAAGCATTCAGTCTTTCATTATTAAAGTGTGGCACTAAGTATAAATTTTTCATAGATGGCTGCTGTTGGAGGAGGTCCTCTTCTCTTTCAAGTTAGTGGAGAGTTTCTATCAGGAATGACACTGAGTTTTGCCAAAAAAAAAAATTTTTTTTTTTTGAGACAGAGTCTTGCTCTGTCACTGAGGCTGGAGTGCAGTGGCGTGATCTCAGCTTACCGCAACCTCTGCCTCCTAGGTTCAAGTGATTCTCCTGCCTCAGCCTCCCCAGTAGCTGGGATTACAGGAAGGCACCACCATGCCCGGCTAATTTTATATTTTTAGTGGAGATGGGGTTTCACCATGTTGGCCAGACTGCTCGTGAACTCCTGACCTCAGGTGATCCACCCACCTTGGGCTCCCAAAGTGCTGGGATTACAGGCGTGAGCCACCATGCCCAGCCTATCAAACACTTTTTTAAAAAATCTATTGAGATAATCACATTTTCCCTTTTTCAAGTTTGTGAGTGGTGAATTATACTGCTTAATTTTATTTATTTATTTATTTGAGACAGGGTCTCCCTTTGTCACCCAGGTTGGAGTGTGATGGTACAATCACAGCTCACTGCAGCCTTGACATCCTGGACTCAACTGATTCTCCTGCCTCAGTGTCCTGGGTAGTTGTGACTACATGTGTGTGCCATCATGACTGGCTAATTTTTTTCTTTTCTTTCTTTCTTTTTTTTTTTTTGTACACACTGAGACTCACTATATTGCCCAGGGTGATCTTGAACTCCTGGATTCAAGCAATCCTCCCACGTTGGCTTTCCAAACTGCTGGGATTACAGGCACGAGCCACCACACCTGGTCCACTGCTTGATTTTTGGTCATAAAATTAATCTTGCATTTGAGAGATAAACCCCCACTTGGTCATGATGCATTATCCTTTTCCCATATTATTGATTTTGATTTGCTCATGTAATGTTAAGGATTTTGGTTTTGTGTTCATGAGGGATTATTTTCTAGTTCTTTTCTGGCAATATTTTTATCTAATTTTGTTATCAAGACGATACTGGCCTCATTAAGTGAGTTGGGAAGAGTTCTCTCCTTTCTAATTTTTGAGACAGTTTATGTAAAACTGGTATTATTTCCCTTAAAATGTTTGGTAGAATTCACTTGTAAGGTCACCTGCTTCACAGATGGTGTTTTCTTTTTATGCATGATTTTTTGAAATTCACTTTTAAATTTACACAGAGTAAAAATTACTCTTTTTGTTGACAGTTCTGTGCATTCTATCAAATGCTTGTACGCATGTTACCATGACTACAATCAAGATGCAGAACAGTTCTTTCCCTTCCCCTGGACCAAAGTAAATTATTTCATGCAGTACCCCTTTGTAGTCAAACTTTACCTCAACATGTATCTCCTGGCAACAACTGATCTGCTCCCCATCGTTTTTATTTAGCCTTTTCCAGAATATCATAAAAGTGGAATCACGTAGTATGTAATCTTTCCAGTATAGCTTCTTTCACTTTGTAAAATGTTCTTGAGTTTGTTTTTTTTCTTTTACACGGAGTCTCGCTCTGTTGCCCAGGTTTAAGTGCAGTGGCATGATCTTGGTTCACTGCAACCTCTGCCTCCCAGGTTCAAGGGATTCTCCTGCCTCAGCCATTCAAGTAGCTGAGACTACAGGCACCCACGACCATGTCTGGCTAATCTTTGTATTTTTAGTAGAGACGTAGTTTTGCCGTGTTGGCCAGGCTGGTCTCGAAATTCTGACCTCAAGTAATCAGCCCACCTCGGCCTCCCAAAGTGCTGAGATTACAGGCATGAACCACTGCACCCGGCTTGTTCTTGAGATTTTTATCTATTTTGTTGTGTGTACCAATTGTCACTTTTTATTACTGAGCAGCATTCCATTATGTGGATGTACTACAGTTTGGTTTTCCACTCACATCTGAGAGAACTTTGGGTTGTTTCAAGTTTCTGGCGATTGTAAATAGTCTTCGATAATTTGAGGGTGGTATCTTTTCCTTTGAAAATTTTGGCCAGATTTTCCTGTTACTGATATGTTGAGTAATTTGGGATTTTAAGATGGACAATTTGACTATTATGCTGTTCATGCCTGCAATCCCAGCCTTGGGAAGCCAAGGTGGGAGAATCACTTGAGGTCAGGAGTTTGAGACCAGCCTGGCCAACATGGTGAAACCCCATCTCTATAAAAATTGGCCAGGTGTGGTGGCACACACCAGTACTCCCAGCTAGTTGGGAGCCTGAGGTGGGAGAATCGCTTGAACTTGGGAGGCAGAGGTTGCAGTGAACTGAGATTGCGCCACTGCACTTCAGCCTGGACGACAGAGTGAGACTCCATAAAAAAAAAAAAAGAAAAAAAAAAAAAAGAAAAGGATATTATGCTGGCTGTGAAGCTCTGGGTCCTGTTAAAATCTTCTAAGCTCTGAGTCCTGCTGAAATCTTCTAAAGATACTGATTTTTGTTTGTTTGTTTTAGTAAGCAATCAATCTGGTTAGGCTCAGATCACAAGTTCTGTCATGCCTTCAGGGACAGTAATCCCAATATTTAGTTTTCAAAACCTTTGCTATGCTCTTTGGGTCTGTACATTACATGCAACACTCACGAGTTGTTCTGAGACCTTTGTGGTATTTTTATCATAGCTCATTTCTCAAAGCCTTAACTATGCTTTCTTGAGTAGTCCTCCCCTTATCTGCATGGGATGCATTTATAAGACCCCCCCAGTGGATGCCTCAAACTGTGGATAGTACCCTATATATCCTATACAAGCACTGTGGCTATAACTTTTGCAGTTTGAGATGTGACAGCAAAACTAGTACAAAATTGTCTTCTCCACAATTTCACAAATAGAAGATTTGTCCTTATCATAGATTTTAGCAATCTCAGCATATGATTTTTTTATTTCTTTATTAAGTCAAAAACTTTCACCTTTTCACTTAAAGGAAGCACTTTATGGCTTCTCTTTGGTATATCCAAGTAGTTAGCATCACTACTCTTGTACTTTGGGGCCCTTATGAAGTAAAATAGGATTAGCTGAATGCAAGCCCTGAGATACATCAACAGTTGATCTGATAACTGAGATGGCTACTAAGTGACTAGTGGGCAGGTGTCTGATTTAACAGTGACTTCAAAGCAGATGCTATAAATATGTTTGAAGAATGAAAGGAAACCATGTTTAAAGAATTAAAGAAGAGTACGATGTAATTCATCAGAGAATATCAGTAAGTTGAAATTTTTAAGAAACCAAATTGAAATTCCTAAGTAGAAAATTATAATAATTGAAAAATTCGCTGGGGGAGTTCAATGGTAGATTTGAGCAAGGAGAAGGATCTGCGAACTTGTAGACAGATCAGTAGAGATTACAGTAGTATCTCCCTATCCATGGGGGATATGTTCCAAGATCCCCAGTGGATGACTGAAACCAGGATTAGTACCAAACGCTACATACACTACGCACTAATTTATTTTTCATTCTTCACAATTACACAGGCAGAAGATTCATTCTAACCTTGGATCTTGGCAATTTCAGCATATAGCTTTTTTTCTTTCCTTATTAAATTGAGAATTTTCACCTTTTCACTCACAGGAAATACTTTATGGCTTCTCTTTGGTATCTCCTAATTGCCAGCATTACTACTCTTGTGCTTTGGAGTGATTATTAAGTAAAATAAGGGTTACTTGAATACGAGCACTGAGATATCACAACAGCAAATCTGATAACCAAAACAGCTAAGCTACTGAGTGACAATTGGGTGGGTGGGATAGACAGTGTGGATATGCTGCACAAAGGATAGAGTGAGACAGTGCAAGATTTCATCATGCTTCTCAGAAGTGTGTGCAATTTAAAATTTAGGAGTTACTTCCAGAATTTTCCATTTAATATTTTCAGACTGCAGTTGATCATGGGAAACTGAAACCTCAGAAAGCAAAGCCAAAGAGGGGCCTACTATACTCCACGTTTGTGCAGGAGTAGGGCTGACCCTGTTATGTAGTTTCAAACACAGAATTAGGATCACCAGTTCTCTCCTACATGGGATTTCTCCTACACTTTACGGTTTTTGTGGGCCCCCTTTGTTATGGTCAGAAGGATCTGGCTGTCTTAGAAAGATTTGCCTTATGCTGCCATTCACTTCCAAGTAGTTGGGGCTGCCCTTGAGGTAAAATATCAAGAAAAAAAGAGAAATAGTATGAGGATTCCCCCACACACTTTCTTTCCAGTTCCTCTATTCAGAAAGACAGTGTTCTCTTTTATTCTTAGGAATCTTCACAGCTTGGCAGTAGCAGTGCAAATCCGTGTTTGGAGCTGGCCTTGGGGCACGGCCAGCAGACCAAAAAGAAAAGAAAAAAAAAAATCGGGATTTCCCTACACTTTCTGTGTGGCAGGAGCCCCTTTTCTTCTACACAGCTCTCAATTCAGCCTGCTTTTAAGTGAAAGCCAGAACATAAAGGAGGAAAAAAGAAAAAAGGAAACCCAAACTTATTGGTATGTCTTATTTCTTAAACTGGGTGTTAGGCATAAAGATGTTCTTTTTACTATTATTCTTTAGACTTTATTCATACTTTATTCTTTTGTATGAATGAGTTACTTTGCAGAAGGAAATGAAGCAAAAACAAAAGAAAATAAAAATAAAAAACCTGGCCCATGACCATGGAAATTGGTCGAGTTCTGACTGAAGCACATCCAAAATTGTTCTAGAGGGAACAAGAAAATTTTTATTATAATCTAGAATGTAAGGGATTTTCAGAAAAGAGAACTCCTGCTGAAGATGAGCTATAAATAAAAATTTATAAGCCATGACAGGAAATAAACCACCATGAGACAGAGTTTGTTTATGTAGCAAGAGAGAAACAGCAACCTAAAAACAGAACAGACAAGAATAATTTCGCATAATTATTTTTGTTTAAAATAATTAAAGAAGCAAGAGAAGGTAAAGAAACCACAGTAAAATGAACAGGGCAGTTTAAAATAAGAGAAAACAGATTTTTTAAAGAACCAAAGAAATATTCTAGAAATGATAATATAGTCATTGGGATGAAAAATTCAATGCAGATATTAAACAATGGATTAGCAAAGACTGGGAAAGAATTAATGAATTGGAACATAGATTTGAGGAAATCATCCAGAATGAAACACAAAAAGATGAAGAGGCATAAATCTTGTAAACACAGTTAAGAGATATGGATGACAGAATGAGAAATTAAAATATATGTCTAAATGAGAGCTCCAAAAGTAAAAAATAGAAAGAGCAAGGAAAGTCTGAAGATCTATAAATTGGAGACTTTAGACAAAGAAAGCATATTGACTTCTGAGCAGGATAAATAAAGCTAAACCATATTAACAGTTTTCTAACAATCTTCCATAAAATAAAAGAGGCAACATTTGCCCTTCTAATTTTACCCTAATATCAAAACCAGAAAAAGACATGAAAGAATACTTTGGACCAATATCCTTCATGAAAATAATACGTAAAAATCCTCACAAATTTAGCAAGTTGAATCTAGCAATTTATAGAAAAGATAATGATGGCAGTGGCTGGTGCCGTCACGCTGGCTGCAGCAGGGAGGCAAAGCTGGGACTGCAGACCCAGGCCTCCCACTCCACGAAGCAGCCAGGAGCCCCACCCTCCTGGGCAGGGCTACAGCCACCCAAACCGCAGCTGTAGATCGGAGCATCCCTGTGCTCTTGACGCAGGGCTGGGAGCAGGCAGGATCTGCCCTCTTGGGTGCAGATGCAGCCGCCCGACCAGCAGGTGCAGACCTGGGCCTCCCACTACATGGAGTAGGCAGGAACTGGGGAGTCCCGCCCCTTCCGAGATGGCCTGCGGGAGCTCCCTGGGTGCAGCTGCCACTGCCCTCTCACCCACAGGACCCAGGCATCTCTGTAGCCTGCACCCTCAGGGGCCTGGGAAGGCCTCCCAATCCCTGCAGGCTTGGGGTGTCTGCTCCTGCTGCCTGACCTCTCTCCTTTCCTGGAGCTGGCTCAGATCTTGGAGTGAGGTTGGGGTTGAGCCCTGGGGCCATGAATGGCAGCAGGAGGCAGGCAGATTCTTGGGCGGAAGGGGGCAGGTCCCCAGAAAGGCCCTACCTTCAGTCCAGGGAGGGCCTGAAGGCTGGGGGCCAGCTGCCCATCCTGCAGACCAGTGTGGAGACTCATGGGGCCTCTTCCAGCAGCCCATGGCTACCCATGGACCAATCAGCATGCACTTCCTCTCCTCTGAAGTCCATAAAAGCCCTAGGCTCAGCCAGAGCAGGGCAGAAGCTGGCCAGAGGATGAAGAGGATGGAGGCATTATATAAAGACCAGTTGCAGAAAGGAGCTACCCTCTCTGCTGAGAGCTTCAGAGACAACCTGCGGGCAGAGAGGAGCCACCTTCTCCAGGGCCTGCTGTCCACTGAGAGCTGCAGACAAGGGGACAACCAGTAGCAGAGAGGGGCTACCCTCTCCAGGGCTTCCTCTCTAATGAGAACTGAACACTAGACAGATGATCTTCCTACAGAGAGGAGCTACCCACTGTGGGTCTCCTCTGAGCTCTTGTAACACTTAATAAAGCTCATCTTCATCTTGTTCACCCTTCACTTGTCTGCATACCTTATTCTTCCTGGATGCAGAACAAGAATTTGGGCAAAGGTGCTGTGGTCACAAAGGTTTCTGGCCAGGAAATTGACATCCCAAAGCTTCCTGACAATAACATGATCAAATGTAGTTTATTGAGGGAATGAAACACTTGAAGAACAATCACTGTAATACACCACATCAATAAATTAGAAGAAAAACCATATGCTCATCTTCATAGATATAGAAAAAGCATTTGACAAAATGCAGCACTCACTCATGATAAAAAGTCTAAGCAAATTAGAAATTAAACTTCCTTAACTTGCTAAAGGGCATCTTTTAAAAATCTACAGCTAACTTCCTAATTGTTGTTGAAATACCCAATGTTTTCCCTCATAAATAGGAAATAAATCAAGGATTTCTGCTTTTGCCACTCCAACTCAATATTGTAGTGGCGGTCTTAGCCAGTGCAATAACACTAGAACAGAAAAGCCATACAGATTAGAAAGGAAGAAATAAAACTGTGTCTATTTGCAGTTTCACATAGAGATTTCAAATAGAATTAGTACCTATATATATTCATTAAATACTTCTCAATGTTGATAGTTATTAGTTAAGATTGTTGAGTTTATTAATATTTCACGAGAATAATAGAAGTCATAAGATATATTTTTAAAATAGTTTATAAATCAGAAAGTTAACAAATTCTTATGGCTTTTCTCTGAATTCTTTGTTTTGGTTACCTTTTCTTCTGAAAACTCTCTCATGACCTCTGCTGTCCATTTTTTGAACATAAATCATTTAATAAAATATTAATTGACATTTACATCTAGATGGTAAGAAATCCTCTGCCTATCTGATTATTTGAGCCAGTTTTAGGAAACAATATATGCGAAGAAATGCTTTAAAATTGTTTTCTTATATAAATGTAATATATTTTCACTATTGATAACACACAAAAAATTGCAGTAACCACTCATCATATCACTGCTTAAAGATAACCACTGTTATCAAGTGGTATATATCCCTCTGGAATTGTTTCTGTAAAGTATAATTCTATGTTAAATTTATTATTATTATTACACAATTGGATCATACTGTATATGCAATTTTGTATCTATTCTTGTCACTTTATATATGGAATATTTCCCATATCAAGATATAATGTTTAAATTGTTGCATAATATATCAGATATATAATAATTCATGTAATACTCTCTTATTTGGGAGCATTTAACTTTTTTTTTGAGACAGTTTCACTCTTGCTGCCCAGGTTGGAGTGCAGTGGTGTGATCGTGGCTCACTACAACCTCCACCTCCTGGGTTCAAGCAATTCTCCTGTCTCAGCCTCCTGAGTAGCTGGGATTACAGGCACCCGTCACCATGCCCAGCAAATTTTTTTAATTTTTAGTAGAGACAGAGTTTCACCATGTTGGCCAGGCTGGTCTCGAACTCCTGACCTCAGGTGATCCACCCATCTCAGCCTCCCAAAGTCCTGAAATTACAGGTATGAGCCATTGCACCTGGCCAGGGAGCATTTAAATTGATGCAATTATTTTCTCTTACAAGTAACCCTATAAAATGTAATTTCTTGAGTATCCCTAATTTTATGCTTACATCCCCAAAAGTACAATTTCTGAGTCATGGAAAAAGTTTTTCATGCTTATTGCTGAATTGAATTCTAAAAGTTTTGTACTAACTTAACACTCCTACCAGAAGTATATGTTTATGACCACAGAAATGACTTTTTAAAACTAAGATGTGAAAATATCTTAGAAACAAACTCTAAATAAGGAGAAAAAAGTTGTATATAATTTTCTACTTATGAGGTGAATAATTTCATTTTTTCTTCAAAGGTGTCAGGAAAATAGAAGGACATTTTGGTAGAGTGATAAAAGGGCCAGATCTTCTAATTGCTTAATCTTAATGTTTCTGAATCTGTTTCCTCATCTATAGTGTGAGGAGAATAATTTCCCACGTAATTAGTGAGGATGCAGTGAGATGATGCATGTGAACATGGTTTGACAACTATGTCATATAGATGGAAGATATAACTTTTATTAATCACTGTTGATATGTGGACAGATTTGGTACTCATTATACTGTTTTTAAATGTTCATAACTTTAAATATTTTATATCAATCTTAATAATAATTTTCTCCATTTTAAACCTCATGTGATCAGAAAAGTCAATTTTCAATCAATTCTATTTGTTTTTTTGAAAAAGTAAAATAATGATTATGCTACATAGAAAATTATAGTTCAGTTGCCAATTCCATTAACTTAGTTTGTCTCAGAAAAGGAAAAATTACCATATAAACAGAATTATCTATTAAGAATTAATATTTAATCTAAAATTGTCTAGTCGGGAAGGGGAACATCACACACCGGGGCCTATCATGGGGAGGGGGGAGGGGGGAGGGATTGCATTGGGAGTTATACCTGATGTAAATGACGAGTTGATGGGTGCAGCACACCAACATGGCACAAGTATACATATGTAGCAAACCTGCACGTTGTGCACATGTACCCTACAACTTGAAGTTTAATAATAATAAATAAATTAAAAAAAAAAAAAAAAAAGAAAATTATAGTTCAGTTGCCAATTCCATTAACTTAGTTTGTCTCAGAAAAGGAAAAATTACCATATAAACAGAATTATCTATTAAGAATTAATATTTAATCTAAAATTGTCTAGTGCCTCTACAGAAAATTTGAGTACATTCTCAACTTCCTTAAACCAGTGCCTTTTTCAAATTTCTTTTCAAAGTTACACCTGTCAG
Organism: Chlorocebus sabaeus; assembly: GCF_047675955.1. Taxonomy (NCBI): domain Eukaryota; kingdom Metazoa; phylum Chordata; class Mammalia; order Primates; family Cercopithecidae; genus Chlorocebus; species Chlorocebus sabaeus. The sequence continues at coordinate 75,917,182 of NC_132924.1, forward strand.
TTTTCATTAAAAAATAGTTTGAAGATTATTTTGAATAATTATAACCAATGAAACACAAAGGCAAGAATAGAACTATTGCAGTGGGCCCTTGCTGAACCTGAGCTAGCACCTATAATGAGTCAGTCCTCACTGAAGGAGGAATAAGGAGAGAGGAAGGACTAGAAAGACAGAAAAGAGGCAGTGATAACTTAAGAAAACACTTGAATTTTTAAAAAGATAGTGGCTGGCAGAGTACCTGAGACTTGTACCAAGGAGGGCTTTAGCCCAGTCTATCTATCACGATTGCCCCAGGAATTCTGGTCATTGTACTTGGGTAAGAGCTTCAATTTTTTAAGGCACTTGCATTTTATGAAACGTTAGTGTTTGCTGGTGTCTTGGCTAAATAATTTAGGGAATAAATTTTAGGAGGAAGTAGCGGCACAGAGGGGGAGAGAGAAACCAGGCAGGAAAGAAGAAAACAAATCTTTCTGTTCCCATTATTTTACTTCCCATAGAATTATACAAGGTAAACACACACACACACACACACACACACACACACACACACACACACACCTTGTAGGGTCATTGAGAACCATCTTTCTTCATTTTAAAACTAAAGAAACAGGTCTAGGTGACACAGATGAAGCAGTGGCAGAGCCAGGAAAATAATCTGACCCTTGTCCCTGTTCTTTCCACAGCACCATGGTAACTCTCTTTTTTGTGTCTTTTTTTTTTTTTTTAAACACTCTAAAACTGAGGATCATTTGTAGTCAAAGAGATCAATGCTATTCTCAAAACAAGTTCTGATCTCTCATAATTTTCTTGGTAACTCAGAATCAATGTTAAGTACGTTGAAATAAAAATGCAGTACTTTACACGGTAATTTTATAGACTGTGCACCACGTTCCCATCCATTTTCTTACTTGATCCTTACAAAAACCCTTTGAGGCAAGGCAAGGCAAGTATTATTATCTTCATTTTTAAAGTGAGCAAATTAAAACCCAAAGAGTAAGGTCACTTAGGGTCAGGAAGGAGCCAGTACTCTATTCCTATATTTGAAATATAGGAGGGAATACACTTCCAAAGAGGCAATTCCCTCAAAAAGCACCAAGAGTAAAGGCTCTTTACTCTCTTGCCAACGCATTCTCTATCCCCTGGAGACGCCTGCACTAGGTTAGTGAAGCGTGGGTCTTGACACCCACAGAGGTTACTCCTAGTTTGCACCTAGTTGTCATCTTAAAAAGCTCAGTTTCTTACCCCTTCCCTTGGTCCTGATCCTTATTTTAGGCTCTTTGGGATTTGGCCTCCTGGGTCTCACTTCGAAGCTCCACCCTCGCCAAACAAGAAGTCGCGTCCTTGGTATCCAAGGTGACCACGCAGCTTTACCCGTGTTGCCCCTTCCGTGCTTTCCAATGGCCAGTTGGACTCCTATGTACCGCCCCTCCAATAGCCAATGGTCTTGAGGCAAAGGGCGCCCGCCTTTCCCAGGGAGTCTAACACCTGCCCTTTTAACCGGGCTCCCCTGCGCATTGCCTCCTGGGATATGTGGTTTCTAAGATGCCAGAGGTCTGCGACGTTCCACCCCTTTACAACTACCTATCCCGTCCGCCTTAGCGAAAGGGGCGGGCGTAGGCTAGCAGTCCGGGTCAGAGTTTAGAGCTTTCAAATTGCAACTTGCCCCTGGGGCTTGCGTGGCTGATGTTTAAACTGCCTAGTCAAGCGAACTGGCTCGCTCTTGCTTCAGCAAACCCTGACAGACGTCTCCTGTTTGACTTGAGGCGGCATAGTGGCCAAGTCGATTGGCCGTGGCAAGTGACCCTCCCTGTAGCTGGAGTGTTCTAAGGACTGGAGAGAGGGGCGCGCCATGCTTGTTCCCTGCTCAGGTTGGGAGCTTGGCTGCCTCCGTCTCTGTCTCCGTCAGGTCCGATTGTGGGCTGGCGCTGGGCGCGGGGCTTCCTGGGCTTGCCAGGCCAGGCCGTACGGCTCAGGTCGGGGTGAGCGCTGGCCCGGATCGGAGGCTGAGGTCCCTCCGCCTGGCCTGGCGCGCCGGCCTCTGAAGGAGTGGACGCTGCAGGTGAGCCCGTTCGGTCGGCTACGGGCGCGGCTCCCGTGCCACCTGGCCGTGAGGCCCCTGGACCCCCTCACCTACCCGGATGGCGACCGCGTGCTGGTCGCGGTGTGTGGCGTGGAGGGCAGCGCGCGGGGCCTGGTCGGCCTGCAGGTGAAGTACGACGAGGCTCTGGAGGAGATGGCCATTGTGTCTGACACTATCGACCCCCAGGCGTTCGTGGAGGTGAACGCGCCCCTGAAGTTTGGCAAGTGAAATGAAGTGAAAACGGGTTTGGGTCCCAGGGCACGCACAGTGAACTTACTAAATTTGGTCGACTTGCACTTTTAATTGGTCCTGGCTTTCTAAACCTAATTTACAGTTGGCACCTTCGGAAATGCACCTTTTCCTCTGTTCTATTCTTGAGTATCCGAGTAGTATTTAAAAATTAGGTTGTCTAACTAACTAAAAATTCGTTATAGAAATTTTATACATCGAATGGAAACATGATTTGGTATAATCCAGGTCAAATTTTATTTCTGGAGCCGCTTGTGTTCTCCTTTATCCCGTTGTCATTAGCAAACTGGCTTATTTTTCAAGGTTGAAGTTTCTTGACAATTCATTCAATGGTATGGCAGTCCATCTACATTTCCCCTTACTCACAGCCTGGGGGTGTGTCCCAAAACAGCCCTGTCAATAGGATGTTCCGTTTATCACCTGGTTTGAGTATTTGGTTTTAGACAGGCGCCCAGCTTCTTACTGTTATGTATCCATTCTTTTTGGCCTAAGTTTTCCATGAGTAGCAAGCTTTGAAGAAAAACACATAGTAAGCCTGCCTAGGAAACTTCAATAATAATGCCTGCAAAATAACCTTTCTTAGGTTTTTGGGTTCTACGTTATTTCCTAAATGGCAAGCCACTGTGTACACACACTTTTCTAGGAAGGGCTCCCCAGACTGTCATTCTTCCTGCGACTGAAGGAAGATATTAATGATGATGATAATAATAATAGCATTTAGCATTTTTAAGATCATCTTTTATAATGCTTACAGTTGCACCAAATAGTAGATGCTGTAGTCCCCCCTTATCCACCGTTTGGCTTTCTCAGTTTGTTACCTGCCTCAACTGTTGTAGGAAAATATTAAGATATTTTGGCAGATCACAGTAATATAACTTATTACAGTATATTGTTATAATTGCTCTATTATTGTTGTTCATCTCTTACTATGCCTAGTTTATAAATTAAACTTGGTCATTGATATGTGTCTAGGAAAAAACATAGAATATATAGGATTTGGTACTATCTGTGGTTTCAGGAATCCAGTGGGGTGGGGGTGGGTCTTGTCTACTTTAAGAGAAATCATCAATATTTATGTTAATTCCAAATTAAATATCAGTGTTTTCAATTTTTAAAATTTGTATACAGAGATCCCTGCAGTTACATCTTAAATAGACAGCCAAGGATGGCATTTGTGATTCCTTATTTTCCAAACTTTCTTCATATACCACTGCTATTTGTCCACAATCTTGTGGGGGTTTTTTGTTTGTTTGTTTGTTTGTTTGTTTTGAGACTGCATCTCACTCACTCTTTCATGCAGGCTGGAGTACAGGGGCACAATCATGGCCCACTGCAGTCTCGACTTCACAGTTCTAAGTGACCTTCTCACCTCCGCCTCCTGAGTCGCTGGGACTACGGTGTATGCTACCATGCCCAGCTAATATTTTTATTTTTTGGTAGAAATGGAGTTTTGCCACGTTGCCCAGGCTGGTCTTGAACTCCTGGGCTTCAGGTAATCTTCCTTCCTTGGCCTCCCAAAGTGCTGGTATTACGGGCATGAACCACTGCTCATGGCCTGATCTTGTAGTTTTAATAGTATATATTAGGTTTTTCAAAGTTGTTCCCATTTTTAAAAAATTACTTCAAATACCTTGTGATATAGCAGCATGGTAATATTTTCATTTTCTAGGTATGAAAGGTTAGACATAGGATTTGAAAACCTAAGTCATGATCATATATACCAGGGAAGAGGCTTCTACAGTCTTTCACAGGAGTACTTACCAGAATTGCAGTCTCCTTTACTTCCCATCTATGTTAGTTCTCTTTAGATGATTTAGGCCAGTAGAAATAACTGCTCTGTTTCTAAAAACTGGCACAAAGGCTATTGTATTTGGTCCCGTTGCCATGATGGAAGACCCCTTACCTTTAGAGTATGCCCTTTCCAGGATTCAGCAATATTATGGACATAACTGAGGAGTTGGATTTCTGGGGGTACTAAAATGCTTTGGAGCTTATAAATTGCAGTACTAACTTGCTTTCTTCTTTTTTTACTTCTAGGTTTAGATATCAAGTCATCAGGGTCTGGCTGTGTAAAAGTTCAAAGTATTGAGTGTGATAATTGCAAAATTGAAACAGAGCATGGGACTAGCATCTTGCAGTCTGTTAAGGTATAGCATTTTTCTAATTTTATTTCACTGTTATTATTTTTTTAACCCTTAAGCTGTGAATCATACTATCAAACTCAAGAGATTCTTCTATTTTTCAGAACATTGTCATTTATTCATCTCTCAGAAAGTCCTTGGCAAACATTTTGCCTTGAAATCAGTTCTAGTAAAGTACATAGGTTATAGCAGTTTTGAGGTTTTGCCTCAAATTTCTTTTTGATTTAATTTCAAAGTGTACAGTGATACTAACAGTATTTTCCTAGTATTCTGAAATCTTACTAAAGAAATTTTAGTTTCCACAAATGATTTTCTTCCATTTTATTAAAAAGTAAGACAGAATCTTTATGCACTGTAAATGTGCTTAAATATTAGATTACTTTAATCACATTTTTAATGTACCAGGTAGCTCATTACTTAAGGATTAAGTAGTTATTTGTGCAAAGTAACATATGATTCATCTTGTTTTGTAATTAACTTTTTTTTTTTTTTTGAGACGGAGTCTTACTCCATTGCCAGGCTGGAGTACAGTGGTGCAATCTCGGCTCACTGCAACCTCTGACTCCCTGGTACAAGCAATTCTCCTGCCTCAGCCTCCTGAGTAGCTGGGATTACAGGCCTGTGCCACCATACTCAGTTAAGTTTTGTATATTTAGTAGAGATGGGGTTTCACCATGTTGGCCAGGATGGTCTTGATCTCCTGACCTCGTGATCTGCCCGCCTCAGCCTCCCAAAGTGCTGGGATTACAGGCATGAGCCACTGCGTCTGGCTGTAATTAATTTTTTTTAATTTTTTAATTTTTTTTGAGACAGGGTCTCACTCTGTCACCCAGGCTGGAATGCAGTGTGTGATCTTGGCTCACTGTAACCTCAACCCCCTAGGCTCAAGTGATCTTCCCACATCAGCCTCCCAGGTAGCTGAGACCACAGGTGGGCGCCACTATGCTTGCCTAATTTTTTTAAATTTTTTTTGTAGAGACAGGCTCTCGCTGTATTGCCCAGGCTGGTCTTGAACTCATGGACTCAAGTGATCCTCCTGCCCTGGGCTCATAAAGTGCTGGGATTACAGGTGTGAGTCACCATGCCTGACCTATATTTAATTTTTTAAAAATTAGACTGGTGTCAGCTGTAAATAGTTTGAAATACCTCTCTGATAGGTACTAGCTTATCGTTACTCTTAGTGCTTCTTGCATTTGCATAGTCAAAACTTGATACTTTTGTGAACTTTGAAAGCATGCAGTTTTGTTGAAGTCAGTCATCTTTGCTTCATAATTGCAAAATATTTTGATTTTTAGATTTCTAAACACTAGTTAGAATTAATAATTTGATGCATTTTTAATTTTTACATTTTTTTTCTTTCATCCACCTTTATTTGCGTATCTGCCATCAGCATCTGTCCACATGTGAATCATTTCAAATAAATTTAGTGGCACAAATATCATAAAAGATTCACATTACCATCACAAGTCCTTTTAGCACAATGAGTTGGTTCAGATTCTTGTTGTAAAACATTGTGCAATAAGGTCTTCATGTGGAATGACTAACTGGGTGAGGATATCATAATTCTTTTTTGTCCTTAGAAATATTTTGTTCAGTCGTTGATACTTAAGTTTCAGAAAACTAATCTAGACTTGTCCTCTGAAGACTCAAGGGTTTGAGATTTCCAATTTCATGATCAAAATTAGAATCTAGTATACTGCTGTCTCTGCATTTATGTTTTGATTAATCTGATAGTTCTGAAAGATCTTTCTCTGTTGATTTTCTTCTTTTATGCCATTGTAGGCATAAAATTAGAAATGGTTTCTTAGCCTTGGCACTATAAACCTTTTCAGCCAGGTAATTCTTTGTTGTGGGGGCCTGTCCTGTGCAGTATAGGATGTTTAGCACCATCTTTGGCCTCTACCTTTTAGATGCCAGTAGCATGCTCCTCAGTTGTGACAAGGGAAAATGTCTCCAGACATTGCCAAATGTCTTCTGGAGATAAAATCATCTCCAGTTGAGAATGATTGCTTTATGCAAGTCCATCATTCTTCTGTTTTCTTATTATTTTAGTGTTTTTAAAAAACATATTTGGGAATAATTTATGAATAATGATGAAATAACTCCTAGGATGATGAATTAGCAAAAACATAAAATAAATGAAATAAAAAATAAGAACACTTTTATCCCATAATGTATTTTAGATTTATAAGAGTCCAGTGGACCGATAATGGTAATTACAGGTTAGAATGAGTTTTGTTCTATTTTTTTAAAAGTAAGTACATTTTCTATTTGTTCTTGAAAGACCTCCCAAGAAATAACAGAAATCATAAAATATCAGTTTTTACAAATAAAATAGCTCAAAACAAGAAATTCATGAAAAATTAGGCTTGTGGATACTAATGGTATACCAAGGGTTAAGAGAATTATCATTGAAATCATAGGATTTAACTAACTTCAATTCACAAATGAGAACACTTTGGTAAAATATCTGGTTTAAGTTTTAAATATCATACAATATCATTACCTTGAATTAGTGATCACCTGTTAATATGTTTCTCTTTCATTAACTTAAGGACTTGAAATATAGTTGATCTACTTAATAAAAAAAAATTTTTTTTTTGAGATAGAGTCTCCCTCTGTTGCCCAGACTGGAGTGCAATGGCACGATCTCAGCTCACTGCAACCTCCGCCTCCTGGGTTCCAGTGATTATCCCAGCCACAGCCTCCCGAGTGGCTGGGATTACAGGCACCTGCCATCATGCTCGGCTAATTTTGGCCAGGCATGTTGGCCAGGGTTAGTCTTGAACTCCTGTCCTCACATGATCTGCCCACCTTGGCCTCCCAAAGTTCTAGGATTACGGGTGTGAGCCACCATGCCCGGCCCTACATAATAAAATTTTTATAGCAATAATAATAACTACTGTTAATAAGTCCTTATTATGTACCAGGAATCTTAGCTAAACCTTCATTTAATGCTTGAATTTTCTCCATTTTATGAAGGAAGAAACTAGAAAGCACCAAGAGATTGAGGAACTCACTTGCGTTCACATAGATAAAAAAATTGAGCTGGGATTTGACCTTGGGTCGTTCTGATTTCCAACTCATGCTCTTTCCGCCTTTCTTTATTGTCCAGGCAAAACATATGGTAAGACCACATTTGTGCAGCATCCTTAAGAATAAGATAAGTGAACTTTTTAGGCAACAGACCCTTAACTAATTGAATGTCACACATTTGCAGTTTTTAAATGCAGTGTAATTTGTTTTCTAAATAATTTCTGATTTATTTAAACATTTAACTATTTGGTTTTATGTTTTTAAAAATTTTATAATCAATTTCACATTTTTTTGGGAATTACATAAGCTTTAAATTATAACAGTAGCTCTTATTATTTTTGAACCTTAGACCTCTTAGAAAAATCTAATAATTGTCTCCTTAAGAAAAAAATGCACATATCTATGAAGTTTTGCTTATAATTTTGTAAGTTCATGTGAGCTTCGTTAAGAGTTCTTGACTTAAAACAACAAGTGTGCTCCTCCTGTCGCCCAAGATGCCGAAAGGAAAGGAGGCCAAGGGGAAGAAGTTGGCTCTGACCCCTGCTTTTGTGAAGAAGCAGGAGGCCAAGAAATCAGTGAATCCCCTGTTTGAGTAAAGGCCTAAGAATTTTGGCGTTGGACAGGACATCCAGCCCAAAAGATACCTCACCTGCTTTGTGAAATGGCCCCGCTGTATCAGGTTGCAGCGGCAGAGAGCCATCCTCTATAAGCAGATGAAAGTGCCTCCTGCGATTAACCAGTTCACCTAGGCCCTAGACGGCCAAACAGCTACTCAGCTGCTTAAGCTGGCCCACAAATACAGACCAGATACAAAGCAAGAGGAGAAGCAGAAGCTGTTGGCCAGGGCCAAGAAGAAAGTTGCGGCCAAAGGGACCTCCCCACTGAGAGACCACCTGTCTTTCAAGCAGGAGTTAACACCGTCACCACACTGGTGGATGACAAGAAAGCTCAGCTGGTGGTGATTGCGCATGACATGGATCCCATCGAGCTGATTGTTTTCCTGCCCTTCCTATGTCATAAAATGGGGGCCCCTTGCTGAATTATCAAGGGGAAGGCAATACTGGGATGTCTAGTTCACAGGAAGACCTACACCATTGTTGACTTCACACAGGTTAACTCAGAAGACAAAGGAGCTTTGGCTAAGCTGGTGGAAGCTATTGGGACCAATTACAATGACAGATACAACGGGGTCCACCGTCACTGGGGCGGCAATGTCCTGGGTCCCAAGTCTGTGGCTCACATTGCCAAGCTCAAAAAGACAAAGGCTAAAGAACTTACCACTAAACTGGGTTAAGTGTACACTGTTGAGTTTTCTGTACATAAAAGTAATTAAAAAATAAAAACAAGTGCTTTGGGATAGTCTTTTCAAAGGCTTATCACATATTTGATAAGGAGTATATTAAATATAATTTGACTTCAGACTCATGTCTCTGGACATAACATAGTTAACTGTGCTATAATGCAGACTTTTTTTTTTTTTTTTTGAGACAGGGTCTTCATGTGTTGCCCAGGCCAGAGTGCAGTAGCACGATCCTAGCTCACTGAATCCTTAAACATCTGGGCTCAAGTGATCCTCCCAAATAGCTGGGAAATACAAGCATGTGCCACCATGCCTGGCTTTTTTTTTCTTATTTTTTTTAAAGAGAAAGGTTCTTATTATATTGCCCAGGCTGGTCTCAAACTCCTGGCCTGAAGTGATCCTCCCACTTTAGTGTCTCAAAATTCTGGGATTACAGGTATGAACCACTGCACCCCAGCCAAGATCTTTTTAAGAATGAGTAATTTTGCCCTCTTCACTAAATTTTCTGAAATTTACTCCTGGGCTATTTTACCTAAGGTTTTACTATTTTTCCTCCTAAGTAAAGCAACTAGAAGCCATATAGTTGTTTTGAGTTTTCGTCTCCCTGCTTTTTAGATATTTCTCTGCAGTTGCTGATGATAGTGGTGAGTTTCCTTTGCTATTTTTCTCCCTCTGCAGCTTCTGCTATTTACCTATTATCTCTTTATAACTGTAACAAAACTAAAGACATATATAATGATTAAGGGAAAATAAACTACTCTAACAACAACAAAAAAAAAACAGGCTAGGCTGGGTGCAGTGACTCATGCCTGTAATCCCAGCACTTTGGGAGCCCGAGGTGGGTGGATCACGAGGTCAGGAGATCGATACCATCCTGGCCAACACGGTGAAACCCCATCTCTACTAAAAATACAAAAAATTAGCCGGACATGGTGGTAGGTGCCTTTAGTCCCAGCTACGTGGGAGGCTGAGGCAGGAGAATCGCTTGAACCCGCGAGGCGGAGCTTGCAGTGAGCTGAGATCATGCCACTGCACTCCAGCCTGGGCAACAGAGCGAGACTCTGTCTCAAAACAAAAACAAAAAACAACAACAGACCAAACATCTAATGGCTCACATATAATATGAGTTTGTTTCTTACTTGTGTCCAGGTGTGTGTGTGGGTCTTTTTCATTCAGTGATTCTAGGTTCCTTCCATCTTCTGGCTCTGCCATCTTTTAGAGCCTTGTTATTCTCTGGACCCACTTGGTGGAAAGAGAAGAGCACAGAGAAGGCACAACTTGATCTAAAAGCACCAACCTGGAATGGCATATAGCATTTCCCCTTACGTTCTGTTGGTAAGAACTTAACAACACATAAGAGGTAAAGGAAGCTGGAAAATGTGGTCTTGCCATGGGTCAAGCTATACTGTTTTACTTTGGAAAAAACTGGATTTTGGTGAGCCAACAGTAGTGTTTGCCATAGTTTCCACGTCCAAAACCAAGTCACTGACACACACACACACATACACATACTTTTGTCTTCTGTCTTGCAGAATAGGCTAACTGGCTTGTGACTGCTGTTTTGTGCTCGGAGGCACTTTTACTTAGTTTCTAGGATGTGTGCTAGAAGGTTTAAGTGGGCTGTTACCCTAAGTGTATTCTGTCCTTCAGACCACTCTAGCCTTAAGCATGTTGACTTTGGAATCGTACAGAGCTTGATTCTAATTGTTACTTTCGGTTTTGGGTTTTTTCTGTGTCACCCTGATAAAGTGATTTACCTTTCTGAATCTTGGTATTCTTCCTCTGTAAAATGGGAAAAATGTAATACTTCTTTCTCTGGTTTGTCATGAGGATTAAATGATAGTTCATGTGAAGTAGCTAACATGGTATCTGGTGCAGAGAAAATGCCAAGTAAGTGATAACTATTATTGTTATTAATGATGAACAGTAACAATGATTATTATTGTCATCTTCATCACTGTGGATATTTAGTTAGTTGGTCACAGTGATTTATTTAGTTAGCTGGTCACGGTGATTTTTGATTCCCAAGTCCTTCTTCAGTGAAGCTACCAGAATACCCAAGTATCTCTTGTTTTTCCCTTTGAATCCAGGTGGCTTATTTAACCCCTTTAACAGCAGTTGACATTTTTTCCCAGTTGATGTCATTATTCGAAGCAGTGAGTTTCTATATCATTCCTTACTCTTCTTTTGTTGCTTTGTCAGTATTAATACAGAAATGTTGAAAATGTTTCACTAGTGTAAGTCAAACTTACTCTCTTTTTCACTACATGTATTTTTAAATTTGTCTTTCAGGGTCAAAAATTGCATGTTCAAACGCAAGGAGGCAAAGTGATCTGTCTGGGAACAGTTTATGGAAATATAGATATTCATGCATCAGATAAAAGTGTAAGATTGCAACTTTTTTTTTTTTTTTTACTAATTGCAACTTTGCTTCCATTTGGCTCACCAAGTGGGTAGGTTCTACAAAGTTCGTAGCATAACATTCCCTTTTTAATGCATTTTAGTTCATAAGTAAATTCAAATTTGAAATTGAAGTGATTAAATAATATACAACTTGAGTTTTAGTTTGTGGTTTAATACTTTTGACAGTTACTTAGTTCCTAATCAATAAAAACTTAAATGCTTACTATTTAACTCTAGTTCTGAAAAGACTTTTATTTTCATGATCATAGATTAAAATAGATCATTAAGTAATATCACCAGTAACTGGATTGGATTTTTCTTGTGTTAGGTTTATTTGAGTATTTTCTAAGACCTTTTTACTTCGCCCTTAGGCAAGTTGAGGGGTGTTTCAAAACTCAACTTTCTTTGGTATTTTCCACAAGGTGGCACCATTAGATAGCTTTACTGCTCTCTCAGAGCTTTTTTGCTTTTAGCAGCTATTGAGATTTTAGTTGTTATAGGAAGATAGTTTGTATTTTTTAATCAACTCCTTTTGTAGCCTTTGATCATTTAGCACAGTATTAAGAGTAAAGGTATAATTTTGGAATTATAAATTGTCATTTAAAATATGTGATTGATAATGTATCTTTGAGAAAAAGTTTCCTTTTATTTTACACTTATACAATTTGCAAGAGCCTTTTTGTTTCCTATAAATTTGCTAAATTCCAAAGTCAGCTTTATTTTCAGATAATTGGTGGGGAAGAGTTGTGAGCATATTGTGTATGTAGATTATTGTTGGCATAATTAAACAAGATAGATTATAACAGTAATTGTTTCTGTTGTTTTATCTTCCTTCACCTTCCTACAAATTTGCTAAATTCCATAGTCAGCTTTATTTTCAGATAATTGGTGGGGAGGAGTTATGAGCATATCTTATATGTAGATTATTATTGGCATAATTAAACAAGGTAGATTATAACAGTAATTGTTTCTGTTGTTTTATCTTCCATCACCTTTCTCTCAGACCCCGTGGGAGGTTGTTCAAACCTAAACATTTAAAAATACTCTGTAAATTAAACTAGAAAAGTGTTGAAAGACAGTGTGTGGCCTTATACTGCAGCTTTTTTGAGATGGCATTTAGTTTTACTTTTTAGATTGCTGTGGTCTTGGAGGTGCAAGAGGGAAATTAGACAAGTTTACAGCCCCTTCAAACTCAGTAAATGATGGCTAATGTTATTGAAATAAGTTACTAGAATATTGTAACATTTATAATCAAATATAAGTATTAAAGAATTTAAAATCTTAATCATTTGCTACTTTGAATATCTTGGCTACTGTTTCAGTTATTTATTTGTTCCAATGTTTATGGTTTATTGAATATTCATGTATTTTACTTGCTATTATACAATTTTATTTCTTAATTGAGTTTTGTTATGTACTAAAGAATCAGTCTAGGTTTTTTGTTCTATTTTTATTATGTATAGTATTGATTTTTAATGTATAATTCTAAGTTTATAGTTTTTATAAAACATAAAATACTTGTGAAATCTATTAACTTTTAATATACAACTTTCATAGAAATGTGATTTGGATATTTGAGAGACAAACATAGTGAATTAGTTAAGAGCACAGAATATATTGAGAGCCAAACCACCTGTGTTTGAATTCTGGCTCTCCACCATTCACTAAGCTCTATAACTGGACAAATTACTTAACCTCTATGTGTCTCAGTTTTTTGGAAAATTGGATAATAGTAATAGAACTAACTCAAAAAAATCCTCTATTAAGAGGATTAAATGAGTTAATACAGGTAAAGTACTTAAAACAACATCTGGCACATAGCTAAGTCTAATGTAATGCTTACCACGATGATGATGACAAAAGTAAAGGAATCACAGGAAAGATAACTTGACCAGTTCTAGACCTACCAGTTAGCTTCCTTGAGACTGTTTCATTATTCAGCAAACAGGATGGTGATATTTGCTTTGTCCACTTAACAAGATTGTGAGAATCAAATGAGCACTGTAAATAATAGCATCATTATTCTACATGGCTGTTTTTAAATTGTATTAATTTTAGTGTCTAAGTTTAGTTTTATAACTTAACAAAGAACACAGAAACCCATTTTGTCTGACTATTTGGTAAATCGATGACATAGTTGTCAGTTTTCCTCTCAGTCTGGGCTACACAGCCCCAGTACTTCCTTAAAACTTGGTTTTCATTATTTGTAAGAACTACATATGTGTATTTATGTATATTCATAATAACTAAATGAAAAATTTTTCTTTTCATGTAGAAAAGAAAATTTATAGCAATACCTCTGTCAGGAAGGTACTGATTTTTAAATCTACTTTTTGTTCTGTCATTAAATAGGTAAATTTAAATTCCTTCCATTTAGTTTGGTGGAAAGCTACCACCTTATTAGAGGTCAAGTGGAAAAGTTCTAGAAATAATAGTATATTCACTACATTAATGTACTAACAGAGAGAAATCATGATAAATCAATAGAATCAGATAAAGTATGTGCTAAAATTCAAAACCTATTCATGATTTAAATAGCAAAAACAATAAAACAAAGTTGAAATAGAAGGGAATGTCCTTAATCTGATAAAAATTATTTAAAAAATATCTATAGCAAACATCATGCTTAATGGTGAAATGTTGTAAACTTTTCTTTTGAGAACAGCAATAAGACAAGGATGCCTGCTATCCCATTGCTTCTGCTAGCTGCTATGCACTGTTGAATTGGGGGCCTGAGACAGATGGTTAAGGCAAGAAAAAGAAGGAAAAAGCAGGAAAAAAAGTATTAATATAAGGATTGGAAGGGAGGAAATGAAGCCATCACTTGTAGACAGTATAGTAACACATATATAATTTTTTAAAGTACAGATAAATTATTAGGATTAGTGAGTTTAGTCAAGTTGTTGGATTAAGATCAAATACAAAGTCAATTAGGATAAAATGAAATTTTAAAAGATACCTTGTACAACAGCACTTAAAAATATCTAAAAGGAATAAATCTAATAAAAGATTAAGAATTTTATATAGGACATATAAAACATTATTAAGAGAAATTAAAGGAGACATAAGTCAGTGGGGGAATATATTGGATCTATTCCATATTCTACAGAGAATGCACTATTGCTCAGAATCTCGTAATTAGAAGTAGGGAATCAGAGTCAATAAAGTGATTGTGTACTAGGTAGTAACATTTTATGTAGTTACCCACTAATTCCACAGGTAGCATTTTGGCTTTTTACCAGTCTTTGTTTTATAATGAACTGATTAGTATTTCTCTTACTAGGCTGTTACCATAGATAAACTGCAGGGAAGTTCTGTTACTATATCTACTGAAGATGGTTTGCTGAAAGCCAAGTATCTTTATACAGAATCATCATTTCTGTCTTCTGCTGCTGGGGATATTACATTAGGAAGTGTTCATGGTAAGCTGACAAAGGCATGATACATCTCAGAGTTTCCACATAGCATAAATTTTAAGAGATGACTCTCTGTAGTTGAAAAAGGATCAGGAAACTGGCCTTTTAAATAATGAAATGCAGACTAACCATCTTTTTAAAAAAACGTAAAAATAAAATGACTCATAAAGCTAATTTAATTTTATTTGGGCAAGAGATTAAAGATTATGCTGTTATATATGGAACTAATAGTAATTCTAATTTTTAATGCATTTCTTTTTTCTTTTTTTTTTTTTTTGAGACAGAGTCTTGCTCTGTTGCCTAGGCTGGAGTGCAGTGGCATGATACTGGCTCACTGCAACCTCCACCTTTCAAGTTCAGGTGATTCTCCCACCCTAGCCTCCCGAGAAGCTGGGACTACAGGTGTGCGCCACCACGTCCAGCTACATTTTGTATTTTTAGTGGAGATGGGGTTTTGTCATGTTGCCCATGCTGGTCTCAAACTCCTGGGCTCAAGTGATCCACCCCCGTGGACTCCCAAAGTGCTGGGATACAGGTGTGAGCCACACTGCATCCAGCCTGTGTTTTCTTACAATAGGAAACAAATAGCAAGAAATATATGCAGGAGATGAAGTAAAAGCAGTGTTAGGTAAAGATGGGTACTGAGTGATTGCTTTTATGTTAATATAAGAAAGCTGAGGGTTAAATTAATGAAACATTTGGTGGAATGTAATTATAGCAACTCTGATACTAATTTTGTTTTAAATGTTTTGTGTGCATTTGTACTGGCACCAGGTTTTCTCAGCACCCTGTTGTTTCCATTTTCTTTGATAAGTATCCCGTTGTGATTTCTAAATCCTGTCTCTGCAAGAAATATTACATAGTTAATGTTTGTATTATTGAAGGAAAATAAGAAGAGTATAATGATGAGGTAATATGGCAAAGGGCATGCGTGTGTTCAGTGTCACTCAGCCTGCTTCTTGAATTTCCACAGAGCAGATGATTCAAATCCAAGTATGTTTTCTGAAATATATACAGATAGAATTAATAATCACTAATCCAGTATAAAACATCTGCTAAATGCCTTTTGGGCCATATTCCAGGAAGTACAGATTCAGACTTTTTCCATATATGGTCCACTCATTTCACCTCTATAGTAAAGCTTGATATTGGTATCTGTATACTCTGGCAAAACCCTCAGATTTTAGTTGTGAGCAAGAGTTACAGAGTGGCATTAGAAAGCATGGTTAGTGCTAATCATGCTATGTAGCAATTTGGCAAGTAGTCTTCTAAAAAAATATTTTTAAAAAGCATACTTATATGCTTGAAATAGTTCTTGAGCCTCAATTTAATGGTTAAACCTCAAGCATTCTTACAAGGTTAAGGTAATATTTGAACCCAAAATAGCTTAAGTACATATGGAGCTGTATCCAGATGAAGCAAATGGTGTTGTTACTTATTCATTTATTTCTTTTTTATTCAGTTGTACATTAAGTAGATCTGGTAATTTGTAACTCTTCATATTTTAAAAGTGACATTTATATAAGCATTGCATTTCTAACTATCTTAATCATAATGAAAAGTACAGTGCTTAATGTATTTAGTAGCTTTTAGTGGAGAAACAATTCCTTATCAAGTCAGATGTGGATTAACATCCCCAGGAAAAGCAGCTCTGTTCTCTGCAATGTTTTACACTATGTTTACACTAAATTCATAATGTTTCTTTCTTTGCATTCTTTTAAGTTAGATAAATTGAATTTGGTACGGTTTATCATTAATTGCCTACATGGTAGTAAAACAGGTGGTCTTTTTTGAAGCAGTCCTCAAAGTACTCTAGGTCTGTTGATTACTTAAAGTAGCTAAAACGGAAATACATTGCTAGAAAACAAAGTTAATTCTTTAGCCTTAATAAAGCCTTTTTATATTTACTGACCTTTAATATGAAATCAGATACCTTTCCTTAGCTGGTTTAAATCTAGATCCTCTTTTGGACTATTTGTTTCAGGCTGAATTTCCCTGAAAGCAGACACTCTGAAATGGAAATTTGAGCACAGCGAATTTACTAGGGAGGCCTCTTGGGACCAATGCCATGTAAAGGAAGAAAGCCAGATTTCCATGGGAGAAGCTGGACTGTGATACAGTTTCAGTAAACCACACGGAGAGCTCTGAAGCTGGGATAGTCCCTCAGAGTTGTCTCAAGTGGGGTGAGAGGAGCTGGACATTTATATCCCCAATCATTAGATGCAAGCTGCCCCGGGAAGGAGTATGATCTTGGGCCGAAGTGGCTCCTTTTCCCTAGGTAATTCCCAAAGAGGGCTGACAGCTGAGGGCTGTCTGCCAGCAGTACTCCCAATAGCTAGGAAAATAAGCCCTCAGTTATGATGGGGGATCTGGATGAGGAATACAGCATCCACTACAGTTATATTTATTCATTCGACACATTTATTGACCACCTACTGTGTGCCAGATTTCCAGGCACCAAGGGTGCAAAGTTGGGCAGGAAATGAAACCAGTTGTTAAAGAACTCAGAGTAGAAGGATTAAATATACTTTCTTATTTTCTCAGTCACTACCATCCCCTTTGGGATGCGACTTCCCACCTCATTTCCAGTGGTCCATTATCACCCTGCCTCAATGCAATGAACTCTTTTAGTTGTTTCTCACAGCTTCTTTTGTAATACTAGTACAGCAATGAGAAGGAGTAGGGGAAGGGAATATTTAATCCAATTTCAAATTATGGTTACTTTCACAGAAGTAACTGTAGAAAAACTTCCATGTTCAGCCTTGCTTTCTCCACCTAGTCCTTGACCCTCACTCTGCTTTGTTTTTTCAGCATATACGAGAGAGAAATAAGACAGGAAACCCCTCTTCATTCCATGGACACACCCCAGTGCGTCGACTTTTAAAAAATCGCTCTTCAGGCACATCTAAGTTTCTTGCCTTCCTCTCCTCTGTCACCTCTATTTCCATCCTTGTCCTAAGGGATTATTGCATGAACATGCTTTTGGAGTTTGTAGTTTGGGGTTTGGGATGGGAGCGGTACAGGAAAGTAGGCAGTGTTTTAGTGTCACGTCCTGGTGGGTGAAATTAGTCATGGCTGGTGAAAGTAAGTCCCAGTTTTCTAGCTCCTGGAATTATTGTAGGAGTTATTTCTCCCAAGATCTTCCCAACCTATAACTCTGGATATATATTTCAATGAATTCTTTGTTCTAAATGCTGATGGTTATATAACACAAATTAGGTATATATTTTGGCTATATTTAAATAAACTGGCTTGAGAATCTTAAAACTTGTTTTTACGGGAAAATATATTGCTATTTCTAAACATCTGACTTACAGAAAACAAACTGAGAATATATGCATTCTTGTCTAGGATTTATTTACTTTAGCTTCTTTTTTCTTATAAGCAAGGCTTAAACTAATTTTTTCCAGATAGAGCAGAAAAAAAACCCCAACATATAGACGTTGTAAAAACCATGTATACACAAATATAATGCAGTAACTTTCTTTTTGGTAGATTTTAGAGTTTGTGCCTACAAACTCTACTTGTAGAGTAGTGGGTGGGTGGGAGGTTGAAAGCAAACATGTATTGAGTGCCTAAATTGGCCAGCCCCTTTTACTTAATGAATGATTGGCTGTTTCCAGATGAGGAAAACTAGACTTAGAAATGTCTAATTGTTTACTCTCAACTCCACAAGTTAATTAGTGGAATAGCAAGGATTTGATCCTAGTTTCTTGGCTTTCTAGGAGAGGTTTCTAAACAGTGAACTTGATTGCAACCCCAAATTCCATCATCACTTTGAGGGCTTCCTGGCTCACTCTAGACATGTTTCCTCCAGGAAGACAGTACTATAACACAGATGCACTGCTTCAGCTATGTTCTACATTATAACTTCCTTGAGTTTCAGGACATTTATTGTGCTTTATGACCGAAAATGTAGATGTTCCATACAGTGTTTAGGCTTAGCTCCATGGTGGCATTCAGGAATTGGACTCCTTTCATAAAAGTGATGGTGCTGTCTTAAGTGTGTGGCTTCTAAGTCTTCCATGAAATGAAGCAAGAGCATGAAATTTATTATTTTTTTATATACCCTGATGACAAGGCAACATCTAACATACTAGTGCATAACATACTAGTGCCGAGTACTTAGAGCATGCCCATTAATGAGGAAAAGAGTAATGAAAAGAGCAATATATCTTTCCTGGCCTTGTAAGTTGATTCCTATATTTAGAGAAGAAAATAATTTATCCTAAATGTTTTTTCAAGTGAAATTTTTAAGTATAGCTAACTATATTTTATATGTAAGATTTTATATATTTTATATGTAAGATTTTATATGTAAGATTACATATTTTACATGTAAGCCAACTATATTTTATATGTAAGAAACTGAGTAAGCAAATTGACTAGTCATATTTCCTATTTGTACATTTGGTTGAATCACATCTATTAAGTGTGGATGCCTTCTACAGAATAAACCAGTTTATTCATTGACTTATTAAATATTCACTTTCTGGCGATGGGAATCTAGTGGGAGAATAGGTCCTTGGATAGCTTGTGTTTAGATGTAAAATTTTATGACAGTTTACTATCTTGATTTCCTTCTAAATCAAAAATTAAATTTGGTTTTATATGAATAATATTTTATTAAATTCTGATACTTGAATATTGATACTTTTTAAAGAATGCTATGTATGTATAATACATGCATGTACTTATATGTACTCTACAAAATACATTTTTAAATATAAATATGGTATCCTGACTCTATTGGAGACAATGAAAAACTTCCTTGAAATGGTTTGCTAGGATTGGTTTTATTTATAACCTATAATTTAAACAAATTGATTTGATTAAGGTGTAGGAGTGTTCATGTTACTTGTTTTCATGCATTTTAAAAACTTATGTTATGATTTGGAATAGTGATTAATGAATAAAACTCTGTTTTAAATATTTAGATTTTCTATGTAACTTAGGCTCTATTTTAAGTTCTTTGGAAACATATCTTGCTAGATAAATTGCTGAGTATTAGTTCTCTCATTTTCTCTGCACTTCAAAAGTTCTTTGTTCTTCAAAGATTTGGCATACATGCATAAACTTTTCCTTTAGTAACTACTTTTTTATTTTTGAAATTTTCAAGAAGTACAATTTATATGAACTGTACGAAACACAGGTGATAACTTTGATAGCACTCAAAATTTCAGAAGAAATGTCCCAATCTGCTTTAAGAAGGACTTGTAGTCACTGATAAACTTATAAATCTGCTTTGTAAACTTAGAGAGTCAGAAATAATATATAATTTTAAAACACGGAAGCTTTTATTGGATTAAATAGATGTTTTCATGATGTTCATGAAAATGCTTTATTGAAATTCTAGTATTTATTCCTAGCCTAGGTCATTATGAAGTTTTAATTTAATTATCATTTTGATACTTAATTTCAAATCTGGACACATACAACTTTTTTTTTTTTTTTTGAGAGAAGTCTCACTCTTGTCCCCTAGGCTTGAGTGCAATAGCTCAATCTCGGCTCACTGCAACCTGCGCCACCCAGGTTCAAACAATTCTCCTGCCTCTGCCTCCCAAGTAGCTGGGATTAAGGTGCCTGCCACCACACCCAGCTAATTTTTGTATTTTTAAATAGAGACAGGGTTTCACCATGTTGGCCAGGCTGGTCTCGAACTCCTGACCTCAGGTGATCTGCCCGCCTCAGCCTCCCAAAGTGCTGGGATTACAGATCTGAGCCACCGCGCCTGGCTACAACTTTTTTATATGAAATACTAGAAAGGAATTACAGCTTTTTTGTGTGTGGTGCAAACCATGTAGGTTTTTCAGGGTTTAGACCTCTGACATAAAATATTGGTATTTCCTACAGTGTCTGTCCTAAGTGCAGCTCCTTAGAGACATTCAGAGACTTGACTTTTCCTGTAAAGGTGATGCTACCATCCTGTTTGTGACTTCGAAGTCTTCCTTAAAGAATGAGAAAGCGTAGAGGATCATGGAAGAAGTTTCAGAAACCAGGCCTAGAAGTGCATATATTACTTCTGCCCATAGATCTTTGGACAGAATATTTTAAAATGGCTTTATCTAACTGCAAAGGCTGAGATACATAGTTTAGCAGTACTCTTAGGGAAGAAGAGAGGCACACAAATATTAATGGACACTGGCAGTCCCTATCATATATTTATAATTGCTCTTTCACAAATGTCTATATATTCCTTCTCTTTTCACCTCTGTGATAATTGGTATTCTCCAGGATTTCATCCTTGTCCTATTGTTCTTTCTCTACATATTTTCCTTGGGCATCTTGTATACTTTTGAGTCTGAACTACCCTTACAAGGGTGTTTCAAATCTGATTATTCAAATCTATGTCTCTAGCCCTGACTAATTTATACCTCCATCTGGCAGGTAGACATAGCCATTTGGATCAACATTTCTAGCTTTTTCCCCTTCTTTCCCAGTCCCTGAACGTCATCTGTAATGTGTCCTCTTTCCTTATTTTCATTTACTGTTTCTGATATTGCCATGTTCCCAATTCCCATGCTATAAACCTGGCAGTGGTCTTAACTTCCTGTTTCTTTCTCATCTCCTACATCTAATCAACTACCAAGTTTAGGCACGTTTCATCTCCTAAATAGTTCTTCAGTCTATCTCACCTTTTTCCTGCTAATTTCTACACTTCTGTTTTAGACCCTTGTGACCTCTTGCCTTGATATTAGCAATAACTTTGCCTCCAGCTTTGCCTTCTTCAGATCCATTTCTCCTCACTGCAGCTAAAGTAGTTTATTAGTGATGCACATTGAACATGTCATTCTCTTACTCAGACCGTTTTCTACTGCCTTAGTGATGTACCCAACTTCCCTTTTCCCTCTTCTGACTCCATGCTTTGTCTCCAGAGTTACAGTCTTTTTTCCTATACACATTTTTACCTGTTTTATTGAGTTCTTGATCACAGCCTTTGATCATACTGATCATACTGTTTATATTCTGCCTGAAATGCTTTTCCTAGCTTTTTAAAAATCTTCTTGACTTTTTAAATCTTTCAGTCCTCAGCTAAAGCATCTTGCCTCATCTCTGGTTTTCTACAAATCCTTGCCTAATCATAAACTCCTCAAGAGCAACGATTATGTTTTGTTCATCTCTATATTCTTAACATTTAGCACTGTGGCTTGCAAATACAAGTGTCTGCCTTCCCACCTCCCCACCCCTACCCACCAAAAAACACAAAATGACTTAATCTTTAAGGATACTTGATTACTCTGTTTGGATTATAAGAGTTATATGTGCTTTAACCATAATCACATTTCTTTTGGTGAAGAAAAATAAACCAATGTTTATCTTTAAATTGATTACATATTTTTTTCCTCTGACCATGCTAGAATGAAAGGTTACAAGCTAAGAAAAACTATCTATTTTCTCAAATACCGGGATTTGTGGAAAAGTTATATAACTTGAGAGTAGGGTAAGCACACATAGTTATTACAGACCATCTGGTGTCTGCTTTATTGGAAAGAAACTTTTACTAAGATTTACTCCTCTCAAATAATTATTTTCAGTGATATGAAGTAGGTGAAACCAAAATATAGATAATTTTGCTAATAATGCCCATTTTGTTGCTTTGTATACTTTTAAATATAATACTTTATTCCACTATGCATTTGAGGCAAGGCATCCATTTTGTGTTTTCTAATGACTTTAGAATATTTCTGTTTAAGGTAGAGATTTTCTAAATATTTTTATATGAGTTGAAAATAAGTTTTTGTTTACTGTTTTATTTAGAATTGACAAAAATATTTTGAAGTGTATAACTATATAGTATATAACTATACAGTATTTGAAATGATTCCTTAATTCCTTGGGTTTTTGTTGTTGTTGCTCCATTATGCTTTTAGTATACAGTAGGACTCTAACATTCATGAAGAATGTTATCTGAGACTCTATAGGTCCCACTATAATCAACTAACCCTCATTTCGTATAGATCTAAAACTTCTATTTTCTGGTTCAAAGAATCATTATTTTCTCAAGACCTCCTCACTTTTGTGACAAGCACTAATGATTGGCCTTTTAAAAAAGACCATACTTTTATTTAAAAAAATAGTAAATTTTTACTGCATTATTAAAGACTAGTGTAAAACAATAAAGCTCCGTTGCCTTGATGAGTGGGTGACTGGATTCACTAGCTAAATGACTGTAAAACTTTATCATAGTTCTTTATTAATAAAGTTACAAATATCAGGGACCTATCTGCTTCATCTTTTATTGTTCAGGAGTTAGAGCAGTGTCTTAGTCTGTTTTCTGTTGCTATAACAGAATACCTGAGACTGAGTGATTTTTAAAGTTTATATATTACAGTTCTGGAGGCTGAGAAGTCTGAGGTCTAGGAGCCGCATCTAGTGAGAGCCTTCTTGCTGATAGGGGCTCTGCAGAGTCATGAAATGGCTCAGGCTTCACATGGAGAGAGGCTGCATGAGAGACACCCACACTGGCTCTTATAACAGACCCACTCTTGTGATAGCTAACCTACTCCCTCCACGACCCATTAATCCATTGATTCATGAATGGGTTAATTCATTCATGAGGGCAGAGCCCTCATGACTCAATTAACTCCCAAAGGTCCCACCTCACAGTATTGCTGCATTGGGAACCAAGTTTCCAACACATGAACTTTTGGGGGAACATTCAAACCACAACAAGCAGTAAAAAGAATGCTGAGTATGGAAATACCCACTGTCTCACACTAGGGGAATCTCCTTAAAGCATGGTTTTCTTATATTTTTATCCATCTTGAAATTCTTCACTGACATTTTTGGTGTAGGATAGTCAGTAGACTTAGCACTCTGTGGTTCTACCACACGTTGCTCTTTGCCTACTTTTCCAAACTTTTTATTTGTTCACAAAATAATTGTGTTTACTATGTACTATGCACTGTGCTAAGTTCCCAGATATGAAGCTAAATAAGAAAGATGTGATTCCTGTCCTCATAGACTTGCCTCATTGCTCCAGCCTATCTGATCTGCATTATTTAAACATAGTATGTATAGCTTTGCTTTTTTACATTTGCTTATATGATTTATTTTCCCAGGAAATGTTTTTTTTTTTTTTTTTCTTAGCATATTAACATTTTACTCACATTTCAAATTTCAGCTCAAGTGATACCTTCTATAAAACTAAACCTCCCTGTCCAAGCTAGGTCATTTTAGTCTCTTTCCTGTAAGTGCTATGGCACCTGAGTCATGCTGTCCACTTAGGATATTAAAATTATTAATATATACTGATTTTTAACTTTTCATGTGTGCATCTTTCCAGATATTCTATGAGGTTTTGGATAGCCACTGTGTCCTCTGGCCCTCCAATGATTCATGTCCTTCCTACATGCCAAATATACTCTCTTCCACCCAAGGTTCCCAAAAGTATCATCCCATCATGCATCAGCTGAAAGACCAGAATCTCTGCATCAAAATCAGCTCCAGGTGAAAATGAAGCTCCTCAGGTGTGAATCTGAAGACTGATGAACTAAAGAGACAAGTTGTCTACCCACCCCCCAAACATACATACACACACATCACCTACACACCAAACAGAGTGGACAGGCATTGGATAATGACTGTGGACTTTCTTGTTGAAATGGAAGGCACAAAGGAGTCACTGATGCATAGTGATTTTTTCAGGTGGGCAAATGTTGGAGATTCTTTTATTAGATCTCAAGGCCTGGGAATAATTCTTCATGGTTCTAGGTTTCGACCACTGAGCTCTTGGTTCCACCCTCTAAGTCATTCATCCTTTTTTATGAAATGTAGCACATCTTTACAGTTGAGTAGTTTTCTCAGTCTGCTTCCTGCTAGTAGAATTCTGAGGGTCCAGTGGTCTCATTTCACTTTGTACTGTCACTGTCCCCTTCAGTCCAAGTTGGCAATATTTACTGATATAATTGTCTCAAAAACTTTGTCAGTCTTCTGTGAATCTCACTGGCTTTCATTCCATTAGACAAAAGCCACACCCAAAAATCTTTTCAAAATATGGGTTTCTGCAGCAATATTGAGGTTAATGCCCTCAAGCTTTCTAGGTCTATTTGATTGAGAGGATCTGTGAGGTCTTAATCTTTTTAAATTTTTTTTTTTTGGTGTAACTGATTAATACCATGAGGTACCACCATCTTTCTGGGGTCTTAACAAAAGGTTTTAGAGTCACCCCTTCAGATTCACTTATAGGCCATGTTCAAGCAAGTGGGATCTAATTAAATGAAAGAGCTTCTGCACTGCAAAATAAATTATCGACAGAGTAAATAGACAACCTACAGAATGGGAGAAAATATTTGCAAACTCTGCATCTGACAAAGGTTTAATATCCTTTGTTCCTTTGAATCTTCAAGGAAGTTAAACAAATCAATAAGCAAAAAACTAATAACCCTATTAAAAATGAGCAAAAAACAGGAACAGATACTTCTCAAGAGAAGACGTACAAGAAACCAACAAACATGAAAATCTGCTCCAAATCACTAGTCATCAGAGAAATGCAAATCAACACCACAATGAGATACCATCTCACACCAGTCAGAATAGCTATTATTAAAAATAAGTGAAAAAACAACAGACACTGGCGAGGCTGTGGAGAAAGGGGGAAACTCATACACTGTTGGTGGGAATGTAAATTAGTTCAGCCACTGTGCAAAGCAGTTTGAAGATTTCTCAAAGAACTTAAAACAGAACTACCATTCAACCCAGCAATCCCATTACTGGATATATATCCAAAAGAAAATAAGTCATTCTTCCAAAAAGACACATGCACTCAACATGTTCACTGCAGCTCTCTTCACAATAGCAAAGACATGTAATCAACCTATGTGCCCATCAGTGGTAGACTGGATAAAGAAAATGTGGTACATATACACTATGGAATATTATGTGGCCATAAAGAAGAATGAAATTATATCCTTTGCAGCAGCATGGATGCAGTTGGAGGCCATTATCCTAAGTGAATTAACACAGGAATAGAAAACCAAATACCACATGGTCTTACTTATAAGTGGGGGGTAAATATTGGATAATCATGGACATAAGGATGGCAACAATAGAAACTGGAGTCTACTAGATGGGGGATGGAGGGACGGGGCAAGGGTTGAAAATCTATTGGGTACTATGCTTAGTACGTGGGTGATGGGATCATTTGTACCCCAGACTTCAACATCACACAATATACCCAGGTAAAAAACCTGTACGTGTATCCCCGAATCTAAAATATGAAAAAAAAAAAAAGTAATCCTATAAGCTTCAGTACACAAACCAAGTTTTTATTCATACACAAATATACTCCTTGTTCATATACTCACAGGAAATATGATGGTATATTAGACCTTTAGATGGATTTTTGCAATCAGGTGCATCTGGCTGTTGAGTAAATGAATCCAGTGCCTTTTTTGCTTTTTCCCAGATACTGATACAAGTCAGTATTCATAAGGTATATAAAATGAAATAAAATGAGTTTACTGAAGATTAATTCTGAAGCCAAAGTTATTCCTTTACTTTTTAGTGTAGTTTTGGAATTATTTTAGAAGAGATAACATTATTGCTTATATTTTCAGTAGAATAAATATGAGTTCCTGATTTTAGGAATACTTATACATACAAACACACATATGAAGAATAATCCTACTACTTTTGGTATTAGGGGAAAGGGGCTGGGACGAATGGTTGCAATATTCCATACCTATCATGGGAAACATATTTTCACTAAGACGGAAACCTTTGAAGCTTCTTTGTTCTGTTTTGTTAGTCATACCTCCATGTATTCATTATTTGTATCTCAAACCACTTGAATTCTTGGCCCAGAAACTACTTTAATAGACATGGCAAGTGGCCTGAAAAATAAACGTAATTCTTTTTTTCCATACCATATTTTAGTGTTACTTGGTTGAAAACTTGGCTTTGTGTGATCTGATAAATACATTGATATTTAGGTTGAAAATGTATACTGATTATGTTTCAGTAATTTTTTTTCACTTATGGGTTGTAGAAGTATTGTTTTTCCTCTGTGCCAGTAGGTATGGTGATTTGTAATTATGCTATAAAAGCTTAAGGTTTGGTAGTAGAGAAAGAAGGTTTGCAGAGATACCTAAGGCTAGTTATTTCAGAACTACAGCTAAATCTTTGACTGGATTTGTGATATTGGGAAAAATTGCCCACAAAAATAACATAGTAGATATTCATCCATGTTTTAGCATTGCTATGTATCACAGTTCCTTTCTAGATTGTCTCTAGTACATGAAAGTATATTTTTCTTTTTTTGCAGGTAATATAACATTACAAAGCAAGATGGGTAACATCACAGTAGGTACGTGCTAAGCTACTAGTTCATGTATTTTGCCCACTTTTAAATATAGGTATATTTGTGATGACTTTATTAGAATAAATGAAGTCTACAGTTTAATTGATGAACTTGACAGGATCACAAGTCAAATATAGGCAGAACTAATGTACTAATTATGTCCACTTGAAGAAAATTGCCTGAGCTGGTATTAAGAAATGTCTTATATTTCTTGCTAAACTCTCTGAAAAAAAAGAAAGAAAGATCTTATAAATTTCTTGAATTCTTCAAATATCTAAATTAAGTCTTCGAAAGAAAGATATAAATAATGTCACTGTTTATTGGTCTCCAAATGTGTTAACATTTGAAGACAACCTTGTGAATACCAATAACTAGTTAGTCAACATGTATTTACTGAGTATCTGCCATGTATTAAGAATTCTTTTAGGTACTAGGGAACATGTTGGTCAACAGGACATAGTTTTTGTGTTCAGAGACCTCACTTCTCTGAGCCCTGGGAAGAAAGACAACAAGCATATAAATAACAAAAGGTAATTTTAGTTTGCGGTAAGTACAATGAAGAAATAAGAAAGGGTAACTGAATAGAGATTGGGGAAAAGAAAGCTATATCAGTTAGGCAATTGGGGGTGGTCTGGAGAGGGTACATTTAAACTAAAGCCAGAGTAATGACAAAGAGTTATGTAAAATTCTGGATACAGGGCTCCCAAGATAGAGGAACAGCAAGTGCAGGCCTTGAAAATGGAAGTTTATTATTTTCAAGGGATAGAAGGCTGGCTTATGGGGAAAGTGGTAGGATATGAGGTAAGTAAGGCTAGATCTTAGGACCTTGGAGACAGGGCAAGAGTTCAGACTTTATTCCAACTATAACAGGATGTTAGGGAAGTGATATATAATTTATATTTTAAAAGAACAACCTAGCTGTTATTTCATAATGTACCAGAAGGGTTCAGAAGTGAAAGCAGGCTATTAGAAGGCTTAATTTGTTCATTCTACTGTTGATGGACACCTGGGCTATTTCTAATTTTTTGGCAACTGTAAATAAAGCTGCTATGAATATACTAATGTAAGTCATTTTAGGGATTTATATATTTTTTTCCTCTTGGATAAATACTTAGGTGTGGAATTGCTGAGTTGACTAGGTAGGTTCTGTGTTTAACTTTATGATAAACTACCAGACCTTTTTCCCAAAGTTCCACTTTATACTCTCATCAACAATGTATGAGAATTTGAGTTGCTCCACATCCTCATCAACATTTATTATTGTCAGTTAAAAAATTTTTTTATATCACCATTTGTTGAAAAAACTTCCTTTCTCTGATGGATTACTTTAGTATCCTTGTCTAAAATCAAATGACCGTATAAGTGTGGCTCAATGTCTGATCTCTTGCTCCTAATTCATTGATTTGTTTGTTGAGCCTTATACCAGTGCCACAATATCATGATTACTGTAACTTTAGTAAGTCTGTAAATCAGGTAGTTGAAGTCTTCCAAATTTGTTCCTTTTAAAGATTGCTTTGGATATAATAGGTCCTTTGATTTTCCAGTCAATTTCTACCAAAAAGTACAGTTGTGATTATGTTTGGGATTGCACTGAATCACATTGAATCTTCCAATTAATGAACATGGTAGGTAGCTATTTCCATTTATTTAGATCTTCCTTAATTTTTCTCAGCATTGCTTTGTAATTTTCAGTGTAGAAGTCTGGCACTTTTTTTTGTTAAATTCATTTGTGTTTTTAACACTGTTATAAATGAGACAGTTTTTAAGACTTTGCTTCTAATTGTCTACTGCTGATATATGTAAATACAAATGATTTTTTTGAGACAGGAATGTCACTCTGTCTCCCAGGCTGAAGTGCAGTGGCTCGATCTCGGCTCACTGCAAGCTCCGCCTCCTGGGTTCACGCCTTTCTCCTGCCTCAGCCTCTCCAGTAGCTGGGACTACAGGCGCCCGCCACTATGCCCGACTAATTTTTTTTTTTTTTGTATTTTTAGTAGAGACGGGGTTTCACCGTGTTAGCCAGGATAGTCTTGATCTGCTGATCTCGTGATCAGCCCGCCTCAGCCTACCAAAGTGCTGGGATTACAGGCGTGAGCCACCACGCCCGGCCCATATATAAATAATTCTTATATATGGACCTTGTATTTTGTGACCTTGCTAAATTTATTCTTTCTAATAGTGGTTTTCTCGAATCTAGAATCCTTTTCTAGCTGAGCAGACATTTTCATCTGTACATATAGTTTTACCTCTTTCTTTCCTATCTTTATTACTTTAATTTTTTTCTTGCCTTATCCGACTAGCTATGAACTTCAGTATAACGTTGAGTTGTAGTGATGAGGGTATGGTTCCCTGCACTTGATCCCTATCCTTGTCCCCAGTATTAGGGAGAAGGCACTCACCATTTTACCATTAAGTGTGATGTTAGCTATAGATTTTTAACAGATGCCTTTTATCAGATTGGGAGAGTTACCTTTTATTCCTTGTTTGCTTAAATTAAGTTTCTCTTTTTTTACTTTCTTTGGTTGTGACTTGAGTGTTGAATTTTGTCAAATACATTTCCTCAATTTATTGAAATGATCATTTTTCCTTTAGTTTATTAATATGGCCAACTATACTGACTGATTTTTCTTTTAACATTTTATTTACTTATTTATTATTTAAAAAAATAGAGACAAGGTCTCACTTTGTTGCCCATACTGGTCTCAAATGCCTGGCTTCAAGCAGTTCTCCTGCCTCGGCCTCCCAAAGTGCTGGAATTACAGGCGTAAGCCACCACACCTGGCCCTTTCTTTAAAATATCTATCATTTACTCAGTGCCCATGTTCAAAGCACTGAGCTAAACACATTACAATGTAGATTTATTTTGGTTTCTTTTGTGTTTTTTGTTTTTTTGTTGGTTTTTTTTTTTTTTTTTTTTGCTTTTACTGTCTTTATTGAGACATAATTGACAAAACCATATATATTTAAGGTGTACATGCAATATGATGATTTGATATACATATATATTGTGAAATGATTTCCACAGTTTAGTTAACATATCTGTCACTTCACCTCATTACCATTTTATGTGTATGATGAAAATTTGTTTAAGATTTACTCTCTTAGCAGATTTCAAGTTTACAGTACAGTATTGTTAATTACAGTCACCATGCTATACATTAGATCTACAGGACTTTCTCCCAGATCTCTAGAATTTCTCCATTATGTAAACTCCAAAATAATGAAATTCTGTGGATGAAGTCTTAATTTTACTCTTGATAATTAATTTTGGTTGTGATAATTTGTGTTAAACAAAAAAATAGGGCTTGTTTTGCTACATAGTTTTAAAATATCACAGTTGCCTTCTTTTTCGAAAACATCTTGAGTTTTCATTTTTTTATTTTTTGACAGCCTCCAAAGGATAAGCCATTATTAGAGATCAATACAAATAACATGAGAATATAATTACTTTGTGGCTTAGGATATAATTATTTAGCTGTCATTTATTTCTCATTTGGAGGGAAAAATAAATGAAACTATTGTTTATGAGCCACATAAAAATTCTGTGTGTTTTTTTCCCCTCCTTGAGAAAGCGAGAAATCAAACTAATGTTTCAGCTATTTTACTTTGTTCAAACTGGAATAATACACACCTTGTGTATTGCACTTTTCTTTTTTTTAGCATAATGTAATTTTTACTTGGCTTCTTTTAGGATGCAGTAAGAGGTTTAAAAAGGAGTTCTGTTGGTACATAAGCAGTGAAATGTTCATTTTGTCCAGCTATTCTGTGTCATTTATTTCTAGTGGTTTCATTTCCCAACGTCAGTGTTTACTTTTGACACTTGAAAACTAAGTAAATTGAATCTGATAAAGGCATTTTCCATTATAGATTGGAAATAAATTATTATAAATGATATGGGAGCCAGATTTTACACAGTTTATTCCAAATTTATTGTCTTTGTTTGAAGTCAGTTGATATTTTTTTAAAAGAAAAATGTTGGCTCCTTTCTCTCTCTCTCTCTCTATATATATATATACACACACACATATATATACACACACACACACACACACACACACACAAATGTTTTCTTTCTCTGTTTTGTAGAAAGTATATTTTTGGCATAGTTTTCACCACACTCCCTACTTTGTTTCCACTTTGAAGTAATAAAACCTCCAGATAAAATATGCTTTTTAAGAGGCTTCTCTAAAAAGAATATGCTTTGGCCTTCTCCAGGCAGTCAGATAGAATACTAAATTAAAGATTCAATTGCCATGGGAGAAAGAGAAGAAGGAAAAACCACTTAGTACTGACTCTTCAAGTTCATTTTCTTACTTCCTTATTTCTGACTGTTTTCACTTGAACTTGAAATACTGGTTGATTGAAAAGTGGAGTCATCAACAACATAGGGAAATTCGAATGTCAAATCAGGGTTACCTTTATTATTTTCTTATCCACGCTTAACGATACCTGTTCAATTCCAGAAACTTGAAAAGAATTATTAGATACAAACAAGCTATTCTTCAAATTATTCCCTGCCCTTCTGCCCCTTAAAGAAATGCAGCAAGCCAGGAACAGTGATTTGTGTCTGTAATCCCAGGAGTATCACTTGATCCCAGGAGTCAGAGACCAGCCTGGGCAACATAGCAAGACCCTGCCTCTACAGAAAAAAAGAAATTCAACAACTTTATGTAGAGTAATCTTTTACTATTAGGAGTACTTCTTAGTATTGGCAAATTTGCTACAAGGAGAAATTATAAGAGGTTTTGATTTTTGTTAGCCTTGCTACTGCTTGTATGTGACTATACATGAGGTAGAATTCTTTGGTAATTATTGAAAGTTTACTAAATGTGTCAACATGATAAAAAACTAAAAATATCCATGGTGCTTAGTGCTTTCAGGATCCATTACTTGCAGACTCTCCTTCCTATTCATTAAGTTTTAGAGTAAATGTTTAGAGATAAGTTATTCAGGTTAATGTAGATATAGATTTTTTAATTAGTTGTCTAGTTTAATAGATTTCTAGATTTCTGATACTGTTTACGTTTAAGTGCAAACAATGGCATTGTTATGAGGAAATACTAAACCTTGCAAGATTCTTAGCCCCTTATCCTAGTGCTAAAGCAGAGCCTTTTGTTTCAAGTTTATAATTCCATTCATCAAGTAAGAATTATTTTACTTATGGTTTTTCTTCTTCCTAGATTCATCTTCTGGATGTCTAAAAGCCTCAGCTCATCAGGGTGCCATAGATGTTTATGTCAGTCAACTGGGGACAGTGGAATTGAAATCCCATAAAGGTTAGTGAAGGTTAGTGAACTGGAATGTTTTATTTTGACATATGATGTAAGGAAAGTTTATGTAACACTCAGGAAACAGATGGTCAAATTATCTATACTGACATAGTGATTTCAAGAAAATATCTTCAGATAGAACCTGATTTAAAGGCACTGGTCTGCTGGCTCTCTAGACCAATGATCTTTACAACTTTTGGGATAGATAGCCATGCAGACTATCTTTCTCTTTGTAGTACAAACAAAAATGAGTATTTTGACTGTTATTATGGAATTTTAAAATGTTACTCTGTGAATTTTTTAGTTTAATCTATTCTGAAATAGAATCTTTGAAGGAAAAACTCTGCCATACACTCTTTTGGGAGCTTTTCTGCCAGCCTGTAAAAGGAACTTCTCAGGCAATCAGTATAGAGTAACAGTTTTCAAAGTGTGATCCTTAAATAAAAGTATCACACAGGAAGGTCCTCTAAAGTGATTATTTAGTCTCTTAAAGTATCAAGACTTAGGATATGTTTCTATCATTTAACTTCTGACACAACTTATTCTGAGTCCAACTCTTTCATTTAAAATGGTATACTTTTCATCTGAAAGCTAAATATGAATTTGTCTGTTCTTCTGCACACATGGATGTACACATACGTGTTGACAAGTGACTTGGGTGAAGTAGGCTGGCCATAGGGGCTGAAGTGGCTTGGCTGCAGAAAGTTAAGAACTGTAGCTCTGTATAAAAAAATTTTTAAAATAGTCTAGAAGCTCTTGCATGTTGGCCAGATGTTTAACAAGGAAAATATTTCCTCACAGAGACTGATTGTTCCTGCTATTAGTAGTTTCTTTACCATATTGATTTAATAGTTTTTTTTTTAATCCATCTCTAGAATTTGTCAGTGTGAAAACTGCAAAACACAGAGGTCTGAAACCTCAGTTATTGCTGATACACTGGTGTGATTTCTCAATATTATATTTTCTCCCTTTAAAATAGGATAAACTTATGTCCTCACTAAATCTAAGAGCTCTAGGTAATACTCTTCAGGGTAAATTATAAATGGCATGTAAGTTATATAATTGTACTCTGTTATTACAAAGATCCAAGGAGAAAAGGGATATACTGTTAATATAACTAGTAACAGAGTAAGAACAAAGTTTTGAATAAGCAGCTCTTACATAAAAGTAATTTAATGTTTTGCATGGTAGGCAAAATAAAACAAACAGGAAACTATAAAACTTTTGAAGATTGTTAGTCTTTATTCACTTAAAATATTTTTTAGTATTATTTGAAATAGTATTTGAAACTATTGAAATAGTATTTGATGTTGCAAATTTTGATTAAGATTACAGTTTTATGTTTTCTTCTACTGGGACCATGTTACTGGCAGAAGCTTAAAGACAACTGAAAACAAAGATTTCTGTCTTACTTCAGATCTCCGAATTCTCAATACACTTGGGAACAGTAACTTTTTAGAGTAATGGAACGTTATTCAGTAACTCTTTCTTAATGGTTAGCAAAGACATCTGGAATCCATTCCAACTCTGCCACTGTCTTGCTGTAGGGTTCAGAGCCAGCCACTGGAGTCTCTTAGGTCTTCACCATTTTGTGATGTGGAAAAATATATAATGCTTGTTTTCTTTCACCTTATGAAAATTAATATAGTGACCTTCTTAATTCATTCAGAAAGGCTATGCTTGGGCCTGGGAGTCACACCTGAATCTGAGTACTGACTTTTCCACTTAACATTTTGTCCTTGGGATAAATCACTAATTTTAAAATAATATGCCTTCAATAAATGGTGCTGTTAGTTCACATTTGAATTTTTAAGAGGATAATACTGATGTCAACCATGAAGAACTTTATGAAGTGAAAAGAAGTTAAAGAACATAACAAGAGCTCTCCTTTCTAAAAAAGTTAGTGTTAAAGACTGGATATTAGGAAGGTTTTCAAGTCATGAAAATTCTTCATTAACAAACAGTAATGGAGTTTTGGTAGTGGTGATTTTTGGTTTTTAAAGATGTGGAGGGAGATGGGGTAGAAATCTTTGTGTTGCTTAACATTTTTAAAGATCTCAAAAATCTAAGATCATGTTATGCATTTAAGAATAGAGACAAGTGTTCATAAAGTTAGTACACTTGAAACTTCATACATTTAGAGATATCAAGCACTACAAAAAAAGTTTTTTAAATCCATGATTTTCTACTTTTGAAAGTATGTTTGATACAAAAACATATCTTCTATTTTTCCTGAAATCTTCCAGGGTTGTTTTTGTTTTGTTTTTTCCTAAAGCCCTCATATGTTGTTATGGGAATCTCCTGTCTGTAGTTTACATTTGAACCCTGGAAAGCAATTTGGTTTTTTGTTTTTGGTTTTGAGACAGGGTCTCACTCTGTCACCCAGGCTGGAGTACAGCAGCAAGATCATGGCTCACTGCAGCCTTATCAGGATCACCTAAGCTTGGGAGGTCAGCCTTCCAGGTAGATGAGACTACAGTTGTGCACCACCATACCCAGTTTTTTTTTTTTTTTGGTAGAGACAGGGTTTCGCCATGTTGTCCAGGCTGGTCTCGAACTCTTGAGCTCAAGCAATCCACCTACCTTGGCCTCCCAGAGTGCTGCAATTATAGCCATGAGCCACCGTGCCTGGCTGCAATTTATTTCTTAATAAAATAAACTAGTTGTAGTGATGTGCATTGTTCCCTAATTTTGTTTTAGAACAGAACAGTTCATCATGCTTATCTCAAACTTCTAGCTCCAGTTAGGAAGACTAAGAAATGACTTAAGGAAGCTTAAGCTGATGTTAGCCAGATTGGAAGGAAAACCGTCACCCATAAGTAAATGCATCCTAAACCCCATCCTGACCATCTTAGTCCACAGAGATGGGTTAATGCTTTATGGCAGGGGCCTTTTGCCTACTTTAATGAAAAACAGAAAGAAAAACTTCTGAAATAGGAGTATGTTGGTGAATTTACAATGCAACCCTCATAATTGTTTTGAAAAATGATTCCATACCTAACAGAGTACTTTTCCTGATTTACTCCTTTAGAAGCTTGAATTACAGCCAGGTTGTATGGAAATTCAGGTTGAGTGTCTTATCTTATCCAAAAGCCTGTAATATACTCAAAAGAAATATTAGTGAGTTGGAATTCAAATAATCCTTTT
This sequence comes from Chlorocebus sabaeus, assembly GCF_047675955.1. Lineage (NCBI taxonomy): Eukaryota > Metazoa > Chordata > Mammalia > Primates > Cercopithecidae > Chlorocebus > Chlorocebus sabaeus. The sequence goes on from NC_132924.1 coordinate 75,952,522, forward strand.
CTATTGTTATTTTTTGTTACACACAAGACATATCTGAAAGCACAAGAGCTCAGTGTTCTAGTTGTGTTATAATGATGAGGTCACAAGTCCTGTACTATGATGGGATAGCAATGTGTGAAATACCATGGTGGTTAAAAGCATGGGCTTTGTAATTATTGAGCTGAGTCTAGGTTCCAGCACTAGCACTAGTGAGAACTTGAGCAAGTTCTTATCTGTAAAATTAAGGTGATAATAATACCTCATGGGGGCACGCCCAAGATGGCTGAATAGGAACAGCTCCAGCCTCCAGCTCCCAGCATGAGCGACACAAAAGACAGGTGATTTCTGCATTTTCAACTGAGCTACCGGGTTCATCTCATTGGGGCATGTCGGACAGTTGGCGCTGGTCTGTGGGTGCAGCCCAACTAGCGAGAGCTGAAGCAGGGCGAGGCATCACCTCACCTGGGAAGCGCAAGGGGGAAAGGAATTCCTTTTCCTAGCCAAAGGAAATTGAGACACACAACACCTGGAAAATCGGGTAACTCCCACCCTAATACTGCGCTTTACCAAGGGTCTTAGCAAACGGCACACAGGGGGTTATATCCCACACCTGGCTCAGAGGGTCCCACACCCACAGTGCCTCCCTCATTGCTAGCACTAACTGCAAGGTGGCAGCGAGCCTGGGGGAGGGGCGCCTGCATTGCTGAGGCTTAAGTAGGTAAACAAACCACCTGGGAAGATCGAATTGGGTGGAGCCCACCACAGCTCAAGGAGGCCTGCCTACCTCGGTAGACTCCACCTCTGGGGACAGGGCATAGCTAAACAAAAAGCAGCAGAAACCTCGGCAGAGGTAAATGTCCCTGTCTAACAGCTTTGAAGAGAGCAGTGGATCTCCCAGCATGGAGGTTGAGATCTGAGAATGGACAGACTGCCTGCTCAAGTGGGTCCCTGACCCCTGAGTAGCCTAACTGGGAGACATCCCCCACTAGGTGCAGACCGACACCTCACACCTCACACGGCTGGGTACACCCCTGAGACGAAGCTTCCAGAGCAAGAATCAGACAGCAACACTCGCTGTTCAGCAATATTCTATCTTCTACAGCCTCTGCTGCTGATAGCCAGGCAAACAGAGCCTGGAGTGGACCTCAAGCAAACTCCAACAGACCTGCAGCTGAGGGTCCTGACTGTTAGAAAGAAAACTAACAAACAGAAAGGACACCCACACCAAGACCCCATCAGTATATCACCATCATCAAAGACCAGAGGCAGATAATGGGAGACTTTAACACCCCACTGTCAACATTAGACAGATCAATGAGACAGAAAATTAACAAGGATATCCAGGAATTGAACTCAGCTCTGCACCAAGTGGACCTAATAGACATCTACAGAACTCTCCACCCCAAATCAACAGAATATACATTCTTCTCAGCACCACATCTCACTTATTCCAAAATTGACCACATAGTTGGAAGTAAAGCACTCCTCAGCAAATGTAAAAGAACAGAAATTATAACAAACTGTCTCTCAGACCACAGTGCAATCAAACTAGAACTCAGGACTAAGAAACTCAATCAAAACCGCTCAACTACATGGAAACTGAACAACCTGCTCCTGAATGACTACTGGATACATAACGAAAGGAAGGCAGAAATAAAGATGTTTTTTGAAACCAATGAGAACAAAAATACAACATACCAGAATCTCTGGGACACATTTAAAGCAGTGTGTAGAGGGAAATTTATAGCACTAAATGCCCACAAGAGAAAGCAGGAAAGATCTAAAGTTGACACCCTAACATCACAATTAAAAGAACTAGAGAAGCAAGAGCAAACACATTCAAAAGCTAGCAGAAGGCAAGAAATAACTAAGATTAGAGCAGAACTGAAGGAGATAGAGACACAAAAAACCCTCCAAAAAATCAATGAATCCAGGAACTGGTTTTTTGAAAAGATCAACAATATTGATAGACCACTAGCAAGACTAATAAAGAAAAGAGAGAAGAATCAAATAGATGCAATAAAAAATGACAAAGGGGATATCACCACTGACCCCACAGAAATACAAACTACCATCAGAGAATACTATAAACACCACTATGCAAACAAACTAGAAAACCTAGAAGAAATGGATAATTTCCTGGACACTCACACTCTCCCAAGACTAAACCAGGAAGAAGTTGAATCCCTGAATAGACCAATAGCAGGCTCTGAAATTAAGGCAATAATTAATAGCCTACTAACCAAAAAAAGTCCGGGACCAGATGGATTCACAGCCAAATTCTACCAGAGGTACAAGGAGGGGTTGGTATCATTCCTTCTGAAACTATTCCAATCAATAGAAAAAGAGGGAATCCTCCCTAACTCATTTTACAAGGCCAACATCATCCTGATACAAAAGCCTGACAGAGATACAACAAAAAAAGAGAATTTTAGTCCAATATCGCTGATGAACATCGATGCAAAAATCCTCAATTAAAATACTGGCAAACTGAATCCAGCAGCACATCAAAAAGCTTATCCACCATGATCAAGTGGGCTTCATCCCTGGGATGCAAGGCTGGCTCAACATACACAAATCAATAAACGTAATCCAGCCTATCAACAGAACCAAAGACAAAAACCACATGATTATCTCAATAGATGCAGAAAAGGCCTTTGACAAAATTCAACAGCCCTTCATGCTAAAAACTCTAAATAAATTTGGTATTGATGGAACGTATCTCAAAATAATAAGAGCTATTTATGACAAACCCACAGCCAATATCATACTGAATGGGCAAAAACTGGAAGCATTCCCTTTGAAAACTGGCACAAGACAGGGATGCCCTCTCTCACCACTCCTATTCAACATAGTATTGGAAGTTCTGGCTAGGGCAATCAGGCAAGAGAAAGAAATCAAGGGTATTCAGTTAGGAAAAGAAGAAGTCAAATTGTCCCTGTTTGCAGATGACATGATTGTATATTAAGAAAACCCCATCGACACAGCCCCAAATCTCCTTAAGCTGATAAGCAACTTCAGCAAAGTCTCAGGATACAAAATCAATGTGCAAAAATCACAAGCATTCTTATACACCAGTAACAGACAGAGAGCCAAATCATGAGTGAACTCCCATTCACAATAGCTTCAAAGAGAATAAAATACCTAGGAATCCAACTTACAAGGGATGTGAAGGACCTCTTCAGGGAGAACTACAAACCACTGCTCAGTGAAATAAAAGAGGACACAAACAAATGGAAGAACATACCATGCTCATAGATAGGAAGAATCAATATCGTGAAAATGGCCATACTGCCCAAGGTAATTTATAGATTCAATGCCATCCCCATCAAGCTACCAATGACTTTCTTCACAGAATTGGAAAAAACTGCTTTAAAGTTCATATGGAACCAAAAAAGAGCCCTCATTGCCAAGACAGTCCTAAGCTGAAAGAACAAAGCTGGAGGCATCATGCTACCTGACTTCAAACTATACTACAAGGCTACAGTAACCAAAACAGCATGGTACTGGTACCAAAACAGAGATATAGACCAATGGAACAGAACAGAGCCCTCAGAAATAATACCACACATCTACAGCCATCTGATCTTTGACAAACCTGACAAAAACAAGAAATGGGGAAGGATTCCTTATTTAATAAATGGTACTGGGAAAATTGGCTAGCCGTAAGTAGAAAGCTGAAACTGAATCCTTTCCTTACTCCTTATATGAGAATTAATTCAAAATGGATTAGAGACTTAAATGTTATACGTAATACCATAAAAACCCTAGAAGAAAACCTAGGTGATACCATTCAGGACGTAGGCATGGGCAAGGACTTCATGTCTAAAACACCAAAAGCAACGGCAACAAAAGCCAAAATTGACAAATGGGATCTAATTAAACTAAAGAGCTTCTGCACAGCAAAAGAAACTACCATCAGAGTGAAAGGGCAACCTACAGAATGGGAGAAAATTTTTGCAATCTACTCATCTGACAAAGGGCTAATATCCGGAACCTATAGAGAACTCAATCAAATTTTCAAGAAAAAAACAAACAACCCCATGAAAAAGTGGGCAAAGGGTATGAACAGACATTTCTCAAAAGAAGACATTCATACAGCCAACAGACACATGAAAAAATGTTCATCATCACTCGCAATCAGAGAAATGCAAATCAAAACCACAATGAGATGCCATCTCACACCAGTTAGAATGGCAATCATTAAAAAATCAGGAAACAACAGGTGCTGGAGAGGATGTGGAGAAATAAGAACACTTTTACACTGTTGGTGGGACTGTCAACTAGTTCAACCATTGTGGTAAACAGTGTGGTGATTCCTCAAGGATCTAGAACTAGAAATACCATTTGACCCAGCCGTCCTATTACTGGGAATATACCCAAAGGATTATAAGTCATGTTGTATAAAGACACATGCACATGTATGTTTATTGTGGCACTATTCACAATAGCAAAGACTTGGAATCAACCCAAATGTCCATCAGTGACAGACTGGATTAAGAAAATGTGGCACATATACACCATGGAATACTATGCAGCCATAAAAAAGGATGAGTTCGTGTCCTTTGTAGGGACCTGGATACAGCTGGAAACCATCATTCTCAGCAAACTATCGCAAGAACAGAAAACCAAATACCACATGTTCTCACTCACAGGTGCGAATTGAACAATGAGATCACTTGGACACAGGAAGGGGAACATCACATACCGCGTCCTATTGTGGGGAGGGGTAGGGGAGGGATATCATTTGGAGATATACCTAATGTAAATGACGAGTTAATGGGTGCAGCACACCAACATGGCACATGTATACATATGTAACAAACCTGCATGCTGTGCACATGTACCCTAGAACTTAAAGTATAATTTAAAAAAATACCTCATAAAGTTAATATGGAGATTAAAACATAATGTAATTAGGGGTCTGGCTCATATTAAATGCTCAATGGTCAATCCTATCTATAAGCTACATATGTAATAAATTACTTTCTGGTGTTGGATGAGCTGGGTAGTTCTAGTGGCAAAAGAAGAACTAGTAGTTAATAATGTGCTAATAACCCATATTCTTGATGGAAGTTACCGTGAATGCCTTGAGAGTAAGGGAACTTTGAGCACCTGGGAATAAGGAAAAGGCTTAAATAAATACTGTATGCTGAGGAGTAAAAACAGTGTCCCAGGAGCAATGCTACCCTTTCAGTCAAATTTATAATAGACTCTGGTACTTTTGATTTCTTTGTATTACTAAACTCTCCTTTACATTTATTACAGGTTCTATTATTGTCAAGGTTCCATCTTCACTTGAAGCTCATTTACAGTTATCAGGGAAAGAGGTTGATGTGAACTCAGAAGTCCATGTTCAGGAAATGACTGAAGCTCATAAAGATGATGTTGTAACAGTGACTGGTAAGGAGGCTGCATTTTGCTATGTCAGATGAATAGCCATTCTCCATACATAAGTAGAAATGTGGTACACTTAACGGAAATTTTAGCTTTTTTATACTTTTCCATTATTACGTTCTCATGTTTGACATCTTTTTTACTTCTAGTTGCTTATCATTAATATGATACAGACGTTTCGTTTAAAAAGATCTCATTAAATCATTTAGGAACACTCATCAGTCCTGTCACTGGGTAAAATTGATTTTTAAATTTTCTAGAAGAGCTGCTTTCTAATTCTTGAACTTAAAAAACAAACTGAATATATATATTATAATGCAAAATTTAAAACTAACTTCGTATGACTGGAATAAATAGGAATTTTGTTTGGTATGTACATTTTAAGCGTACTCTTTTAGAACAACAAATTCTCAGTCCCACAAACGTGAATAGCTTTTGTACATTTTTCATTATATCTGGCTACACTGGTGGCTGATACTATTTTTTTAAGATTTGTCATTGCTCTATTGTCCATACTGGAGTGCAGTGGCGTGACCTCGGCTCACTGCAACCTCTGCCTCTCGGGTTCAAACGATTCTCCTGCCTCAGCCTCCTGAGTAGCTGGGCCTACAGGCGTGCACCAGCACGCCTGGCTAATTTTTTGTGTATTTTTAATACAGACAGGATTTTGCCATGTTGGCCAGGCTGCTCTCGAATTCCTGACCTCAGGTGATTGGCCCGCCTCGGCCTCCCAAAGTGCAGGGATTACAAGCGTGAGCCACTGCGCCTGGCCAAGGTTTGTTGTTTTAATGAATAAAAAAATTAATGCTGGTGAAGTTTTCCTTTAAATTTTACCAGAATGGCATCAAGGAGGACACTGCAATTAGACCGTGTATAGGGATGAATGCTACAAGCTAAAGGAACGAGATGCCAACTAGAAAAAGGAAGAATAGGGGAGTAGGAGAGGGTGGTCTTCGTAAGATCAAATTTCAGTGTTAGATATTCATTTTATATGTCATGAAAATTAAGAAAGTTCTGTTAAAATTCATAGAATATTAACAAAAAACATAACGGGAATAAAAATAATACCTATACACTCCCAGATCTAACTGCATGCTGCCTAATGGGCAGACTCATAGTTATGTGGTGAAAATTTGATGAAAATCTAAGTACAGTCATATATCACTTAATGACAGAGATACATTCTGAGAAATGTGTTATTAGGCAATTTTGTTGTCATGTGAGCGTTATAGAGTGTACTTATACAAACCTAGATGGTACAGCCTACTACACACTGAGTCTATTTGGTAGCCTATGGCTCCTAGGCTACACCTGTACAGCAGGCTACTGTACTGAAAACTGTAGGTAATTGTAACACAATGGGATTTGTATATCTAAACACAGAAAAGGTACAGTAAAAATATGGTATAAAAGATAAAACATGGTACACCCGTATGGGGCACTTACCATGAACGGAGCTTGAAGGACTGGAAGTTGCTCTGAGTGAGTCAGTGTGATGAGTGGTGAGTGCATGTGAAGGCCTAGGACATTACTACTATAGACTTTATAAACACTGTACAGTTAGGCTACACTAAATTTATTTTTTTCTTCAATAATAAATTAGCCTTAGTTTACTGTAACTTTTTTACTTTATTTATTCTAGAGATAGCTGCTTTCTCTGTTGTGTAGACTGGAGTGCAATTATAGCTCACTGTAAACTCAAACTCTGGGGTCAAGTGATCCTTCTACCTCAGCCTCCCTAGTAGTTGGGATTACAGGTGTGTACTATGATGCCCAGCTAATTTTTAAAAAAATTTTTAGTAGAGATGAGGCCTTGCTATGTTTCCCAGGCTTGTCTTCAGCTCCTGGCCTTAAGTGATCCTCCCGCCTCAACTTCCCAAAGAACATTTTTACTTTATAAACTTAAATTTTTAAGAACATTTTTAGTCCATGTGTCGTGGCTCACGCCTGTAACCCTAGCACTTTGGGAGGCCGAAGCGGGTGGATCGTTTGAGGTCAGGAGTTTGAGACCAACCTGACCAACATGGTGATATCCCCATCTCTACTAAAATACAAAAATTAGCCGGGCATGGTGGTGGGAGCCTGTAATCTCAGCTGAGGAAAAAGAATCCCTTGAGGATGTGAGGGACCTCTTCAAGGGGAATTACAAACCACTGCTCAACAAAATAAAAGAGGACACAAACAAATGGAAGAACATTCCATGCTCATGGATAGCAAGAATCAATATCATGAAAATGGCCATACTGCCCAAGGTAATTTATAGATTCAATGCCATCCCCATCAAGCCAGCAATGACTTTCTTCAAAGGATTGGAAAAAACTGCTTTAAAGTTCATATGGAACCAAAAAAAAGCCTGCATTGCCAAGACAATCCTCAGCCAAAAGAACAAAGCTGGAGGTATTACACTACCTGACTTCAAACTATACTACAAGGATACAGTAACCAAAACAGCATGGTACTGGTACCAAAATAGAGATATAGACCAATGGAACAGAACAGAGCCCTCAGAAATAATACCACACATCTACAACCATTTGATCTTTGACAAACCTGACAAAAACAAGAAAGGAGGAAAGGATTCCCTATTTAATAAGTGGTGCTGGGAGAACTGGCTAGCCATATGTAGAAAGCTGAAACTGGATCCCTTCCTTACACCTTATACAAAAATTAATTCAAGATGGATTAAAGACTTAAATGTCTGACCTAAAATCATAAAAACCCTAGAAGAAAACCTAGGCAATACCATTCAGGACATAGGAATGGGCAGGGACTTCATGTCTAAAATACCAAAAGCAATGGCAACAAAAGCCATAATTGACAAATGGGATCTAATTAAACTAAAGAGCTTCTGCACAGCAAAAGAAACCACCATCAGAGCGAACAGGCAACCTACAGAATGGGAGAAAATTTTTGCAATGTACCCATCTGACACAGGGCTAACACCCAGAATCTACAAAGAACTCAAACAAATTTACAAGAAAAAATCAAACAACCCCATCAAAAAGTGGGCAAAGGATATGAACAGACACTTCTCAAAAGAAGACATTTATACAGCCAATAGACACATGAAAAAATGCTCATCATCACTCACCATCAGAGAAATGCAAATCAAAACCACAATGAGATACCATCTCACACCAGTTAGAATGGTGATCATTAAAAAGTTAGGAAACAACAGGTGCTGGAGAGGATGTGGAGAAATAGGAACACTTTTACACTGTTGGTGGGACTGTAAACTAGTTCAACCATTGTGGAAGACAGTGTGGTGATTCCTCAAGGATCTAGAACTAGAAATACCATTTGACCCAGCCATCCCATTACTGGGGATATACCCAAAGGATTATAAGTCATGCTGCTATAAAGACACATGCACATGTATGTTTACTGTGGCACTATTCACAATAGCAAAGACTTGAAACCAACCCAAATGTCCATCAATGATAGACTGGATGAAGAAAATGTGGCACATATACACCATGTAATACTATGCAACCATTAAAAAGGATGAGTTTGTGTCCTTTGTAGGGATATGGATGAAGGTGGAAACCATCATTCTGAGCAAACTATTGCAAGGATAGAAAACCAAACACCACATGTTCTTACTCATAGGTGGGAACTGCACAATGAGAACACTTGGACACAGGGTGGGGAACACCACACACCGGGGCCTGTCGTGGGGTGGGGGACGGGGGAGGGATAGCATTAGGAGATATACCTAATGTAAATGACGAGTTAATGGGTGCAGCACACCAACATAGCACATGTATACATATGTAACAAACCTGCACATTGTGCATATGTACCCTAGAACTTAAAGTATAATAATAAAAAAGAAAGAATAAACTTTTTTTTTTTTAAAAAAGGAGAAGCCCTTGAACCCAGGAGGCAGAGGGTGCAGTGAGCCAAGATGGCGCCACTGCACTCCAGCCTGAGCGACACAGCGAGACTCCTTCTCAGAAAAAATAAAATAAAAAACTTTCTGACTGTTCTGTAATAATACTTAGATTGAAACACAAACACATTTTACAGCTGTAGAAATACACTTGTCTATCCTTATTCTGTAAGCTTTTTTCTGTTTTTAAAATTGTTAATTTTTTTTTAATTTTACTTTTTAAACTTTGTTAAAAACTAAGACACAAACACACACATTAGTCTAGGCCTTTACTGGGTCAGGAACATCAATATCACTTTCATCTCCACATCTTGTCCCACTGAAAGGCCTTCAGGGGCAATAACACACGTGGAGCTGTCATCTCCTGTGATGACAATGCCTTCTTCTGGAATACTTCCTGAAGGACCTGCCTGAAATGCTGTTGTATTTTAACTTTTTTTTTTTTTTTTTTAAATAAGCAGAAGCTGTACACTCTAAAATACCGACAAAAAGTGTAGTAAATACATAAATCAGTAACATGGTCATTTATTCTCATCTAGTATTATGAACTACACATAATATATGTGCTATACTTTTATATGACAGTGGAGTGGGTTTGTTTACACCAGCATCACCCCAAACGCAAGTAGTGTGTTGCATTTAAATGACTATTAGGATGGCTACAAAGTCACTAGGTAATAGGAATTTTTTAGCTCTATTATAATCTTATGGGACAACTGTCATTTCTATAGTTCCTCGTTGACTGAAATATTATGATGCAATGACTGGATATCAAATATAGTAAGAATCAACTTGTGATCTAATGTCTTGAATTTGATAAGGAGCCAAGAGAGTTAACAATTTTTGGTCCCAGTAGTCTAAAACAATAATACACGTTTGTTTAACTGTGCTCTGAGTCACAGCATAACCAAAATTATTAGCATATGTAAGCATGTTTGAATTATAAGCTAAAGGTATTTTGTCATATTTTATTCACTTATTCATAGAATCATATGTCTTTCTAAAATTTAGATTTAGTTTTAAAACTATTCTCATGACTTCAGTCATTATTTCTGTGTATATAACTTCCAAATCAATACCTGCAAACCTGATCTCTATTGTTCTTGCCCATTTCTATTCCACTAAACCAGTGCCACCTCAAACTTAATGTTTAAAAACAAAATTATCTTTCCCTAGCCTATGTCTTCGTTCTCCTGTCTTCTCTATTTTTCTTTATTTGCTCAATTACTCAACAAATGTTTGAGTCAAGCACTGCCAGAAACTAGGGGTGCAAGGGTAATATAAAGCATGGTCTCGTTGCCTTCTGAGGAGCTTACATTCTAGTGAGGAAAGGCAAATCAGAGAATACAGTACAGTGGGATCAATGTTAGTATAAACGTATGTACATTGTACTGTGAGAACACAGAGGTGAGGAAGTGAGAGAAGTCAAATATGGCCAAAGTATAGAGAGTGAAGGAGAAAGTGGCATAAAAGGAGGCGGGAGAGTTTGGGAGAGGTCAGATCATATGGGACAGTTTGGATTTTATATTAAGAGCATTGGGAAGCCCTTGGGAGCTTTTAATTTGGGGTTCACATAATCAGATTTGTGTGTTAGAAAGATCGCTCTGAATGTTGAGTGGGGATAGATGAGAAAGAACAATGGTGGATGAAGGAGAATAAAACAACTTTTGGTTTTTAGGAGGTTACTGCAGTAATTCAGGAGAAGGAGTACAGAGGCCTGGATTCCATAGTGAGCTATCTTAAGGTCATCAAATAAATAAGCCTTCAGTAACCTTTGCTTGAAGACAAAGATGAATGAATGCTTTGAGGAAGCTGCATGCTTAACCCATTGGTTATTATGAAGCACCTTAGCCTATTGAGTTCTTTTTGTGTGTTACTTGTTATTATGTCTTACACTCTGGCCCCACCTCCTGAACCAGGAAGGGCCAAATTGCAGAATGATGAGTTTATTTCCTGTTCACAGTGGAAGAATCTAGGTACTGATCAAGCATCGTTTTGCAGAGTAGCACAGACTATCATAGGAGGTTGGTACCCAGATAGATCTGTATGTTGTCTCTGATAGCAAATTAAATCCATTAAAGTAATAACGCAGCAGGACCTCAGGTGAAGAGAGCAGCAGTCTCTGGAGAGAGCTGTGAGTGTGAACAGGTGATTGGGTTTAAGAGAAACTTCCATATTTCATTTTGTTTTTAAAAAACTATTTGGTGCCCAGTCAGCCACAGGTCTTATGTATCAACTGGATGAAATAATTTAAGAGGCCTAGAAAATCAGGGCAGATTGCTTTTTTCTGTGGAGATTTCCAGTCTGAAACCAAATTTTGGAAATAATGAGCAGCTTTATATGTGAGCTATTATTATAGGCAGCTGAGCTCAGCTCATCTGGGCCTTCCTCATAGAGCCCATGAGGGATAGAAACAGAAATAACTCTTATTGCTAAGAGCCTGGATTTTATCTGCAGCATGACTTCTGGATAATCTCTGTAAGAAACCATGCCAGTAAAATTTAGTCCCTTAGGTTCTGACTTCCCACAGGGTTTTGATGTGTCAGCTCTATAATTTTATTTGATTTCCTGCTCCATGGTTTCCTTTGCTATTGCTGTCACTGGTAAATAACTCAGGTGTATAATTCCTACCATGATTTACACGTATTATGTGTTACTCTGAAGTCAAAAGGAAACCTGAGACTCTCAGGCTGAAACATTTACCTACTAAAAAGCTATACCCAAGTGTGTATTGGGGCTGCATTCTTTAATCTTTATGAGAGTCTTGATTCTAAGTTTTGTCCCCTACCCATGTGTGGCAAATTTAACATGTGAGTGGCTTAGGGAAGATACTTCTAATAAGGTGGCTTCTCTATTAGGTTTTAGACTTGGTTCATCAACTTAGATATGAAACTTGACTGTGGTATACATCAAGTCTCCAAGCCCAGGTATGCATGTGGTACAAAGTCCTTTTGTCTTTACAGCTCCACAATTTAGATATTTAAATGTTCAAAGAATATTAGAGGTAAAGGGTGTTGCCAGTGAATGGACTGGTGTTTGTCATTGTCTGGATAGTAGGGAAGCTAGCACTACTGTGTTTACTTCATTTTAGTAAAACTGGAAATATAAAGCATATAAAAAATAAATTCATTTGGGATCAAAATGAACCACCAAGTCAGAAAAGAGTTCTTAGCTTGTCTAAAGACCAGAGAGTAAACATACAATGGAATCGTTATTTATAACGGAATACTGGTTCATGGGTTGGAAAAGAGGTTGAAATGAGACTAAGCTCATAAGATGCCACTTTAAAAACCTGGAGACACTGTTTGCTCTCCAAATCGGGAAAAATCCAGTCTTTTGATATGACTAACTCTTGGAAATAGCTCTGAGTTTAGAACCCACTGAAGTTTTTGGTTTTTCAAAGCTTATAGCACATGAATTTGTCAGCAATGTATATATATTTCAGGACCACATGGACGAAATTCAGTAACAAAATGAAGAATGCTATAAGGCTTATAGCTATCTGCTTAAAAATATTTGACAGGGAGTTAATGGAGGAACTGTTTTCAAGTCATGGTGCTTTTATGGTGGTGGTTTTTGTTTTTGTTTTTTGAGATGGAGTCTCTCTCTGTCACCTAGGCTGGGGTGCAGTGGCGCCATCTCGGCTCACTGCAACCTCTGCCTCCTGGGTTCAAGTGGTTCTTCTGCCTCAGCCTCCTGAGTAGCTGGGACTACAGGCACCCATCACCATGGCCAGCTAATTTTTGTATTTTCAGTAGAGACGGGGTTTCACCACATTGGCCAGGCTGGTCTTGCCTCCTGACCTCGTGATCTGCCCACCTTGGCCTCCCAAAGTGCTGGCATTACAAGTGTGAGCCACTGCGCCTACCTGCTTTTATGGTGTTTTTATTTCCCCACCTTTTTGTTAAACTGTAAGATCTTGAGAGTATCATGGGTAATCAGATGTCAATGTTGCTAATGTTTGCCCCAAAAAAAGATCAGGTTTTCTTTCCATTCATCTGCAAACTTTATCTGTAAACACTATATAGTAAATATGTTAGACTTAACAGATTACATATGGACTCTGTTGCATATTTTTTTTTTGTTTTTCAGTAACCCTTTAAAAATGTAAAAGCCTGGCCAGGCACGGTGGCTCACACCTGTAATCCCAGCACTTTGGGAGGCCGAAGCGGGCGGATCACCTAAGGTTAGGAGTTAGAGACCAGCCTGGCCAACATGACAAAACCCTGTCTCTACTAAATATACAAAAATTAGCTGGGTGTGGTGGTGGGCACCTGAAATCCCAGCCACTCGGGTGGCTGAGGCAGGGAGAATTGCTTGAACCCAGGAGGCAGAGATTGCAGTGAGCTGAGATCGCGCCACTAAACTCCAGCCTGGGCGACAAAGGGAGACTCCATTCTAAAAAAAATAAATAAATAAAAAATAAAAGTAAAAAATAAAAGCCCTTCTTAGCTTTCAGGGCATTTAAAAACAGGCCCCTGGCCAGATTCGGCCTGTGAGCTATAGTTTGCTGATCCCTAGACTAGAGTTCAAAGTGCAGGCCCCAATCTTAGAGCATATGAGCTCTGTTTGTGATGCCTGTGGGGTTTTGTTTTATTATTGTTTTTGTATTTATTTTGGTCATTCAAGAAATATTAAACCATAGCCAAATCCTTATCCTAAGTGAACTATCCCCGGTAGTGAAGAAAACATGATTCATGCACATAAAAGTTTAATCTTGTAATATTTAAGAAACAGTGCAACCAATAGAAGATAAATGATGGCAAATAAATACACAAAAAGATATTTACCATCACTAGCCATTAGGGAAATGCAAATTAAAACCAGAATAAAATACTACATACTTACTAGAATGGCTAAAATTAAAAATACTGATTATTCAAATGCTGGCAAGTGTGCAGAGAAACCGGATCTCTTCTACATTACTGGTGGGAATGTAAAATGATACAGCTACTCTATAATTCAGTCTGGCAGTTTCTTAAAAACAACAACAACAAAAAAGAAACTACCATTAATCACCTAGCATTTATATTCCTGGGAATTTATCCTGGGGAAATGAAAATTATGTTCACACTAAAACCTGTACACAAATGTTCACAGCTTTATTTGTAATAGCCAAAAACTGGAAATGACTGAAATTTCCAAAAAAAAGGATTTCCATGACTGAAATATCCTTCCATGACTGAATGTTCATATGACTCACGGTATGTCCACATAAGGTAATTCACTGATAAAGGGAACAATCTGTTGACGTAAACAACTTGAAGAGAATTTAAGGGTATTATTCTGAGTGAAAAAAGCCAATCTCAAAATGTTCCATATTCTATGATTCCATTTATATAACATTCTTGAAATGACAAAATTAAAGATGTGGAGAATAGACAAGTGGTTGCCATAGGTTAGGGAAGGAGGAGGAGAGTATGACTTTAAAGGGACATGACAAAGGACTTCCTTTGTAGTGACAGAACAGTTCCATATCTTGATTAAAATGATGGTTAAATGAATCTATATATGTGATAGATAAAATGTCATGAGTATATACAAAGACATACCCAAAAAATGAATGCATATAGAAACTGGTGAAATCTGAGTAAGGTCTGTAGTCCAGTTAATTTGCCAGCTAATTTCCTGGTTTTGATAGTGCAGTATAATTATAGAAGCTGATAGTGCAGTATAATTATAGAAGCTGTCACCATTAGGGGAACTGAGTGATGGGTACACAGTACCTGTTTTTGTAACTTCTTGTGAGTATGAAATTATTTCAAAATAAGAAGTTAAAAAAGAGGGTGGAAAGAAGGCAGGGGGAGAGAAAAAGGGAGAGGGAGAAAAATAATGAAGTCTTCTGGGCAGGATGGAGCTAAAGGGTCTGACTTACCTTCCCACCTGAAACAGTGACAAAAAAATTAAAAAATTAAGCAGATTTAGGAAACAAATAAGATGAGTCCTGCTTACTGCCTTGAGAGAGTCTCCAGGCTCCAGTACAGGAAAAGGGAATTGCTCTGGAGTCTAGAACACTCCCTGAGTTAGGGAGATCAAGATGAGAGTCCATAAAGATCAAGACCGAGTTCATAGGACAAAGCACCTGAGGGAATAGAACCTGGTGCTCACACAGGTCCAGGAATAATGTCTGTTCTTCCCACCAGTCTGGAAAGAAAATCATAACTCATGGGGCATTGGGTAGAGCATTTAGTAGTGGGAAACAATTAGTCTTAGGCTGAGCACCACTCTGTAACTGCCTAACAAATTATAAAAGCAAAAGATGTAAGGCTTAAACTGTTTCCAAGTAACTTAACTGCATCCTTGAACAAAGCTGAAGATCTACAGGAATACAAAAGTATCCAGCACCCAACAAAGTAAAATTCACAATGTTGTAACCCACCCAACAGGTTCACCTTGCCCACTGCCTAGAAAGAGCCAACTTACCAAGACAGGGGAATCACAATAGAGAAAGAGAAATTCACGCAGAGCTGGCTATGCAGGAGACCAGTTTTATGATTACTTAAATCAGTTTCCATGAGAATCTGATGATCTGAGTTTTTAAGGATAATTTGATAGGGGGCCAGTGAGTTGGGAATTTTGATTAGTCAATCTGAGATGAAATCATAGGGAGTCAGAGCTGTCCTTTTGTGCTGAGTCAGTTCCTGACTGGGGGCCACAAGATCAGATGAGCCAGCTGATCAATTGAGTTTAGGGTCTGCAAAATATCTCAAGCACTGATCTTAGGTTTTACAATGGTGATGTTATCCGCAGGAGCAATTTGGGGAGGTTTAGAATCTTGCAGCTTCCAATTGCATGACTCCTAAACCACAATTTCTAATCTTCTAGATAATTTGTTGTCCTGAAAAGGCAGTCTAGTCCCCAGGCAGGAAGGGGGTTTGTTTGGGAAATGGCTGTTATTGTCTTGGTTTAAAAGCTAAACTATAAACTAAGTTCCTCCCAACAGTTAGTTCAGCCTGTACCTAGGAATGAACAAGGACAGCTTGGAGATTAGAAGCAAGATGGAGTTGGTTACGTCAGAGCTCTTTCACTGTAATAATTTTCTCAGTTATGATTTTTACAGAGGTGGTTTCAATATCTAGCATTGAATCAAAGATTATCAGACATGCAAAGGGCAAAAGAACCCATGAGTTATAATGAAGAGAATAATTGAAACCAACCCAGAACTGCCACAGATGACCAAATTAGCAGAGAAGGAAAATAAAAGTTATTATAACTGTATTCCACTTGTTCACTTAAGACATGGAAGATATAAAAAGAATACCAAAATTGAATTTCTATAAATGAAAACTACAGTGACTGAGATGAAAAATACAATGGATGGGATTAGACATTGCAGAAGAAAAGATTTGAGGAAGAAACTATTTTTGGACAGAACTGATTAATTGTATACTTCCTCGGTATACTCTTGCCTAGAGTACTGTTGATTTTATTATTCCAAGTATTTGGGAGAAAATTTAGTGGATAGCCATCATTAAAACTAGCTCAAAAATTTTTTTTATCCAGAAGATTTCTTGTCAAGGTATCTTGGGTTACACTTTTGTTGAGAGAAGACTGTAAAAAGTTAAAGAACGTTGACGTGGGGCACGGTGGCGCACGCCTGTAATCCCAACACTTTGGGAGGCCAAGGTGGGTGGATCATGAGGTCAGGAGATAGAGACCATCCTGGCTAACATGGTGAAACCCCATCTCTACTAAAAACACAAAAAATTAGCTGGGCGTAGTGGCATGTGGCTGTAGTCCCAGCTACTCGGGAGGCTGAGGCAGGACAATCGCTTGAACCTGGGAGGTGGAGGTTGCAGTAAGCCGAGATCACACCACTGCACTCCAGCCTGAGTGACACAGTGAGACTCCGTCTAAAAAAAAAAAAAAAGTTGACAAAATTAAAATATTTTGTTATGGAATTGTATGTGGTGTTAAAAGGTTTTGTTTGTGAAATGTATGTGTTAAAAATAATAAAATTTCAGAGTAATTACTTTCATGTTTCATGGTGTGTGATTTATTTTGCTAGTGAGTTGGTAAGCTTTGTGAGAGCACTGGTGTGTCTTTTTACATCTTTTGAACCTCCCTAATATACTTAGCATGGCACTTCCTATAGTGGGCAGCCCAAAGTGTTTGTAGTGTAAAAGAGAATCCTCCAACCCTGATGCACTGACTTTTAATCTTCTATTATTAATAATAAGGCAGCACTAGAAGTATCCGTCTGAACCAAATGTACATAAACAAAGACTGTTCCAGGGTTAGAAGTGGGAGTGGGGAGGGAGGCAGGAAAAAGCTTACTTTACCAAGAAGATTGTTAATCCTATTTTTAAACAAGACAATTCCGCAAGTTACTTCCTGGAGCCCTGTCTTTGTTGATAGCTAGTGCAGAATAGATCAGGTACATGTTGGGTTAAATAAAAAGAACATAGAGATTCATATATTTGGGTACATTGGGGCAGGAGTTTCGAGAGCAAATTACAGAGTTAAACACATTTCTTAGGAAGCCTTTCCTTGCCCTTAGTAGAAGCCACACTGCATAGGGATAGAGTAGTCATTTTCCCATTTCTTGGTCAAAGAAACAGTGTGTGATTTTAATTGGCAAAGTGTGGGGAAAAGAAAGATCAGACTGTTATTGTGTCTATATAGAAAGAAGTAGACATAAGAGACTCCATTTTGTTCTGTATTTGAGATGCTGTTAATCTGTGACCCTACCCCCAACCCTGTCCTTGCAAGAGACATGTGCTGTGGTGACTCAAGGTTTAATGGATTTGGGGCTGTGCAGGGTGTCCTTTGTTAAACAAGTGCCTGAAGGCAGCTTGCTGGTTAAAACTCACCACCATTCTCTTAATCTCAAGTGCCCAGGGACACATACACTGTGGAAGGTCGCAGGGACCTCTGCCTAGGAAAGCTAGGTATTGTCCAAGGTTTCTCCCCATGTGACAGTCTGAAATATGGCCTCGTGGGAAGGGAAAGACCTAATCGTCCCCCAGCCTGACACACGTGAAGGGTCTGTGCTGAGGAGGACTAGTATAAGAGGAAAGAAGGCCTCTTGGCAGTTGAGATAGAGAAAAGCATCTGTCTCCTGCCCATCCCTGGGCAATGGAACATCTTGGTATAAAATCCGATTGTATGTTCTATTTACTGAGAAAGGAGAAAACCGCCGTAGGGCTGAAGGTGGGACGTGCTAGCGGCAATGCTGCTCTTCATGCACTAAAAAGGTTTATGGAGATGTTTACATATGCATATCAAGGCACAGCACTTTTCCTTAAACTTATTCTTGTCACAGAGATCTTTATTCATATGTCTTACTGCTGATGTCCCTACTATGATCCTATTATCCTGCCACTTCCCCTTCCCCCCACCAGATGGTAAAGATAATGATCAATAAATACTGAGGGAACTCAGAGACCGGTGCCGGCGTGGGTCCCCAGGGCCCACTTTTTCTTTCTCTATACTTTGTCTCAGTGTCTCATTTCTTTTCTCAAGTCTCTCGTTCCACAGGTGTGGAGGGGCAGGCCACCCCTTCAGCAAAGGGAAGTAAATAAGGAGGAAGGCTTCTGAAACCCCAAATTCCAATATATGTTGAAAAACTTTTGTAGGAAGGAATTTATAAACTTCACAAATTATTAATAGAATAGAGTCTCCACAGATTCAGGTCAAAGTGCAAAGAAGTTTCAGTAAATTATTTATTGGCAAGATAGAAAAACCTATTCTCAAGCAACCTAAATGGAATTTTATAAACTGTCCTCCCTTTTGAGTATTGTCTCTAAGCTGAAATTGCTTGTGTGTTCTTTTACTTGAGAGCAGTAACACTGTGCTTGGCCTCTATTGCTGCAAAAGGAAATAGGTTGAAGGCTTTTCACTCCATAAGTAAGAAATGTATTATTGGGGAGGTGATAAATAATACATTAAGGAAGAGATCTCAGATATTTAGAAAAGTCTTACTATTATTGATGCTTTATTATTAGTGCTAAATGGTATTAAAAAAGAAGAAAAAGTTGGAAAAACAAAAATTTCAGGATTTCCAGTTCTTTCCTCCACATTTATTTTATTTTATTTTATTTATTTATTTTTTAATTCTTTTTTTTGAGACAGAGTTTCACTATTGTCGCCCAGGCTGGAGTGCAATGGCACAATCTCAGCTCACTGCAACCTCTGCCTCCCAGGTTCAAGCAATTCTCCTGCCTCAGCCTCCTGAGTAGCTAGGATTACAGGCACCTGCCACCACACCCAGCTAATTTTTGTATTTTTGGCAGAGATGGGGTTTCACCATGTTGGCCAGCCTAGCCTCAAACTCCTGACATCAGGTGATCTGCCCGCCTTGGCTTCCCAAAGTGCTGGGATTACAGGTGTGAGCCACTGCACCGGGCCCAACATTTATTTTAATTACTAGAAAAAGAAACTCTATATTACAGAAAAGCAACTGGGTGCGAGGTCCCTCAAAATCATGACCTACCTAATGCAGCATGGGCACAGAAAAAGAACAGTTTAATAAAGTTGAACCCCTTATTGATGAAGGTTAGACTAAACACAGGGATTTACCAATTGGACTAAGATATTTTAACCATCTTATCAAAGCTAATTAAAATGGGGTTGTGATACTGAAAATATAGCAAGAGAATAAGAGGGAAAAACCTTACAGGATGTCCTTGAATACTCAACTGTGTTCTGGGAAAGATGCAATGAGCTCCAGGACATAGACAAGATTATGGCTCGGAGTGAAAAGGAGAGATAAGAATTCAGTGAATAATTTGCATCAGAAAAGCACTTGACAAAAAGATCAGATGGTACAAGCACCTAGCACCTTTTCTTCAGCTGAGAATATCATGGTACTATTATAACAGAGGGAAAAACTGTACTGAGGAGGAGGATCATTCTGTATTTTGTGTGCTTGGATTCGACACGGAAAATATTTATGATGAAGAGCAATATGTAATCACAACTCTCCTTAGTTCAGATTTTGTTATTGAACCAAACAGAGGTCCACTCACCCGGCATAATAAGACTAGGTGTCTAGGCCATATCTAAACCAAGGCTTGTAGCACGAGAAGGGAAAGCGTTTGTTTGTAGGGACCAAGCAAGGAAATTAGGCAGATTATACTTATCACCTGAACTCTCAGATGGCTTATAAGTAAGGGTTTTTACAGGTAGAGAGAGCCCAGTGGCCAGGAGTGGCAGGACTAGATTGCAGCTCCAACTCGGACAGACAGAGCAGCATGTAGAGGCTCACATCATGAATTTTAGCTCCAGAACAACCATAGAAATAAATCAGTAAACCCAAGAGGACCCACAGACCCACTGAAGGAAGCAGATTGCTCCTATAGGACCCAAGAGACACTCAAAATACTGTGCTGGTATCCATAGCTGAGAGATCCACAGACGGTTCACATCACAGAAATCTGTGCAGACAACCCCCAGTACCAGTCCAGAGCCTGGTAGACTTGCTGGGTGGCTAGATCCAGAAGAGAGATAACAATCACTAAAGCTCGGCCCTCAGGAAGCCACATCCATAGAAAAAGGGGGAAAGTATTACAGCAAGAGAACACCCCATGGAACAAAAGAATCTGAACAGCCTTCAGCCCTAGCCCTTCCCTCTGACAGAGCCTACCCAAATGAGAAAGAACCAAAAAAAAGTGTTGGTTTTCTGACAAAACAAGGCTCTTTAACAACACCGCAAAAATCACACTACCTCAACAGCAATGGATCCAAACCAAGACGAAATCCCTGATTTACCTTGAAAAAGAATTCAGGAGGTTACTTATTAAGCTAATCAGGGAGGGACCAGAGAAAGACGAAGCCCAATACAAGGAAATCCAAAAAATGGTACAAGAAGTGAAGGGAGAAATATTATTCAGTGAAATAGATAACATAAATAAAAAACAATATATAAAAACTTGAGGAAACAGACACACTTATAGACATGCAAAATGCTCTGGAAAGTCTCAGTAATAGAATTGAACAAGTAGAAGACAGAAATTAAGAGCTCAAAGACAAGGTCTTCGAATTAACCCAATCCAACAAAGAAAAAATAAGAAAATATGAACAAAGCCTCCAAGAGGTCTGGGATTATGTTAAATGACCAAATCTAAGAATAATTGGTGTTCCTGAGGAAGAAGAGAAATAAAAAAGCTTGGAAAACATATTTGGGGGAATAATTGAGGAAAACTTCCCTGGCCTTGCTAGAGACCTAGACATCCAAATACAAGAAGCACAAAGAACGCCTGGGAAATTCATCGCAAAAAGATCATTGCATAGGGACATTGACATCAGGTTATCCAAAGTTGAGACAAAACAAAGAATCTAAACTGTGAGACAAAAGCACCAGGTAACCTATAAAGGAAAACCTATCAGATTAACAGCAGATTTTTAGCAGAAACCCTAGAAGCTAGGAAGGATTGGGGCCCATCTTCAGCCTCCTCAAACAAAACAATTCTCATCCAAGAATTTTGTTTCCAGCGAAACTAGGCATCGTGTATGAAAGATACAGGCTTTTTCAGATAAACAAATGCTGAGAGAATTCGTCACTACCAAGCCAGCACTACAAGAACTGCTAAAAGGAGCTCTAAATCTTAAATCCTGGAAACACATCAAAAGAGAACCTCTTTAAGACATAAATCCCACAGGACCTATAAAACAAAAATACAGTTTAAAAAACAAAAACACAAAAACCAAAGTACACAGGCAACAAATGAAATGATGAATGGAATGCTACCTCATATCCCAATACTAACATTGAATGTAAATGGCCTAAATGCTCCACTTAAAAGATAAGAACTACAGAATGAATAAGAATATACCAGCCAACTATCTGCTGCTTGAAGAGACTCAGCTAAAGGGACTCATATAAACTTAAGGTCAAGGGGTGGGAAAAGGCATTTCATGCAAGTGGACACCACAAGTGAGCAGGAGTAATTGGGGACTTCATTACTCCACTGACAGCACTGGACAGGCCATCAAGACTGAAAGTCAATGAAGAAAAAATGGATTTAAACTATACCTTGGAACAAATGGACTTAACAGATATATACAGAACATTCCATCCAACAACTGCAGAATACACATTCTATTCAACAGCACATGGAACTTTCTCCAAGATAGACCATATGATAGGCCACAAAATGAGCCTCAATAAATTTAAGAAAGTTGAAATTATATCAAGCACTCTCACAGACCACAGTGGAATAAAACTGGAAATCAACTCCAAAAGGAACCTTCGAAACCATGCAAATATATGGAAATTAAATAATCTGCACCTGAATGATCACTGGGTCAAAAACAAAATCAAGATGGAAATTTAACAATTGTTTGAACTGAAGGACCAAAGGCCACCTAAGGCCACTTTTCTTCCTAAGAGGAAAGTTCGTAGCCCTAAATGCCTACATCAAAAAGACTGAAAGAGCACAAACTGACATTCTAAGGTCACATGTCAAGGAACTAGAGAAACAAGAACAAACCAAACCCAAACCCAGCAGAAGAAAGGAAATAACCAAGATCAGAGAAGAACTAAATGAAATTGAAACAAACAAACAAAAAAATACAGAAGATAAATGAAAAAAAATGCTGGTTCCTTGAAAAGATAGATAAAATTGATAGATCATTAGTAAGATTAACCAAGAAAAGAAGAGAGAAAATCCAAATAACCTAAATAAGAAACAAAATGGGAGCAGAAATATGAAAGACCATTCAAGGCTACTATGAACACCTTTATGCACATAAACTAGAAAACCTAGAAGAGATGGATAAATTCCTGGAAAGATACAACCTTCCTGGCTTAAATCAGGAAGAATTAGATACCCTGAGCAGATCAATAACAAGCAGGAGATTGAAGTGGTAATTAAAAATTACCAACCAAAAAAGTCCAGAACCAGATGGATTCACAGCAGAATTTTACCAGACATTCAAGAAAGAATTGGTACCAATCCTATTGACACTATTCCACAAGATAGAGAAATAAGGAATCCTCCCTAATTCATTCTATGAAGCCAGCATTACTCTAATACCAATACCAGGAAAGGATACAACCAAAAAAAGAAAACTACAGACTGATATCCCTGATGAACATAGATGCTAAAATTCCTAACAAAATACTAGCTAACCAAATCCAACAACATATCAAAAAGACAATCCACCATGATCAGGTGGGTTTCATACCAGGAATGCAGGGATGGTTTAACATATGCAAGTCAATAAATGTGATACACCACATAAACAGAATTAAAAACAAAGATCACATTATCATCTCAATAGATACAGAAAAAGCATTCGACAAAATCCAGCATTTCTTTATGATTAAAACTCTCAGCAAAATCGGCATACAAGAGTCATACCTCAATGTAATAAAAGCCATCTATGACAAACCCACAGCTAACATAATACTGAATGGGGAAAAGTTGAAAGCATTCCCTCTGAGAAATGAAACAAGACAAGGATGCCCACTGTCACCACTCCTCTTCAACACAGTACTGGAAGTCCTAGCCAGAGCAGTCGGACAAGAGAAAGAAATAAAGGGTATCCAAATTGGTAAAGAGGAAGTCAAACTGTCACTGTTTGCTGGTGATATGATTATTTACCTCAAAAACCCTAAAGACTCCTCTAGAAAGCTCCTAGAACTGATAAAAGAATTCAGCAAAGTTTCAAGATACAAAATTAATGTACACAAATCAGTACCTCTTCTAAACACCAACAGCAACCAAGCAGAGAATCAAATCAAGAACGCAACCCCTTTTACAATACAAAAAAATGAAGTACTTAGGAATATACCTAGCCAAGGAGGTGAAAGACCTCTACAAGGAAAACTACAAAACACTGCCCAAAGACATCATAGATGACACAAACAAATGGAAACACATCCCATGCTCATGGATGGGTAGAATCAATATTGTGAAAATGACCATACTGCCAAAAGCAATCTACATATTCAACACAATCCCCATCAAAAAACCACCATCATTCTTCACAGAGTTAGAGAAAACAATTCTAAAATTCATATGGAACTAAAAAAGAGTCCGCATAGCCAAAGCAAGACTAAGCAAAAAGAACAAATCCTGAGGCATCATATTACCGGACTTCAAACTATACTTTAAGGCCACAGTCACCAAAACAGCATGGTACTGGTATAATAATAGGCAAACAGACCAATGGAACAGAATAGAGAACTCAGAAATAAACCCAAACACTTACAGCCAACTGATCTTCAAGAAAGCAAACAAAAACACAAAGTGGGGAAAGGACACCCTTTTCAACAAATAGTGCTGGGATAATTGGCTAGTCACATGTAGGAGAATGAAACTGCATCCTCATCTCTCACCTTATACAAAAATCAACTCAAGATGGATTAAAAACTTTAAGACCTGAAACTAAAAATTCTGGAAGATAACATTAGAAAAACCCTTCTAGACATTGGCTTAGGCAAGGATTTCATGACCAAGAACTCAAAAGGGAATGCAATAAAAACAAAGATAAATAGCTGGGACTTAATTAAACTAAAGAGCTTTTGCACAGCAAAAGGATCAGTCAGCAGAGTAAACAGACAACCCACAGAGTGGGAGAAAATCTTCACAATCTATACATCTGACAAAGGACTAATATCCACAATTCACAACATACTCAAACAAATCAGTAAGAAAAAAACAATCCCATCAAAAAGTAGGCTAAGGACATGACTAGACAATTCTCATAAGAAGATATACAAATGGCCAATGAACATATGAAAAAAAGCTCAACATCACTAATGATCAGGGAAATGCAAATCAAAACCACATTACAATACCACCTTACTCCTGCAAGAATGGCCATAATCAAAAAATCAAAAAAAAGTAGATGTTGATATGGATGTGGTGATCAGGTTACACTTCTGCACTGCTAGTGAGAATGTAAACTGGCACAATCACTATGGAAAACAGTGTGGAGACTCCTTAAAGAACTAAAAGTAGAACTACCATCTGATCCAGCAGTCCCACTACTGGATATCTACCCAGAGGAAAAGAAGTCATTGTACGAAAAAGACACTTGCACAGGCATGCTTATAGCAGCACAATTTGCAATTGCAAAATCAAGGAACCAACCCAAATACCCATCAATCAACAAGTGGATAAAGAAACTGTAGAATATATATATATACACACACACACACACACACACACAATGGAACACCGCTCGGTCATAAAAAGGAATGAATTAACGGCATTCACAGTGACTTGGATGAGATTGGAGACTGTTATTCTAAGTGAAGTAACTCAGGAACGGAAAACCAAACATCATAGGCTCTCACTGATATGTGAGACCTAAGCTATGAGGACGCAAAGGCATAAGAGTGATACAATGGATTTTGGGGACTTCGGGGGAAGGTTGGGATGGGGGTGAGGGATAAAAGACTACAAATAGGATGCAGTGTATACTGCTCAAGTGGTGGGTGCACCAAAATCTCACAAATCACAACTAAAGAAGTTATGCAACCAAACGCCACTGTACCTCCATAAACTATGGAAAAATTTAAAAAATAAATTAATTGAAATAAAGGTGGGGAGGCAAAGGTTATAGGCAAAGTCATAAATTGATACATGGGGCCTACATATTGGTCTGACCTAAAAAGGCAAGACATCTAGAAGCAGGGGGGCTGCAGGTTATAGGTGAATTTAAAGATTTTTTGATTTCTGATTGGTTAAGGAAGTGAAGCTTTATCTAAAAATTTGGGATCTGCAAAAAAGAATGTTAGTTCTGGCTCATGGGCATGACCTTCTCCAGGCCCCTGAGAAATGTACAATGGTCAGAGTTTAGTCTTGAGCTTCCCCTTATCTGAAGTCCACGTGCCAGCAGATCTGTTTGGTGTGGGGGTCCAGGTTTTTGAGAAACAACTCAGAGACATATGTTCAGATTTTGTCTTTGGTTCTTACAGAAAAGAAGACATCTATTTTAACCTTTTTGGCTATTGTTTTAAGCTATTATTATGTTGTTGTTATTAAGTTACTCGTTTGCTTTATTTTTTCCCCCTGAGATGTAGTTTCATCCTTGTTGCTCAGGCTGGAGTGCAATGGCATGATCTCGGCTCACTGCAACCACTGCCTCCCTGGTTCAAGCCATTCTCCTACCTCAGCCTCCCAAATTGCTGGGATTATAGGCGCCTGCCACCACACTAGGCTAATTTTTGTATTTTTAGTAGAGACAGGGTTTCAACATGTTGGCCAGTCTGGTCTCAAACTCCTGACCTCAGGTGATCCGCCCGCCTTAGTCTCCCAAAGTGCTGAGATTACAGGCTTGAGCCACCTCGCCTGCCTGCTCATTTGCTTTTTAAGGCTACTTAGGTAGGTGCCTGGAATTGTTTTAACGAACCCAAGATTTTTCTTCTTTTTTTTTTTTTTTAATTTTTGTGCTTGAGAAGGGCCCACAGGCCCCTACAAGCAGTCCCTGTTCTGTCTCAATTTGACTGGTTTCTTAAATCCAGAACTGCAGTGGAACTCCAGAGGAGATGTAACACCTTTATAACCTTGATTTGTAAAGAAAACATAGAACTAGAAGAATAGATCTGAGAAACAAACAAGGAGAGCTTTGTGATTGCCACAGCGTATGACCTTGAAAGAGTTTCCAGGCTGCAGGGCAGGGAGAGGTTGCACAGGCAGAGCCCAGCAGACTCCCTGAGTAGAGGAGACTGAGCTTCTGAGCTGAGCTTCTAGGGAGACAGGGCTGCCCAGAGTTCATAAGAGAAAGTTCCGGAGGGGAGCAAGCTGCACAGAGGGGATTGCGGAAGGTGCCATGAACAGTCAGCAAAGTACTAATGAGCAAGCGTTGAGGAAACTACCTATACATGGTCCACTGTGGATGAACCTCAAAATAATTATGCTGAATTAAAGAAGACGGATTTTTTTTTAAAAAGTGCATAACTGTATACTCCCATTTATACCATTTATATAAGATTTTAGAAAAAGCAGCAAATCCATAGTGCCACAAAACTGATCAGTGATTGAAGGGGGTGGGGGTTGGAGGGTGACAGGAAGGGAGGAGCATGAGGGAAAGACTGCACTTGAATACAAATAAATTTTTGGGAGTGATGAATATGTTCATTATCTTGATTAAGGAGATATAGTTACAGATTTTTACCTATGTCAAAACTTACTACATTGTATACTTTAAGTACATGTAGTTTGTCAGTTACACTCCAGTAAAGCACTTTTTTAAGACTGCATTTAAAAATAATATATGCTGAGCATTCCAAATCCAAAATCTGAAATGCTCCAAAACATGAAACAAGGAAATGCTCATTGGAGTAATTTGGATTTCAGATCTCCAGATTAGGGATGCTCAACTAGTATGTCTTCTCCAAATATTACAAAAAAAAAAAAAAAAAAATCTGAAATTTGAAACAATTCTGGTCCCAAGCATTTTAGGTAAGGGATACTCATCCTGTACAAATAAAAAACAGAGCTCGGGCGTGGTGGCTCATGCCTGTAATCCTAGTACTTTGGGAGGCTGGGGCGGGTGGATCACGAGGTGAGGAGTTTGAGACTGGCCTGACCAACATGTGAAACCCCGTCTCTACTTTAAAAAAAAGAAAAAAATACAGGGTAGGCTGGGCATGGTGGCTTATGCCTGTAATCCCAGCACTTTGGAAGGCCAAGGTGGGTGGATCACCTGAGGTGTGGAGTTCAAGACCAGCCTGGCCAACATGGTGAAACCCCGTCTCTACTGAAAATACAAAAAAATTAGCTGGGCATGGTGGCACGTGCCTGTAGTCCCAGCTACTCGGGAGACTGAGGCCAGAGAATCGCTTGAACCCAGGAGGTGGAGGCTGCAGTGGGCCAAGATCATGCCACTGTACTCCAGCCTGGGCAACAGAGCGAGACTCTGTCTCAAACAAAACAAAACACAGAGTAGCCTCCCTCGCAGGGTTGTTCTGAGAAAGTGAATGGAGGGGAGCAAGCCCAGATAACCTCTTTGCAGCTCTTTCCCAGTTCAGACTATCTTTACCAAGATTCTTGATGTTCTAAGGTGTTTTTCAGTTTTATAGATGTGTTGCTAGGATCTATGTGGTCAATTAATGCTCTTGATATAACTGTATGCAATTTTGTATTTTAGGACTCATGAATCAAGCAAGCAAATGTGAAAAATGGATTAAGGCTGATGCCCCAAAAGGCACTGTAAGTTTTAGAAGGCAAAGCTGGTTTCAGTCCCTGAAACTGCAGGACTAAGACTGATTTGATTTGGATTTATGATTTTTAACAATGATTCGCAGATCTGTGACTACAAAAATGTAAATCCCACCGTTCATATAAAGGTTGAAAACAACAAATTGAGAATGAATACTGGTGAACTGTTTTGGGAGGCTTTTTCAAAATGTGTACTTTGCTGTTGTATTCATTTTCTACTGCTGTATAACAAATTACCACAAATTTAGCAGCATAAAATAATACTCATTTACAGCTCACAGTTGTGTAGGCCAAGAGCCCAGTATGTCTAGGTTCTCTGCTCAGGGAATCACAAGGCTAGAATCAAGATTTTGGCCAGGCTGAGTTCTCATCTGGAGTCTCTGGGAAGAAATCTACTTCCAACTTCATTCAGATTATTGGGAAAATCTGGTTCCTTGTGACTAAATGACTGAGGTCTCCATTTTCTTGCTGGCTGTCAGCCAGCAATCACTCTAAGCTTCTAAAGGCCACCCACATGCCTTCTCATGTTGCTCCTCCATCTTCAAGCCAGCAGTGATGCACTGAGTTCTTCTCATGCTTTGAATATCTGACTTCTTCTGCAACCAGCTGGAAGAATATACTTTTAAAGGGCTCACTCGATTAGGTCAGGCCCACCCAGGATAACCTTTGTTTTGCCATATAATGTAACATTCATAGGAGTGATGGCCCATCGCATTCAGTTTCCACTCCCACTCAAGGGAAGGAGATTATACAAAGGCATCTATCATGCAGGGGCAATTAGCTTAGAATTCTTTATAATGTAGCTCTCACATGACAGGTTTTCTACTTAGTACCTCTTATGGCATCAATGTAAATTTAAGCTGTAAATAAAAAACACATATGTGAAGCAGTTGCTACTGATTGTTAATATCTTTTGTGTAATTTAAGATATAGCTCATTAGGAGGAAATAAACAGCTATTTTTTAGCTTGATGTATGAAGACAGATTTTTATAAAAGTATACTGTATAAAGATATTTTATGAATTTAATTTCTTTCAAACATCTCTATTCCTGGAATATTTAAATTACATAATATTGGCCAGGCACAGTGGCTCATGACTGTAATCCCAGCACTTTGGGAGGCCAAGGTGGATGGATCACTTGAGGTCAGGAGTTCGAGACCAGCCTGGCCAACATGGTGAAACCCCATCTCTACTAGAAATACAAAAAAAAATTAGCTGGGTATGGTGGCTCATCCCTGTAATGCCAGCTATTCGGGAGGCGGAGGCAGGAGAATTGCTTGAACCTGGGAGGCAGAGGTTGCAGTGAGCCGAGATCACACCACTGCACTCCAGCCTGGGCAAAAGAGTGAGACTCCGTCTCAATAAAATTAATTAAAATAAATAAATAAGTTATATAATACTATAACTATACTATAAGACCAGACCTATCTCTTGGTGATGTAGTTTGGATATCTGTCCCCCAAAATCTCATGATGAAATGTAATCCCCAGTGTTGGAGGTGGGGCCTGATTGGATCATGTGAGCAGATTTCTCACTGATTGTTACCAACACCTTCTTGGTTCTATCCTCATGATAGTGAGTTCTTGCAAGATCTGACTGTTTAAAGGTGTGGGCATCTTCCCCCTTTCTTGCTTCTGCTCTTGCCGTGTGATGTACCTGCTCCCACTTTGCCTTCTGCCATGAGTAAAAGCTCCCTAAGGCCTCCCCAGAAGCCAAGCAGGTGCCCATGCAATGCTTTCACAGCCTGCAGAATCAATTAAACCTTGTGAGCCAATTAAACCTCTTTTCTTTATAAATCACCCAGTCTCAGGTATTCCTTATAGCAAAACAAGAATGGCGTAAATCGCTTGGATTATATTTTTTATGATTAAGATGAGTCAATTTTTTTTTTTTCTTTTGTGGGACAGGGTCTTGCTCTACCACTCAGGCTGGAGTACAGTGGCACAATCTTGGCTCACTGCAACCACTGCCTCTCAGATTCAAGCAATTCCCATGCCTCAGCCACCAGAGTAGCTAGCATTACAGGTGCACGCCACCATGCCCAGCTAATTTTTGTATTTTTACTAGAGATGGGTTTTACCATGTTGGCCAGGCTGGTCTTGAACTCCTGGCCTCATGTGATCTGCCTGCCTCGGCCTCCCAAAGTGCTGGGATTACAGGTGTGAGTCACTGCACTGGGCCAGGAGAAGTCCATTCTTAAACACTTAATTTTTAACAAACCTTTCCAAATATTATTTATGATTATCTTTTTCTTTTTTTCTGAGGTCTCACTCTGTTGCCCAGGCTGGAGTGCAGTGGCATGATCATAGCTCACTGAAGCCTTAAACTCCTGGCCTCAGGCATTCTCCTGCCTCAGCCTCCTGAATTGCTGGAATTACAGATGGGCACCACCATGCCTGCTCTAATTTTTTAATTTTTTATAGAGGTGGGTCTTACAAGTTCATCAGGTCTCGAACTCCTGGCCTCAAGTTGTCCTTCTGCCTTGGCCTCCCAAAGTGCTGCAATTATAGGCATGAACCACTGTGCCCAGCCTCCTTTTCATTAATATGCCATTTCTTTAGAGTTCTGTTTTTAACTTCTTATTTATGAAACAAAAGTCAGCTTTGTAGGGTATCTCAAAGCCTCCTTTTAGTTCACCCTTCATGAAATGAGAATGTATACAAGTCTGAAAGATACTCACACATTGGTATATTTGGTATGGTTGGGGTGTGTTATACTATTAAGTAGAGGAAACTGTGTGGCAGTGAGGCAATTTTTATAATCTTTTTTCACCTTCATGCAATTACATAAACATTTTCATGACTAAAAATAAATTAGCCAATCACAGCCAGAAAAGTCATAAGCATAATAGCAGTCAACTATATTTAAACTATTAATGGAATTGTACGTATTTGGATCACATTGTTAAGTCCCAGACAAAAAGAAAAAGCTGAAATATTTTACTCTCTTGGACACAGACCTATGAATATGAAATGTTTAAGGATTAAAGACCTAACTAATATCTTTGATATTTTGAGTACTTTGCACTGAGAACTTAAAAGATTTCTCTACCTTACTTCTTGGTTCCTTTCATAGCTCACTTTTTCTACTCCTTTTTTTCATTTATGTAGCTGTAAAATTTGTCTCCCTGGAATGAATGAATGTGTCTTCTGTTCTTGTTTAAGAGAGGATGTTATTCAAAGAGCTTTGGAGCAAGCTCTGAATGTAAAGCAACCTGCTAGGTTTCTGGAGAATACGTAACAGGGTATGTTTCTTACCGGGGTCTTCCCAGTGCAGGTGTCATTCCTTTAGAAAGCAATTGCCTCTTTTATAAGTTCCTCCAGTTGTGTGCATGAGGCACTTAGGAATCAGATTTTTGAAAACATCTTTAATGCAGCTGCCAGAAA
Organism: Chlorocebus sabaeus; assembly: GCF_047675955.1. Taxonomy (NCBI): domain Eukaryota; kingdom Metazoa; phylum Chordata; class Mammalia; order Primates; family Cercopithecidae; genus Chlorocebus; species Chlorocebus sabaeus. The sequence goes on from NC_132924.1 coordinate 75,984,296, forward strand.
TTTCCAAATTTAGGTTAAAACCGTACTCTTATGTCATCTTATGTCTCTTGGCTATGGTTCTAAAACTTCCCATTGAAATGATTCTGTTGCCTGTGTGCCCACTCCTAAGAACCTTTCCACAGCTAAGTAATATTACCTTATTTCAAAAACTTTGCAAATCAACCTCAGTGGGGGAGAATTACTAAAAGCATTTAGCTAATACAGGGTAACCTATAATATTACTTTGTACAATCTTTTTAAAACTTTTCAAAATAACGATGCTTTAAGTTTTTAATCCTTGTTTGAAACTTGTGGAATACAAAAAGAGAACTCCATGTGAGAGATAAGTAATTGAGGAAATAGAAAGGTTAAAAGGCTGATCTGATATTGCTGACATAGCTTGTTTGCAGCAGTCAGAACAGAGTTGTGCTTTCTCTTGGACTGTGTCAACATCAGTGTTACATAATATCAAATAATGGTAAAAACCCACAGATGTGCTGGCTTCAGCAGCACATATACTAAAACCCACAGATTAAAGCTTATTAAAAACTAATATGTAGATATGCAATTAATAACCCATACTTCCTAGCATAAAATTGAGGGAGCATCTTTTTTGGCATAGCATAGTTTAAGAATTCCTCCATTGTGCAAATTTGATTAAAGAAATATCTTTCTGAGACATTGCAGGGACATTCTTTCTATTCAGATAGTTCTAGTTTCTATTTAATTTGCCCCTGACTAAGTCAAATGTTGAGATAAGTCCAGAGTTAATTGGTGGCATTTAGTTCTCTTTTGTTGTTAAATGTCTGGAAACCACAGGAAAGCCACATTTCCTTTGAAAATATTAATATACGTCTGTATTCTTTATAAAACTTTATAAAGCACCACAGATCCTTAAAGTTATGGCCCTGGCTCAAACTCTTAGTTTGACATATGGCCATCTCTGCTTTCTTTTTCCTTTCTAGAGAAAAATTTCTTAATTTCTTATCAAAAAAAAATCTCATCTCTCAGGGTTGTTTCATATAACTTTACATTTTATAATCTCATCCAAAAAAACTATTGGTTTGATTAAATTTAGGCAGAAATTTTATGTAGTCAGTACTTGATTTGGCTTCTTTTTGTTTGTTTGTTTTTTGTTTTGTTTTTGAGACAGAGTCTTGCTCTTTTGCCCAGGCTGGAGTGTAGTGGCGTGATCTAGGCTCACTGCAACCTCCGCCTCTCAGGTTCAAGCGAGTCCTCTGCCTCAGCCTCCCGAGTAGCTGGGATTACAGGCGCTCACCACCATAGCCAGCTAATTTTTGTAGTTTTAGTAGAGATGGAGTTTTACCATGTTGGCCAGGCTGGTCTCGAACTCCTGACCTTATGATCCACCTGCCTCAGCCTCCCAAAGTGCTAGGATTACAGGCATGAGCCACTGCTCCCGGCCTGGCTTCTTTTTTAAATTATGATTATTTAGACAGAAGAACTACTGATGTATTTGGAAATATTTGTAGTTGGAATAAGAATCAGAAGATGGTTTGTTGCTTGTTTACATTGTTATTGAGATTCAGCTAGTGAACATACTTGCAACAAATGGAGAAAACTTGTCAAGTTCTTGATTTGTTGTTTTTCCTGCTTGAGGCTGAAGGTCACGCTGCTTGCTCTTCACTGCTGTATGTTGACTTTTCCACTGTTAATTCTGAGGCTCCTTTAGATGGTGTTACATTGTCAAGCTCTGTAAGAGGGTCTCCTTCCCTATCATAGCCAAACCAACGTGGAGGGTCATTAGAGTTGTATTCCTGCTGCTGAACTTTAGATGACATTCTCTGAGCTGCCTTCCTGTAATAACAGTGCTTAGTATTAGCTAGTTGCAGAAGTAATCCCTAGTGCAGAATTTTCAAACTCAACCAAATTTGGAGTTAGAGAATTCACTGTCACAATTTGAATTCACATCAGACCTCTTTTGCCTTGCTGAGAGTGAGGAGATGGGTAAGTGTACAAATAAAGAGGGTCCCAAAGCCTCAGTAGCTCTGATTCAACCACTTCAGAAATTAACAGATACAGTGAATGGGTAAGGAAACTACACATGGCCATGGAAGAGAAACACTGAGGCCTCTATTTACACTGCTTTGAGTAAGCCCCTTCCTTGGTATTTCTAGTTTCTCTGATGAGGGAGTAACCTAACCACCCTACCTGTGAAGGCTGACCATGCACCAGGCCAGGAGCTCTTAACCCAGAGTTCACAGAATTCTTTTGACTACATGGATGAACTTCAGGGAGGTCCATGTACTCCCTGAAAGTTCATGCAGTTTTGTCTATAATACACATTTTTATGAGAAGGTTTGTGACTCAAAGGTGTCCATGACCAAAGTGATTAAAAAATACTGTTATAGTCTTTCTTAGGAGGAAATAAGAAAGTAAAGAAGGCATCAGAAAAAAGTATGTCTAACTTGAAAACAAAGCCATTGTGAGGACAGAAGGAAGAATTTCCTTTCCTAGAAAGTTGGTTTGAATCACGAGATTAGTACTAAAAAGGAGATGAGCAATTGACCACTTCTGTAGGATTAGAAATTAGTAACTGTGATGTTTACCCATGAAGGCACTACCTTCTCCACTCTTGCTGTATGTTACATTGAGTTATTAACTGCAAAATCTGGAAACTGAGTCATTGATATGGAGCTGGCATTACCATACACTTTGAGTTAAGTTTGTGCTGAATGGCGATATGAGTTCAGGTAAGGCAATGAAATAGGAAGAAAAAACCCCAACAACACAGAGATAGCAGTTTAAATTGCTGTTACAGTTAAATTGAACTTTAGATGTATTAAAATAATTGTAACCAAACTCAACAGGGAGATAACCAAAGCATTGCTAATTCTGCCTCTAAGCACATTGCTTTTTAACTGATATATCTGCTCTCACACAAAACTTCTACATACTTAAAGAACAAATTGAGTAAAAGCAATGATCATATACTAATTTCTAGTTTGAAGCCACCAATCCCTATGGACTAAAACTTGGCAAACAAGTTTATTCTCTTCAGAGAAATATTTATTCTCAGTTTTGAAAATGATAAGTTTATTGTCAAAGATAATGTTTTGCATTCTGTTAATTTTTTTTATCTTTTTTTAAGGTGCTATCCTGCATTTTAAACCTCTTATGTAATCTTTATATATCCTCATCGTAGAACATTACTATGCAAAAGTAATGGGTTTATATCTTTTGCTTCTCTTATATTATTCTCCTAATAATATTTCTCCCTTTTCAATTCTATAAAGGTGAACTTATCGTATCTTTCAACACACTGTCTGAACATTTTTCCCCCTAAGACTTACTGAAACGTAATACCAAATGTTGAGGCATATAACATTGGCACCATCAGTTTCATGTGAGTAAACAGTGTCCTAAACAGCAAGGCTCCATTGTTACCCTTCACCCATCTCTACCAGCCTAAACATTATCCATTTTTCAAAACTCCAAACCAATCCAGCCTCCTTGGAAATGGCTCAAACCCAATCTTCTCCTCCTCTAAATATCTATAGGAAATTGATCATAGAATTAATTTCTTTCTATTACATAGCTTTCTGGCATTAATAATTTATAATTTTAAACTTTGTCATTTTCCTTTTGTTTAAGAAGGTAGTAAGTTACTTAAGAGTTTATTACATTTCTTTGCAACTTTCTGAAACTTATCATGAATAGCTCAAACGAGAGATTTCAGCAGCTTACACCAAGAAGGGAAGTCCTTTAACCCTCTTGGCTTTTGCTGGTTTGCTGGTCTAGAAGGGCATTCTTATGTTCCTATTTCCAACACCCTCCTGCCTCCTGCCTCCCAAACACCAGAGTTCTGGACACACCCTGCAGTTCTCAGTTGTTCATAATCATTCAATGCCACTGAAGTTGACTATAGTACAAGAGTAGCACAGTTAGAGGCAACAATGATCTTGACCTACAGGAAAAGAAAATGCTTGTTTTAGGGAGTAAAAGATTTGCAAATCCTGATTCACTAAGTTACATCTTACCTTTAATGTCAGAAGAGCAACAGTTTTGAGGGTTCTAGGTAACTGGTAAGAGGATAAGTACTACTAATGATAAGTCTGGGAATGTGTAAATATTGAGTGCTATGGTTGCTTAGTCAGCTACAAGCCAGGGTAAATTAGATAGTAATTGTGATATAAAACAATTAGCAAGTAGTGGGGGTTTGAAAAAATAAGAAAAAGAAAGGTGAGAATGTTGACTCCTTAATATAAGAAAAACAGCAAGTGAACAGGGAGACAACTCCTTTAATGCAGTGTGATGGGACAGAATCGAAATGAGCTGCATGTTGAACCCCAGCCATGGGTGAAGTGCCCACTGGTATACACATTTCTTTAATGTACTCATTCCTTAATCCTCGTCCCCCTTACCCCAGCTCTGCTCGCCAGTCCACCCACAGACAGCTTTAGTGAAACCAAACATCAGTGGGTCCCCTGACTATTGGAAGTGATCCTTATTGACTGGAGGGGAGCAAAGGATCAGATCTCAGACGCACTCTCCTTCCAGACTCAAGTTCTGGGAGGTTAAGGCTTCCTCTACCTGGTGTGTCTTTAGGGCCTGTTTTAGTCCAAGTGCTTTCACAACAAGGGTGGTCTTAGGGAAAAACAGAAAATATGAATCTGTCCTGGAGCAAATCTAGGATTATTTTTAGAGAGCTATGGATACTAGTGTAGACTATTCCCTATTCCACTTCTTCCCTGCCCTTCAGAAAAGCCTTAGCCATGACTAGCTGTCCTCATCACCTTTGGCATCCTCACATGGACTGACTATCCTAAGACCCAGGACCTTGCCAAGAGAAGAGATTGGCAAGTGACTGCCAGAAGGTTTTTCTGAGTTCTTTATCATAGCATCCTATGTGTGTTTGCACAAATGTACCTTTAAAAAAAAAAATAGATTCAGGGTGTACATGTGCAGGTTTGTTATGTGGGTGTATTACATAATGCTGGGGTTTGGGCTGGTATTGAACCCATCAGCCAAATAGTGAATATCATGCCCAGTAGGTACTTTGTTAACCCTCACCATCCTCCCTGCCTCCCCACATTTGGAGTTCCCGGTGTTTATTGTTTCCATCTTTATGTCCAAGTGGTTAGCTCCCACTTTTAAGTGAGAACATGCAGTATTTGGTTTTCTGTTTCTGTGTTAATTCACTTAGGATAATGGCCTCCAGCTGCATCCATGTTGCTGCAAAGGACGTGATTTCATTATTTTTTATGACTGTGTAGCATCCCATGGTCTGAATGTACCACATTTTCTTTATCCAGTCCACTGCTGACAGGCACTTAGATTGATCCAATGACTTTGCTGTTGTGAATGATGCCACAATAAACATACAAGTGCAGGTGTCTTTTCGATAGAATTATTTCTTCTCCTTTGGGTAGATACCCAGTAGTGGGATTACTGGGTTAAATGGTTATTCTATTTTAGTTCTTTGAGAAGTTTGTATACTGCTTTCCATTTTGGCTGACCTAATTTACATTCCCACCACAGTGTATAAGCATTCCCTTTTTTCCATGTCCTCACCAGTATCTGTTATTTTTTGACTTTTTAATAATAGCCATTCTGATTAGTGTGAGATGATACTTCATTGTGAGTAATTTTGCATTTCTCTGATGATTAGTGATGTTGAGCATTTTTTCATATGTTTGTTGGCCACTTGTATGTCTTCTTTTGAGAGGTGTCCATTCATGTCTTTTGCCCACTTTTTAACGGGGTTGTTTGGTTTTTGCTTGTTGATTTGTTTAAGTTCTAGATTCTGGATAGTAGACCTTTGTCGGATGCATAATCTGCGAATATTTTTCTCCCATTATGTTTACTCTGTTGATTGTTTCTTTTGCTGTGCAGAAGCTCTTACACATGTATTTTGAATGGTATCAGGAACGTTAAAAATGTAGAAACTACATTTCTGCGAGAAACCTCTCTCTCTCTCCCTCTCCCCCACCCCTCCCCTTTCTGTCTTAATAGCTTGATGCTGTAGTATGATCAGCACATGGGAGCTAGGAAATATTGAAAAGAAAATGTATTCTTAGGAACCACTGTGTGTTCTAAATTTCATAGAGCACATATGGAATCCTTTGACTGCATTCCATTCTGCTTTGGCCTAAGTGACTGTGAGACCCTGTATGAAATGATTTGGGAATTGAACCAATCTGCTGCAGTGGTTAGTCATCATTACTTATTTAACCTGGTGAGAGAGGTTTCTTTGGATCAGTATAGAACAGTGATTCTCAAACATGATATGTCACAGTTGTAATGTTTCACATTAGGTGGTTAATAACAACACTGTACTGAAGTTTTTTAGTGATTTTTGTTTCTTATAAATTAAAAGGGATTCAGGGTTAGCCCTGTAGTAACATTGTGTGCCCTAGCTCACATTTCCTTCTAATCTCTTGAGTAGGCAAAAAAAGGGAATGTTGGAGCCACCACCAAGGATTGCTCATAATCCATAGCCTGTCTTATAAATGTGCATCAGACATAAATTGGGCACAGCAGAGCACGTGTCTCCCCTTACTGACCACATCCCTTGAATGTCAGAGCTTTCAAAAAGCTTGAGAATGTAATCTAAAGGCAAAAAGCAGCACAGTATGACCTAGGTACAAAGTAGGGCTCTCCTTATTTGTGTGGCTGTGGGCACGTTATTTAACCTGTTTAAACTAGTTTCCTTATCCATTTTGATGATAAAGTGTATCTGTGAGGATTCTATAATATCTGTAAAATAGGATTTAGCACAGTACGTGGCAAATAATTGTTAAATAACATTATTTGTTCATACCGATAATAAAAGTCAACAGTTCCACATCAGAAAGGCTTGAACCTTTCCATGAGCTGGAGAGGAGAACTCTGATAAGAGTTTTATGTTTTAGCAACACAGATCTCCTAGAATGCCTGAGAGTAGGAATTGCTCGAGTTTACGCTTCTAGCAACTGCTAAGAAGGCCCTCCAGGAATCTTCATACTGTGATCTGGGGCTCTGAAGGCCACTAAGACTTTCTCTACTCGTTCTCTAGAATTGAAGGTTTTGGGCTCCAGATGCAAATACACCAGAAAGTTCCCTTTACTTTTTTCAAAAATTTATTTCCAACTTTTATTTTAGGTTCAGGAGTACATGTACAAGATGTACAGGTTTGTGACATAGGTAAACGTGTGCCATGGTGGTTTGCTGCACAGATCATTCCATCACCCAAGTATTAAGCCCAGTATCCATTAGTTATTCTTCCTAATTCTCTCCCTTTTCCCACCCTCCACCCTCCAACAGGCCCCAGTGTGTGTTGTTCCCATCCATGTGTTCTCATCATTTAGCTCCCACTTATAAGTGCAAACATGCATTATTTGGTTTTCTGTTCTTGAATTAGCCTTTTCGCTAACTATACAATTAGTGATTCTTCAGGTTCTCTGTGGTTCAGGCCCTCCTGGGTTGTGGGGGCCGTTGTGAAGGTCTTTCTTCCTCTCTCTCACTCCTTCTACCTTGTTGCCTTTCCCCACAGAGGGCCATAAATTGAATGGCTGGCTGTCACAGCTGCTTCAAATACAAACAGCTTGTCATGTTTTCTGATCATAGTTGTTACTTATTCTTCCCTGAAATAAAGGCGCCTTTATCTTGCATCCACATGGCGCTTCTGGGGTCACTTCCTGGAAACCCTTCAGACTCTGGGGTTGGTAGGATGCCAGACATATCTTCTGTGGGAAACTCTCCTGCAAAAGAGCTACAGCCAATTTGCTCATTGACCAAAAGTTTGCTACTCCTCTGGTTCAGAAAGGGTGAGCTGAGCAGACCTCTTTGATTTGCAAAGCTGGCGCAGTAATTTCAAATTCCACTGAGTATGAGGGAATTTATGTATAAAACAGCCTCTTCTGACAGCTGTAATTGGATCTTAAGGGCTGCACTATACATTGTTTTCATGTTCAAAATGGAATCAAGCATGTGGAGAGCATTGCTTTGTGATTCAAAGTCACTGAGCTTCTTCCCAAGCCAGAAAAATCTCTCTTATTCCACTTGCCAAAGGTTCTGTTTCACCCAGACAAGACAAAGCCTCTGCAGTTGAGGGAGCCACACTGGCCCTGATTAGAGTGAGCATAGGTAAGGAATTAGAGATCATCAAGGGCTTGAGTTTTGAAGGGTCTACATACACTGTGCATTTCCAATTCCACCAAAGGATTTAAATGCAAAATGAAGCTGCTCCATAGAGCCCCCAGAGCTGATCCCAAAAAGCTGCCTGCAACTAGGCCTCCTTACCACTTCTCTAATCAAAAAATTTGAGGCCAGGGTATTTCAGGAGCCCCCTAACTGACAAGTAGCACCCTCTCCTAGATGTTGGACATAAAGACAGATGTTTCTGGAGCCTTACTAGTCCAAACACTGGGACTCTCCAAGCTACTCTGCAGTGAGGACTGTCTTTCTCCATCGCTAGATAAAGATGGAATCAAGGGATTCTAGGCCTCTTTCCTGCTAGAGCTAAGCAAAGGTGGAGCTTTCAGGGAGACTAAAGGGTAGTGGTGTGGCCTCTTTAGACAACAAAGTGCACACAAAAAACCAGCCCCTTTCTAAGCATTAGGGCCAAGTCTCTGCCTGCTTCTTGTGGATGGGGACAGCCAAGTTTGATTGCAGAAGACAAAATAGGTCTTTGGCTGTCACGGCTTAGACAATGGAATTTTTCATAGCTATAGCTGGTTAATTAGAGTTCTGCATTGGGGTCTTGGGACAAAGCCCAGCTAGTAGCCAAGTCTTACTATGCCTTGTTTTATTTTTTTGCACGTATATTTTTTAAATCTAGGGACCCAGCAAGAAGACTGAGCAGTTAAAGGCAGGATTCGGATGTTACTGGATATGCTGGGTCTTCTTGACCAGTCACTATATTAATTATACTTCAGTGTCCCATATGTCTTGGTCTATTTTGTGTTGCTATAACAGAATACTACAGACTGGGTAATTTATAAAGAAAAGAAATTTATTTCTTATAGTTATAGAGGCTGGGAAGTCCAATATCAGGTGCCAGCAATTGGCAGGGGCCGCCTTCTTGTATCATCCCATGGCAGGAGAGAAGGAGCCCTAACTCATCCTTTTATCAGGAACCCACTCCCATGATAACTCACTCACTTCCACGATAATGGCATTTGTCTATTCATGAGGGCAGAGCCCTCATCACCTAATCACCTCTGAAAAGGTCACACCTCTCAATAATGTTGCATTGAGGATTAATTTTCAACACATGAACTTGGAGGAACACATTCAAACCATAGCATCACACCATGATTAGGTTCAAAGAGCCCCTTGCCAGAAAATCTCCATTCATTCTAGAATCTTACTTATTAGAAGTTCAGTAATATTACCTCTTATAAATAGTGATTGGCAAAATACAATCAAAAGATTAAAAGCTAAATTCCTTTGAGTAACACATTATTCATTCACTGTCATCTTGCCCAAAGTTGTCTGTTAATGATCTAACAAGTTTGGCAGAGACTCCTAGGACCCTATTTCATTGTATGTTCTTTAAATGAGGTTAATAGTATTCATATCAGAGTTATCTCCAGACCTATCATGAAGGGTTGAGTCTCCACCCCTCCTCAAAAATTTTCAAGGACCTACCCCCTTCTCTCTGATCCAGCTCCAGCTGGCTGCCCTCCCACTGCAGGCCTGGGCCCAGTGGGAATGGCTGTTTTACAAGTAATTTTTCTTTCTTTTTTCCATTTCATTTTAACTCACACTTCCTTGGATAAGAAACCATTTTCTTCCTCAGGCCTCAAGTAACCAGAGCTCATGGTTCAGCTCATGCCATAACTACTTAATTAAGAAAGTTCCTCTGTGAAATCTACATGCATAGGCCACATTGTGCACTTTATACTTGATAATATTAATTCTTGGTATTAATTTTTCACACCTGCCCAATAGAACCTTATCTTCTATTTCAGGGAATGGTCAAGGATTCTCATTTTAAGCATTTCATATGTTACTTTATCAGGTCAGTTAAAATACTTGCACATTTTTGCCCTCAGTCAAGAGGCAAAAACTTGTGAGCTTGTTTAATCAGATGATTCTCGTAATCCTCTAGGGGAGATTAACTGAATGGACTGTATTTTGAGAAATGAGCAGAGAAAGAGCTAGAGTTAAAGCTTTGGACACCTGCTTAGTCAAGGAAGGGAAGATGCTTAAAGTAAAAGGCCTACTGGAAAAGGGATAGGAAACCACAAAGGCCATTTTAGAACAGCTCACAATGTTAGCTTCAATTAGGCAAAAAATAAAATGAAATGAAACTTCCTAACACTGAAAGCTGCTATGTATTATGAACCTTATAGCCATATACTATGTTTTCTCAGAAAGTAGTTCTCAAAGTTTGTCATAGTCAGGTACATACTTACTTGGAAATATTTGTGCAGTATTGCATCTTAAGGATCCGGAGTTGTTTGCAGCCTATCTGAAGGTCCTCAAGGATTTGGTCAGTAAGCAGGACACAACCAGAGATATCCAAAATGTGCAGGTAATGGCATTTTGCCGATAACATCTCCATCGCTGAGTCAGTAATCTGAACACAGAGTCAAAGTAAGTACTGGCTATTCAAACACTATCTCAGGGAAGAACGGTGCCTTAGTCACTTTGGGCGACTATTATAAACTACCACAGACTGTGTAGCTTAAACATCAAAAATTTATTTCTCACAGCTCTAGAGGCTGGGAAGTCCAAGATCAAGATAAAGATAGAGCTACCTGCAATTGGTGTCTTGGGAAGTCCCTCCTTATTTGCAGATGCCTCCATTCTTGCTATCTTCTAACATGGCAGAGAGAGAGAGAGAGAGCTCTAGTCTTTCTCTTCTTATATGGCCATAATCCCATCATGAGAGCTCTACCCTTATGATCTCTTCTAAACCTGTTTACTTCCAAAGGCCCCACTTTCTATTACTGTCACAGTGGGAGTTAGGGTTTCAACATAAGAATTTTTGAAGGACAAACATTCAATTCATAACAAATAGAGTAACAAAATCAGACACTTGCAAATTCTCTTTCCCCCAGCTTGTCACATAATGGGCCTACAATTCAAGTGAGTTGTTTAGCTGTTTCTAAATAAGGTCAGAACAGTAAAATATCTGCCTCAAGTAGCACCAATAGAAATTATGATCTTAGCAAGGCACGGTGGCTCATGCCTATAATCCCAGCACTTTGGTAGGCTGAGGCAGGCAGATTACTAGAGCCCAGTTCGAGACCAGCCTGGGCCACGTGGTGAAACTCGCAATACAAAATACAAAAATTAGCTGGGCATGGTGGCACGTGCCTGTAGTCCCAGCTACTTGGGAGGCTGAGGTGGGAGGATTGTTTGAGCCTGGGAGGTCAGTGATGCAGTGAGTCGAGATCATGCCACTGCACTGGGTGACACAGCCTCAGTGACAGAGCGGGATCCTGTGCCCCACGCGCCCCTCCCCCCCCCCCCCCCCCCACACACACAAAGTTGTGATCTTGCTGTTATTTTCATTTAAGAGTCCTCTGGTTTGGATGAGAAACTTCATCAAAATTTTTTAGTAAACCTGTTACACCAATATGAGCAACTTATGAAATACTATAGAGATGGGATTTGGCTTTAAGTTTAAAATCCTCTCTAAGGCATCATCAATGTGAAAATATATGTTTAACAACATTACATGTTACAAAACTACAAAATATATATCCTCCGAAGTTAATCTGCAGACAGGCTCATATTACTATGAGAAGGGACCTGGACATCACTGATGGTTTAGATGTAAAAAAGATGGAGTAACCTAGTTCTGGAAAGGGACAAGTAGGCGAGACAGATGTTTGGAAGCAAGGGGAGAATGAGAAGCAGAAGCCACAGATACTACACAAATCCCACTCTGAAATATCCTGCCAAGGGTTCCAACATCTCACAGTTTTGCCCAGATGTCCTACAGAGGTAATTCAACTATACTACTTAGATTATTTCACTCACTCCAGGACTAGCTTTCAAATTTATAGCTAAACTGAGCCTTGCTGCAGAATCAACTAGATTACTCTCTCCAAAGGAATTTTTTTCCAACTGCATTCAATTTCTTATTTTAAATGTTTGAATATTCTAAAAAACATAGGCCATGAGGCTTGGCTCTTGTTTTAACATAAAGTTAAAAGAATTATCAAAAAAAAAAAAAAAAAAGAATTATCCAGAAAAACACTTCAGTTTGAAATATATACTTTTTAACTTTGGAAAAAGAGATGCTGTCATTGTCTAAACATGCTTTGTTTCCAGAACACGCTCAGGACCAAGGTTAAACATTACAACTGACTCCACAAAAATGTCTCAGACATTCCTGCCATAATAGGTTGATCTCTTAGGATCTGATGTCATTGATAAAAGAAAAAAAAAAAAAAAGCCCTCAGAATTGTAGAAAACAGGAAGGACAACAAAGTGATGGAAAAGTCCAGGGGAGGTGGAGTTCAGAGTAGCAGGTTTGATTTGATACTAGGAGAGCTGAAAAAGAGCCTGACAGTTCCTGCAGATCAGTAGCTCAAGTTGTTCAATGACTGACATGATGTCGTTGGGATTTATGGATTAAGGGCTGGAAACTGGAGATGGAAATAATTTTGCTACATTTTTAACTCCCAGATATAAGGGCCTGGTCTCAGCCTCATTGGGCAGATTGTGTTACTTCCAAAACAACTACTTTTGATTCCTTGAAAAAATGTTTTGGTTTATTTTTAAATGAAATTATTTTATATTTTAGAAATAATATAAGCACATTGCCAAAAAATAGCAATAATAGCAAAGGAAAACAATTACAAATTTATCACCTTAACATAACTACTTTTAGTGTTCTGGAATATTTCTTGCTAGTTCCCCATTCCTATCCCCATTAACAGATTTGTAAATATAGTAATTACATTTATTTTGCATCTTCCCTTTTTTTTTTTTCTCCTGTATTGCCCAAGCTGAAGTACAGTGGCACGAGTTTGGCTCACTGCAACCTCCGCCTCCCAGGTTCAAGCAATTCTCCCACCTCAGCCTCCTGTGTAGCTGAGATTACAGGCGCCCACCACCACGCCCAACTAATTTTTGTGTGTTTAGTAATGTTGGTCAGGCTGGTCTCAAACTGATGACCTCAAGTGATCCGCCCACCTTGGCCTCCTAAAGTGCTGGGATTACAGGCATGAGCCACCGTGCCTGGCCCTTTTTTTTTTTTTTTTTTTTCCCAAGTTGGGTTTCACCATGTTTCCCAGGCTGGCCTGGAACACTTGGGCTCAAGCTGTCTTCTTGTCGTAGCCTGCCAAGGGGCTGGAAACATAGCTGCACACCACCAAACCTTGCTTTCCTCTTGCTTTTTTGTTTTTCCTAGTGCATTCTCATACTACTGCACAGTCTTCATATTCACAATCTTTAATTATTATAAAATGTTTTATTTAGTAGATGTAGTTTAGTTTATCATTCACATATTTCTGGTCATTTCCATTGTTCTTAAGTTTTTACTATTTAAATAACATTTTGATGACTGTTCATAAATATAGTCTTTTCCAAGTTTTGGACTGTTTACCTTAGGATAGATTTCAGAAAGTGGATTTGTATGCTATAGGTTGAATGTTTGTTCCCTCCAAAACTCATGTTGAAACTTAATCCAAGATGTGGCAGTATTGAGAGGTAGGGCCCTTAAGAGGTGATCGGATCATGAAGGCTCTGCTCTCATCAATGGATTAATGTGTTATCATGGGAGTGGGACTGGTGGCTTTATAAGAAGAAGAAAGATCTGAACTAGCCTGTTAACATGCTCAGCTCCCTTGCCATGTGATGCCCTGCATTGCCTTGGAACTCTGCAGAGAGTCCTTGCCAGCAAGAAGGTTCTCCACCAAATGCTCCACCTTGACCTTGCCTCCAGAAATGTAATATTACTAAATAAATTTTGTTCTTATAAATTACCCAGTTTCAGGTATTCTGTTATACACAACAGAAAGTGGGCAAAGACAGGGTATGACCACTTTTGTGGCTCTTGTTTACGTATTTTCATATTGCTTCACAAAAGGATTATACCCATCTATAATGCTATCTACAATATAAGGACCAGTTTCACTGACCCCCTGCCAACCACTGGGCATTACCATTAAAAAATGTGTAATTTGGTAGGTAATAAATGATACTTCAAATAATAATGTTTTAACTTGGGATTTCTTTCTTATGTTGGATCTTTTTCCACATTGTTTACTAGTAGTATTTTCTCTGATTTACTCTGATTGAATCCCCCGGCTCTGGCACTCTTTAATTGTGACCATAGGTATAAGTTGCTTAAATTCTCTGAGCCTCAGTTTCCCCATTTGTAGAATGGTTACCCAAGATTGCCAAAGAACTAAAGGAGAACATGTATGTGACCAGTGACTAGCATAAAGTAAGCACTCAATAAATGGTAGCTATAATTTTGATTATTCATCTCCTTTGCCATTAATATATGGGATAGGTTTTTTTTTGTTTTTGTTCTTTTTTAGTAGAACTTCTTTATACAAAAGAGAGCTTGACTGTTGGCTTTCAGTTTGCTGAATTATACTTTTGTTTCTCCTCCCCTTTGCCCCCTCCCCTCCAAGTCCTGTTCTGATTGTGTTGGAAGTCAGGTAATTTTACTAGCACTTCCGGTGATCATCCCAAGAAAAAACTGCCTTGAAGATGGACGGCAAGAAAGGGGCTGAACAGTCCACAAAATGAACTTTTAGGTTAATGACAGTTGGTTTCATGAGATATTAACTAATGAAAATCTAATGCAGTAAGAAATAATGTGTTTTAAAGGTCAGGCCAAAAAAGAGAGTCCAAGTTTTTGCTCTAGCTTTTTGTTAAGCCCCTGAACTGTGGGAGGGCTTTTAAATATAATAAAAATATTTTTAATATAAGCTGGGCATGGTGGCTCATGCCTGTAATCCCAGCACTTTGAGAGGCTGAGGCAGGAGGATCACTTGAGCCCAGGAGTTTGAAATCAGCCTGGGCAACATGGTGAAACCCCATATCTACAAAAAATACAAAAATTAGCTGGGCATGCCTGTAGTCCAGCTACTCAGGAGGCTGAGGTGGGAGGATCACTTGAGCCTGGGAGGTTAAGGCTGCAGTGAGCTGTGATTGCACCATTACACTACAGCCTGGGAGACAGAGTGAGACCCTGTCTCATATATATATATATATAAAATATATATCTAATAAGTATATCTAATATATAATAAATATATCTAACATATAATATATAAGATATATTTCCAAGAGAGGGAGAGGCTCTTAGGAAATTATCTTCTTGCATATTATGTTATATTATGCTATATTTGGCTATTTCCTAAGAGCTCTATTGTATTATTTTCATTTGTTTGTGAGAATGTAGCTGTGGTAGATTAAAAATGGCCACAAATGCTTTGCAGCTACTCTCAGGAAGAAGTAGAGTCTGTTTCCTCACCTCTTGAATCTAAGCTAACCTTGTGACTTGCTTTGACCAAAGGAACGGAGCAGAAGTCATATTCTTCTGAGCCAGGCCTCAAGATGCCTTGCAGCTTCTACCTTTAGCCCTTAGCCTCTTGGAGTGTATTACTGCCCTTGAAGCAGCTCAGCTAGCTTGTTGGAGGATGAGACCACATGAAGCAGGAGGAAGCTATCCCAGCTGGGTCCCCTAGGCCAACCAGCTCTAAGGGGAGTCAAGAGATGACTGCTGCTGCTTGGGCAACCCTGGGGCCAACCACTATCAGAAGAACCATGCAGCCGAAACCAGCCCAAATTGCTGGCCCATAAGATTGTGAGAAAATAAAATGTAGTTGTCTTAAGCCACCGAGTTTGAGAGTGACTGGTTACATAGCAATAGATCAGCCAATACCATGTGCCAGAAATCTCACCCTTTGTAATATATAGTAAAATATGACCCATTGATCATTTCTTTAACTTATGACCATTTTGAAACCTCTAATTGATTTTCCTTATGGTCATTTTAAAACCTCGAAGCTGAAAGAATTTCCAAACATGTTAGCCAGCTGCACTAAGAAAATAAAGGTTGAAAAGGGTAGGGTTGTCATGGGGAATCCCAGAAGTAGCAAATCTCTTACTCCTCTCCCTTTACATTACAAGTCTGTGGAACTGGGATAAAGTTACCTCACTAAATCCTATTTGCTCAATACTCTATACCTTTCCACTCCTAATTTCCCCATCTGTAAAATGAGGGTAATTTAAAACAGACAAAAAATAGTATTTACTCTCATCTCCCAGTGTTTCAGTGGTCTGGAGACATTTCTCCAAATAATAAACTTTTTTGGGTAAAATGTTTTACCATATTAGTAATAAGAGAAATTCTGTGCATGCCCTGGGGATTTCTCCCAGCTCACAAGTTTGTGTAGCTTTAACTGAGCCCGGGGCCTTAAGGGAGAGCAGCCGGGCTTTGTGACCTGGCTCAATCACCTTCTCAGATGTATTTCACCTACAGGACAGTTCAAGTAACCTTGGGCACACCCCTTCTCTCCCTTTTGTAGATCGTCATTCTCAAGAATAACTATAGAATGTGCTGGGATGTAACATCCTGAGACTGAGGATAGGGGGTACTGACTGGAACAGCCAGGCTCTGTTCCAATTCCCCCGAGAAACAGGACATCTTTGTGCTTCAGCCCAGTGGGTCAAGTGAACCCCAGGTTATAAAACTCAAGGTGGTCGTCCACCTTCCAGAGTCCTTCAGCTGTGGTGCAAGTGGAACATTTACAGTTGAGATTTCATCCATCTTGAGCAGCTTTCCTGAGCCTTGGGAAACAGGCTCTCCAGGAACCCTGTCTCACCAGACTCAGACAAGTTGGTAACCAGTGCACAGTGGACCTGCTTCACGTCACCTACGCTTTTAGGACAGAAATGCAGTTCTAAAGCACTGGCCTGTTTTCACTTACCTTATCCCTCTCAGAGGTGTATTGCAGAGACATTTTGTCATTGTTCAGGGCTTCGCTTTAATTTTTCTCATTTCCCACCCCCTTTTCTTTCTAACCATTACTAACTCCTACTTCACATCAGTCATGAGGGTCAAAAGTGACAGTGTTAATCACAGGGCCTAGTGCACTGCTGAGTGCTTTGAACTGGCCCCAGAACAACCAGCTTTTCCTCTGATTTGCAGCTATCTTTGTTTTCCTTGACATTTTAGTGTCCAGTAGGATGAGGTCACAGTACTACTGACTGACCTTGAAGGTGAGGTAGTTGCAAGGAAAAGTTGGCCTTTCTGGGGATGGATAAGATGACCATTCAAAATTCACCTGTGGACTTTTGGGAAACCTGGCACAGAATGATGAACCAGATACCAACATGTTTTACGGCTCATCAAAATCAATATAAGTGGAATATGTTAGGCTGGACCACAGCCTTATGAATTCAGGGTGAGTTGAGGAGTATTCAGATTGGTCCAGATGATGGTCCCCACATCTGAATCAGGATGCTCATCTGACTCACAGTGTGACCAGAATTAATTCAGATGGTAAAGCTAAACCTTTCTACTCCTTTATATCCGAGTTCTAAAATAATCGACTCTACCTTCTTCCTCTTTCTCCCTCTAAACTTTTGATATAGAGTGATGCATTTCATGCATATTTGTTTAATATCCCCCTTAGCTTCTGGGCTGCAAGACAATATCCATGCACAGTTTACAGAAGGAATTCCCTCAACCTTCATAACAAAAAACAAAAAACCAAAGCAAGCAAACAAACAAAATCCTCTGCCCTGTTTTCTGTTTGCACTGGAGCCTCTTCTTTTCTCATTCTCCTACTTTCTGCTTTAGAGCCACTAAGAAACCCAGTCTCCATCTGTGCCTGCTTTACAGCCAGAGCAGTTCTCATTTCTCACTAAACCATGTGTTCCCCATATGTCTGTGTGCTATGAACGCAAGAATCCTGGTGAACTATCACTGTTTAAGCTGCAGAGAGTCAGTTGGTCAGTGCTGCTAGTGTTCTGGGTCCCTTGACCCAGCTCACTAATAGAACCAGATAATGCTGACCAGAAAGCCATCTGGTTCCCATAGTTCTAAACAAGTATATTATTAAACAAAAATAATTTTTGCTGTGAACTTTTTGGCTTAGTTTTGTCATGGTTTACCACATCTTTTTCCCTGCCGCCGCCTCCTTTTTATTGCAGTACAATTAGCTAACCATACAAACCAAACAACATAGAAGCTGAACTTCTAGATTAAATAAAGCATAGGGCATCTTGAGAGTTGATGTGGATGCTCTAGTAAACAAAAACCTTCGGTGTGGACAATAGAATAGAACAAGATTGTTAATAACCTTGTAATTTCTGAGGATTTTCAAAAAGATTTCTTAGTTTTCTTCCTTCTTCATATTTTGCTAACTTCAAGTTTTTCCTGTTAATTTGTGTTGATCAGTATCTTCCACTTTAGAGACCTTCCTCTTATGTCTGGTAATCCATTTGTTCATGATTAAGAGTGGAGGACTAAAAACTAATAGGAAGGTCTGAGTACATGCATCTCTATTGTAAGCTTCAATGAAGGATGATCTAGGTGGGTTATTTGTTGGGAACCCCCCACCCAGCCGTCAGTTATTTTAGGTCTTTCATCTTGGGCTAGTCAGGGTTCCCAGAGAAGAGGCTACCAATCTCCCACCTGGAGAAAAAGATCTGGCCACCAAGTTCTTGATGCTCAGTTGGAAAAAGTGCTTGAATATCTCTGCACTCAGCATTCAGTCACTTAGTTAGCCTAGCAACCCTCTGTTTTACTATCTCTAGAGTAGTGGGCAATTAAAGAACAATTTTGGCCCTCGCCTCCACCAGAGAACATTTGGTAAGGTCTGGAGGGATGGGATCTTACGTGCTACTGACATATAGTGAGTAGAGGGCAGGCATGCTATTAAACATGTACAGTGCACAGGATACACACACACACCCCACTACAAAGCATTATCTTGTCCAAAATATCCATAGTGTCAGGGATGAAGAAACAGAATTTAGGAAATAAATCTCCAAGCTTCTGTTTGGGGTGGGGAGAGACAGTTGCCCAGATTTATGGAGCAGAGGCTGGAATATAGAGATCTATCTACTTCTTAAGAATCTCTAACTCAGTCATCATTATTTTCATCACCACTCTTAAGCCAGTTCCAAAGGTACACGGTGCTCCCAAGCTTGAAGATTGTGGTGTAAATCAGATTTTTTTTTCCAGCTTTCTCTACTGTTGGCTTAGGATTCAAAGCAGTTTCTGGTCTGCTAAATTAGTCCATCTATTTTCAAGCTTCCAAATTTTTGTTGCTCTTGTCTCCTCTCCTGTTTTTCTTATCCATGTGGGCCCTCACTCTTCATGTCTAGTTTTGGTAGGGTTTCAAGAGGAACAAAATTATATGTATATATGCAGTCTACTATTATTAATCCAGAACCCGAGATCTCTAGTTCTTTACATGGAGATATGTCCATAGCATATTAAAAAGTAGGTTACAATGTATTTTGGAAAGTATGATTCTATTATTTTAAAAAACAAGGCAAAACACAAACTTTCTGTAACTATTTCTAATCTCTTTGTGCAGAGAAAAAAAATCTAGAAGAATAAAATACCAGCAATGGTTATGTCCAGGTGATGATAGGACAATGGATATTTACTTTCTTCTTTAAGCTTTTATATGTAGATCAAATTTTTCATAATGAGTACTTCATTTATATACAGAGGTTCAGAAAAATTATAAAACGCTTGAAAATAACACAAAAGATGATGGTATGTCCTTGGAGTGTCAACCTGGAACACTGTTTAACAGGCCTACCTGGAGAATTCTGTAGGAAATCATGCCTTTGTTTGACATACTATTTACTGTTCACTAAGGCCCCAGCTCAATGAAGTTATATGTTAATTGTTATATTTTTGTCCAGGAAAGATGCAAATTATTTGTATCTCGTAGAAACTGTAACCCCAAGGTTATATATTTAATAACTTGTAAGACATTTTTAGATCTAACCTAACACTCTTAATCCAACATTCTTTCATCAGTTCCTATAAATACTAAGTTCATTCAAATGCTCTACGTACTGGCTTTGTCATTTTGTTGGTCCTCTCATTAGTGAATTAAAGAAATCTTTGACACATGTTTATATTTGTATGAGAATTATATTTTTAACTTTTGGAAAATTCTAACTTTGACACCAATGGAATCATAAGCTATTTCCAATCTGAGGACAGAAAAAAAAAAATCCAATGAATACCTCAACCATGGCAAAGAAAACACATTCTGAGTCCAGCCCTGACTGCTGTCCTGCCTTGTCCCATGGCAGTGCTTAAATTGAACATGTTTGAGCCCTGACTCCTGCACATACCTTTGGACAGCCAGCAACACTGAGAGACGTGAGGTTAATGCAGTAAATGGCCAGTGCTTTGATAATCATATCTGACAGCTGGGAGCAATAAGAGACATCCAAATGTTCCAAGATCAGTGAGCTTTTGCAGAATGCCTGCAAGAAATTCCAAGGTCAATTTTTTCTTTTCTTTAGTCATCTAGAGCTATCCTACTAATAGCAGCTTATTAAATGTACATTTCAGTCCCTGAAATACAGATGTTAGATCCTGATGCCCCCAAAAAATAATTTTTAAAAAACCCATGTTACATCCAACATCTCTTTATAGCAAAAGATATTCACAAAGCAGCTTAACAGCTTAGTGATATTCAAATACTTGCTAACAAAATTTGGTTTTCTTGAAGTTAGGTCTAATGAAATTTGACTCACATGGTCAGTAATTATTAATTACATTCAGCCAAACGAGTGGAAGAAAAGAAATCTGAGGGTAAGATTAGATGGCAGACACTCCAAGATTGACAGTGGAATGTAATGGAAAGAACAAATTCTTTGGAATCAGACAGATCCGAGTTTTACTTTCATTTCTACCACTTATTACCTCTGAAATCTTAGCAAGCTATTACCTTTCTGAGCCTCAGTTTCCTTTTTTTTTTTTTTTTTTTTTGAGAGTCTTGCTCTGTTGCCCAGGCTGGAGTGAAATGGTGTGATCTTGGCTCACTGCAACCTCCGCCTGCCAGGTTCAAGTGAATCTTGTGCCTCTTGTGCCTGTTGGGATTACAGGCGTGCACCACCACACCCGGCTAATTTTTTTTTTTTTTTTTTTAAATAGAGATGGGGTTTCTCTAGGTTGCCCAGGCTGGTCTTGAACTCCTGACCTCAAGTGATCCACCGTCCTCGCCTCCCAAAGTGCTGGGATTACAGGCATGAGCCACCGTGCCGAGCTCCTCTTTTTTAACTTAGGGAAAATAATATCTATACTCTGGCATTGTTTCGAAATGCTGAAATGTTCACCTGAAACATCTAGGGCTAGAAAAAGGCCTGGAAATCATTCCTTTATATCAATACTTCTTAATTTTCATTCCTACTTTTCAGTTAAAAAATAGCTCAGTGATAAGAATCCATCAGGAAATAACACTTAAAAGTTCACAACTCAGCAGTTATACAAGAACAAAACAATCCACAAAAGTAAACCTAACTGTCATTGCAAGAATATATTTAAAAAGCAATAGGAGTGGAAATTGGAAACCACGATAGAAAGAGAGAGAGAGAGAAAGAAAGAAAGAGAGAGAAGGAGGAAAAAGAAAGAAAGGGAGGAAATTTCCTCCCCCAAAATGTGAGATTATAATAACTACATGTGCTCACTCTTAAGGATTCTGCCTCATTATGAAGCAGCTCCTCTTAGAATACAAAGTTAGAGACCTCAATAAATGATAGTTTACCATTAATTTTAGTTGTAAGTACTAGATTTTAGTAACCCTAGTGGGTTACTAAAGACAATTCTTATTTATATGTAAAAATAGATGTCCATTGGACTACATGTGATTTTCCTCTCAGGAATAAGAGAAGGGTCAGTGCATGGGCATCAGAATGACAGTTTACAGGTAAAACCAGCAGTGGGCCTCTCTCCCACTGCTTATGCCAATTTTCTCGTTTTAGCCCTAAGGAAGTTTGGAAGGAACTAGTTAGCCAGCTATTTTCTTTAGCAAGTTAACAGAATAGGGAAGATTTCCAGGAGAGGCAGTGTAGCCTAACAGTTAAAACTAGGACTGTGGCATCACACAGAGTGGGGTGAGAAGCCTGGCTCTGCTACTGTGGGTTACTGAACCTCTCAGAGCCCCAGTGTCTCCTTGGGCAAAATGGTGATAATAATACCCATATCAAAGAGTGGTTGTGTAGATTATATGAAATAATATATATATACCTGATGTGGCTCTTAGCACAAAATAGATTCTCTAGCTATCTCTAAGATTTTATATACTGTGTTATAGTTGAGAGGCAGTATGCACATTGGCTAGTGCTTGGCACATAGTAAAGACCCCATAAAAGTTAACTAGTGCTTACTTCAGCAGCACAGATACTAAAATTGGAAAAATACAGAGATTAGCCTGGCCCCTGAACAAGGATGACACAGATTTGTGAAACATTCAATTTTTTTTTCAGTTAGGAGGAGAAAGTTCAAGAGATCTATTGTATATGATGACTATAGTTAATAATAATGTATTGTATACTTGAAATTTGCTAATGGATTTTGAATGTTCTCACCATAAAAAGTATCATAAGTCTGTAAGGTGATGAATGTTAATTAGCCTAATTTAACCATTCCACAGTGTGTGTGTGTGTGTGTGTGTGTACAGCATGTTGTACTTCATAAATATATACGATTTTTATTTGTCAGTTATAAATTTTAAAGCCATTAAAAAGAATAAGATAAATGTTAACTACTATCAGGATTTGCACACGACACCAATAATAATAAAGATGCACACATGTATCGTACTTTGAGAAAAACTGAAAGATATTGGTTATTTAACCCTAAGTCATCATCTTTTCCTGACCACAACAGCCAACAGTGATTCATTCTTTGATCTCATGCAGAACTTGTCTTTTTCAACTGATTCAGCACTTAGGGTATTTGACTAATTCCTGTATGGCATGAAAATCTGTCTTGTCTGGCAACTATGTGATAATGAAGGGGCAGCTTGTCAGGAGATAGCTTGGGACCTGTCGCTGCAGATAATCAACATAGTGGGGCACACCCAAGGAGGTACAGAAAGGAATCTGCCTTTGAATTATTGCAATCAGTGGCCTTGAATCTCAGTTTGGAGATTCAATAAAAATGCAGTAAGTCTCTTGTACTGCCTGGAAATCTGCTTTCATAGCCCTTTCCCAAACATCATATTAGAACACAGTAAGTGCTCAATAAATACTAGTTGGTTCATTGATCCTTTATGTATTCAAGAAAATTAAGAAGTCTCTTTTAATAATACAAGAATTTTTTTTTTTTTTTTTTTTTTTTTTTTTGAGGCGGAGTCTTCACTCTGTCGCCCAGGCTGGAGTGCAGTGGCACCATCTCGGCTCACTGCAAGCTCCGCTCCCGGGTTCGTGCCATTCTCCTGCCTCAGCCTCCCGAGTAGCTGGGACTACAGGCGCCCGCCACCGTGCCCGGCTAATTTTTTTGTATTTTAGTAGAGACGGGGTTTCACCGTGTTAGCCAGGATGGTCTCGATCTCCTGACCTCGTGATCCGCCCGCCTCGGCCTCCCAAAGTGCAGGGAATAATACAAGAATTTTTATGTTGCAAGGAGTAAAGTGACATTGTTTTCCCTTGTTAGAGACATTAACATTGTTAGAGAGAATGGACAGAGTTAAAGGAACCAGAGAAAAATTAAAGCAAGAAAGAATATTTAAACTATAAGAATAATTTATTGAAAGACGAAACAAGCTTTAAAGGGAGATTCAAGGCTCTTTGTGTCTGCAAATCCTCTTCAGTAGCATCTGCCAATGTCTTGGACTGCTCAAATCAATTCTGCCTTATGCCTTTTTAAAAGCTCTAATATTCTTTAAAGCCAAATGTTCTCAGAGATTTTAAATTTTAAAATAATTTAAAAATGATTACAAAGTCTATGATACATTCATGGTACCATTCTCATCCATGGAAAACCTGAGGCACAAAAATTGGTCTTTATGCTAAATCAGTGGCAGATTGGCGAACTAAAGTCAGAACTTTTCCCCTCTTATAATCTGTGTTTTCCTTTAAACACGTATAAGTCATATTAAGTACTTAAATCTGCAAGCATGTTTCAACATAATCACTCATGAAATTCCATTTCCCCCTACAGATAAGATTACAGTATACACTTCTGGCTCCAGTGCTGCAGAATCATACTTCTATCCATGCTGCCGATTTTCTTTTCTTGGAAAATACAACACTAAGTTTCTTCCAAGTCAAAATCTTTTACAGTAAAGACAGAGATAAAATGCTAACATTATAAAGTTTGGCTCCTCTCCCGTGTGTCAGCCAATTTTGCTGTTGGTTAACAATCTGGAAGAAAACTTCCATATCTCTTAGCGAGTTAGATCATTCCTTCTTGTGTCTTCTGAGCTGAGTCACAGTGTAGGGGCTTAATGACTACATTCCTAAATAGGGGATGTAGAGGAGACTGAATTTCACTCACATTGATTGACTGTCACAATAATGTGCTTCTGCCAAAATCCTGATTTAAACCACTTTGACAGGTGGCAGCTTCTAGCCTTAGAAAAGCTCACTTTGTGCTGCAGACCCGTAACACCATCTCTTGACTATTCGCCTCATTAGGTCCCAATTAATTCTACTGCAAAGTTGGGGAGTTTTTCCTTGTTTGTTGGTAATTCTGGGGAAAAAATGTGCTGGCAAGAACCATTTTCTATAATGAAGACATTTTTGGCTGCCCCAAAGGCTAAAATGCAACTTCCACAATTTTAAGAGATCAACTAAATACAAAAACTTCAGTTTCTTGGGCCTCGTATTTGAGGCCCAAAATATCTACATCGCATATCCCATGAGATGCAGAACTACACTCCACCAACAATGGCCTTGTTCCCACTGGGCATCAGAGCAAGTGGGACTGGTCATGGCCTGGCACCACAACTAAACTCTGCAGAGCCTGAAGCTGCCCCTCCTGGAGATGCCACTCTTGCATTCCCACCCTCCCTGCCAGGGAAACCAGGCTGAGTAAGGCTTAGTGAAGGCCCAGCCTCAGAGGAGCTCACTGTTTTAAAACATGGAGAGGACTCTGAAAGGGAAAGGGGGACAAGGCCAAGGACCAAAACAAATATTTCCAAAGACACTTTCATGATGAAAGTTGTTACAAAATTAGATGGTGATTTGAGGGATAAACTTTGGCTTCATACCAGCTCAAATGTAGTTTATTCTACAGTCTTCCCCAATTCTTCCCTGTGGAAGAAATGTGCTCTCAAATTCTTATAAGCTTTTCTTTCTTTTTTGACAGGGTCCTGCTCTGTTTCCCAGGCTGGAGCATAGTGGCATGATCATAGCTCACTGTAGCCTCGAATTCCTGGGCTTGAATGATCCTTCCACCTCAGTCTTCCACATATGTGCATGCTACCATGCCTGGCTAATTTTTTAATTTTTATAGAGCCAGGGTCTTGCTATGTTGCCTAGGTTGATCTCAAACTCCTGGCCTCAAGTGATCCTTCTTCCTTGGCTTCCCAAAATGTTGGGATTACAAGCATGAGCCACCACGCCCAGGCAACTTTCTCACTTTCTACTTGTATTAAAGTTATTCATATAAGTGTCTTATCTTCTGCATTGACTGTAGCTTCTTGAGGGTAGAATCCATGTCTAATTTATCTTTGCCAACACCTGGTCTGCAGAATTAGTTCAAGATGAGAGAGTATCCAAAATGAATGAAGAATGCTTCTCAGCACAGGAGTGAGGAGAATGAGCTTCTATAGATGACCCTCAGAATACTAAGCCCTGTCCTTCTTCTCACTTGGCTCAGTAACTTCCAGAGGCAGCATACAGGGTTGGTTAAGAGCACAGTCTGGGGGCCCACTGGCTTGAGTTCAAATCCTACCATGAGATGTTTTGTGTCTACGGATAAGTTACTCAACCTCTCTTACCCCTCAATATTCTCATCTGTGGCGTGGGAATAACATAGAAGTCACTTAATATGAGGAGTAGCACCTACTTCATTGAGTTGTTGGGGAGATTAAATGGGTTAATATGAATAAAGCAGTTGAACAGTACCTTGCACATAGTTAGCAGTCAGTAGATAGTAGCTAGTATTATTGTTTGTATGCATTGCTTCTCTGTGGCTGATTGCCAAATTTTTAAAACCATGAACACTATAGTAAAAAAAAAATTTTTTTTTTTTTTTTTTTTTTTTTTTTTTTTGAGACAGAGTGTCACTCTGTCACCCAGGCTGGAGTGCAGTGGCATGATCTCGGCTCATTGCAACCTCCACCTCCTGGGTTCAAGAGATTCTCGTGCCTCAGCCTCCAGCTTGGATTACAGGTGTCTGCCACCACGCCCAGCTAATTTTTGTATGTTTAAGTAGAGATGGGGTTTCACCATGTTGGCAGGCTGGTCTTGAATTCCTGACCTCAGAGATCTGCCCACCTCGACCTCCCAAAGTGCTGGGATTACCCATGTGAGCCACTGTGCCTGGCCTAGTAAAAATATTTTGAGCATACACTTTCAGTAAATGTATATTAATGTACTTTGTAAATTATTTAGGCATATAACTATTCAAATATATATCATATATTTAAACATATAAAATAAAATGTATGACATAAAAAATAAATCTAACATTTCTAGGACTTTTAATATTTTCTCATCACACCAAAAAAATTGTGTTGTTCATTTGCTGGAGTACGTACTTTCTCTGGAGACGCCTACTCAACAGCACACCTTTGGTTGCCAGTAAATCTTGATGGCTTACTGGCTGCACAGATCCTGAGCATTTTGTAAAAATAAGGGAATCATTTTTCACATATAAAATGTAACAGATGCATAAAAAGAAGGCAAATTGGAAGAAATTAAAGAACAGAAAGGGTAAGCAGTGAAAGAGAATGTATATTGGGAAAACCAAAAGGAAAGATGACCAAGAAAAGACCAAAACAAAATATCTTTGAATTGTATTTGGTAACTAGAATTTGTTGAGAAAAATTTTAGAACAGCTTCAGGTTTTACATTTTCTCTCCAAAATAAAAATGAACCAGGGTTGGACTACCCAAAAGGCAATCAGATATTTTTCTTGTTGCCTGTGGCATAACCCACACTTTTTCCATTTATTTAAGTTTATTTTAAAAAGGGGTGGCTAGTGGCCCAATTACCTGGCACCAGTCCAGGGTCCTCTGTGGGACCAGAAAGGTGGGGGAATTCCTTAAACTAAAATAATCAGCCTGAAAGAGGTGAAGGGTGTCTATTTGCACAGCCAGCCACCTCACTTTTTGTTCTTAGTCTTTCCCAAGAAAATGACAACTCAAAATGTTTACTGTAAGGACAGTCACACCATCCTATGACCTCCTCCATTTAAGGATCTCTAAGAAATAATGAGTTCATGAACTATTATCAGTACTGCTTTCACCTCCCATTTGTGGACATAATAGAATAAGAGGTGATCTAATCAAGGGAGGTTACCAGTCTAATGGAAAAAAAACAGAGCCTGGAATCTGAAATTGTATCTATTCACATAGATACATGAACAAGTCATTTAACCTCAAATTTCTTCATATATAAGAGGAGAATGAAAATAACTGTCTACCTATCTCACAGGCCTATTAGAAGATGAAAAGAAAATGTGTATTCTAAAAGCTCTTGGAAGACATGGACCCTGGGTTTTGTCTGTGAACCAGAGAGATCCTGGAACGATCCTATCTCTGATGTATGTGATGAGGGCTTTAGGATGAGGAAATATAATAAATAAAATTTAACTGGAACTGATAGGGAAGGTTATTACAAATTATAACAAGGAGAAATCATAGCTCCTGTGAAAAATGCCACAGGCATTTGTTTATGTCAGGCGAGGCACAATGAGCAAAGCCTAGGTGTGTCACATAGAAGAGGGATCAAAAACATATCAAAAACCTAAACAGAGGTTTAAGAAACAAAAGAAGCAAACATTCTGATGTTTATTTTCCCTGTGTTTTTATGTTTGCCTTCAGACAATCTGACAGTTTTTTTTTAACTTTTGGCAAGTTTCATCTTACATAGGATAAACTAATGTTCCAGGGACAGCTTAAAGAGTGGGAGAGGGCTCCTATTGATTATCCTCCTTTTAACACATTTTCTTTTAGTTCTGTTCTGTGGATCCTCAACATGAAAAGAACAGATGTGCACATTCATTTAGCAAGTTCAGCAGTGCTTCAGTTGTCTGAGAGTGGTTCTTCCCCAATGGGAGTGGGCAAGAAGCCAGGACTGGTGTGGGGTGTTCTCAGCTTCAGCTGTTTTTCAGCCAAGAAAACATGGTACCCATGACTCCAGTATCCCTTGGAACCTTACAGACAATGGGAAACTGACAAACTGTCAAATCCCACATCCTTTGAAGTCTAGCAAATTTCTAATTCTTTTGAACTGCCTCCACAATTAGAAACACACTAGTGTCAGGAGCCACAGAGAATACTGTTTATTTCTTTTGCTCATGGGCTTTGAAGAAATAATGCCTGGGTATCTTGGCAAGAGTTTATCTGTGACTTCCAGTTGATTCCAGGTGTCTTGGGTCTCCAGGGGTATGTTGTTCTATTATAAAGTTTAGGAAACTATCCTTGGCATGGATAGCCACGCAGCACAGATTTCCACAGTAAAACTCTTAATTATTCCAGGTTTTATGGGGGGTTGCTTTCTCCACAAGCTACCAGATATCCCCACTACCCTTCATTCTACCAGAGGAATTCCTTAGTTTCCTCTCCCAATAACCTGTAAAACACTTCTAAACCAGAGGCCCTCTGGAATCTCCATCATAGACAGTTTAGTCAATTATTTCCTAATCATAACTTGGAGTATTGGATGAGAAGAGAGACTTTGCCAAGCAATATGGTAAGAGATAAAAGATCCAAATATCTGGACGTTCCACCTCCCCATACAAGAGATTTCAGAGCTTCTGCTGCAACAAAGGCCAATAATTAAAGTCATTTTGGAAAGTCAATGGAAATCAACTGGAAGTCACAGATAAACTCCGTTGCTTCTGTTGCAAACCATAAACACAACTTGTAACCCTAGAGAAGAGGTGGAGTTATTGAAATCTCATGCTTTGATAATTACTGAATGACTTAATCTTGGAAAACAAATAGAAATCAATGTTGAGTTCTTTTTAAAAAAATTGTTGCTACATGGAGCCAATACATCTAATCCATCTTTGGCATTACAAGTCAGTATGTGTCAAAGGCTACCATAATCAACTTTGGTTGAGCACCAGGGGGTGGAGTCTATTAACTGATGAGAATGATTGATGAGAATCTTGCGCAAACAACATTTATAACTAGTTACAAAGCTTAGTGATTCAAAGTAAGTATTTGAGATCAGAAGAGAGTCACTGGAGAGTAATCCAGTTCTTGCTGTTAGGGCACATGAACTCAACCCTTCTTACACTCTAGAGAGGAATGTCCAGAACACGCTGGTCATAGGCCATTGTGGGGGAGGAAGATTTTGACTGGACTGTTGCTGAATGAGGTAGGTACTCCTGGGCCTTTCTGACCTGAGTATCCATGTAGACAGATGTTCCATACAAATTCTAGGGGTTTCAGTTCCGTAGCACAGATAGTCCAGAGTACAAGACTCAGAACTCTGAACCCTCAGTTTCCACTTGGACTATGCCTGGAGCCCCTCAACTTACTGAACATTCCTGGGTCAGACCAAAAGTCAAATGAACAGCAATGACTCTTGCTCTATTGTTCTCCCAACTATGAAGTAGCTTATGATTGCGCCACATGGTTGCCACCCTTCCCAGTCCCTTATTCCAAATCCCTCCTCCTCTACCTCCTTTTCTATTTGTAAATCAAGATAACTGTTACCAAAGGGCAAATTTTAAAAATCAAAAGTTTATAATCTAAGAGAATATATCATAAAAGTTTATGAGGATTAAGGGAGAGAAGGAGCATGTTACTTCAAGTGGTAGGCCAGTCATGGTGGCTCAGGCCTGTAAACCCAGCACTTTGGGAGGCTGAGGCAGGTGGATCACCTGAGGTCAGGAGTTCAAGACCAGCCTGACCAACATGGTGAAACCCCGTCTCTCCTAAAAATACAAAATTCCCCAGGCGTGGTGGCGCATGCCTGTAATCCCAGTTACTTGGGAAGCTGAAGCAGGAGAATCACTTGAACCCAGGAGGCAGAGGTTGCAGTGAGCCAAGATCATGCCATTCCAGACTGGGCAAAAACAGCGAAACTCCATCTCAAAAACAAAAACAAAAAAACACCAGAAAACCTACAACTACTTTTAAAGAAAGGCTGGGTATGGTGGCTCATGTCTGTAATCCTAGCACTTCAGGAGGCCAAGGCGGGTGGATCACTTGAGGTCAGGGGTTTGAGACCAGCCTGGCCAACATGGTGAAACCCTATCGCTACTTAAAATACAGAAAATTAGCCAGACATGGTGGTGGGCACCTGTAATCACAGCTACTCCAGAGGTTGAGACAGGAGAATTGCTTGAACCCAGGCAGCAGACGTGGCAGTGAGCCAAGATTGTGCCACTGCACTCCAGCCTGGGCGACAGAGCGAGACTCCGTCTTAATAAAAAAATAATAATAATAAAAATTTAAAAATCCAGTGTGAAGCAGCTAGAACAAGATTGAGGTCTCAAAAACGATGGGGCCTGAAGAGGACAATGAGAGAAGTGGAGGTTCTAGTATCTCTACTACTGTTTATACCCCACAAGCCAAAGTCAGATACCTAAGTGATCATCACACAACAGGGCACTGACCTAGGTGACACCCTTAAAATTCATCGATGGTGCCATCTGTAAGGTATTACTAAACCAGCTCGTGAAGAATATCAGCCAGAAACCAGGCAGAAAAGACAAGAGAGCAGATGAGGCTGAACCACTACCACAGACTTCCTTCTTTTGCGTAATTATAAATACTACACACTGCATTCTGGTTTCAGGGCTTTAAAAAGCAGATGAACTGTCTCTGTTAGAGATACTTTTTCTTTCAGAGTCATTTATTAATTATCTTTTATAGTTAATAAAAGATAAGAGGGAGCAATGTTTGGGTTTGGAGAACAATGATGATTATCTGAGTCTGAATCTTCACCTCCCCTCCAAACCAGAAAATATAAAGAGAAAAGAAATAAAACTGCAACAGTACCTATATATTCTTCATTACTGGAATTAAGAGAACAATACAACCTTCAAATTACTTATAAGTAGAGTAAAAACAAATTCAAACAGAGCTCCCTTAGCCTGCCTGCAGCTGCCACAAACCTAGAGATGGAGTGGGAGGGAGAATAATGCCTAAAAGACTCTGTCCTAAGAGTGGATGGGTGAAGAGAGCTTAGAGGAAACACAGACAAAATCATGCCATACACAATGGGGAAAAAAATGTTTTTTTCTCTGTAGTCACACCACTCTCAATACTTCCAGAACACTTCACTTCTGATACCAGATGTGTGGGTTTTTCCACACACTGACCAATTCTGTGACACCAACTGGATGTTCTGTAATTTAATTCAATTCTGACATTAACTGGAGTTAGCACAGACCCCACGTGTTCAGAGCTCAATCCCAGTAGATTTCAGATGCCAATCGCAAGTCCCAGGTTGTCATTTGGACTTCTAATGAACCACCTATATATTAGGGTTCCCATAACTACCTCCTTGGGCTTGATAATTTGCTAGGACAACTCAAAGAATTCAGGGAAACATGTTTACCAGTTTATTATATAATAAAGGATACCAATGAACTGCCAGACGAAAAGGTACACAGGGCTAGGTACAGAGGTCGTGAGCGCAGGAACTTGTGTCCCCACAGAGTTGGGGTGCACCCCTCTCTTGGCATACGGATGTGTTCACCAACCTGGAAGTACTCTAAACCCTGTAGTTCAGGGATTTTTATGGGGGCTTCGTCATGTAGATACCATCAATTATTAGCTCAATCTCCAGCCCCTCTCACCTTCCCAAAGGATGGGGAATGGAGCAGAAAGTTCCAAGATTCTAATCATGGCCTGGCCTTTCTCATGACTAGCCCCCAACCAAGAACTCACCAAGAGTCACCTCATTAGAACAGAAGATACACCCAGGAAACTCCAAGGAATTAGGAGTTCTGCATCAGGAACCATGGTCAAAGACCAAATATTAGAACAAAAGATACCTATTACCCCTATTGATCAGAAAGTTACAAGCCCTTTAAGGAGCTCTGTGCCAGGACTGTGGACAAAGACCAAAATATACATATTTCCTATAAATCACACATTCACAAGAAGAAATTTTTGGCAACAGTAAGTGCCAAAATACTGAATAGATCTTGGTAGTTCACAGGGCTTGAAAGTTGGGACACCACCAATATTCCTGGCAGAGAAGTCAGATGCATGGACATCATCTTTAACCACATCTTCACACTCATCCCTCATCTGAACTATCGACAGTTTCATGGATTTTGCTATCTAAATGTTCTCTAATCCATTTCCTTATCCCCAGCCTCCCTGTTACTTCCCATGTTCAGGTTGCTATCCTCTCACCCCTGGACTATAACAAAAACCTCTTATATTCCTACCTTCACTGTTGGTAGGTCTTCTTTTCCCCTTCTGCTCCTCAATCTAACTTCCACATTCCTTGTTAAAGTGATTTTTCTAACAGATAAACTTCCCTGGCATTCTCATGCTGGATTAGGTACCTCACGCGAATCCTCCCATAGCATCCTACATGCCTTTATCACAGCATTATGACTAAAAGCATCCTTTTGGAATTAGACATTTTATACACTAGCTCATGTGCTTACTTGTTTCATGACTTGGGAGAGGTTTTTTAACCTCTTGGAACCTCCAGTTTGTAAAATAGAATTAAAAGTATTGCCTACCTCATAAAGTAGGAAATTAATACATGGGAAATACAACAGTGCCTGGCAGTAGTAAGTGCTAAATTGATATTAGCTGACAACCACCACATAGTATTGAATTTTTCTGCTTATATCTGCCTAACCCCACTAGACCTAGCCTCATCATTTAAAAAAAAAATTATAATGATTTCTGTTTTCAAAAAACAAACAGATTATCCATATCCTCTACATGGAAAGTCTAATCCAAAATGTTTTGTGTTCAATCACTGAACAAGATGTCACATTTTCACAAAATAAATTAATCTGAGGCTGGACATGGTGGGTGACACCTGTAATACTGGCACTTTGGGAGGCTGAGGCGGGCAGATCACCTGAGGTCAGGAGTTCAAGACCAGCCTTGGCCAATATGGTGAAACACCATCTCTACTAAAAATACAAAAATTAGCTGAGGATGATGGCACATGCCTGTAATCCCAGCTACTTGGAAGGCTGAGGTGGGAGAATGGTCTGAGCCCGGGAGGAGGAGGTTGCAGTGAGCCAAGATCATGCCACTGCATACAAGCCTGGGCAACAGAGCAAGACTCCGTCTCAAAAAAAAAAAAAAAAAAAAAAAAAAAAAAAACTGAAATGAGATGGTTTGAGCATGATCTTACATGCAGGTATGGAGTAGCCTAATTAATCATCTAAGCTCTTTCCAACTTGCTAATTGCAAATAATATCCCAATGTTGTACTAAGGAAGCTTAAGAATCGTTCATAAGCGTAATGGACATGACCAAAGTGCCTGAACTTTCGGACAGCCACAGGCCCCACCTATGCAAGCACAGCCAGCCCACCAGGCTGCAGGGTAGAGAGCACAAAAAGCATTTGCTTATGACAGCCATAGACTCAATGCTCACTGACGGTGGCTGTCCACCTGCCCAGCTAACCTGTAGCTCTTCTGTATGGCCTACACTCTCAGAATGGTGTTTATATATTTTAAATGGTAGACAAAAAAGCAAAAGAATAATAATATTTCATGATATGTGAAAATGATATGAAATACAAATTTTCAGTGTCCATAAAGTTTTATTGGAATACAGCAACTCTCATTTATTTACATATTGTCTATGGCTGTTTCTAGGCTCAATGGCAAAGCTGGGAAGTTGCGACAGAGACTGTATGACCTGCAAAGCCTGAAACAGAAACTACCTGACCCTTCAAAACTTGACAGAAAAAAAAAAGCCTACCCCTGCTCTAGTG
This sequence comes from Chlorocebus sabaeus, assembly GCF_047675955.1. NCBI lineage: Eukaryota > Metazoa > Chordata > Mammalia > Primates > Cercopithecidae > Chlorocebus > Chlorocebus sabaeus. The sequence continues at coordinate 76,018,240 of NC_132924.1, forward strand.
TGCAAGCTCCTGTCTGCGTCATAATTGTAGTCACTATAGGGGAATGAATTGTTGTGGGCTAAGTGAATTGCTTAAGAAAACGTGGTCATGTAAGAGGCAGAATTGGAATAAAAATTAGGACTCTTGACAGCTAGTCCCACATTCCCTAAATTATATTATTACTTTTGCTATCAGAGAACTAATCCACACACTTCCACAGGAAAAAGAGCTTTGTCATTTAAATGGATGATTAATTTTTAAAATAAAATATAGATAAAAACGTAATTCTTTAACACCCATTTTTTTTTTTCTTTTTTTGAGATGCAGTCTCTCTCTGTCACCCAGCTGGAGTGCAGTGGTGCAATCTCGGCTCACTGCAACCTCCGCCTCCCGGGTTCAAGTGATTCTTCTGTCTCAGCGTCTGGAGTAGCTGGGACTAGAGGTGTGCGCCACTATGCCTGGCTAATTTTTTTGTATTTTTAGTAGAGACGGGGCTTCACCATGTTGGGCAGGCTAGTCTTGAACTCCTGGCCTCAGGTAATCCACCTGCCTTGGCCTCCCAAAGTGCTGCGATTACAGGTGTGAGCCACTGCGCCTGACCAATAAACCAATTTTTATTACTTGCTTTGAATACTGACCATCATCTATTGGTTTTAGCCTAGAAATTTATAATCATATAGCATGTCTCTATACACAATTTGGGTGTAATACATATACACATTGACATATATATGATGTAATACATACCAAGGTGTATACATATATTTAATTTACCTACATATACTAGACATAGATGTACATTTACATATATTTGCATGTAAACACACATATATGCACACTTTCACTGTATACACACCTGCCAGTCCTTTTGGTGCATCCTAATGAAACCTGATTTTCTCCCACTAATGACATTTCTTAATCAACTACCTCAACCTACTAACACTGAAATAATTAGAAATTTTTGTCTAGCTGCAAGATTTTCATTCAAAGATAATCTGCATAAAAAATACACATTTATGTGTATGGATATTATATAAACGTGTTTATATTATGCTTCATTCTAGGAAAGGGGAATGAGAAATGCAAACTAGATTAAGAGTATAAAAAGCAACCAGAGGCCAGGCACAGTGCCTCACCCCTGTAATTCCAGCAGTTTGGGAGGCTGAGGCAGGTGGATCACCTGAGGTCAGGAGTTCGAGATCAGCCTGGCCAACATGATGAAACCCATTTCTATTAAAAATACAAAAAATTAGCCAGGCGTGGTGGTGCGCGCCTGTAATCCCAGCTACTCAGGAGGCTGAAGCAGGAGAATCACTTGAACCCAGGAGGCGGAGGTTGCAGTGAATTGAGATCGTGTCATTGCACTCCAGCTTGGGCAACAAAAGCGAAACTCCGTCTCAGAAAAAAAGTAACCAGAGTAAATAATTGGATTTATTCCATTGGTTCTATCAAAACAACTTAGTAAGATGGAACTTCTAATATTTCTGTACTGTAACACTGCATTTAAGCCAATTCCTTTGCCATACTTGGCCATCTGTTATTTAACTGACCTCATAAAATCCTCAAGAAAACGATTTCTTAAGAAATGCTCAGTTACAGCTGCATCAAACATCTTCTCCAAAATGCCTTTCAAGAGCACCAAATAATTTTAGTGTAACATAATCATTGAATGTCTGTTGTTCTCAGAAAAGAACTAAAGTTGGAGAAAGTAATTAAAGCCAGATCCTAAAAGTCAATACATCTGAGGCTCCAGACAATGACTCTGTATGTGCTGTGGTTTCCACTAAACACTAAAATGAGGTAATTTTTTATTCTTATTATGTTCACAACTCTTGCAAAACCTAACCAGGGTAAAAGATTTATTCATTTTTCTCATTAAGTGAATTATGTAGTGTATAAGTTTTCAACGTCTTATGCTAAAAACAGAATCTCTCCTATAGTTACCTTTTCTAAGCAATGAGAGAGCATTCTTGATAAAGTGTGGATAATCTGAACATCTCAATTTACTCACCTTATTTTATTCTCTTTCCCTCTCTTTCTAAATCCAGGTAAGAAATTGTGAAATTCATTTGTATGTCACTTTCTCCTCCCCCTGCTTTGTCTGTTCCCTTTTGGGACTTAATAATTGGGCTGGAGGAGGCAAGGGGAAAGATTACCACATGCCAGAAGTATGAACCTTGGAAGAGGTAAAACCGGTTAAAAGTCACAACACAGACACACAGACACACACATACCAAAAGCAGGGGGAGGGGAAAAAGAGGGATGAGAAATGATGAAAAAGAAAAATTTCAGGGTTGAGGGTGAGGGGAGGGAACTCAGAGGACAGGTCAACAGGTACAGCAAACCACCATGGCACACGCATACCTATGGAAAAAACCTGCATGTTCTGCACATGTATTTTGTTTTGTTTTGTTTAGAAAAAAATTAAGGAAAATAAAAGAAAAATTTCTTGTTCATGAACTCGAGAGTAGAACCACTAATCTTTTAGATTACTGAAAATAAATACATGTCAGTTTGTAAAAGATTAAATTGTTTTAAAGATATGCCAGAAGTCAGCTGTATGGTCATATAGTTAGCAAATGGGTAAATGCTTTCATCTACAATCTCAGAGCACCTAAACATAGTACAATTTTTAGGCTCCAAAGAGTGAAAAGAAAAATGTCTGGACCCCACAGAATCAAAAAGAAATGACAGAAAACACTGGTCTCCTGATACTTAACATCAAACTTTGGTCAATACTCCTTCATCCCAAGGATGAGAGGAGCATCTAAAAATTAATCAATGATGCATATTAAGAGACTATGTCATCACCATGGTAGGTTTCAATACTCCTAAATGATTTCTAGTTATTGGTCAAATATAATTGATATGAGAAATATAACCCAGTATTAAAAATGTTAATATTTTAAACGGTTTTTTCTAGTCTATCACCTTGTCAAAGATCTTTTGAAAGCCTGACTATATCATATTCATAGATAAAGCTTTGTATAAATGTATGTTTAACCCTTAAATTAATTGCAGCAGGTAAATCATGGCTTAACTTTAGAGGAATCTTTCAGCTTTTTCTCTTAGTAGGTTACATACATCTAAATGATTTGTAATCCTTTTTGTTATGAAAGAGTTACAATCTTTCCAATACGGAATTTTCTAGTCCTCTCTGGGATATGTGTTTTGTGTTCGTTTATTTAACTCTACAGTACTGAATATACTACCAGGCAGATTTCTTAGGGACTTCTTAGAACATCAGTACCCTTGGTCTAAAACTGGGAGAAATTGACATTATGTGACACTAATGCTCCTTAAAGTAGATTCCCTCAAGTATGATTACATTGTTCAGACCCAGTGAGAAACAGCAAAAATAATTTGAAAACATTTTTTCTCACTAAACTGTCAACCATTCAGAACAGCAGTTCTCCATTTCCATCTTTCATTTCCATAAAACTGTTACTGAATTAGTTTGCTGAGAAGGTATAAGACTTTGAGCCAGTCATTTCAGCCCTCTTGGCCTTTGATGTAATTTTTTATTCCTACTGCCTTAACATTAGGGAGTTGCTTTAGATGTTTCTAAGACTCTTTCAGCTCCAGAAGTTTAGAATTCAATGCTAGAGGTCTAGAGCATCTTTTGACCTGGAATCCTCTACAGCCCACCAGTTGAGATGGTATTTTAACACTCCTATTAGTCATGTTAAAACTTCTTGGAAAGTCTACTTCAAATTGACAGAGATAACTTCAGGTTTGCCATGCTCTGGGGACTTCTCAGCTTTTATTGCATTATCTTCCTACTTGTGAGATAAACCGTTTTATAGGTTTTTCTTTCTCTCTTTCTTCCCTCCCTCCCTCCCTCCCTCCTTCCCTCCTTCCCTTCCTTTCTTCCCTTTCCTTCCCCTCCTTCTCCTCCTCTTCTTCTTCTTCCTCCTCCTCCCCTCCTCTTCCTTCTCCTTCTCCTCTTCCTTCTTCTTCTTTCTCTCTCTCCCTCTCTGTCTCTTTCTCTTTCTCTCTCTCTTTCTATTTCTACTTTAGCTTCAGGCTTTTATGAGTGGTTGGGGTTTTAAACTCTCAAGGCACATTTATCTAGAACTTCCAATGTGTTTCAGTGCTTGCATTCCTAGGTTACTGCTTCCCTTCTTGTTCAATACATGTATGACAAATAACTTTGGGTTTTTTTCTAACAGCACATTGATATGCTTAAAGTGATGGAAAAATTATACTGTGGCTTGCTCACAGTATGTACTTTATGACTTCCTGCACATCACTGAAGATTAGGTCTAGGAATTTTACTTTTCTTGCAAGCTCTTGAAGAATCAATTGAGCATGTAATCATTTATCCTAGCCAATTACTTATCTCATGCTTCCCATTCCCATAAAGGATGCTAGCAAGTATGTTTGAGTAACTTAAGTTCCTAACTATTGAGTGTCTGGCATAATTTTTCAAACTCCCCTAACTTTCAATGATTAGATTCTATAACATTTCTATCTACAGAATACTTTGTTTATATGAGAAGACTTTTACCACACTGCAGTTCATCACTCTCCATGTAAAATATCCCTGTTTGTTTTGAATCTGACATGAGGAAGGGAGAGAGTAGACAGGGAAAAATGGGAAAATAAATCTCAATCACTTTGGCTGTGGAGACCTAACTAAGAGCCTGGAGTTGAACTTGGTTCAACTAGGATCACATATGTGTTGTTACATTTCCAATCCATTTCTTTTTTTTTCTACTATGACCCACAAAATTTATTCAATTTGTACTTAATTAAACTAAAAAGTTTCTGCACAGCAAAAGAAAGAGTAAATAGACAATGAACAGAGTAAATAGACAATGAACAGAGTGTGAGAAAATCTTCACAATCTATATATCTGACAAAGGACTGAGATCCAAAATCTACAACGAATTCAAACAAATTAGCAAGAAAAAAAACAAACAATCCCATCGAAAAGTGGGCTAAGGACATGAACAGATAATTCTCAAAAGAAGATATACAAATGTCTAATAAACATGAAAAAAAATGCTCAACATCACAAATGATCAGGGAAATGCAAATCAAAACCACAATGCGAAACCATCTTACTCCTGCAAGACTGGCCATAATCAAAAAATCAAAAAGTTGGCAGGGATGCAGTGAAAAGGGAACACTTCTGCACTGCTCGTAGGAATGTAAACTAGTACAGCCACTATAAAAAACAGTGTGGAGACTCCTTAAAGAGCTAAAAGTAGATCTACCATTTGATCCAGCAATCCCATTACTGGGTATCTACCCAGAGGGAAAGAAGTCATTGTATGAAAAAGATACTTGCACAGGCGTGCTTATAGCAGGACAATTCGCAATTGCAAAATTGGGGAACCAACCCAAATGTCCATCAGTCAATGAGTGGATAAGGAATTGTGATTATATATATATACACACACATACACATACACACATATATATACATATATACACACACACATATATATATTCCATGTACACATTCCACACACACACACACACACACATCTATATATATATGTGTGTGTGTATGGAATGTGTACATGGAATATTGTTCAGCCATAAAAATGAAATAATGGCATTTGCGGTAACCTGGATGGAAGTGGAGACCGTTATTCTAAGTGAAGTAACTCAGGAATGGAAAACCAAACACTGCATGTTCTCACTCATAATTGGGAGCTAAGCTATGAGAATGCAAAGGTATATGAATGATGCAATGGATTTTGGGGACTTGGGGGAAAGGGTGGGAAATGAGTGAGGAATAAAAGACTACAAATTGGGTACAGTGTATACTGCTTAGGTGATGGGTGCACCAAAATCTCACAAATTACCACTAAAAAAATGTACTCATGTAACCAAACACCACCCATTCCCCAAAAACCTATGGAAATAAGAAATAAAGTGAATTAATCAATTTTTTGAAAAATTTCAATCTTAATTCTCTAACAGATGATCTTAATGATCTTACCTGAATTCCAACATCAGTGATTCTATAACACTCGGATACAGAAAGTTCCTTCAATTTTTTATGTTTGGAAAGTACATTCAAACCCTAAAAATATTTAATATAAAGATCATTTTGTGATTATCATTTAGTATGGAATATATAGTTCCAATAACCATTTATACAAGCTGACAATATAAAAAACCATTTATGAAAACTAAAAAATTTTAGCTGCTGTCATATTTCTTTACACTTAACAAATCATAAGACCACTTAGGTTAGGCAATGCCATTAAGTAAAATTTTCAGGTTGTCTCTAATGTTTTACAAAAGCTTTTATGGAATCCCAGAGTCAGAAAACTCCCTTAGGAGGTTATTATCTTGCCACTTGTTTCCAGATAAATGTTATCTGAATCAATATAAACAAATCCAACTTACTAATTTATTTTGAAGACACTTCATGTGGATGAAGAACCTATTTGTTAATATATTTTTATTTATGCCTAACCAAAACATCTTAAAATCTTTAGCTCATTTTATAATGATTAATCCCTTGAAGAGGAAGAGAATAGATCTTTATATAAAAGCCTAGAGACAGATAATCATTCAGTAATAGACCACTTCTTTTTCAGATTAAAAGCTTTGGATTTTTTTAATTTAAAAAAAGAGATTGCACTTCCAGCCTTAATTTTTTTATGTGTGATTGTGTTGCCCCATTTCTCAGTATTTTTTCCCCAAATTTACTGGCACAACACTCAGATAAGGAACTGACGAATGTGGCTTATTACTGCCATCGTTCTGTTTCTTAGTCAGGATCACATTACTTTTATGTAATCCCATACAATGTGCTTCCTAAACTACGTGGACAAGAGAAGGGTTATTCCCACCCCTGCCATTCTATGATTCCAGGGCTGGCTGGCAGGGAAAATACCAGAAACGACACATAGATTTGTCCTTTTTATATTTTATTTGCAGGATTGGTTTATATTTTATTGATCTTAAATACAACATTTGGACCACAGTTGAAAATGGGCTATGCAAATATTATATCTTGGTTTTTTTCTGTTTTTGTTTTGTTTTTGTTTTTTGGGTTTTTTTTTTTTGTTTTTTTTTAAATTCCCAATGCACCGATTGGGCCTTCTCATTTAAAAAAAAAAAAAAGGTCTGGATTAAGAAAAATGTGTTTTATTTAAGCCTGTGCTTAAACTATGATTTCTAATTTCTTTTAATGGTATTGCATACCACTCCAAAATAAAATCTGTGAATTCTTTTAACTTTTTAAAAACTTTTATTTGCATTTATTTTATGCTGAATTTATTCCTGTGCCATAAGTTTTCATTTGTTCAGTTTCTTCAGGAATATATTTTTCTTCTATGCAACCTCATTCTTTCAATTCTTTCAATTTTATTGTTGACTGTGGATCTTTTGCTAGGAACCCATTATGTTTTCTGCCTCCCTGTTTCAAAACAAAGTCTGACCAAACCCTGCGGAGCCATCACACGTGGTCTGGGTTCCAGATGTGGATGCTATTTTATTCATGTTAAAAGAATTGGAAGAGTTTAGATATTCCCCAATAGAATCGAAATTGTTTGAACACAAACATCAAGTAAAAGATGTAAAGTTTGTCTCTTTACCCTATACTTGATAATAGCTAAGTATGTTTTAGTATCCTATAGAAAATTTGTCCTATGAAACTATCTCTGAAGTTTTCACTTAGATTTCACTTTTATGTAGTCAAGTTAGAATTTTTTAAGATGAGCCGTAAATGAAGTGCATTTGCTAAATATGACATATAACAGCATATATGCTCCTTACTACTTTATTCAAAATCATTAAAAATTAAAATATTAAGATGGAATGCCGTGTCTCATCACTGTAATTGTTCATTAAGACATATGGCCTAAAAATTGAATGGATCAACATTATTAGCCATTAGATAAATGCATAATGACATACCACAACATACTTACTAGGATGGCTATAATTTAAAATACAGATAATAAAATGAGTTGATGAGGATGTGGACAAATTGGATATACTGCTAGTGGAAATGTAAAATGAGCCAGCCACTTTGGAAAACAGTCTGGCATTTCCTCAAAAAATTAAACATAGAGTTATAATATGACCCAGCAATTCTACTCCTAGGTTTATACCCAAAAGCAGTGAAAACATATGTTTACAAAGATTTGTACATGAATGTTTATAGCAGCACTATTTATAATAAAATTCATGCATTCTTCAATAAATGGTGCTAGGAGAACTTGATATCTGTATATAGAAGAATGAAACTAGACTCCTGTATCTCCATATACAAAAATAAACTCAAAATAGATTAAAGACTTAAACATAAGACCTGAAACTATAAAGCTATTAGAAGAAAACATAGGGGGAATGCTTCAGGGCACTGATCTTGGCAAAGATTTTATATAGCTAAGACTTCAAAACCACAGGTAACAAAAACAAAAATAGACAAATGGGATGATATCAAACTAAAAAGATTATACACAACACAGGAAACGATCAACAAAGTAAAGAGACAACCTATAGAATGGAAGAAGTCATGTGTGAACTAGTCATACAACAAAGGACTAATATCCAGAATATACAAGGAACTCAAACAACTCAACAGCAAATAAACAAATGATCTGATTTAAAAAGTGGACAAAGGAACCAAGCAGACATTTCTCAAAAGAAGACATAAGTGAGGGCGATGTGGCTGTGATATCTGTCACCCCATTGATCGCCAGGGTTGATTCGGCTGATCTGGCTGGCTAGGCAGGTGTCCCCTTCTTCCCTCACTCTTCCATGTGTGTCCCTCCCCAAAGCTGCATGCTCAGTCAAAGAGGATAGCCAACCCTGATGGAGGAGGATATGGGTTATTGGTCTAGGGTATACAAGTAGCTGCACTTCCCTGCTTGAACATCCAAACAACCTCTTAAGAAGACATACAAATAGTCAACAAATATATGAAAAATCATCATCAGGGGAACATACATCAAAACCACAATGAGATGTCATCTCATCCCAGTTAGAATGGCTATTTTCAAAAAGACAACAAATAACAGTGCTGGTGAGGATGCAGAGAAAAGAAAACTCCTATATAGTGTTGGTGAGAATATAAATTAATACAGTGATTATGGAAAACAGCATAGAGATTTCTCTAAAAACAGAACTATCATATGATCCGGCAATCTCACTACTGGGTGTTTACCCAAAGGAAAGGAACTCAGTGTATCAAAGGGATACCTGCACTCCCATGTTTACTGCAGCACTACTCACAATAGGTAAGATATAGAATCAACCCAAATGTTAATCAACAGACAACTGGATAAAGAAAATGTAGTATATATACACAATGGAATATTATTCAGCCACAAAAAAAGAATGAAATCCTGCCATTTGCAGCAACATGGATGAGCCTGGAGGACATGCTGTTAAGCAAAATAAGGTAAGCACAGAAAGATAAATACCACATGTCCTCACTTGTGGGAGCTAAGAAAAAGTAGAATACAATTGTGGGAATTAGAGGATGGGAAGAGTGGCAGGGAGGGAGGATGGAGATTGGTTGGTTAACAATTTCAAAATTATAGTTTAATAGGAGGAATGAGTTCAGGTATTCTGCAGCACTGTGGGGTGAATATAGTTAACCATAATTTATTGTATATTTTCAAAAAACTAGAAGAGAGGATCTTTAATGCTCACAACACAAAGAAATGATAAATATTTGAGGTGATGGATGCTAATTACCATGATTAGATCATTACATAAGGAAATAACACTCTGCATTCCACAAATTGTACAATTATTATGTGTCAACTAAAAAGAAAAGAAAAAAGTGGAAACAACCTAAGTGCCTATCAGTTGATGAAAGAATAAATACAATATGTTATGTCCATACAACAGAATATGATTTGGTAATAAAAGTAGTACTGATGCATGCTACTATATGAATGAAACCTGAAAACGTCATCCTAAGTAAAAGAAAACAGACCCAAAAGGCCACCTATTGTTTGATTCCATCTGTATGAAGACGAGTCCAGAACAGGCAAATATATAGAAACAGAAAGTAGATTAGCAGTTGCCTAGAGCGGGCTCAGGGTGGGACAGGCTTATATAAGGAGTGACTGCTCATGGGAAGGGCTTTTCTTTTGGGGAGTGAAGAAAATGTTCTGGAATTAGATTCTAGTGGTGGTTCCACCACAAACATACCAAAAACCACTGAATTGTATACTTTAAATTGGTGAGTTTTATGGTATGTGAATTATGTCTCAATAAAAAATGTTCAAAAAAAGATTGATATAATAATTGTGTAAGTAAATAAAACTCAGAAAATATTCCTACAGCATCCTTCAGTCCAAGATGAATATAGATATTACCCACTTTTAATATATTTTTGTTAGCAACTTCAGACCCTGACGACCAAAATATTAGCCAAACAGGGAGCAAGAGATGTCACCATGCTCATGTGTTAGACAAGTAACTTGAAGCCCTTTCTCCTGGAAGTAAACACATCTTTGTAACTGAGCAGCAACAAATTGAGCCGGCAGAGATGAGGTCTCCACTAAAAATTGCCTCATGCTGGTTACAGGAGACCAGTGAATTTCACTGCCGAATAAGTGAAATACACTATTTCAGGCAACAGGATTCACTTTTAATGTTTTTTTCTTTTTTACTCAGAAGCTTTTTAGTTTAGTGACCTAAAGAATGTCAGAGCCAGAAAGGTAAATATTCTATTTGGCACTGTGAGGTTCATAAATGCTCCAAATTAGGAGGTGTTCTCTGAAACAAGTGACACTTACATTTTACAGATTTCTGGTGCCAAGGTTTTAGCCCTGGGAGGGACAGGAAGAGTGGAGTGGGAAGAGTACAGTGGGAAGACAAGCCAAAAATGAGGAGGCATGAGGTAACAGCAAGATAGACTGACTCGGCCTCAGTGGGGCAAAAGGCAGATTGATGCTTACCTTTCAGGAAAACCGTGGCATCATTGCAATGGAAATCGTCCTTGGTCTCCCTCATAAGTCAGCCAAACTCATGAATGCTTTTACTGGAGAGAGGTTTTGCTTTTATTTTCCCAAAGCATAAAAAGGGACTACATTTTATGGTCAGGTGAAGTGCAGAGGAAAGCAGCTGGAGTGGTGGCCTGGGGAAGTCACCAGCATCACAGGTTGCATGAGAATGCAAGGCACCAGAAATTCACAGGAATCCTGGGGAATACTTTGCTCCTCCATCGCTAATGGAATTAAGGTGCCTGAATCTTAGGGGCCAGGGATCCCGAGTGGAAAATTGGCTTCATTATATCTCCAGTATCAGGTTCATTGAGGGGCATATCAAGACATAAGGCTCAAAAGGAAGCAGGCACCAAGTCACAAGAACCTTGTACATTATTCTAAGGAATCTGGACTTCATCCTATGCAACAGAGTTAAACAGAACTTTCTCTCTCTGGGGAATATGAGTTGGTACATAAGTCACTATAATGAGGTTCCTTATGTACCAACTCATTCTCTACAGAAGGAATAAAGTATGTGTTTCAAGAGAGCTACAGGGACCACACAGCAGGGAATGAATGCTTCCAGTTGGAAGAAACAGGTGGCAGTCTAGAAAAGAGTTTCACAGAGGAAGGAGATTTTGAATCAAGCCTTAAAGATTAAGTATCATTTTGACGAGTGAAACAATGAGAACAGTGTTTCAGGCTGAGGAAACAGCCTGAACAGAGACTTCATGTGGAAAGTGTGAGTTGTTGGGAAGCAGTTCAGTTTGGGGTCACTGGGAGTAGTGGGAGGGAAGATGGAACACTGCCAGGAACAGACACATGCACACAGACATTTGAAAGCAGACAAATCCTTGAACACTACACTTTCCCCACACTTTTTCATCTGGAATTGTTTAGCTGATGTACATAGACAACAGCAATGAACTAGTTACCAAATATTGGAATGCTCTGTATGTGTGTGTGTGTGTCTGTGTGTGTGCGTGCGTGTGGGTGTTATGTACTTACTATACGGCTGAGTCATACTACATCTGGCTTAGACTATCACCAACATAAACAGAAAACATGCTTCCCCAACTCTCTATTTTGAAAATATTCAAATGTACAGAAATGTTTAAAGAATAGTTACAAAGAATACCGACATACCCTTTACATAAATTCACCAATTATTAACATTTTGCCGCATTTATTTGGTTAATTGTATATATGAACATACATATTTTATTTATATATATGTATGAACAAAGTTTTTATACATATGCATAGTTTATATATATATAGTTATATATAGACACACACATGTATATACACACAAATATACATAAATTTCTCTGAACTACTTGAAAATAAGTTTCAGATATCATGATGCCTTATCCCTGAATATTTCATGTGCATCTCCTTAGGAATAAGGACATTTTCCTATGTAACTATATAGTATTATTATGTATATATAGTATAGACATATATAGCATTATGACACCCAATAAAATTAACAGTAATACCATAGTATCTAGTACAAAGTCAACATGCAAATTTTTTTGTATCCAAGACCCAATTTGTGCATTGGATTTGGTTATCATGTCTTTTTAGTCTTTTTTTATTTTTATTTTTTATTTTTATTTTAAGACATTGACTTTTTTTAAGGATCTAGGCCAGTTATGTACAGTGTCTCACATTCTGTATTTGTCTAATTGTTCCTTATGATTAGATTCAAGGTAAACTTTTTTTGCAAAAATACTCCTGAATTATTATAGCATCCCATTGGGAGACACATATGTCCAGTTGTTCCACAATTGGTGATGCTGTTGGGCCACTTGGTTCAGAAGATGACTACCATAGATCTCTTCATTAGAAGAGGTACCCCTTTTTATTTAAAAAGTAATTTGTTGAGATGTCATAGTACACACAGAATATTCTGCAAACATGAGAAGTGTTTGTTATAAAGAATATATAGTAACATACTTAGGTTCAGAAAGCAGTATACAAAATTAATCTGCAGGCTGGGCACGGTGGCTCACGCCTGTAATCCCAGTACTTTGGGAGGCCAAGGTAGGTGAATCACCTGAGGTTAGGAGTTCAAGAGCAGCCTGGCCAACATGGCAAAACCCCATCTCTACTAAAAATACAAAAATTATCTGGGCATGGTGGCAGGTGCCTGTAATGCCAGCTACTCGGGAGGATGAGGCAGGAGAATCACTTGAACCTGGGAGGCAGAAGTTGTAGTGAGCCAAGATCATGCCACTGCACTCCAGCCTGGATGACAGAGTGAGACTCTGTCTCCAAAAAAAAGGAAAAGATCACATCTTCATATGTGTGTGTATAGTGTATGCATATGTGTATTAAAAGAAATGGACATTCTGGGCAGGGTGCAGTGGCTTACACCTGTAATCCCAGCACTTTGGGAGGCCAAGGCGAGTGGATCATGAGGTCAGGAGTTCAAGACCAGCCTGGCCAATATGGTGAAACCCCATCTCTACTAAGAATACAAAAATTAGCCGGGCGTGGTGGTCTGCACCTGTAGTCCCAGCTCCTTGGGAGGCTGAGGCAGAAGAATCGCTTGAACCCCAGAGGCAGAGGTTGCAGTGAGCAGAGATTGCACCACTGCACTCCAGTCTGGGTGACAGAGGGAGATTCCGTCTCAAAAAAAAAAAAAGAAAAGAAAAAAAAAGAAATGGACGTTTTGGAGGGTGGGCAATGATACGTTTTTTCATTATCCATATTTCTTTTAGTATTATTAATGTTTATGAAAATAGCATAATTTGGAGGAGAAAAACCCAATATGTAAGTCTCTTGTTGAATATTTTTGTATTTCAACAAAGAAGTATATAAAATATTAACACTAGGCTTTATTTCTTTATACAAAGCCACACAGTTCTGGTTAGTTTACTTTCTATTCTAAACAAACTATCAGCACAAATGCACTAATGTTCAAGCAAAGTACTCAGCTATGAATGTTAACATGTACAAGTATTATATACATAGATGAACAGTTTTACTTTACAAATGATGGATACTGCTCTATCTTCATATTACTTGACCCGGCTTTGAAGCTTGACTCTGCTGACCATCGCCTGCTTTTTGAAATAGCATCTTCCTTGTTTCTCATGATACTACTCTGACCTCTTTCTCCACCTACTTCTCTGGATGTTTGTTTTCAGTTTCCTTTGTAGGTTCATCTTTCATATCTATCCAATACATACTGATGTTCCCTGGAGCTTGGAACTTGATCTTCTCTTCTCTTTCTATCTCTCAACCATGGGTTTGACCACTTCAGCCATCTCTAGATCTAGCCCAGATCTCTCTCCTGAGCTACAGATCTTGTTCGCTAACTGATAATTAGACATCTGAATGTGTCATAGGCCCCTCTAACTCAACACTGTTACTTTCAGAGGACTAGAATTCAAACTGGAAGCCATGAGATTTCACTGAGCTCTTCCTATTCTTTCTGCTAGCTTCAGTCAGGAGTCTGGTGAAGGATGAATGCTTGTGATGGACTTTCCTTTGATTTAAGTACATTGCTCCTTCCTCTGCATTTTGTACCTTTATGACCCTCTTTATAGGGCTCCAATTTCTCTATATGGGAAATCTATATAACCTAGGATATTTGATATTTGAATTCAGCATATTGGAAAATGCACTCTATGAAATAAGATGGAATGGGGCACCCAGCACTCCAGGATGTAGTTATTGGGGGGATAGATCATGGGAAATCTAAAAAGGCCCCCGACAGTCAGTAAACATAAGAAGGCTTCTTTCATGCCTTGTTTGTTTGTTTTTAAGGATAAAACAGGGTATAAGTTTTTGCTGTGATAGAGGGTATAAAACCGGAGGGGGATGGTATTGAAAATCCTGTGTAAGTTTTCTTTCAGAAATGCTTGAATTTGAACACACTGAATTCCTATGGTTCCAGGTATCCTGAGGAAAACAAAGCAAAGTAAAACAAAACAAAAACAAAGATTCCGAAAGTCAGATGGGTGGTTGTCTTCTCTGTCACCCAGAATCAAAGGGGCCCCTAGTAAAGAGAGATGTGCTAGTACTAGTATTAAAAATGTCCAAAATGGAATTCAGCATCTTGTCTCCATGCCCTAATCACTCTCCTAGGTTCTTTTCCTGGTTCGTGGCACCACCATATTCACAACTGACCAAATAAAAACCTGAGCATTGTGTATGTCTCCTCTCTGCCTCCCTGTTCCCCATATTCAGACAATCACTAAGCCCTACCAAAGCCACCTCCTAAATATCTCTCAAATCTGCCGCCACCATCAAAACCTCACTATTTCTGGCTGTCGTTGCAATTGCTCATCCCTTCTTCAATAGATCATCCACACTGCCACCAGAGTTATGTTTCTTGTGCACAAATCTGTCCTATTCTTCTACTCAGAGTTCTTCAGTGGCTCCTACTACCTACTGCATGTAGCCTGAATTGCTGTGCAGGGCACTCAAGGCCACCCAAATTCTGCCCTCCATCTCTTTCTCCAGACCCACCTCCCACCACATCCTCTCTCTTCTCCGGCCATGCTCTGACAGAACTGAGTCATCTGTGGATCCCAGCACATAACCCTCCTCATGCCTCCAGGCCTTCTCACCTGCTTCTTCCTCCAGCTTTCAGCTGCACCTCAAAAACTGAAAAGCTTCCCTTGACTCCTCCACAGAGACAATAGACACAAGTGTTCTTTTTTTTTTTTTTTTTTTTTTTTTAAGATGGAGTCTTGCTCGTCGCCCAGGCTGGAGTGCAGTGGCGTGATTTCAGCTCACTGCAACCTCCGTCTCCTGGGTTCAAGCAATTTTCCTGCCTCAGCCTCCCAAGTAGCTGCGACTACAGGTGCCCGCCACCATGCCCAGCTAATTTTTGTATTTTTAGTAGAGATGGGCTTTCACCATGTTGGCTAGGCTGGTCTCGAACTCCTGACCTCAGGTAATCCACCCGCCTCGACCTCCCAAAGTGCTGGGATTACAGGTGTGAGCCACCGCGCCCAATCAAGTGTTCATTTTCTAACTTATCCGTGCTGTTGTGGTGCAATGCCTCCATCTCCTTTTCAGCGAATAAATCTCATTATGTCATAATTCAAATAAATAATCACTAAGATGCATTGAGTGCTTGCCATGTGCCAGTTTACATGCACTGCCTTACTTAATCCTCATAACAACACTGTGAGGTAGGTAATATTATAATCACCATTTTAAAGAGAAGGAAATGGAGGCACAGAGAAATTGAGTAACTTGCCTGCGGTCTCAAAGTGCCATGGCACCAGCCAAGATATGAACCCATGCTCTGAACTCATACTTTTAGAAACTTTTAACTATACAGTGGTGTTGCTTTTCTTGTTGTTGTTATTTTGCCATTAGACTGTACCTTGAGACCAGTACTCTGTCTTTCAGTTTGGTACTCCCAGAACTTAACAATGTGTATGATATAGCTGACAATTAGTAAATATTTGTTGAGTGAATCGGTCTACTTATAAAATTATTTATTTATGTGGACTCAATTTTCTCTTATCTTGCTGGCATATTCTCAGAATTTTTGGATGAAAAGTATTTCCATTTGGAATTGTTTGAATCAGGACTTACATTTCACATGCTTCTTTCTGAAAGATTTGCTCTGTTTGGTATTGCATACCACATTCTTTCAGAAATAAAGAACAAAAGTTATACTTGGAAATATGTATTATCTCAATTAGCACATCCTCCTTCTAAATTCACTGATAATACTGTCATGTACAATGTTCTTGAAAATTTATCTTCATCTCCCAAGCAATCTTCCCTTTTCTACTCTAGTTAGTAATTAGGATTTTATAAATATAATGTACCTTTTCTTCTCAATTATTTTATTTATTTTTGTTTGTTTGTTTTTGTTTGAGATGGAGTTTCACTCTATAGCCAGGCTGGAGTGTAGTGGCATGATCTTGGCTCACTGCAACCTCTGCCTCCCGGGTTCAAGCAATCCTCCTGCCTTAGCCTCCCAAGTAGCTGGGACTACAGGCATGTGCCACCCACACCTGGCTAATTTTTGTGGGTTTTTTTAGTAGAGACGGGGTTTCACCATGTTGGGCAGGATGGTCTCAATCTCTTGACCTTGTGATTCACCCGCCTTGGCTTCCCAAATACTCCCTGGGATTACAGGGTGCGCCACTGCTCCCGGCTGATTTTATTTTAATTTTTAAGAGACAGTGTCTCGCTGTATCACCCAGGCTGATCTCAGACTGCTGGGCTTAAGGGATCCTCCAGCTTCAGCTTCCTCAGTAGCTGGAACTACCAGTCTTCTCAATTATTTTTGTTTATTTCTACTTAATCAATTGTTAGTATGAATTTTGTAATCACATTTCTTTTGAAAATGTATCAACCTCTCTGACTTCATTTATTGACCTACGAGTCTAAAGGAAAGCCAGCTTTGATCACCACACAGAAATAGATTCTGTACTGTGATGCTCATAGAAGGAAGGAAAATTGGCATCTCTGTTACCTGGAAGTAGATCACCTGGCCTTGAGACTGCTTGCCTCCTACCTGATGGAGATAGAGAGGAGAGTCATGCTGCCAAAGATCCATCTTGAGGGAAGTGACAGGCTCAAGTTGGTCCCTTTGTTTGCAGTGTTTTTAGTAGGCACTTTGCTAGAAACAGGAGACAATGGACCATAACCTCTGTGAGAAGGAACCACTATCACTGCGCGATGGGACCAGCAGATTCATATAAGGCCACTGGCTGGAGAGAAGGGCCTGAGGAGGACTAGGAGAGGTCCAGCTCCATACAAAAAAAAACAAAAGCCCATAATTGGGCAGACTTCTTGTTATGTACTTTTTGAAAATCCATGGCAAATCCATTTGTCTCTGAACTACCCTGCTTCCTTTCAACTCTCATTCTTCCTATTTCTTGAATCCCAAGTGATTTCATGTGTTTCCTGCTTTAGAGGTTTTGCTTCCCTGGACTCAGGCTCTATTTGTGTGTGTGTTCCATGCAGATGGGTGGTCTCTTTCAAGTGTATCATCAGATTTAAGACACACAGCTGTTAAGTGCTTTCACTCCAGCCCAGACCATATCTGAGACAATGTGGAATTTAAAGAAGCCTTAAGTGTTTTGTTAAGAGGAAGGAAATCGTGCCAGATTCATTCATTCACTCACTGATCAAACATTTTGTATGCCTCCTATGAACTAGGCATCTTGCTAGGCATCCCAAAGACGGGATGATCCAGTCTCTTCCCTTGAGAAGCTTACAGTGCTATAGGGAGACAGGCATGCAATAGATATTAGAATATAACGAGCTGATTGCTTCAGTAGAGACATATAGAAAGTGCAGTGGAAACACAAAGTAGGAGATTCTAAGCCTGCCCAGAAATTCTAGGAAAGCTTCCCCACAGCTGAAACTTAAGAGATAAGCAAGGCCAAGCTTGACAGCTGACGCCTATCGTCCCAACACTTTGGAAGGCCGAGGCAAGAGGATCACTTGAGTCCAGGAGTTTCAGCCCAGTCTGGGGAACATAGCAAGACCCAATCCCTACAAAATAAAAATGGAAAAATCAGCCAGTCGTGATGGTGTGTGCCTATAGTCCCAGCTACTCGGGAGGCTGAGGCAGGAGGATCGCTTGAGCCTAGGAGGTTGAGGCTGCAGTGAGCTATGATGATGCCACTGTACTCTGGACTAAGTGACACAGAAAGACTCTGTATCCAAAAAAAACCCAAACAAACAAAAAGAAGAAGAATGTACTAGGCAGACAAGTAGGGGAGAGGGTGTTTCAGACAGAGGGAATAACTTGTAGAGATGGGGAAACAAGAACACAGCATGTTTGAGGAGCTGTAGGAGAGTCAGTTCTGTGTCTCTGGAGCTGAGGATGAGAGGCAGGAGTCAGCTGGAAGTAGGGCTGCAGGGGTGAGCAAGGGCCACCTCAGGAAGAGCTTACTCTACCAGCCCATTGATACTGTAAGCAGTGTGGAGTCCCCGAGGAACTCTAAGCCAGGGAGTGATAGGCTCAGATAGATAGATAGATAGATAGATAGATAGATAGATAGATAGATAGACAGATAGATCGATAGACAGACAGACAGATATAATTTTTTTTTTTTTTTTTTTGAGACAGAGTCTCGCTGTGTCAAACAGGCTGGAGTGCAGTGGTGCTATCTCAGCTTACTGCAAGCTCCGCCTCCCAGGTTCACGCCATTCTCCTGCCTCAGCCTCCTGTAGCTGGGACTACAGGCGCCCGCCACCACACCTGGCTAATTTTTTTTTGTATTTTTAGTAGAGATGGGGTTTCACCGTGTTAGTCAGGATGGTCTCGATCTCCTGATCTCATGATCCGCCTGCCTCGGCCTCCCAAAGTGCTGTGAGTACAGGCGTAAGCCACCACGCCCAGCCAGATATTTACTGACACAAAATAATTGTGCCTATTTATGGGATACAGTGTGATGTTTCAACACATGTAGACATTGTGTAATGATCAAATCAGAGTAATTAGCAAATCTATCACCTCATTGATCATTTATTTCTTTGTGGTGAGCGCATTTAGAATCCTTTCTTCTAGCTACTTTGAAATATACAATAATACATTATTGTTAACTACAGTCACCCTATCGTGCGATAGAACACCAGGACTTATTCCTCCTATCTCACTGTAACTTTGTACCTATTGACCAACCTCTCCTCATCTCCCCCTCACTGTCAGGCCTCTGAGCCCAAGCTAAGCCATCATATCCCCAGTGACCTGCACGTATACATCCAGATGGCCTGAAGCAACTGAAGATCCACAAAAAAAGTGAAAATAGCTTAACTGATGACCATTGTGATTTGTTTCTGCCCCACCTTAACTGATCAATGTACTTTGTAATCTCCCCTGCCCTTAAGAAGTTTCTTTGTAATTCTCCCCACCCTTGAGAATGTACTTGGTGAGCTTCATCCCCTGCCCCTAAAACATTGCTCTTAACTTCATAAAACATTGCTCTTAACTTCATCGCCTATCCTAAAACCTATAAGAACCAGTGATAATCCCACCACCCTTTGCTGACTCCTTTTACGGACTCAGCCCGCCTGCAACCAGGTGAAATAAACAGCCATGTTGCTCACACAAAGCCTGTTGGTGATCTCTTCACACGGACACGTGAGACACTCACCACTCCCTCCCCAGCCTCTGGTAACCACTATTCTCCTCTCTACTTCTATGAGATCCCCTTTTTCAGATTCCGCATATGAGTGAGATCATGAGATATTTGTCTTTCTGTGCTTGGATTATTTCATTTAACACAATGTCCTTTAGGCTCATCCATGTCGTCACACATGAAAAGATTTCACGCTTTTCGGGCTGAATAGTATTCTATTGTGCATATATATATCACATTTTTTAATCCATTCATCCACTGATGGACACTTAGGCTGAATGTATATATTGGCTGCAGTGCACATGGGAGTGCATATATCTCTTTGACATACTGATTTAAATTCCTTTGTGGGTTTTTTGTTGTTGTTGTTGTTGTTGTTTTGTTTTATTTTTGAGATAGTCTCACTCTGTCACTCAGGCTGGAGTGCAGTGCTTCAGTGGCTCACTGCAACCTCTACCTCCTGGGTTCAGGCAGTTCTCATGCTTCAGCCTCCCAAGTAGCTGGGATCACAGGTATGCACCACCATGTCCAGCTAATTTTTGTATTTTTAGTAAAGACAAGGTTTCGCCATGTTGGCCAGGCTAGTCTTGAACTCCCGGCCTCAAGTGATCTGCCTGCCTCGGCCTCCCAAAGTGCTGGCATTGCAGGCATGAGCCTCTGTGCCTGGCTTGATTTCATTTCCTCTGGATATACACCAAGTAGTGGGATTGCCGGATCATATGATAGTTCTATTATTAATTTTTTGAGGGACCTCAATAATGTTTCCACAATGGCTGTACTAATTGTAATTTCGATCAACAGTCTATAAGAGTTCCCCTTTCTGCATATCCTCGCCTGCATTTGTTACTTTTTGCTTTTTGATAATAGCCATTCTAACTGGCGTGAGGCGACAGCTCATTGCAGTTTTGATTTGCAGTTCCCTGGTGTTAATGATGTTGAGTTTGTCTTCATGTACCTATTGGCCATACACATGTATGTCTTCTTTTGATAAATGCCTATTCAGGTCTTTTCCCCATCGGATTATTTGTTTTTCTGCTATTGAGTTGTTTGAGTTCCTTGTATATTCTGGATATTGAACCCTTGTCAGATAAGCATAGTTTGTAAACATTTTCTCCCATTCCACAGGTGGTCTCTTCACTCTGCTGACTGTTTCCTTTGCTGTACAGAAGCTCTTTAGGTTGATATAATACCATTCTTCTATTTTTTTTCTTTTGTTGCCTGCATTTTTGAGGTACCATCCAAAAAAATCTTTGCCCAAACCAATGTCCTGAAGTGTTTTGTCTATTCTTTATTCAAATAGTTTCATATTTCTGGCTCTTACATTCAAGTCCTTAATCCATTTTGAGTTGATTTTTTTATATGGTGAGAGATGGGAATCTAGTTCCATTCTTCTGCATGTAGCTATCCAGGTTTTCCACCACTATTTATTAAAGAGAATGTTCTTTCCCCAATGTGTGTTCTTGGTGCCTTTTTCAAAACTCAGCTCGCTATAAATGTGTGCGCTTACTTCTGGTTTCTCTATTCTGTTCCACTGGTCTGTGTGTCTGTTTTTATAGACAGGCTGAGATTTGCATGCTGGAAGCTAACCCTGCAGCAAAGGTGAGTACGAGAAATAGTGCTTGAACTAAGCCAGGGGCAGTGAGGATGGAGAGGAGGCAGATGTGCTGTTATAAGAAATGATTAGACTCTACCAATGACTATTAAAGTTCTCACATTGGCTTCTTTCTATTTTAGTATAGTATTTAGTAATAGATTTTTTGGCTAGAAATAGCTGAAACTAGATAGCCTTATAATACATACAATTAAAACTAACATGGAAACAGCATGCCAATATTCAATTAGAGTTCTTCTTTTTGCAATTCAATTTGAAAATAATCTGTATGCTGTCAGTAATTTAAGACCCATTATTACTGTGATAATAGTAATAGGTAACACTCCCCTAGGGAACTATGCTGTAATGTGGCACAGATAATATACAACACATTAGGAACTAAACAACACTTATTTTTTAAAAATCTAGAGACATTAACATCACCATATGATTTATGTTTTCTTAAAGAATGAATCCGTAATACAAACCCATTGATACTGCCTTGAAATGATCTAGATTGAGAAGTGTGATTTTCTGATAATTATGGACAACATGACCAATATTTATAATAGAAAAAATAATGTCATAAATGTAAAAACTGGCACTATTACCATATGTCAAGATGCTTTGTTGTCATTATCATCAGTGATGACTTGCTTAGCATCTGCCCCTACCCCGGCACATGAAGAACGGAAGGAGTCGCAGACCCAGGCAGGAAGTGTAACATACAGAAAGGTCCTGAGGTAGGAAGGGATTTGGCTTGAGGAGCTAAATGAGAGCAGTGGGGCTGAGGGAAAGGAAGTGAGCTGAGCAGGGGCATGAGGTGGTCCTGGAGTGGTAGACAGAGGTTTCTTTAATTAATAGTAAATGTTCCTTCAAATTTTGGTCATAGCTGGGTGTGGTGGCACTTGCCGATAGTCCTAGCTACTCAGGAGGCTGAAGCAGGACTATTGCTTCAGCCTAGGAGGTCGAGGCTGCAGTAAGCTTTGATGGTGCCACTGCATTCTAGCCTGGGGGGCAGAGTGAGACCCTGTCTCTAAAAAAAATTTTTCTTTCTTTAATTTTTGTCTTTCCCTGATTTAATTTCTTGGTTTTATTAGACACTGTTGTTATTCCCATTACACTCCACACTTGACTACATCACCTGGTCCTCTTACAATCTTTTTGACCTTCTTTCTTTAGTCTCCTTCATGGATTTATCTTCTTCTTTCCACTCCCTAAACACTGGTGTTCTGCTACATTCTTCCTGGGAGTACATTTCTCCTCATGCCCCTACGCTGTCCTTGAGGATCTTGGCCATATTCACACCTCCATGAGAGTGACTCCCCCATCTGCAGGTCTGGTAATCATTTCTCTCCCAATCCTTTGGCCTGAATATCCCACAGATTCTAACTCAGTCTGATAAAACTAAAACCATCTTTCCCTCAAAACCTGTTACTTCTCTTATATTACCTCTTTTTAGAGGTAGGACCTCCATCCACCCAAAGCCGGATTTTTAAATTTTTTTTTAATTTTTTTTTTTTTTAAGACAGGGTCTCACTTCGTCACCCAGGCTGGAGTGCAGTGGTACAATCTCAGCTCGCTGTAGCCTTGACCTCTTGGACTCAAGTGATCCTCCCACCTCAGACCTCCAGGTAGCTGGCACTACAGGAGCCTGCCACCATGCCTGTCTAATTTTTTTTTTTTTTCCTGTATTTTTGTAGAGATGGGGTTTTGTCATGTTGGCCAAGCTGGTCTTGAATTCTTGAGATCAAGTGATCTGCCCACCTCAGCCTCCCAAAATGCTAGGATTATAGGTGTGAGCTACCACACCTGGCCAATTCTTAAATTTTTTATTCCAAAGCCAGAACTTTTAAGTAAATTCTTATCTTCCCATCCCTCCACCCAGGTCCTCATTTTCCACAATAATCAATCACCAAGCTATTTCAGTTTTAGCTACTAAACATTCTTTAATATGTCCTTTCATGCTTGTTCAAGCCTCTGACCTAGTTCAAGAACTCCTCATCTCTTCCTTTAACTACTAAAATACCTCCTACTTGCCTCCCTGCCCCCAGTCCTTCTCCTCTTCAGTCTGTCCCCCAGAGAACAACCCAAATAATCTACCTAAAATGGAAGGCTGACTATCACTATGACTCCCCTACACATCACCCATTAGTGCAAGTCCAATCTCCTTGACAGAGCATGAAATTCCCTCCATGATATCTCTTTTTTATATAGTGTATTCTAGCAGGACTAAGCTAAATCAAGTTCCTTGAACAAGGATACATTCACATGCTTCTGTGTTGGGCAGGCTGAATTAAGAGATGCTTTCCTCTCCTCACCTCTATCACTATGCCTGCCCCATCACATCTAAATTGCCCACACCCACCCTTCCAAACTGGGCTGCAGAAAATAGGTCTTACTCACATTTGTTAATCCTAGAGCCTAGCATTTTTTTCCTTCATTCAATGAGTATTGATCAAGTGTCTACTACTTCCCAGGGTTCTGGGAAAACAGCAGTAAACAAAACAAAGTTTCAGTCTTCATGGATCTGATATTCAAGTGAGGGAACTGCAGGAGATTGCCTACATAACAGGCACTGAAGATCTTGTACTCATAATAAAAATTTTTGAAAATCAAGCAAATAAAAGAGTGTTCTTAAACCACTGTCTAAGCACACTGTCTGGGAGACTGCTCTGACTCACTTTTCCTTTAAACAACAAATATGGTGGTGACTAAGGCAACTTAAGTAACAGACTGAACTGCCCTCACCATGGATCCTGTGGTCTTTAGTAAATGATCATCTGATTAAGTAGCAGAAAATATTTTCCCACATACATGGAGATATAACCTCATATTCAAATAATCCTCTGGAGCAGGAAGGGAATGAATAATAGCCCATTTAAGTGAATATTTTGAAAAGCTGTAGGAGATTAAAGATTTCTAAAGATACCTTAAGATATTATCACATTAGTAAGCTATTTCTCCCACTTAGAACCCTATCCTGTTTATACAAGAAGAGGCAAATTGACATATTTCCTCTTTCCCTAATATGTACTTGGTAGGTAACTTCCTAAACAACTTTTATTCATGGATGATACAATAAATGATTCACTATTTTCCACAAAAGGAATAACTGAGGAGAATAAGATTGTTATAAGAAACATATAAATCTTGAAATAACTGTGTTCTCCTCTTTGCTTCCCCCATTTAAGTTAGTTCTCTCCAATAAACATCTTTCTGGATTTCTAAATGTCTGGATTTTTGCCTTTGCTGATCCACTTCTTCTTGAGTTTTCATGATTGTTCAGAACACAATGTCCCTTTAGCCTCTCCAACCCCAAAAAGCTCTTCTACTTTTGAGGTGTGAATTTCAATTAGTTTCCTGAGCTACATCTCTATAAAGCTGTCCTGCAAGTGAATCAAACTAAACATGTTCATTTTCCCAACCTGCAGCAAACCTGCTCCCTGATTGTGTAAGGGACACAGCTGAGGAAGGCACACCATCCTTTATGCAGATGCTCAAGCCAAACTCTGGTGCCATCCTTGATTTGCTCCCTCTCTTCCTTATCCTCACATTCAGTTGAGCTCTATCTCATTGTTTCTTCTTCCTCAGTGTCTCCCAACTGTGCTGACTTTGCTACATGCTTACTGCCCTCTCCCTAACACAGGCGTTCATAATTTTTCACCTGGATGACTGCTTTATAATTGGTCACTATGCATCTATGATTCCCATATCTGTCTAGCAGATAGAAGTGACCTTTTCAGAATAAAAAAAAATCTGACCATGTTACTGTTCTGACGATACTGAATGTCCTTCCACGGCCCAAAGAGCAGAGATCAAATTCCTTAATGTGGCCTCTGGACCCTCAATGACCTGATCCCTGTCTACCTCTTAAACATCATCTCTCACCATACTTCTCAGGCCATACCCAAATGTGTGGGTTTCTTGATGTCTCACAGTTTTAAACCTCTATGCCTTTGTGTAGGCTGCTTCTCTGGCTTACAGAACATCCTTTCTTCTCTGGGAAAAGAAGTCCTCTGAGCCAGGTTAGGTTTCCCCTCTCTGTTTCCCACACTCATCATACTGTGTAACCACTTGCCCCACTCCTGTCTTCCCACTAGAATGTAAGTACTAGGAGGAGGAATCATGGCTGTTTTGTTCATTCCAGTATTCTCAGCACTGAGCACAATGTAGTCAGAGGAAATACTTGTTAACTAAATGAGTAGTGTGATTCTAACTGAAAATTCACCATTAAGAATTGAGAATGAACACAATTATTAGAAAATACGGGAAATTTTCCCCCAAATGGCACAACTGGTCACATTTGATCTTTGCTGGGTATCTGCAACATTCCAGTTTAAATCCTGAATGTTACGTCTGTAGTCAAATTTGCACTTACTCAGACCTATAATCAATCAGGCTGGTGTTTAGCTGCCCAAGTTGACATCCGGGATGACTCATTTTAATTTGACTGTTTGAGGTTAGCTTCCTCAGCTGTTGTAGCACTGTAATTGTCAATCATTTGCTTTTTAGATCAGAGTTTAACTGACTTGGAGGAAGAAAACAACAGAAGACTTATTTTTCAATCTTGTAGCAGAAAACAATTAGTATAATTCCCCATAGATATCCATTTTCAATTCTCTTAAATTACATATATGCTTCGGAAGAAAATAACAACAGAGACTAGAACTCAAGGCTATACTCTGAAGTTTTTTGTTTTTTGTTTTCTTGAGACAGGATCTTACTCTGTTGCCCAGGTTTCCCAGGCTGGAGTGCAGTGGTACAATCACAGCTCGCTAGCCTCGACCTCCCGGGCTCAAGCCATACTCCCACCTCTCAGCCTCCTGAGTAGCTGGGTCTGTAGGTGCGCATCATCACACCTGGCTAATTTTTGTATGTTTTGTAGAGATGGGATTTCATCATGTTACCCAGGCTGGTCTCAAACTCTTGGGTTCAAGTGACCTGCCTGCCTCAGTCTCCCAAAGTGCTGGGATTACAGGCATGAGCCATTGTGCCTGGCCTATATTCCTAAGTTTTTAACTTGTCCTCTGTAGATAAAATTTTAATATACAGTCTTTAAAAATAAAACCTGAGCTTTCCCCAAATGCTAAAAACTAAATAAGCATTTTAACCTTTACTCCATTCAGTCAACAAATATTCCTCAGGCACTTCAGCCTTGTGGTAAGTGCTGTGGGGGAATCATATTTTGATGTGTTTTATAATGTGCTTTGATTCTCTACTTCTTGTCACTCTGTGACCCTTCAGACAACAGCTGGCCATTCTACTCCTATGTGTCAGGAAAAGGTTCTTACAGAAGAACACAGGAGAAAAATCCTGGGCCTTTAAGCTTCAAAAGCCCAAGCCCTGAAAGACTTGGAGCATAACATTTTTCAAAACCATGTAATCGGTTGGAACATTCTTTTCCACCCTCAGATTAGGAAAATAATCTATGTCAAAAGGAGAGGAGCAAATATGAGAAGAGGGGAGAGAGGAGGTGGAGGGGAAGAAGATGAGAAGGGAGAGGAGGAAAGGAGAGGACAGGGGAAAAGAGGAGGGGAGGGGAGAGCCAGAGGGAAACAAATGCTGAGAAATTCACCATATGGGGCTCTGTTCTAGACCTTCTCAGTCTCTATCCAGCTAGAGAAAAAGCTGGAACCCCCAGGTAGGCTTGGGGACCTAAGTAGACGGGAACCCATTCCACCTTTCCCAGGAGGGTTGATAAAAGCAGTAAGACAGAGTGTTCCTATGCTCGTCATTGCATCAGTTAAGAGTCAATGGGAAAAGGAGAAACAACCCTGAGCATTCAAAACTGAGATTTAATTTTAATGGGGGAGTGGCTACATAGGTGGTAGAGAAACTGAGAAGCCAAATGGGACAGTGACATAATCTAGAACTTAGCAGCAGCAGGAAGCCACTACTGTCCCTATGCTGGAAGGACAATGGGAAGATATGATGTTATAGAAGCCCAGAGGTCAAGGTCATTCAGGGAAGCTGGAACCACAGCAGGCCTGTGGTTCAGAGGGGAGTATACCACTAAAGAAATGCAGCTGATGATGATGCAAAGAAAGGTAGAGGAAAACCCTGGAATATCCCTTCTGCTGGCCCTTTAATCACTCACAAATGTCTCACAAGCACCAACCCTACTCTGGAATCCAGCTGACCTGTGTGAGTCACCATGTAGCAGAGCAAGGGGAGGGTGAGTCATGGGTTTGGGGGCAAAAACATCCGTGATGCGGGAGCAAGAAAATGTCTCCAGCAGGTGTCTAGGACTGTGGACCTAAGACAGCCTCACAGGATCTCCATGACGCAGAAAAACCCAGAGGAGCCCAGAGCAAGGCAGACATGACAGGGAAGCCTGAAGACTTGAAGGGGCCTTGGAGTTGGAACGAGGAAGAGACATCCGGGATCCACCTGGACAGGAAACTAAACACCAAATGGGCCCTTGTACATCTCAGTGAATTCCAGCTTGGACAGAAGACAACATTGAGAAGACCAGACACTGACCCTGCCATAATGAGTTGACTCCATGATACTGCTCCCTACCCACAATCTCCTATCACTCATGGATGATATGGAAGGGAAGAGGAGATCATCTAGCAGAAAGGAGGCTGAATCCAAGTTCATTCATAGATAAAGAAAGGAAAGAACCTAGACTAATGAACAGATCTAGTCCTTCATTTAAAAGACCCCACTGAATGTTGACGAAGGATGAACACATAACACAGATGTCTGCAATGCAGTGAGAAGCGGAGAGAAACAGTTCATGTTAAAGGATGCACTGGGGCTATCCCTCCTATATAGGAAGGATATAGGATATAAGATATTGTCTTCCTATATCCCTCCAAATGCATGATTTTCAAGAGAAGTCCATATATTCCTTAATATAACTATAGCCCATTTAGTTCTTTCAGAAACATGACAAATCTCTTAGGGTTATCCTCCTTTTGATTAGTAAATGGGGCAGTCCCAGAGGGATAAGATGGATATGGCCTGAGTCTCAACCCTGATGAATACAATCAGCAGCTTGCAGGAAATGAATTCCTTAAAATATATCCTTTTGTAGATTTGTTGAGGCCATTTCTAGACTTATAGTCTTGAACTAAAGACTTAGATCTCAAGGCATTCAGGCAGTCTTATAAAATGTGCAATCTGTAAGAAACATATAGTTAAGCCATCTAACATATATTATCTTCAAAACTTCTATAATGAAACAGATCTCAAATTATCATGACATACTCTGATCTGTCATGACTTTCCTCCAAATACTATATTTTGTTATTTTTTTAAACAGAGAAACATGACTGTTGATTCACAGAGAAACTCTTTTATCACCCTTCTAGAAACAATATCCCTAAACTTCACTTTCATAATAGGATAAGAAATAAAACATATTGTTGTTCTCTCCATTGTTTACAAAATAGCAAATAATTGTATTATAGAAAACAAAAGTCATTGTACTGTTTTGAATTTTTTTACCTCATTAGAGATGTCTGTTCCAGAGAGATCTATTGATACCAAGGAAAAGATGTTTACAATATATCCAATTCCTTGGGCTGTCAAATGGTCACAATTTCGTAAACTCAAGTAGTTTAAATTAGGGCAGCTAAAAGAAAGTAGCATGAATTAATTTTAGCTGTCAATCATATTGTCAGTAAGCAATTTCTTCATATAAAAACTCTCTTGGGAAAACAAATGGTATTGAAGCAAGGATTTTCCTTTACTCAACATAAAAGTAAGACTAAAAGTAAAAAGCAATTTGACATTACAAAGCTGGATGAAAGGGCAGTAGATTATTATATGACTTTCTGTAATTTAGTTTCATATTGCAACTTCTACAAGGAAAAAATATATCACATACATATAAAAACTATCATGTAAGTACCACAATGAATGACCTCTAAAAGTGCAAGTTAAGATCCCTACTTATCCCTTACAAGTGTGCTACAGGAATTGTACAAGACCTCTGACAAGAGGGGAGTCAAGAATAAAGTAACAAGCCAGAACACCCCTTGGAAAATGCTGGAGTAAAGATAATCTCCTTGTAAAAGTAGATTAGAGATAATCTCCTTGAAAAAGTACAGCCACTCATATCTAGATATTCATTATTTCAGGAATGACTCTATCTCAGATGTAATTTAAATATAATAATATAATTTAAAAATTGGTCCAATCTGTGACTTCATATGTCTTTCACATGGTTTCACTGAATATTTAACCAGCTTCTGGACATCTCTGATGTTCCCCCAAATATCATGAAATCTTTGCTTTTAGGTGTCTCATTTCTCCTATTATCAAATATACAATTACTAATGATATGATGTAAAAGACTGTTTTATCATACCGTTCAGATAGTTTCATAACAGAGGCATCACTTAGCCGCACGCAGTTGCTTAAATTTAGCTCTCTTATCCTTATGCTTGCAGGACCATCAAGAAATTGCCTTAGCCCCATATCACCAATTCTGTAGGAAAGAGTGAGAAAAACTTTACATGTGATTCTATATATAAACATATAGAATAGTATTAAAGTAATAGCTACCATACCCAATATAGTTCCAAAATACCAAGGTAATATCTATACGCTGGTATTTTGTCAATATTTTAAAACTAAATTTGATTATATAGATTTTAATGTAAGAAAAAAGTAGAAATGAGAGGAATGGGAGAAGTATTAATTAAAATGTTATTTCTGTTCTTTGTTCATAATTTTTTTTTGTTTTTTACTATAACAAAAATTTATTTTATTTTATTTTATTTTATTTTTTTATAATTTATTTATTATTATTATACTTTAAGTTGTAGGGTACATGTGCATAACGTCCAGGTTTGTTACATATGTATACTTGTGCCATGTTGGTGTGTTGCACCCATCAACTCGTCATTTACATCAGGTATAACTCCCAATGCAATCCCTCCCCCCTCCCCCCTCCCCATGATAGGCCCCAGTGTGTGATGTTCCCCTTCCCGAGTCCAAGTGATCTCATTGTTCAGTTCCCACCTATGAGTGAGAACATGCGGTGTTTGGTTTTCTGTTCTTGTGATAGTTTGCTAAAGAGGTCAAACAAATTTACAAGAAAAAAACAAACAACCCCATCAAAAAGTGGGCAAAGGATATGAACAGACAGTTCTCAAAAGAAGACATTCATACAGCCAACAGACACATGAAAAAATGCTCATCATCACTGGCCATCAGAGAAATGCAAATCAAAACCACAATGAGATACCATCTCACACCAGTTAGAATGGCGATCATTAAAAAGTCAGGAAACAAGTGCTGGAGAGGATGTGGAGAAATAGGAACACTTTTACACTGTTGGTGGGATTGTAAACTAGTTCAACCATTATGGAAAACAGTATGGCGATTCCTCAAGGATCTAGAACTAGATGTACCATATGACCTAGCCATCCCATTACTGGGTATATACCCAAAGGATTATAAATTATGCTGCTATAAAGACACATGCACACGTATGTTTATTGCAGCACTATTCACAATAGCAAAGACTTGGAATCAACCCAAATGTCCATCAGTGACAGATTGGATTAAGAAAATGTGGCACATATACACCATGGAATACTATGCAGCCATAAAAAAGGATGAGTTTGTGTCCTTTGTAGGGACATGGATGCAGCTGGAAACCATCATTCTCAGCAAACTATCACAAGAACAGAAAACCAAACACCGCATGTTCTCACTCGTAGGTGGGAACTGAACAATGAGATCACTTGGACTCGGGAAGGGGAACATCACACACCGGGGCCTATCATGGGGAGGGGGGAGGGGGGAGGGATTGCATTGGGAGTTATACCTGATGTAAATGACGAGTTGATGGGTGCAGCACACCAACATGGCACAAGTATACATATGTAGCAAACCTGCACGTTGTGCACATGTACCCTACAACTTGAAGTTTAATAATAATAAATCTAAAAAAAAAAAAAAAAAGAAAATGTGGCACATATACACCATGGAATACTATGCAGCCATAAAAAAGGATGAGTTTGTGTCCTTTGTAGGGACATGGATGCAGCTGGAAACCATCATTCTTGTTCATAATTTTTAATAAGACAGATGGCCCTCAAGATCTTTTTCTCTTGGGTTAAAATGTGATCAAGTTAAGTAGTCCCTGATACCATTTCCTGCAAAAGAAAAAGATCAAAACTTAGAAGAGTGAGAACCAAGACTAACAGTCAAACTACTGCCAGGATTTTGGAGAAATTTTCACTAAACACAAGGTCAATTTGCTAGACAGGAAACCCAACATGAGCCCTTTGGCTTCTTTCCTTCTGAATCAGAGAAAACCTGATGCTGGAAGAAGACTTTGACCTCAGCCTTCCCACATTATCCTAATCAGAAACTTCTGTGTGTCAGTGCCATACCCCTACCATGTTGATCTTGCTTTATAAATGGCTGGATGTTCGTTTGGCCCATCAGTTCCCTGTCTTCCATTGGAATCTTCATTTCTAATTCCTTTTGAGAACCACCAGATCCTTCTAGGAAGCATTTCAGGAAATAAAGCAGGACAGGAGTTTCCACCAATGCAATCCTAAGAGGCAGTTTCACAACAGCTCTACAGGTGGGCATACAGATGGGAAGAACATTGGGAGCAAAACATGCTGATTGCTGACATCCGTTACACCTCCTGTTGGTTCAGATTTGCAAAGAACTGAGCAGTAAAGACAAAAGATATCCTGTTTCAGCTGAATGAGCCATAGTAAGTGGATGCCTGCTGTGCCCATCAACCCACCTTCCACCTGTAAGAGGGGGAGTGTGCCAGCACCTAGGAAAGCAGTTAAGGGTGTGTGTGTGTGGAAATTCATATTATAGTCAAGAAAGGATTAAAAGTCAATGGAAAAGATTATTGAGGTAATGATCCAAATTAATTGGTTAATGCAGTTAGGGCCAAACCTGGGTGTGTATCAAAAGTATCCATGCTGGGTTTTTTTTTTTTTTTTTGTATTTTTTTTTTTTTTAAATACACAAGCTGGGGTTTCAACCCTAAATATTCAGACTCAATAGCTCTGAAGTGGGGCTTGGGAAACTACAGTTTTTGTTTGTTTTTTGTTTGTTTTGGAGACCAAGTCTCACTCTGTCACCCAGGCTGGAGTGCAGTGGTGCGATCTCGGCTCACTACACGCTCTGCCTCCCGGGTTCATGCCATTCTCCTGCCTCAGCCTCCTGAGTAGCTGGGACTACAGGCGCCCGCCACCATGCCCAGCTAATTTTTTGTATTTTTAGTAGAGAGGGGGTTTCACCATGTTGGCCAGAATGGTCTCGATCTCCTGACCTCGTGATCCGCCTGCCTGGGCTTTCCAAAGTGCTAGGACTACAGGCGTCCTAGCGGGCGTCTATAGTTTTATTCAGCTCCTCAGGTGATTCTGACACCTTAGGATTTTTACTTTTAAATTCTTTTAAATATGTATTTTTAATTTATCTTTTTGTTGCTGATTCCTGAGTTAATTGCTTTGTAGTGAGAGAATATCATTTGTTGATAAAAATAGTTTGAAAGTTGCTGGAACTTGCTTTTAAATTTTGTTCATCGTTGATTTTTTAAAGGATTGATGTGTGTTTGAGAAAAACATATATTGTTTTAACTCTCCAGCTTACTATCTTAGATCTAACTCTTATATATACATTTTAAAACCTTAAAACTCTGATACTTGTTAGGCAGGAATCTAGACCCAACATGGTGGCGTTACCCGGCGTAGCAGGCCTTTCGTTAAAGACTCCCTTCACCCTTGTACACACCCGCAGACTTACACGCATCAGAGTTCCGGCTGGGCAACCACACTTCCCCATGACCTGCAGCTCACCTGCATTCCACAAGTTCGTAAATAGCAGTTTCAGTTAACAGTTTCCAAAGACCCCTTCCTCATGACCCTTACTCAACTCCTGCCCTAGTAGTTTCAAGACCCCCCAGGCCCTGTTTGCACAACCAGCTTCCCTACCTCTCAGGCTATAAAAAGCCCCTACCCTCCTCCCTCAGCACGACTTCCTTGGCCCACATCTTTGGACCAAGGAACCTCGCCCACGAGTCCTAATAAAAGCTATTCTCACTGCTGTTTGCCTTGTGTCTTTGTTCCCGGTTTGGCTCCAGCCTCAGTTTACCTTTACATTTGGTGCCGAAACCCAGGAGGAGACCCCTCCCCGGACCCCTGCTAGGTCGGGCAGGCTCTCCTCTCCCCGAGCCAGGATCCCCTCCTCAAGCCTGGAGGACTCAATTCGATCACTGCTGGGTAAGTTTTCCCCCCGTTCTGAAGGTTCCCTCCAGGAGTCCCTGTCCGAAACGCACGGCCACGTCAGGGGCTCTCTCCTGTCAGCTGTGACCTTGGCACCAGGGACTAGGAGACATCCAACCTCCCTGAAAGCCACCGTACCCCACACTCCACGTGGCAGTGAGAGGACGCTCCCATTGCCTCCAGACTGCCCGCCTTGAGACCATAGGAACTACCCAGTCCAAACCAAACCGAAAATCTCCTCTGGGGTGCCTCTTGGCGAATCTCCAGACTTTAAGTCTCAGCCAAGACATAAAACGAAAGCGGCTCATTTTCTTCTGCACAATAGCATGGCCGCAATATAAATTGGATAATCAGTCTCAGTGGCCTGCAGAAGGCACTCTAGACTTTAATATTCTCACAGATCTGACCAACTTCTGTAAGAGACTAGGCAAATAGTCCGAGATATACTATGTTCAGGCCTTCTAGGACTTGCATTCTCGCCCAGACCTCTGTGCCTGATGTTCGTTGGCCCAGGTCCTGCTCGCGAAATCTACTCCCTCAGCCAAGGAGAAGGACAACTCTTCCTCCTTTTCTGAGCCTCCTGACACTCTTTCCCTGCCTCCTCTTTGGCCCCCCACTCAACCCCCTCCTTACCCTAACCCCTCGTTGTCCCCATCCTCGTCGGCACCACCCCTTCCCTCTACCCCTTCTGTGTCCCCACCAAACCTGACAGATCCTGCCTCTCCTACCTCCACCTCCTCCCCTTCCTCACCTGTCTCAGCCCATACTCGGTCCAGGACCGACCTCCTGTGTCCCTTATGAAAGGTGGCAGGCGCCGAAGGAGTAGTCCGGGTCCATGTGCCGTTTTCATTGGCAGACTTGTCTAAGGTTGAGGAGCGTGCAGGCTCCTTTTCGGCCAATCCTACTCATTATATCAAAAAGTTCAGGTATCTATGCCAGGCATATGATCTCACCTGGCATGACCTCCATGTCGTTATGACCTCAACCCTGTCTCCTGAGGAGCAGGAACGCATCCTAGCGGCAGCCAGGCAGCACGCTAACCAGGTTCATTTAACTGACCCTGCCATGCCAGTTGGCACTGAGGCAATGCCCTCGGCTGAGCCCGACTGGGACTACCAAGTAGGGCAGGCAGGCCACCGCCACCGAGACATGATGGTTCAGTGCCTTCTTGCTGGCATGCAGGCAGCCTCTAACAAATCAGTCAACTTTAACAAATTTAAAGGAGGTAGTCCAAGGCGAAGATGAAAATCTGGCCATTTTTTCTTAACCAGCTGACTGAGGCACTTATTCAGTACACCCGCCTTGACCCTGCCTCCCCAGCAGGAGGAACCATCTTGGCCTCATATTTCATTTCTCAGTCGGCCCCTGATATCCAAAAAAATTTAAAAAGGCAGAGGAAGGCCTTCAAACTCCCATCCAGGATTTAGTCAAACTGGCCTTCAAGGTCTACAACTCCAGGGAGGAAGCAGCTGAGGCCCAATGACAGTCCAGGCTAAAACAGAAGGTACAACTCCAAACCCAGGCCTTGGTAGCAGCCCTGAGGCCAGCTGGCTCCAGGAGCTCCCAGAAAGGAGGTACTCCCCAAGTGCCATCTGGTGCCTGCTTCAAGTGTGGCAACGACGGCCACTGGGCCAGGCAGTGCCCTAACCCAAAGGAGCCAACTCGCCCCTGTCCGAACTGTCGGCGGATGGACCACTGGAGGTCAGACTGCCCCAACCTAAGGACGGTCGCTGCACCTCCATGTGACGACCCTCCTTCAGGTATTGGAGGCGCCTTCCAGCTCCTCGACACTGACGAAGATTCGGGAACCCCTCTCACTCTCGCCAAGCCCAGGGTCATGCTCCAGGTAGCGGGTAAGTCCATATCCTTCCTTATGGACACGGGGGCTACCTACTTTGTTTTGCCTTCCTTCAGTGGCCCCAGCCACCCCTCCACTGTCACAGTCATGGGAATTGAAGGCACTCCCTCCACCTACGGCCAGACTCCTCCTCTGTCTTGCCGCCTGGATGGCTCCCTCTTCTCACACTCATTTCTTATCATTCCTTCGTGCCCAGTCCCCTTGTTAGGACGAGATCTCCTCTCCAAGCTAGGGGCCTCAGTTCACTTCCGACCCAACCCCTCCCCACACCTCACATTCCTCTTCCCCCTTCTCTCACCTGACAAACCCTGCCAGGCTGACCCCCCACTCCCGTTTCCAGTCCCCATTAACCCTAACGTGTGGGACACCTCCACCCCGATCATTGCCCAGCACCATACTCCGGTCCGCATCCGGCTAAAAGACCCTTCCAAGTTTCCCTCTAGACCCCAGTTCCCTATCTCCCTTGAACATCGACAGGGATTAAAACCTATCATTACACACCTGCTCCGACAGCACATTCTAGTTCCCACCAACTCACCATGCAATACTCCTATCCTGCCTGTACGGAAAAGCTCTGGGGCCTATCGTCTCATGCAGGACCTACGCCTCATCAATGAGGCAGTAGTCCCTACCTTTCCAGTTGTTCCTAATCCATGTACACTCCTCTTGCGCATTCCCCCAACACCACCCATTTCACTGTCCTTGACCTGAAAGATGCCTTCTTTACTATCCCTCTACACCCAGACTGCCACTTTCTGTTTGCTTTTACATTGGAAGATCCAGACACTCATATTTCTTCCCAGCTGACTTGGACTGTTTTGCCTCAAAGGTTCCGTGATAGCCCCCATTTTTTCGGACAGGCACTGTCACAGGATGTTGTCCTCTGTCCCCTGACCCACAGCACACTATTGCAGTATGTTGATGACATTACTATGTAGTCCTTCCTAGGAGTGCTCCCTTGCAGATACTGCTACACTTTTAAATTTTCTAGGCAACCAAGGTTATCAGGTTACCCCAGCTAAGGCTCAACTTTGCAGCCCTTCTGTCACCTACCTAGGCATACTCCTCACACTCACTACAAAAAGCCTCACAGCAGATAGAATAAGCCCCCACTGGTTGCAGTACCCTTACCCAGCCCTTTTAACTCCTCTAACCTAACCCCCTCCTTTCCCCTTCCCAGCCGAACACTACATCAATGAGTCAGGACTAGTAGAAACCAATCTCCTCACTCTGGAAAAGATTCAGGAAAGACTCCACCAGAAAAACCTCAGATCAAGGCCCTCACTTACGTGGTGGCAGTCGTCTGTGGCTGGTTAAGTCCTACCCTTTCTAAGCCCCTTACTAATCATTGGCTTCTTGCTACTCATAGCTCCCTGTGTCCTCCGCTTCATCCAGGACCGCATGAAAGAAGTCTCCCAGGTCACTTTCAATCAGATGCTGCTCCACCCCTATACCCGAGTTCCGACCTCCGAAGAACCCCACGATGATCCATACCAGCAGAAAGCAGCCAGATGAACACGTTGCCCCATTTTCTTATTAGAAAGAGGTCGGAATGTTAGGCAGGAATCTAGACCCAACATGGCGGCATTACCCGGCGTAGCAGGCCTTTCGTTAAAGACTCCCTTCACCCTTGTACACACCCACAGACTTAGATGTGTCAGAGTTCCAGCTGGGCAACCACACTCCCCCATGACCTGCAGCTCACCTGCATTCCACAAGTTCATAAATAGCAGTTTCAGTTAACAGTTTCCAAAGACCCCTTCCTCATGACCCTTACTCAACTCCTGCCCTAGTAGTTTCAAGACCCCCCAGGCCCTGTTTGCACAACCAGCTTCCCTACCTCTCAGGCTATAAAAAGCCCCTATCCTCCTCTCTCAGTGCGACTTCCTTGGCCCGCACCTTTGAACTGAGAAACCTCACCCGCGAGTCCTAATAAAGGCTATTCTCATTGCCGTTTGCCTTGTGTCTTCGTTCCCAGTTCAGCTCCAGCCTCAGTTTACCTTTACAATACTGAGCTTTATCTTTTTACCCTATATATTTTTTCATCCTCCCTCTGTTGTCATTTCTTCAGAATGATCTTCCAGTTCTATACTTCTCTCCTCTGTGAGTTCTAATCTGCTGATCAGCAATCCATTGTTTATTGCAATAACTATATTACATCATTTGTTTCTAAAAGTTAGGTTTTTTTCCCAGATAAACCTAATTGTTTTATCATGTTTGGTTGTCTGCTCATATTTCTGATTCCATTTTTTATTTCTTCGAACATTTCATACATGGCTACTTAATTGTCTGACAATTCCTATATCTGAATTACCTGAAGGTCAAATGTATTTTGCTGTTTCTGTGACTCTTTTTCATGGTGATTTGTATCTTTGTGCATTTTGGCAATCTTTGACTTTGAGTACCTATTTATTTGATCTTAATCTCTAGCCTGAGAAGCTTTGTGCTAACTTCTTCCAGGAGCTCAGGAACTACCTACCTGAGACCACTCTGTCCCCCTTAAAGAGGTACAAACTCTGCAGAAGTCTCAGGTTCTGCTTCCCTACTTTGAGTCTTGCTCAGAGCTGATTCTCTCAAAGGCAACTGTTGTCATAACATTTGTGTTCAGAGCTGCTCAACCTTTTATGTTTGCTGGTTATTCACTATTCATCTCAGTGAATTTGTTCATTGAGAGAGTAGAAAAGAACCAGGGGATTCAGGGCTACTGGATATTTCTCTTACTCTTTGTGAGCTCAGCAATATATTGAAAATATATTTAATCAAGGATCTGAACTATTTTTGGCAGAGCCCCTTGAAGTGTCTTGTCACCTCTACTTCTGGAGGCAGAAAACTTCCATTTAAGATTAATTAGGCAAGGCACAGTGGCTCACACCTGTAATCCCAGCACTTTAGGAGGCCAAGGCAGGTGGGTCACCTGAGGTCAAGAGTTCAAGACCAGCCTGGCCAACATGGTGAAACCCTGTCTCTACAAAAATATAAAAATTAGCCAGGGATGATGGTGGGTGCCTGTCTACTTGGGAGGCTGAGGCAGGAGAATCGCTTGAACCCGGGAGGCAGAGGTTGCAGTGAGCCAAGATCGTGCCACTGCACTCCAGCCTGGGTGACAGAGTGAGACTCCATCTCAAAAAAAAAAAAAAAAAAAAAAAAAAAAAACCTGCAGAAGCCTGTGTGAAATACAAGAATGAAATTCAGTTTTATTTCACATATTCATACAGATAGAATTAGTTGATACACACACTTATGTAGGGTGTGTATGTCTGTGTCTGCATCTCACCGTTATTATTAAATGTAACAAATTGATCCAAACTTTGTGGCTTAAATGGCAAATATTTATTATCTCCCCGTTTCTGGATCTGAGGGATTTGGAAGTGAACTAGAGTAGTTCTAGCTCAGGGTCTCTCATGAGTGTGCAGTCAAGATGCTAGCTGGAGCCTCAGTCATCTGAAGGTTTGACTGGGGCTGTAGGGTCTGCTTTCAGGCTCACTCACATGGCTGTTGGCAGGAGGCTTTAATTCTTCACTGGCCCTTGGCTGGAGCCCTCATTTCCTAATCCAGGTTTTTTCCATTCCAAACCCTTATATCTCCTCCAGCTCCCAATGACCCATGCTGCCTTCCCATTTTAATAATAGGCAACATAGGTTGAGATTCTGTGTAGTGGGCCAGTGCAGTGGCTCATGCCTATAATCCCAGCATTTTGGGAGGCTAAGGTGGAAAGATCACTTGAAGCCAGGAGTTTAAGACCTTCCTGGGCATAGTGAGACCCTGTCTAGAAAAATTTAAAAATTAGCTGGATATGATGAAGTGTACCTTGTAGTTCTAGCTACATGGGAGGCTGAGGCAGGAGGATCACTTGAGCCCAGGAGTTCAAGGTTACAGTAACTGTGCAACTGTACTTCAGCCTGGGCAACAGAGCAAGACCCTGTCTCTAAAAAATAAAAATGAATAAATAAAAGATTCTGTGTAGCTTAGATTATTATGCTGACTTGTGCTTTCCCAAATATTAGCCAACTTCTATGTGGCTCAAGTATAATTTTGTGGATCAAATGCTATTTTGTTATTATCTGGTCCTATAAGATTATAAGAATCCTACATAGGTAAGAGGCTGAGCTACCCACTGGGGAAGGGGTTTCAGCAAGAACCCTCTTGATCCTTGGCTGGGTGTGGTGGCTCACACCTGTATTCCCAGCACTTTGGGAGCCTGAGGCAGGTGGATCACTTGAAGTCAGGAATTCCAGACGAGCCTGGCCAAAATGGTAAAACTTTCTCTCTACTAAAAATATAAAAATTAGTCAGGTGGGGTGGCACACACCTATAATCTCAGCTACTCAAGAGGCTGAGGCTGGAGAATCACTTCAGCACAGGAGGCAGAGGTTACAGTGAGCTGAGATCATGCCACTGCCCTCCAGCCTGGGCAACAGAGTGAGACTCTGTCTCAAAAAAATAAATAAATAAATAAATAATAAAAACAGAATTTGCTCCTGAGAATACCAGAAGAGTAGTCCAATAGTGGACCAGCTAAAGAAAGAATTTCAGTAAGAACCCACCCTCTGTCCATTTGTCAGAAATTCTACACAGACGAAAAATCTAACCAGTAGCCAAGAGGAAAAACCTTCAGTGAGATTGGTTCTTCATAAGCAAGTCAGAAAGTCCATATGGGAAAAGATCATGTTAACTGAACTAGCTATGGAAACCCTCATTAGGAAAGGTAGCCTGTAAGTATTCCTGTGAGTTTGCTTAATTTTACAAGGGTCCATAATTCCTCATATCCTGAGCTCTCCCTACACCCCATATAATCAATCTGGGTTGGGAGCCCTCTTTCTTATAACCACAGAACTCTGCACTTATCTCTACTTTAACACTTGGACTCCTGACTTTCATGTTTACCCCACGAACCGTAAGTTCCGTAGGAGAGGACCTGGCACATACTAGATAATCAACATTTCTTGAATATATTACTGAATGACTCATTACCTTACACAATTTGCCAAATTCAACACAGTCAGTTGCCTCAAAGGTGAAAGGGATCTGAGGCTGCTGTCTGTTATTCCCTTGCAGTCAGCCATATAAATGTGACTGAGATTTGGATAATTCTTGTCTATATATTTGAAGGATGCATCAGTAACCCTTTTATTTCCTGTTTGTAAAAAAACAGAAGAAAAGACAAGTATTGTATTTATAATGCCACAAGAGTAAAAGTAAATGATAATGCTGAACCACATTTTTAATATAACAGACCTTCGAATCGGATCTTTCTGAGTTTACAAGTAGAAAGAGCTTTGAAAGTACAATCGGAGATATGCGGTGCACCAGTGAAAACCAGCGATGTAATACGAGAGCACTTTTCAACTAAAGCCTTCAGAAGAAAAAAATGATTAAATTAATCAAAGGTACAGAACAGGTTTAGCAAGCTAATGAAGTCATTTTTTCCTTCAATATATTAGAGACAGACATGTTAACTATTAATTTTCCTAATTTCAAAGAAAACTGGATTTTTCAATACATTTTAACATACTTACATTTCAGTAATGTGGAAGAATCAGAATTAAATCATGTACTAAGAGTATGGGAAAACATGAGAAATGGACTACTGAAAAAAATTACTACATTTGGCAGCTTAGCATGGAGAACTGAACTCAAAGTTTATGCTTAGGCTATAACATCACTAAAAAAAATCCTAACTGTGAAACAAGGTTTCTTAGGATATTTAAGGATTCAAATGTTTT
Source organism: Chlorocebus sabaeus (assembly GCF_047675955.1). Lineage (NCBI taxonomy): Eukaryota > Metazoa > Chordata > Mammalia > Primates > Cercopithecidae > Chlorocebus > Chlorocebus sabaeus. The sequence continues at coordinate 76,059,611 of NC_132924.1, forward strand.
CAAGGGTATGTGCATGTGTGGAAACTTTTAAATGATTTTATTACTATTAAAAAATAACTAAAATGAAAAGTCCATTCATATTTTTCAGTAATTCAAGCCATTAGAACATATATCTATCTTATGGGACAGAAAAGAAAAGGTACTTTCCAATTACCTACTTTTACACAGTTGTCCGTCAGAGTTGGCATGTCATTAATGGTAAGATGCGTAATTCCAGTGCAGCTGTTTGCAATGTACCTGAAGCCTTGGACTGAAATCTGAATTGTACAAAGTAGAAAATAATGGGAGAATGCATTAGCATGATAAAAACCCAAGGGAGTAATAACCAAAGATACATTATAATTTTGTTACTATGTTTTAAAATTAACCATAAAATATGGCAGACACAAGAGGGAAAGAAAGAATCTAATCTTGATTTTTTTTTATTATTTAATTTTTTATTGAGGTGAAATAATTTAAAAAAATTTTTTTAACTAAAAAAAATTAACCACTTACATAAGTTATTTAATCATTCATAATGTTGTGCAACCAGCACCTATATGTAGTTCCAAAACATTTTCATCACCCAAAAGGAAACCCTATACCCATTAAGCAATTGCTGCCTATACTCCTTGCCTCCTGGCCCCGGCATCATTAATCGCTGTTCTGTTTCTATAAATTTACCTATTCTGAATATTTCATATAAATGGAATTATACAATATGTGGCCTTCTGTTCCTGGCTTCTTTCACTTAGTGTAATGTTTTTGATGTTCATGCACATTGTAGCATGCATGAACACCTCAATCCTTTTTATGACTGAATAATACCCTATTCAATGGAAAAACTACATTTTAAAAATCCATTAATCTGTTAATGGGTATTCGGATTGTTTCCATCTTTTGGATATTTTGAATATCTACATGCATGTACATCTATTTGTTTGAATATCAGGTTTCAATTATTTTGGGTATATATTTAGGACGAGAATTGCTGGGTCATGTGGTAATTCTATGCTTAATTTTTAAGGAACCAGCAAAATGTTTTCTATAGGGGCTGCACCATTTTACCTACCCACCAGAAATCTGTAAGTGCTCCAATTTCTCCACATCACTAACACTTATTTCCCACTAAAATAAATTTCCTTGTAGGCTTGATGTGGTATCCCACTGTGATTTTCATTTGCATCCCCTTAATGAGTAATGAGATGAGTATCTTTTCATGTACTTGCTAGCCATTTGTATATCTTCTTTGGGAAAATGTCTATTCAAGTTATCTGCCTATTTTTTTTTTTTTTTTTAGTTGGGTTGTTTGTCTTTTTGTTGTTGAGTTGTAATAATTCTTCATATATTCTGGATACCAAGTCCTTATTAGATGTATGATTTGAAATTATCTTCCATTCTGTAGGTTGTCTTCTCATTTTTAAAATCATGTACTTTGATGCATAAACACTTTTAAGTTTGATGAAATTCAGTTTATCTATTTTTTCTTTTGTTGTTCACGCTTTTGGTGTCATATTTAAGAATGTATTGCTAATTCCAAGGTCATGAAGATTTACCTCCTATTTTTTATTCAAAAGGGTTTATTATTTTTACTCCTATATTTAGGTTATTGGCCATTTTGTATTAATTTTTATATATAGTGTGAGGTAGGGGTCCAACTTCACTTTTTTTCATGTGGATATACAGTTGCCCCAACACCAGTTGCTGAAGAAAGTATTCTTTTCCCCATTGAATGGTCTCAGCACCCTTTTCAAAAATCAATCGACCATAAATGTATAGATTTATTTCTGGACTGTCAATTCTACTCCATCGTTCTATATGTCTATCCTTATGCCAGTGCCACACTGTTTTGATTACTATAGCTTTGTAGTACCGATTTCTTTCTTTTCAACTATCATTACCCACATTAATAGAAAGAGCAGTGGCAGAAAGTGTCTGAAATAATGACTGATTCAAAGATCAAAATATTTGCTTATGATAAATTACCTTAAGATAACTTCTTGTTTAGACTGTATTTCCTGTAACAGATGGGAAATCAGATTGTGTTCAGATTCAGTAAAGGGAAATTGAGATGCTGCCCAGAAGCAAACATAAGGGGAACTTCCCTGAAGTGTCATCTCCAGAAGAGTATGACAGGGAGAATGAGGAGCAGCAGCTACAATGGACCTCTAGGGAGACCTTTGGAGACTTCATGTGTGCCACCTCTCACTAAAGGTGACTTCCAAGGTTCTGTCATCAAAGCCTCCACCTATTCAGAAAGGACTAGCCAAAAGTTAAGGAACTGAGTGGTATATCCCCAGGACAACCAGAGCTCAACTCAAATGTCACTTCCTTAGGAAGTGTTCCTGACCCTTAGATTAGAGCAGTTTCTTGTTATATACTGACATCACCATGTAATTATCATAACTGCAATTACATTCATTTTATGATTGGTTATTAAATGAATCCCCTGTATACAGCTCCCAGCATGGTGCTTATAACATCAACTGATGAGATAATTGAGTAATATTATTACATGAATAAATGGAGTAATGTATGAATGGCTTCTGAGAACCATGTGTATTCAGTAGGTTCCCCTTCGCAGCAGACAATAATAATATGAGCACCCAGACAAAAGCCAAGGGAATTTTTATAGCTATTGAAATAAAAAGAAAAGAAAAGAAAACACTGAGGGAAGCCCTTGAAGCCAGGGGCTGAGCATGCAGGCTTGATTTGCTACAGAAGCCAGGCCTTTGGGTTGGATTATATTTGGACAATTTTTCTTTTTTTTTTTTGAGACGGAATCTGGCTCTGTCGTCCAGGCTGGAGTGCAGTGGCCAGATCTCAGCTCACTGCAAGCTCCGCCTCCCGGGTTTATGCCATTCTCCTGCCTCAGCCTCCTGAGTAGCTGGGACTACAGGTGCCCGCCACCTCGCCTGGCTAGTTTTTTGTATTTTTTAGTAGAGACGGGGTTTCACCATGTTAGCCAGGATGGTCTTGATCTCCTGACCTCGTGATTCGCCCGTCTCGGCCTCCCAAAGTGCTGGGATTACAGGCTTGAGCCACCGCGCCCAGCCAATTTGGACAATTTTTCTACATTTCTAGTATTTTTCTATTGTGCTACAGAAGTCAGGCCTTTGGGTGAGATTATACTCGGACAATTTTTCTAAAGAGCCTTTGGGAAATGTGTTTCTAAAGCCTGAACAAATTTATGGCAACTCATATGATGGAGTGCAATACAGTTACAAGTTAATGTTTTAGGAGAATAACTGAGCTCATGACATTATTTAAAAGAAAAAGTTGATTATATAAGGTCTTGCTACACAAAATGTGGTCCATAGACCAGCAGCATAAGTGTTACCTGGGAGCTTGTCCAAAACACAGAATCTTAGCCCACCACCACTGACTTAGAGGCTGCACTTGAACAAGACAGGTGATTTACACACAGACATGACAGTTTGAAAAGTGTTAATCGAGAGGAAATGAAGAGCAAAAAGAAAGTATATCAGTCATGGTTCTCCAGAGAAACAGAACCAATAGGATATAGTTACATCCAAGTATATATACATACATACATATATACACACACATACACACACACACACAAACATCCGAGTGTGTGTGTGTGTGTGTGTGTGTGTGTGTGTATGTAGAGAGAAAGAGACAGAGTTAGAGATGTATTTTAAGGAACTAGCCCTGTGATTGTGGGGGCTGGCAAATCTGAAATCAGTATACCAGACTTGTAGGCTAGAAACTCAGAATTTCTACATTGCAAGTCTTGCAGTGGAATTGCCTCCTCTTCAGGAAACCTCAGTCTTGCAGACCTATCTTTATTCTTAACATCTTCAACTGAATGAAGTTCACCCACATTATAGAGGGTAGTCCACTTTACTCAAAGTCTACTGATTAAAATATTTATCACATCTTAAAAATAAAAACAAAACAAACCTTTGCAATGACATTTACACTGGTGCTTGACCAAACAACTGGGCACTATAGCCTAGCCAAGGTGACATAAAATTAACCACCACAGAAGGAAATACACCAAATACTAAGAGTGATTATCTCTGAAGAGTAGATAGTTTTCAAATTTTCTACAGTGACCATGTATAGTCCGAAAAAAAGAGAAACAGAAAAAGGCATCTTTGGGGAAAAGATAGCGTAAGAAAGCCCTTGGACAGTTTTTGAATCATCTCCTACCATAGACCTCTCCTTGCAGGGAAACACCAACTAATAAATGGCCCATGACTCTTTATAACTCTTCCTGCAATCTGTGTGTGCCTTACTTTCCTTCAAAGAGATGCTCAAGTACTCTTTTTTTGAATTTTCTACTGTGTTGGACAACTGTGAGAGGATGAATGAATTAAATTTAGGAGAAAGATAAAGTCTGGGAAAGAGTGCAGAGTTTGGCAACAGACAAGACTGAAAAGGATTCCAGGCCAGGCTCATGGTGGCTCATGCCTGTAATCTCAGCACTATGGGAGGCCGAGGTGGGCGGATCATGAGGTCAGGAGATCGAGACCATCCTGGCTAACATGGTGAAACCCCGTCTCTACTAAAAATACAAAAAAATTAGCCGGGCATGGTGGCACGCACCTGTAGTCCCAGCTACTCAGGAGGCTGAGGCAGGAGAATCACCAGGAAGCAGAGCTTGGGGTGAGCTGAGATCGCGCCACTGCACTCCAGCCTGGGCAACAGAGTGAGACTCTGTCTCAAATCCAGGTGGAAGGTAAGCACAAGTGGAGGCAAAGCAGTGGGGGTGCTGGTCTTGGCTGACATGGCAGGATCACTCTTGGGATGAATAAGAAAAGTTGAGGAGGTAAGGAAGGAGGGAAGGCTAGCAGAAAACCGGTAAGGCAAGAATGAGGTAGGTTTTTTGTTTATTTTATTTTATTTTAATTTTTATTCACTGCCATGAATTCTTGAGTAAATTTTTTATAAGTATCCCAGAGCAAAGTCCAGGGGAGATTAATGAGCTTTTCAAAATATGAACAGAGTAGGAGAGAAGAATGCTGGGTTTGGAGTTAGCTAAGCTGGTTTTGAGTCTGGCTCTACCTCTTTCTTGCTTATAACAAAAAGCAGCTCAACCTCTCAACTCTTAGTTTCCTCACCCGGAAAATGAGCATAATAATACCTATTTTAGGAAATTCTTGAGAAAACAAAATGAGGCAATGTATATAAAAGTGATTAGCTAGCATAATGTCTGGCATGTAATACTGGTATCACTTTTCCTGTTATTGTTTTTCTGGGCACATTTTGCTCCCACGTGAAAGAATCAAGAAGCAGGGGTAGGGGGTCTTGAGAGCTCATTGTAGTGCAGCCCTCACATTGCAAACAAAGAAATGGGATTCGGAGAAGTTGTGTGATTGGAGAACAGGTTCTTTATCTATTCCTCACAACGTGGCCCCAGTGCTGAACATAGTGTCTGACACAGAATGGCTGCTCCAGAAATGTTGAATGAATGAATGGATGGATGATCTTGAGTCACATAGCAGTGGCAGAGCCAAGGCTAGAGGCCACCTCTTCCCATTATGACACACAACCCAAGGTTTGAGAACTGTTTTCTGTTTGTTTGTTTTTATTTTTTTATTATTATTATACTTTAAGTTCTAGGGTACATGGGCACAACGTGCAGGTTTGTTACATAGGTATACATGTGCCATGTTGGTTCGCTGCACCCATCAACTCATCATTTACATTAGGTATTTCTCCTAATGCTATCCCTCCCCCAGCCCCCCACCCCCAATAGGCCCCAGTGTGTGATGTTCCCCGCTCTGTGTCCAAGGGTTCTCATTGTTCAATTCCCACCTATGAGTGACAACATGCAGTGTCACTCATTATGTTAGTTTGCTGAGAATGATGGTTTCCAGCTTCATCCATGTCCCTGCAAAGGACATGAGCTCATCCTTTGTTGTTTTTGATGACAACTCTAAATTCCCCCCTTATCCCAGACCTTAGTTCATAACCCTAACACTAGTATCTCTAATAAAGTTTTCCATAAAACAAACAATCTTTTCTCTCTTGCTTTCTTTGTAACACATTCATGTCAAGATTTCCTGAACAAGAGGGAAAATGATAGCAAAAAAACAGCCACAACTGGGTGATTCCTTACAATACAGCCCAGAACTTGGTGCTATCAACCAATAAGATTAGTATCCAGAAAGTGGGGGGTAGGGGGTAGGGCTCTGAGAAGGGCTCTTTAGCTTTGTCCTGGCATGAAGTACTTAGTTTTCCACATAGTTTATATTAGAATATCCAAAAAGATATTTGGCTAATATTTTATGACTCACATATTCCTCCCAGAATCTTTTAGGCCAAGCAACCATTAGTTGCCCTTTCTCTTCCTAAAATAATGGAGATATAAGTCTGAAGTTAAAAATTCCTCTTTAAAGGCAAAAGCAAAATATTTTATCAAGTTAAAATTCCAGGTGTCATCACAGCTGATATCTGTGTGTTTTCTGTGTAGGATTTTTTCACCTGAAATCCGATTCCTGTTTGGTTGTAAAGTGATTTTGGCTTCCATTTTGACACCAGCTGGAGCCCTGCCACCCTGTCCTTTGCTGGTTAAGCCCCCACTGATTGGGAAGTTGAGGAACTTGGTCTCACCAGTGGTGTTCCAACCACAAGTCCCAGCAGACAGCTACTGCTGCTGATGGGGGCAGAGGAGCTTTGGTGATCACAGTTAAATTCTCTCCAGCTGCCTCTGGGTGTGTCTCAACCCATCATCATGAGAAGACAGACCTGTCCGTAAAGGAAATGAGTTGTCAGTGAGCCACGTACTCACTAAAGACCAAGTGCAAAGCACAAAGGACTAGCTCAGATCCCTCTTTGCCACTCTAAGGTAGTAAAAAGGAAGAGATTTAGCGACACAGATGATAACATCATACGAAGCTTCCACTTCCCACACCTGCTTTACAATAGTGCCTGTGAGTCGGCTAGCTCAGCAGCACAGAAAAGACATATATGCAGAGCTAGACCCTCTAAGGCAGCTGGAAATATCCATCTGAGATAGACATGGCCATGTTGTGGTCCTGTACCACCTCCAGCTGTTTCTCACATTCTCACAGCATTGCATCCAATGACTAATAGGTAGTGTGATGACTTTATTCATATCCATATATTCTTCATGTCCTCTTAGTGACCTCAAAGGAGCCTGACTTAGCAAGCAGAATGAACTGTTGGAGAGAAAAACAAAGCTTTCCTTCAAAACTATTATGGAACATAGTTTTATTGCATTCAAATGCACCACAAGCATCTTTAATAGCAACACTTCCCAGGGACTGTGCTACAAGGGTTTGACAGACTCTCAAATACCATGTCCTCTATAGGGACAGGAAGAAGGGTCTGGTAATTGTCTTTCTTGAGGTCCTGCCAACCCCTCTTTGGATGATCCTGTATTGTCTAGGTCTATATATTGTTCACAGTCATCCCTATCTCTATGGTCTGAAATCCTATCCATTCACTATGCACTTCTTCCTGGTAGCCCTCCCTGATCACCTCAGGTAGACATGTTTCGAACTCTCACATCCTAGCACCAAAGCCTGTAGTCCACACTCTGCATTTTATATCCTCTGCCTTATATGACAGTTACCTGCACACATGTCTAGTATCCTTGCCAAGAAGCATAGACAGCATCTTAGCCATCACTGTATCCTTTACAGTACAGCACAGTGCCTGGTGCGGAGTGTTTGTTAATAGACCAAGTAGTTGTTGAATGAATTATTTGTAGAATATAAATGAGAATTAGTAGTTTCAAAGGGATGGCAGTCAATATGGTCAGTTGTTAAACACTGCCATATTTATATAAAAACACTGGACAATCAAATATTTAAAAAATTAATTTTCCAGTGTGAATGAGGAACCAGGACACAAGCTGAGTGAAGCCTACAGATGCCAGGAAGGCTTGCATGCTTGCCAACTCTGTGTGCATTTACTGCACAATGACTCAGAGCTGGGATCTGTCAGAAGCAGGCTGATCCATCCTAAACTTCACCATTCTTGTCTAGAATACACTAATTGGTTCTTCTCCTCAACCAGTGGCCAAATTGCTCATAGTTTCCCTTGTATTACTGAGAGAATCACAACCATAATACTTTCTTTTTACAACACAATGATCCACAGAGCTACTTGGTTTGTCTAGATTTACCGAACTAGATGGTGGCTTTACAGCTACAGTTCTAACCACATGCTTCACCCAGGTCCAAGACCAAAATAGAGTTTTGTGAACAGTTCATGAAATTCTGTGTCACTTCACAAGATAGGGAGAATAGAAGAAGAAACCAAAATAAGTATGTTTCCAGAAAGAATAAAATTTTTTTCAAACCTTTTTTTCAGGAATAGGAAACATGATCTTAGTCCCCTGAGACTCATCATTTTGTCATCTCATTCTTCAAGATGTAAAAATTGTTGCCAGATGTTTCATTTTTACCACTTAATATAATAAACATCCTTATACATTTTGCCTACAAAGAGATTATATTAACCTGTGGATGTTAAACAACAGGTGTTTGTTACTTTCTTTAATTTTTAATTTTCACTATGAACATAACTCTACGTTATGTTCCAACGAATAATTTTAACAACCATTTAAATTTATATAAGTCCTACTTATAAGACATATAAAAATGTTTTCATAAATTCTACAATTTTTTTTCAACACAGGTTGAAGTCTGGTTCAGAAAGGACACAAAGCATTCCTCTAACAGGGAAACTGAAGCACAATAACTGACCCAGAAAAGCAGGAATTGCACTGTGATTTTTTTGACTCATGACTACTTTTCCACTAGAACTCCTCCTTATTAAATGATACTTAAAACCACGTATTTTCAAATACAAAATGCAACAGATTTTTTTTACTGTATGCAGTATAGCACTTTATAGTTTCACAAATTATATTCTTATATTAAAAACCAAGGTAGTACATACTCAATATGTATCACTTCCTCATTATTTTACCACACTAGCATTATCTATGTTCTTGATGATATGAATGTCTATCGTTTCTCTAGAATATTACATAAAAATGTGCTACTGCATATGTCTTCTCAACTTCCTGTTCAGTGACCTCCTGTTGGTAGCTTAAAATAGGCCATGGTGAGAGTATTTACACCATAGAATTCAGCCAACACTAAAAAGTCAGGCTTTTCCTGCCCTTTATTATTCCATAGAAAAAAGGAAAATGGGATCAGCCAAATATAAGTGCATTGCAATTTTGAATTTAACTGTTTCCAATTCATTTTGATACATAATTTGTTCATTCACAACTGGTTTAGCTTGTCACAAAACTCTTGTTGTTCCAATTAACACTTATTGACAGACTTCCAAATCTATACCTTCACTCCCAGCTCTCTTTCAAGGACCAGACTTCTACTTCCAATTTATTCTTGTCATTTATACCCAGATGTATCACAGGAACCTGAAATTTGGCCTTTCCAAAATAAGATTCATTATTCTTTTTCCCCCACTCTTGCTCCTTTTTTGGTTATCTTGTCTAGTTACCATACAGAAATACAAAATCCTAAAGCTGAAAAAGACCTCAGAGATTATTTCGCCCAGCCTAGCCATTCGACAGGTGAAGGAATTGAGGCAGAAAAACCAAGTAACTCCAAGGTTGCATAACTGGTCAGTGGCATAACAAGAAATAGATCCCAGGTCTCCAAACTTCAAGAAAGGAGAGGGTGGGTACGGTGGCTAGTGCCTGTAATCCCAGCACTTTGGGAGGCCGAGGTGGGCGGATCCCAAGGTCAGGAGATTGAGACCATCCTGGCTAACACAGTGAAACCCCGTCTCTACTGAAAATACAAAAAAATTAGCCGGGCTTGGCGGCGGGTGCCTGTAGTACCAGCTGCTGGTAGGAGAATGAGGCAGGAGAATGGTGTAAACCCGGGAGGCGGAGCTTGCAGTGAGCCCAGATCGCGGCACTGCACTCCAGCCTGGGCAACAGAGCAAGACTCCGTCTCATAAAAAAAAAAAAAGAAAGGAGAAAGATGAGGGGGGAATGGGGGAGGGGGAGAAGAAGGGGAGGGGAAAGGGGAAGGGAGAGAAGAGAGGAAGAAAGAAAAAGAAAGGAAGGAAGGGAGGGAGGGAGGGGAAAGAGAAAGAAAGAAAAAGAAATAAAGAGAGAAAGAAAGAGAGAGGGAGGGAGGGAGAGAGAGACAGGAAGAAAGAAAGAAAAAGGAAGGAAGGAAGGAAGGAAGGAAGGAAGGAAGGAAGGAAGGAAGGAAGGAAAGAAAGAGGAAAGAAAAGAAAAGAAAGAGACAAAGAAATTCCTCCCCTGACTCTTGCTTTGCTTATGCAATCTCCATTCAATTTGGCTAGTACATTCATCCCTGGACATGCCTGTGTGGCTTTCTCCAACCTCCAACACAAATCCCAGGGGTGAACAAGTAAGACCTTCCATGATCTCTGCTTCTCTGAAAGGGAAAGGTTGGAATTTATGTAACCTAGAGAGAACTGAAATGACCTTGGAATCTTCAGTTTGCAGTTTGTACAGCCTACCTTTAAGTTTTGTGGGCTCTAGAGAGATTTAACAGTACAAGAACTGATAAGCCATTATTATTGCACTGAGTATTATAATCATTCAAACATTCCTAGAATACTGTCCCTTTTCATTTTTTGTTGATTTGTGCATAGTGATTAAAATATAATTGGTGAAAAAATAGAGTGCACATGTGACTCATGCCTGTAATCCTGGCACTTTGGGAGGCTGAGGTGGGAGGATCGCTTGAGCCCCGGAGTTTGAGACCAGCCTGGACAACATATCGAGACCCATTTCTAGAAAAAAAATTTTGAAAAGAATTAACCAGGCTTAGTAGCATGCGCCTGTAATCCCAACTACTTGGGAGGCTTGAGGCAGGAGGATCCATTGAGCTCAGGAGTTTGAGGCTACAGTGAGCTATGATAACACCACAGTACTACAGCCCGGGTCACAGAGAAAGACTTTGTCTCTTAAAAAATAAAAAGACAGAGAGAGAGACAGAAAATACTTTCACTTTATATTTCATAGCTTCCTAGGCACTTTTCTTCCTATAAATTTAAAGAAATATCAGACTCAACCTTACCAAGAAAAGAGATCATCAAGCCTTGCTCTAGCAAGTTACCAACTTCTCCACTACGTAACAGGCATCTCTGAAACACACCCTGGGGAGGCACGCCCTGACCCTGGCCACAGTCTCATTCATTCGTCAAGCTTATCAAAGTCCTACTATGAGCCAGGTATTGTATTATTTGCTAAGGATACAGATACACAATTATATAAGGCACCATCCCTGTTTTCAAAGAACTCACCTTGGGGAGGAGAGCAGACAAGCAAGCAGATAATTGAATATGTAGAGAATGCTTAAAGAAAAGTACAATGATAAAAGTATACACAAGAGGGATACTAACCCAGCTTGGAGTAGGGCAAGGAACGGCTTAGCGAGGCCCTTCTAGAGAAGGCTGTGATTGAACAGAACCTTGAAGGATAAGTGCAAGTTAATGTGGTGAATGGAGGAAAGGGACAGTAGCAGGATGTCCAGGCAGAGGGCAAAAGGTGAGCCTAGTGAAACAACTGAGGCTGGAAATGAAGAATGGGGAGGCACCAAAGCAGAAACCCCTATGGCAAGCTCCCCTACGGTCTGGTTTCACTATCCTAAATGTAAACATATAAATCTGAAACATGGTCCAAACTCCTCACTTTTCATCCAGCTTCTTCTCCAACTCCACATTCAGAGTTGTTGGCTTCTAGGCATTTGGGTTTGAGCCTGAGTTTTGCTGGACCCCAGCCTTGCTTCCCAGCATGTCTGTGGTTGTTCCATGCTTGGCTTCCTGCAGAGGGCCACAACCCACCATTGCACACAGTTGAAGATACATGAATCTGTAGGGAAAGTGGCTACCCCATGATAATGTCAATGGGAGAATCTTTGGAGTTTCACATAAACAGAGCAGAGGATAAAGGGAAAGTAAAACCAGGAATCATCACCCTCCCCATTGGCACCTTCTCATGTACAAGTAGGATGGCTTTGTTCTCCCCATTAAAACTCTTACTCCTACTCATATTTTCCATTCTGAGACTCCGAGAGAAACATGGACATATTTTAAAGAGCTCTGAAATGAACTGGGAACTAATGTGAATCTCCTTGGAGCATTTTAGCTAGTACATTTTATCCATTCATTCATGGGAATATTTAAGGAAAGACTTAGAGGAAGTTAACCATACAGATATCTGTAGAAAGATTCCAGACAGGGGGAACAGTCAGTGTGAAACCCTGCAGCATGAGCCTGCTTATGTTTCTGAAGAAGAGAAAAGAAGCCAGTGTGGCTGCAGCAGAGTGGGCAAGAAGGAGAAGAACAGGAAATGCTGTCAAAGGGGCAACTGGAAGATGAGGTAGATTTCTCAGGGCCTTGTAGGTCCTTCCAAGGCTTTTCTTTTATTAAATGAATAAGAAGGCTTGCCAGGTATTTAAGCAGAGGAAGGACATTGACTTGGGTTTTTAAAGGATGCCTCTAGACACTGTATTGAAAGGGGTGAAAGCAGGAGGCAGGGGTGAAAGCAGGAAGGCCAATTAGGAGGCTATTACAATAACCAGGCAAGAGATCATGGGGACTTGGACTGGGGTGGTGGCTGTGGAGATGGTTAGATCCTGATTAGATTATGCAGGAATAGTCAGCTGCACTTCCTAACAGAGTGGATGTGGCGTGAGAGAAAACAGTCAAGGGTAATATCTTAGTTTGCTAGATTGGCTGTAATAAAGTACCACAAACTGGATGGCTTCAACAACAGAAATGTATTCTCTGGTTCTGGAGGCACAAATTCTGAGATCAAGAATTTGGTAAAGTTGGTTCCCTCTGAGGGCTGTGAGGAAGGATTTGTTCCAAGCCCCTCTCCTTGGCTTACAGATGGCCATTTCAGGTTCACAAAGCATTCTCCCTGTATGCTTGTGTCTGTGTCCAAATTTCCTTCTTGCATAAGAACAGCCATCATACTGGATTAGGGCCCACCCTTAATGACCTCATCTTAATTAATTACATCTGTAATTACCCTATTTCCAAATAAGGTCATGTTCTGAGGTACTATTGGGTGTTAGGACTTCAACATATAAATGTTGTTCATTTCATCAATGAACAATGGATTCCATCAATCCATAGTAGATGATGCCAAGATTTTTGGCCTAAGCAACTATAAACATGGAGCTGCCATTAATTGAGATGGGGAGGACTGTAGGGGGAGCAAGGAGCAGGAATTTTTTTTTTTTTTAAGATACAAGAGTCTAAATTTTGAGAGAAACGTCTGGGTTGGAGATACATAAATCATATATATGAGATACATATACTTTTAAATACATATATTACATATGTGTATATGTGTGTATCTATAAGAGCAAATATGGTATATGTGTGTATATATATGATTTTATATATATATATTAGTGCTCATTATTGTAGGTGATATAAAGCCATGAGAGAAGATGAGATCATCAAGGGAGTAGATATAACCAGAGAAGGGAAATGGATCAAGGATTGAACCCTGGGGCCCTCTGTGCTTAAGGGATTGAGGGATGAGGAGGTAACTTAAAGAGGCACTTTAAGAAATACTATTAAAAGTAGGAAAAGAGAAAGATCTATAGCACAATATAATTTATGAGAACATAAGAATGCATAGAGATTTAAGGAAACATATAAAACAAATTAGAGGGGTTGCTTGTGTAGGGGGAGGGGAATAGAAATGGGAAATATGAACAAAAGGAAATAAAAATAAACAAGAGAGCGGCCTTGCACAGACTGATTATGGAAGTTTGCCATGAACTGAGAGTATAATTAAATCTGCTCTTGGTATCTGAGTTCCAAAATAAACAAAATAAATCCAATGTGAAATAAAATATAAATCCCTGGTTAAGTTTTTTTCCCTTGGGTTCTTTTTCTTCCCTGCACAATATTGCAGAGGAAACACAGCATTTTTAAACTTATTAACTTATTTTAGTGAGAATAGTCACCATAGAAACTCCTTATTGAGTTCTGACACTTTGATCAAAGAATATTTGAAAAAAAGGGGAATTGAGTGAAACCTAGTTACTGTGGAGGTGAATATAAGATGACTTAAATACTTATTGCTAGTTTCTGAGAAGGAATGAATACTTATCAGCATAAAAATCCACTCCAAGTTTGAATGCTATTCTCCCACTCCTTTTGTAATATGCTTATAGCATTGCTATAAAAATTAATTACATGGGTAAAAATAGGGAGTAAGTATGGGGAGCCACAGCATCAGCTTTCCTGCAGAAACCACATCTCTAAGTTTTCTAAACCATAAAAGTGTCATTAGGAATGGCACAACCAATTTTGAAAACTAACAATATCAACTAAAGCCAAACACACACACCTGCAACCCAGCCACTCGACTCCTATATACACACACATAATGTGTATATATCCACCCATGTATATATATATAGTGTGTATATATATCCATGTATATATAAACACACACACATATATATATCCAACAAAAATGTCTGCTATGGGGAAGCCAAGACAGGCGGATCACGAGGTCAGGAGATCGAGACCATCCTGGCTAACAGGGTGAAACCCCGTCTCTACTAAAAAAATACAAAAAAACTAGCTGGGCGAGGTGGCAGGCGCCTGTAGTCCCAGCTACTCGGGAGGCTGAGGCAGGAGAATGGCGTAAACCAGGGAGGCAGAGCTTGCAGTGAGATCCAGCCACTGCACTCCAGCCTGGGTGACAGAGCGAGACTCCATCTCAAAAAAAAAAAAAAAAAAAAAAAAAAAAAAAGTCTGCTACATTCACCAAAAGCAACATACATGAATGTTCATTGCACTTTGTATACTTTTCTTCTCTCTTTTTGAGATAGGATCTTGCTCTGTTACCCAGGCTGCAGTGCAGTGGCGCGATCATGGCTCACTGCAGCCTCAGACTACAGGCATGTGCTCCCATGCCCAGCTAACTTTTTTTATTATTTGTAGAGAAATGGTCTCCCCATGTTGCTCAGGGTGGTCTCGAACTCCTGGGTCTCGATCCTCCCACCTCAGTCTCCCAAAGTGTGGGGATTACAAGCATGAGCCACTGTGCCTGGTCACTTTCCTATATTATATTTTGGCCAAACTTACCCCAAAAAAGTCATTAGGTAAGTTTCTTTGTTCATTAGGTCCCAACTGTCAGTGCCAGCAAAGTGGGAAGTAGATTTCACCTGGCATCTTGGATGTTAAGGATTACTCTGTGGTCAATCACAAGCATGTTGAAAGCAACAAATTCAGATATATCGTTCAAATATGAGCATGTGAATAATGGTGAGAAACCTTCACAACTTTCTTGCACTTTAGTTATTTTCTCGAGTAAGGCTCTCCCTAAAGCACATCTGGAAGTATTTTTTTATTTTTATTAATTTAATTTAATTTAATTAATTATTTATTTTGAAACAGAGTCTCACTCTGTCGCCCAGGCTGAAATGCAGTGGCATAATCTCAGCTCACTGCAGCCTCTATCTTCCAGGTTCAAGCAATTCTCCTGCCTCAGCCTCCTGGGTAGCTGGGATTACAGGCGTGCACCGCCATACTTGGCTAATTTTGGTAATTTTAGTAGAGATAGGGTTTCACCATTTTGGCCAGGCTGGTCTTGAACTCCTGACTTCAAGTGATCTGCCCACCTTGGTTTCCCAAAATGCTGGAATTATAGGCGTGAGCCACCATGCCCAGTCTGGAATTATTCTTTTAAACCCCAAATGAAAGCTAAATAGAAATTACAGACTCACCAGAGTTGTACCAGTTTCTTTCAGTTGCAATGATGGAGACCCAACATAAGCTAGCTTAGCTAGAATAGGAATGAATGGTGTCTTTACTCGCAAGTCCAGTTAAACAACATATCATCTCTCTTCAAACACATCATCTCTCCCTCTTGGTAGGCTTCTTTGTGAAGATTTCATTCTCTCTCCCACAGCAAACAAATTTCCTCTGTGCTGCTGGAGAAGAGAACCACAAAGTGGCCTAGACCTATATGCTCCAGGCCCTGCAACCTCAAGGAGCACAGAATTTATATTTCCCAATGTTAAGTATCCGGAAGATTCTGAATTGTTTTGTTAGGTTTACACGCCCTTCCTGGACAAATTTTAACCCCTGGAGATGGAATTTATGATTGGCCAGGCCTGGATCAAATGACTAGTAGTCATGGGAAAATACTAATACCGGTACATGTAAGTACAATTGCAAGTTATGATATTCATTAGAAAATCAGTCACATTAATTAAAGAACCTACAGTGTGTATCTAATCCCCAAAGAGGCTGGGCATGGTGGCTCATGCCTGTAATCCCAGCACTTTGGGAGGACGAGATGGGCGACCTGAAGTCAGGTGTTCGAGACCAGCCTGGCCAGTAAAATACAAAAATTAGCTGGGCATGGTGGCGCACACCTGTAATCCCAGTTACTCAGGAGGCTGAGGCAGGAGAATCCCTTGAACCCAGGAGGTGGAGGCTGCAGTGAGCCAAGATCACACCACAGCACTCCAGCCTGGGTGACAGAGTGAGACTCCATCTCAAAAAAATAAAATAAAATAATAAAATAATCCCAAAAGAATGCAAAATACTTCTAAAACATATGTAATTGATTTTCACTTTTTACTGCAGCTCTCCATCATCGTTTATTTTTTCTAAGAAGTGTAGTTAAAGTTCTTTCACAATATCATATGAATACATTTTTCCTGTTTTTGGACAACAGCAGCTGGCATTAAAGTTTAGTCCATGACATATTTTGTTTATGTTAATCCAGAGCTCCTAAAGGACAGGGAGGCTGTTTTATTCATCACAGTGCCCAGTATGCATCAGGCACTCAACAAACGCCTGCAAAAAGCATTTAGGTGTAAGCTTCTATTCTCAAGGCTTTTTGTTTTATTGAGACCTTTTTTCTTGGTCACATATATTAACACATGACTTCCTAATACAACATTCCAAATTTATAAAAAGAAAATAGATTCTAATTTCCAAGAGAGAACCTCTTCAAGGTGAAAACCTTAAAAATCTATGAATTATCTATTTTCCTTCTATGAATCCATTTTTGTACTACACCCAGAGCTGGAGAGGTAGATAGAGCCTCCTCAAAAGACTTAATAAGTCACTCAGAAGCAGTAACATTCAAACTTCACCGGTTCTTCATGAAGCTACAGCAGCAGCAATTACAAAGATACCTGTGCTTCACGACAAACCCATTTCTTACTCTCACTGGGCCTAAAGGGGCTCAGTTTCAAACTCCACAATTTCTAGTGCCTGAAACAGTGCCTGACACTTAGAGGTAAATACTACTAAATTATTAAATGAACAGATGGAAATGAAAAAGAGATGAATGAAAGAAACTAACATTGTTTTGCATAATGATGTGAAATACTAACTTCATTGTGTTTTGAGGCTTACAAATTAAGACGTAATTAGGAAAGGAATTCAATTCTTTACACATTTAGAAACTCAAATACTTACTGAGGCCAGGCAGGCAATGCGATTAAGTGGTAGCAGTACAGGTGTGAATGCTTGTGCTGGCCTTACTGAGTGGAGGAGAGGCTGGCAAACAGTGGTCCATCTTGAGGGAGGGAGTGAGGCTGACTTAGCTCCAGCCCATTGTGGCCATATGGAAATGCAGGTCCAATTCGGCTAGTTCTTCCCATTTTTAAAGAGAATCTTGAAATCTAGAATGTTTTGTGAAAACTCCAAAATTTTACATATTGGCTCGAAATTTAAAGACAGATCATGTGTGTTTTGCAGTATTTATTTTGTTTTTAATATTTGTGGGTACATAGTAGGTGTATATATTTATGGGGTACATGAAATGTTTTGATACAGGCATGCAATGTGAAATAAGCACACTATAGAGAATGTGGTATCCATCCCCTTAAACATTTATACGTTGAGTTACAAACAACCCAATTACACTCAAGTTCTTTTAAAATGTACAATTAAGTTATTATTGACTATAGTCACCTTGTTATGCTATCAAATAGTAGATCTTATTCTATTTTTTTTAATAACCCATTAACCATTTCCACCTCACCCTCAAAGCCCATTATCCTTCCCAGCCTCTGGTAATCATCCTTCTACTCTCTATGCCCATGAGTTCAATTGTTTTGATTTTTATTAGATCCCACAAATAAGTGAGAATATGCAATGTATTTTTAATACATCTCACAAACAAGTGAGAATATGGGATGTTTTTCTTTCTGTGCCTGACATAATGATCTCCAGTTCCATCCCTGTTACTGCAAATGACTAGATCTCATTCATCTGCTGATAGACACTCAGGTTGCTTGCAAATCTTAGCTGTTGTGAACAGTGCAACAGACATGGGGTGCAGATTTCTCTTTGATATACCGATTTCCTTTCTTTTGGGTATATACCCAGCAGTGGAATTGCTGTATCATATGATAGCTCAATTTTTAGTTTTTCGAGGAACCTCCAAACTGTTCTCCATAGTGGTTGTACTAATTTACATTCCCACCACCAGCGTACTATGGTTCTCTCTTCTCCACATCCTCACCAGCATTTGTTATTACTTAACTTTTGGAGAAAAGCCATTTTAACTAGGGTAAGATGACATCTCATTGTAGTTTTGATTTGCATTTCTGTGATGATCAATAATGTTGAGCACAATTTCATATGCCTGTTTTTCTCAAAGAAAATTTGTATGTTTTCTTTGAGAAATGTCTATTACATCTTTTGCCCATTTTTTGATAGAACTATTAGAATTTTTCCTATAGAGTTGTTTTAGCTCCTTATATATTTTGGTTTTTAATTCCCTGTCAGATGGGTAGTTTGCAAATATTTTCTCCCATTCTGTGGGTTGTCTCTTCACTTTGTTGATTGTATCCTTTGCTGTGTAGAAGCTTTTCAACTTGATGTGATCTCAGTTGTCCATGCTTGCTTTGGTTACCTGTGCTTGTGGGGTATTGCTCAAGAAATCTTTGCCCAGATCAATGTCCTGGAGATTTTCTCCAGTGTTCTCTTATAGTAGTTTCAAAGTCTGAGGTCTTAGATTTAAGTATTTAATCCATTTTTATTTGATTTTTGCATACATTATGTATATAGTGTTATTCTTCTGCATTTGGATATCCAGTTTTCCCAGCACCATTTATTGAAGAGACTGTCTTTTCCTCAGTGTGTGTCCTTGGCACCTTTGCTGAAAATGAGTCCACTGCTGGTGTATAGATTTGTTTCTGGGTTCTCTATTCTGTTCTATTGGTCTATGTGTCTGTTTTTGTGTCAGTGCCATGTTGTTTTGGTTACCTTACCTCAGTTAATTTGAAGTCAGGTAACGTGATTCTTCTAGTTTTGTTCTTTTTGCTTAGGGTAGCTTTGGCTATGCTGGGTCTTTTGTGGTTCCATATAAATTTTAGGATTGTTTTTTCTATTTCTGTGAAGAATGTCACTGGTATTTTGATAGGGATTTCATTGAATCTGTAGATTGCTTTGGGTAGTATAGACATTTTAACAATATCAATTCTTCCAATCCATGAACACGGAATATTTTTCCAATTTTTGGTGTCCTCTTCAATTTATTTCATCAGTGTTTCATAGTTTTCATTAT
Organism: Chlorocebus sabaeus; assembly: GCF_047675955.1. Classification (NCBI taxonomy): domain Eukaryota; kingdom Metazoa; phylum Chordata; class Mammalia; order Primates; family Cercopithecidae; genus Chlorocebus; species Chlorocebus sabaeus. Next base: position 76,079,121 of record NC_132924.1, read on the forward strand.
AGACTTCTTTTCCTTTTTTCATTCATTCCTAGTTATTTAACTTAATGTATGGTTATTGTAAATGGGTTTACATTTTTATTTTTCACATTGTTCGCTATTGGCATATAGAAATGCTACTAATTTTTGTATGTTAATTTTTTATCCTGTGACTTTACTTAATTCGTTTATCAATTCTAATAGTTTTCTTGTGGAGACCTTAGGATTTGCCAAATATAAGATCATATCATCTGCAAACAAGGATAATTTGACCTCTTCCTTTCCAATTTGGATGTTCTTCATATCTTTTTCTTGTCTGATTGCTCTAGCTAGGACTTTCAGTACTATGTTGAATAACAGTAGTGACAGCAGACATCCTTATCATGTTCCAGATCTTAAGAAGAAAGGCTTTCAGTTTTTCCCTATTCAGTATGATACTAGCTGTGGGCCTGTCATACATTGTTTTTATTATGTTGAGGTATGTTTCTTCTATCCCTAGTTTTTTGAGGGTCTTTCTTATGAAAAGATATTGAATGTTTTAAAATTTTTTTCTCTCCTGCTCCATAATGCTACACTGAGATGCTGAATTTGATCAAATGCTTTCCAGCATCAACCGAAATGATTATATGGTTTTTATCCTGCATTCTGTTGATGCTATGTGTCACACTGATTGATTTGCATATGTTGAACCATCCTTGCATCCCAGGGATAAATCCCACTTGGTCATGTTGAATGCTCTTTCTAATGTATTGTTGAATTTGGTCTGCTAGTATATTTTTGAGGATTTTTGCATCAATATTCATCAGAGATATTGCCTTCAGTTTTCTTTTATTTATTTATTATTTTTTATTTTTTGCTGTATCTTTGTCTGGTTTTGGTATCAGGGTAATACTGGCCTCATAGAATTACTTTGGAAGTACTCTTTCTTCCTCTACTTTTCAGAATAGTTTAAGTAGGATTGGTATTAGCTCTTCCTTAAAGATTTGGTAGAATTCAGCAGTGAAACCATCAGGTCCCAAGCTTTTCTTTACTGGGAGACTTTTTATTACAGCTTCAATCTCATTACTTATTATTGGTCTGTTCAGATTTTGGACTTCTTCTCAGTTTACTCTTGGTAGCTTGTATGTGTCTAGGAATTTGTTCCTTTCTTCCAGATTTTCAAATTTGTTAGCATATAGTTGGTCATAGTAGCCACTAATGATCCTTTGAATTCTCAAGTATCAGTTGTAATGTCTCAGTTTTCATTCTGATTTTATTTATTTGGATCTTCTCTCTTTTTTTCTTAATCTTGCTAAACGTTTGTCGATTTTGTTCAACTTTTCAAAAACCCACTTTTTGTTTCATTGATCTTTTTTTTTGTCAGTTCATTGATCTTTTTGTATTGGTTTTTTCATTTCAGTTTCATTTACTTCTCCTCTGATCTTTATTTCTTTTCTTCTAATAATTTTGGGTTTAGTTTGTTCTTGCTTTTCTAGTTCTTTAAGATGCATCATTAGATTGTTTATTTATAGTTTTTCCTCTTTTTTGATGTAGGCACTTATAGCTATAAACTTCCCTGAGTATTGCTTTTGCTGTATCCCATAGATTTTGGTATGTTGTGTTTCCATTATCATCTGTTTCAAGAAATTTTTCAATTTCCTTCTTAATTTCTTCATTGGCCCACTGGTCATTCAGGAGCATATTGTTTAACTTCCACGTATTTGTATAGTTTTCAAAATTCTACTCGCTATTAATTTCTAGTTTTATTCCATTTAGTCAGAGAGGATGCTTGATATTATTTCAGATTTTTTTGAATGTTTTAAGATTTGTTTTGTGAACTAACAAATGATCTATGCTTGAGAATGATCCATGTGCTGAGGAAAGGAATGTGTATTCTGCAGCTCTTGGATGAAGTGTTCTGTAAGTATCTATCAGATCCATTTTGTCTATATTGCAGAGTAAGTCTGATGTTTCTTTGTTGCTTTTCTGTCTGGAAGATCTGTCCAACGCTGAAAGTGGGGTGTTGACGTTTCCAGCTACTATTGTATTGGGGTCCATCTCTCTCCAGCACTAATATTTGCTTTATATATCTGGGTGCTCCAGTGTTAGGTACATATATATTTAAAATTGTTATATCTTCTTGCTGAATTGGCTCCTTTATCATTACATAGTGACCTTCTTTGTCTCTTCTTATAGTTTCAGTCTTAAAACCTATTTTGTCTGATATAAGTATAGTGACTCCCATTCTTTTTTGGTTTTCATTGGCATGGAATATCTTTTTCTATTCTTTTATTTTCAGTCTATGTGTGTCTTTATAGATGAAGTCTGTTTCTTGTAGGCAAGAGATCAATGTATCTTGTTTTTTCATCCATTCAGCCAATCTATATCTTTTCACTGGAGAGTTTAGTCCATTTACATTCAATATTATTATTGATAAGTAAGGACTTACTTATTCCTGCTATATTGTTATCTGTCTTCTGGTTGTTTTGTGGTCTTTTTCTTCTTTCTCTCCTTCGTGTTTTCTTCAATTGAAGGCAATTTTCTCTGGTGATATTATTTAATTTCTTGCTTTTTACTTTTTGTGTATCTACTGTATGATTTTTAGCTTGAGGTTACCACAAGGCTTGCAAATACTAGCCTATAAACCCATTGTTTTAACCTGATAACAACTTAACACTGTTTGCATAAAAAAACAAATAAACATACCAAAACTAATAAAAATTATATGTGTATTAGTCCATTTTCACACTGCTGATAAAGACATACTTGAAACTGGGAAGAAAAAGAGGTTTAATTGGACTTACAGTTCCAAATGGCTGGGGAGGCCTCAGAGTCATAGCGGGAGGCAAAAGGCACTTCTTACATGGCAGCAGCAAGAAAAAAATTAGAAAGATGCAAAAGTGGAAGCCCCTGATACAACCATCAGATCTTGTGAGACTTACTCATTATCATGAGAACAGCATGGGAAAGACCTGCCCCCATGATTCAATTACCTCCCACAACACATGGGAATTCAAGATGAGATCTGGGCCGGGACACAGCCAAACCATATCACTATGCTTTAACTTTGTCCCCCTGCCCCACTTTTTAACTTTTTGATGTTTCTATTTATATCTCATGGTACTGATTATGTCTTGAAAAGTTGTAGTTATTTTTAATTGGTTAATCATTTAGTCTTCCTACTTAGGATAAGAGTAGTTTACACACCACAGTTATAGTGTTACAATACAATTCTGTGCTTTTCTGTGTACTTACTATTACTGGTGAGTTTTGCAACTTCAGGTGGTTATTTATTCCTTGCTTTTCTTTCTGATTGAAGTACTCTCTTTAGCATTTCTTGTAGGACAGGACAGTTGATGAAGTCCCTCAGCTTTTGTCTGAGGAAGTCTTTATTTCTCCTTCATATTTGAAGGATATTTTTACCAGATATACTATTCTAGGGTAAAAGTTTTTTCCTTCAGCATTTTAAATATGTCACGCCATTCTCTTCCGGCATGTAAGGTTTACACTGAAAAGTTTGCTGCCAAATGTATTGGAGCTCCATTGTACATTATTTGTTTCTTTTCTCTTGGTGCCTTTAGGATCCTTTCTTTGTCCTTAACCTTTGGGAGCTTCATTATTAAATGCCTTAAAGTAGTCTTCTTTGGGTTAGATATGCTTGATTTCTGTAACCTTCTTGTACTTTGATACTGATATCTTTCTCTAGGTTTCTGGAGGTTCTCTGGTATTATCCCGTTGGTTTTTGTTTGTTTGTTTGTTTGTTTTTTGAGGCGGAGTCTCACTCTGTGGCCCAGCCTGGAGTACAGTGGCACAACCTTGGCTCACTGCAACCTCCACCTTCTGGGTTCAAGCAATTCTCTTGCCTTTGCCTCCCCCCGAGTAGCTGGGATTACAGGCACCCAAAACCACTTCTGGCTAATTTTTATATTTTTAGTAGAGACAGCATTTCACTATGTTGGCCAGGCTGTGTTATTTCCCTTTGAATAAACTTTCTACCTCTATCTCTTTGTCTACCTCCTCCTTAAGGCCAATAATTCTTAGATTTGCCATTTTGAAGCTATTTTCTTGATCCTGTAGGTGTTCTTCTTTGTTTTTCATTCTTTTTTAAAATTATTATTATTATACTTTAAGTTCTAGGGTACATGTGCACAATGTGCAGGTTTGTTACATATGTATACATGTGCCATGTTGGTGTGCTGCACCCGTTAACTCGTCATTCACATTAGGTTTATCTCCCAATGCTATCCCTCCCCCCTCCCCCAACCCCATGACAGGCCCTGGTGTGTGATGTTCCCCACCCTGAGTCCAAGTGTTCTCATTGTTCAATTCCCACCTATGAGGGAGAACATGTGGTGTTTGATTTTCTGTCCTTGAGATAGTTTGCTGAGAATGATGGTTTCCAGCTTCATCCATGTCCCTACAAAGGACATGAACTCATCCTTTTTTATGGCTGCGTAGTATTCCATGGTGTATATATGCCACGTTTTCTTAATCCAGTCTGTCATTGATGGACATTTGGGTTGGTTCCAAGTCTTTGCTATTGTAAATAGTGCCGCAATAAACAAGACATTTATGCAGCCAACAGACACATGAAAAAATGCTCATTATCACTGGCCATCAGATAAATGCAAATCAAAACCACAATGAGATACCATCTCACACTAGTTAGAATGGCGATCATTAAAAAGTCAGGAAACAATAGGTGCTGGAGAGGATGTGGAGAAATAGGAACACTTTTATACTGTTGGTGGGACTGTAAACTAGTTCAACCATTGTGAAAGACAGTGTGGCAATTCCTCAAGGATCTAGAACTAGAAATACCATTTGACCCAGCCATCCCATTACTGGGTATATACCCAAATGATTATAAATCATGCTGCTATAAAGATTCATTCTTTTTTCTTTTGTCTCCTCTGACTGCATATTTTCAAATAGTCTTTAAGCTCACTAATTCTTCCTTCTGTTTGATCAATTCTGCTATTGAAGGACTCTGATGCATTATTCAATACACCAATTGCATTTTTCAGCTCCAGAATTTCTTTTTATTTCAATCTCTTTGTTAAATTTATCTGATAGAATTCTGAATTTATTCTCTGTGTTATCTTGAATTCATTTGAGTTTTCTCAACATAGCTATTTTGAATTCTCTGTCTGAAAGATTACATATCTCTGTTTCTCCAGGATTGCCCCTTGGTGCCTTATTTAGTTCATTTGGTAAGGTCATGTTTTCCTGGATGGTATTGATGCCAGTATTCTTCGGCATCTGGGCATTAAAGAGTTAGGTATTTACTGTAGTCTTCACTGCCTGGGCTTATTTGTAGCCATCCTTCTTGGGAAGGCTTTCCAGATATTTGAAAGGACTTGAGTGTTGTAATCTAAGCTGTACCTGCTTTAGGGGGCACCCCAAGCCCAGTAATGCTGTGGTTCCTGCACACTTGTCAAGGTACCACCTTGATGGTCTGAGACAAGATCTGGAAGAATTCTCTGGATTACCAGGCAGAGGCTCTTGTTCTCTTCCCTTCTGTTTCCCAAACAGAGTCTCTCTCTCTGTTCTAAGCCACCCAAAGCTGGTGGTAGAGTGAAACAAGCACCCCTGTGGCCTCCACCACTATGACTGCACTGTGTCAGACCTGAAGCTATCGCAGCACTGGGTCTTGCCCAAGGCCTGCTGTAACCACTTCCTGGCTACTGCCGTGGTTTGCTCAAGGCCCTGGGGCTCTACAGTCAGCAGGTGGCAAGGCCAGCCAGGCCTATGTCCTTCTCTTCAGGGTGGTGAGGTCCCCCAGACCCCAGGTGAGTCCTTAGGTGCCCTCTGGGAATCAGGGACTAGAGTCAAAAACCTTAGAAATCTACTTGGTGTTCTACTGCACTGCAGCTGAGCTGGCATACAAACTATAGGATGCAGTCCTTCCCACTCTTCCCCCCCTTTCCAAAGGCAGAGGAGCCTTACCCTGTAGCCACCACCACCCCAGGCCATGAAGAGTATTGCCAGGCTACCAATAATGTTCTCTTATGGCCCAAAGGCTCTTAAGTCAGCTTGTGGTGAATGCTGCCTCGTCTGGGACTCATCCTTCAGGGCAGTGGGCTCTCCTCTGGCCCAGGGCAGGTCCAGAATTGTCATACAAGAGTCAAGTCCTGGAATCGGGGACCCCAAGAACCTGCCTTAGTGCTCTACCCTCCTGTGGCCATGCTGGTATCTAAGGTGCAAGACAATGTCCCCACTGCTTTTCCCTCTTAAGCAGAAGGAGTTTTGCCTCATAGCTACCCTAGCTGGTAATATGCTGAGTCTCACCTGAAGCCTGCAAGTCATAGAGGCTCACCCAAGGCCCTCAATGTAGTAGCTGGGTATTGCTGCTAATTATTCAGGGCCCAAGGGCTCTTCAGTTAGCAGGTGATGAATGCTGCCAGGACTGGGTCCCTTCCTTCAAGGCAGCAGGTTCCCTTCTGGCCCAGGGTGTGTCTAGAAATGTCACTTGGGAACTAGAACCCAGAACGAGGGCCTTATGACTCTGACTGGTGCCCTATCCTGCCATGGCTGAGCTGGTATCCAAAATGCAAGAGAAAGTCCTCCCCACTCTTCCGTCTCCTCTCCTCTCCTCTCCTCTCCTCAAGGGAAAGGAAGGGGTCTCTTTTGGAGCGATGAACTGTGAGGCTTGGGGCTGGTTGAGGGGTGATGCCAGTACTCCCTTGGCTGCCGCAGTTGTCATGTATCCCTCAGTCCACTGTCTCTGGGCCTAGTTGAGCACTAGGATTTGCCTAAGAGTTACAGTCCTTATGGCCTAGACTGCCTTTCAAGTTTACCCAGAGGCATAGCGCACTGTAGCACTCCGTGGTGAGGTTTGCAGAACTCAAGTTCTGACTGCTGGGACTGGCAATTCCTGTGTCTAGGCCTGGGTTAAACACTCCCTCCGTGGGTGGGCATCAGCTGAGTTTGGTCCAGTTTTCCTCTCTGATCCAACAGGACAGCACTGAGTTCAATGCCTCACAATCACTGTATTTTCCCTTCCCCGGCGCCCGGAGAGGCTCTCTGCACCATGCTGGAGGGGTGGCACTGGCGATTCAGGACTACTGTTTCTATCTCTTCAGTGACTCAGCCATATGAAGTTAAAATCAGGTACAACGAGTGCTCATCTGATTTTTGGTTCTTATGAAGGTGTTTTTTTCTTTTTCTTTTTTTTTTTCCCTTTGTGCATTGTGGGGAGGGGGCGTCTTTATTCACATGGAGTGCTGTATGTGATGCCCAGGAAAAGCTCTCAGCGTGGTGTGTGCTTCAGGGTGGCTCGGGCTTCAATCTCTGCTTTCCAGTTTGTCACGGGCTCTCAACTGTACATAGCCTGTGCCCTGCTGGATTCCACCTTCTTAGACACCACGCGAATCCCCATGCACTGCTCCCCTTGCCCCTTACCACCACCAAGCAGCTATTAGACACCTGAGGTCTCTGTCCTGTTAGTACCATGGGGTGGAAAGGTACGATGCCTTTTTTCACCCGTAAGCGTGACAGCCAACACTCCTAACAAAATACAGGTGTGCAAGACAAAAGCATTAACACATTTACTTAATTATTTGACGCAAGGTCTCACTCTGTCTCCCAGGCTGGAACGCAGTGGTGGGATCACAGCTCACTGCAGCCTCAACCTCCCAAGCTCAGTCAATCCTCCCACCTCAGCCTCCCGGGCAGCTGGAACCACAGGCATACACCACCACGCCTGGCCAAGTTTTTGCATTTCTGGTAGAGACATGGGTCCCACTGTGTTGCCCAGGCTGGTCTTGAACTCCTGGCCTTAAGTGATCCTTCCACCTCAGCCTCCCAAAATGCCAGGACTACAGGCATGAGCCACCGTGCCCAGCCTAAAACGTTATGAAGGTGTTTTTTCCCTGTAGATAGTTGTTAACTTGGTGTCCTTGGGTGGGGAACAATGGGTGGAGCCTTCTGTTCCACCACCTTGCTCCACCTCCTCCAATTATGTGTGTTTTGTATGCATATCTGGGCAGTAGGTCATAGATTTGAAGCCTCTCATTTAAACTTTACTGTGTCTGAGAATATTTATCCTTAGGACACTTGTGTGTACATTTGTGCATTGTTGCTACAATAATTGCCTCATGGTAATTGAGAGACTGAGAAGAACAAGGAGGTAAGTCATACCATGAGGAGGGTTTAAGCACAAGGGCAAGTTAGAAAAGTACTGAAGGATTTATATTTAAGGGGGAGGCTTATCAGTGGGATATGTCAAGCACATTAAGTTGTTCCTGAGTTTGCAAATATTATTCTCTGGGATTAGGCCATCGGCATTTGCTAATTAGTGCCCATCAAAGTTAGGCTTCTACCCACCCACAGGAACTGAGAGATATCTTCTCTGATGATTATATATCAAAGGGATAGATCCCAGGTCCTTGAGGAAGACTTTCCTGAGTTGTAAAACTGTCAAGAAGCTTTTATTAAAAAGAAATCTCAAAGGAGGCAGAGAAAGAACTTATAATTCCAAGTTTTCTAAAACAAATGTTCTAAGAAACAAGAAAACAAGAAGTCAGGGCCTAGAGTCAGTAAGAAGCCAGTCTAAAATTCAGTCATGCTGAGGAGAATGTCAGTGCCATCTCAGTCATAAAGTTGTGGTAGATGTTGATGTTTAAAAAGCTACACATCAGCAGATTAGTTTTAAACAAATATGAATGTTAGATGTTTACAGCCCTTAGAATCCTCCCCTCCTTGCCCCCCACTCCCTCCAGACCACCCAGCGCATCAGAATACCACAAGATGTCAGTGGTGGTGACTAGGTAAGAATTCTATCCATTCAAGAATCCTTAGGGGGAGACCTGTGCTGCCCTTGTATTTCCCGCTCTCCCAGGGGACTCTGCCTGCCCCAGTATCTACCAACAGATGCTTAAAACTGTATTAGTACCATGTGCTTTCATCAGCTGTGCAAACTTGGACAACTTACTCAACAACCCTGAGCCTTGGTCGCTTCATTTGTAAATAAGCATAGTAAATACATACCACACAGCATTGTATCAGGAGTAAATCTGATCTGTGTATAGCACTCAACACAATGCTTGGCATACGGTAATGACCCAAGAAATGATAACTATCAGTATTTCAGTCAGTTTTCACCTGTGCTATTATATTATTCTCAGAGAATAATGAACATACTATGACACCAAATTAATAAAATACACAGAAAGGCAGAAGAAAATAAGTTAAAAGAATTATGGCTTAAATCTATTGAAATTAAAGCAGAAGAAACTATCAATGAGGCAGTAGCTACTTCCAAAGTGCCATGCCCTATCCTCCGCAACTTTACCCAATTTTCTGCCCAACTTTCCAAGTCCTGTTCCCTCAAACTTAAAATATTTTCCCACACAGATCTCAAATCTTCATGTTATTCAGCCCAAGGGTGTAATGCAATTTTTAAAATTACAAGTTTTTGTTGTATTTTCTTTTCCTATTTATCACTTGCAGCATTTTACTCCCCCCCCCCAAAAAAAACCCATGTGGGAGTTAATTGACTTTTCAGGAATTCCGTGCAAAATTCTCCCTCAAAACACTCTCCTTTGTTTGTGTCTTGGAAGCAACTCCAGAGTTTTCAGGACTTGGATTCTGCTTTAGAACTGTGCTCAGACTGTCTCCATAAGAGTGGTCCGTTTCCTCATCCAATGAGCTCTGCCTGTTTGTCTGTGTGACACTCCTGTGGAAGGAAGCCAAGAGCCTATAGTAGCGATCCTAGGGAAAATTTCAGCAGCTGGGGCCATGTAATTTAAAACCTCTGAAAAGTGTGCTGCAGTCCGTGCACAGCATTAGTATAACGTGAGGACTGAATGCAGCCCGTTCTCTGGAGAACTTCCTCACACACCGCAGCAAAGAGAAGACTAAAAGACAAACCTGGGTGCAGCCGGAGAGGTCCAGATAGATGAGCTTGTGGCATCCATTCCCCAAGTTCAGGTACTGTAAGCCTTTATCTGTGAACCCTCTGCAATAAGCCAAACTAAGATTCTGTAAGTTGTGGAAGTGCCTGAAAAGGCAAGGCAAGAAAGAGAGCAAGGAAAGTATTATACTTCAGTTGTTCTCTCAAATCTTTCTTAAGCCACTATGACAAAGAAAACTGTAAATTCAACTCTTCTTCTTGCGGATGTTCAACGTTTAACTTTACTGTTAACTCTCTACCTGTTAATTAAAGGAGACTACAGTAACACATAATTGTAATACATTTCAAGTGAAAGTACTAATAATGCAATAATCTTTGCCTAGATTTTTAAGAAAGTTGACTGGGATAAAGCTTTTTTGGTGTGTGTGAGGTGGGGGAGGCAATCACATTGTTTGGAAGTGAAACCAAATTTGCAGAGTTTATTGTTGCTTTTAGGTTTTATCTCTGGAGTACCAAAATAATGTGCAAAATATATAGAAGGACAAATCCTTTGTAAACATTTAAATGGAGACTGTTACAGGAGAGTGAGGATTTGGGACAGAAGGCAAAATTGAATATAACCATGCTCTTAAAATAGATCTGATAAGCAAATGATTTTTAAAAATAAGTTTAAATATGCATGATTTTGTAACAGTTTCATTATTATAGTTAAAGAAAGACTAACTGATATGCAGAGTTTAAGCATGGATTAAGAAGACCAGTTTGCAAATAAGTGGGCAACACATGAGAAGAATTAAAAGCAACATCAGAGACTATAAATCTCGCTGGAGTTGAAACAGATTAAATATGGTATTACCACAATGACCAAAATGAGAGCTTCCAGAAAAAAGGAGGGTAGTTAGGATAAGCCTGTACTACCATGCGAGGGCTCGCAGTTTGAGGACACTCTGGACAATTTTCCAAACCCTCCGAAGCCTGGTACTATTTTTTTTTTTTTTTTTTTTTTTTTTTTTTTTTTTTTTTGAGACAGAGTTTCGCTCTTGTTGCCCAGGCTGGAGTGCAATGGTGAAATCTCGGCTCACTGCAACCTCCTCCCTGCTTTCCTCAACCCCCTGGTTCAAGCGATTCTCCTGCCTCAGCCTCCCAAGTAACTGGGATTACAGGTGCGTGCCACCACATCCAGCTAATTTTTGTATTTTTAGTAGAGACGGGGTTTTGCCATGTTGGCCAGGCTGGCCTCGAACTCCTGACCTCAGGTGATCCACCCGCCTCGGCCTCCCAAAGTGCTAGGATTACAGGCGTAAGCCACCGTGCCTGGAAAGCCTGGTACTTTTTAAGAGGTCAAGGACTCCCACTACTGCCTGGCCTTCTAATAGAATTAGCAATCATGCTCTTAGTTTGTGATCTGCAACAGCTTAATAGCAAATTACAAAGCAAAAAGAATGAAAAGTGAGGAGAAAATGCTTCTCTGCCTCTCAAAATCACACAGGTGAATAAAGTTTACCTTCCCATAAATGGGAACTAAGATATACAAGCACTGACCATTAATCAGATTTTGGAAAGCACATCTACACGATATAATGATTTGCATTCCATAGCAAATCACTTGATTCAGAACACAAGTCCCGATCTGGGAATGGCTGTGTACGTGAGATTCGACAGAGCGAGGGGGAAGGTTTTGGATTCACCAGTGACTAGGTGGGCAGGGCCTGAAGGAGAAAGCAGTGCTAATATCCCAAAGACACGCCCCCTCTCTTGGGGCTGTGGAGTGGACTGAGCTGTGCTAAAGTTTTGGAAATTCGTTATCTTCCTCTCCCTTGAGTACACCCTGTGATTCAACTGAATACAATTTTCTTGGGGTAGGGAGAGGCGCACCAGGGTGTCATTTCTAGCAATCCTTCAGCTCCATAATCTGTAGAAAGGAGTTGTGAGGCAGGCAGCATGACACAATGCAAAATACACAAGGTTTCTGAATCCGGCCAAACGAGATGTAAATCCAAGCCCTGAAACTTAACTGCAACCTCCCTAACCTCTCAGAGATTGTTTTCTTATTTGTTAAGTGGAGATTAAAATACTATCTTTTTTTTTTTTTTTTTTACGCTGATCAACTGTGGGGCCTCCAGCTTTCCTGAACCTCAGTTTTCTCATCTGGAACATGGATGTAATCTGATCTGCTTGTTCCCTTTAAAGGTGTGATGATTAAATGAGAACACAGAAATAACAGTATTATCTTCAGGGTGATTTTAACAATCAAAATCGGCAGGGACATAGTAGAAGATTTAAAACTATATGTAATATTATTGCTACTACTATGTGAAATGATAGTAACACATTAACTATTTTTATGGAGTTTGTATTATTCTTCCATTTAATGAAATGGATACTTATCTCCAAGAGTGGTGCATACAATAATTCCAAGAGTTGGAAGGATTTCATATTGAATCTATACACCGATCTACACCTATATTCAATTTCTTTAAATCCATGTGATCAGTCAACAAATATCAAAAACGAGAATTGAGCTAGGAGCTCTTAACTTTTAATGTCACAGACACCTTTGGCTTTTGGCAGTCAGCTGAGGTCTCTGGACCCCTTTCTTGGCATAATGTTTTTAAATGCATAAAATAAAATATATAAGATTACAAAAACAGTCAATTATATTGAAATATATAATTATCAAATTTAAAAATGAGTGGAATAGTAATATATGTGCTTCTTTATTAACATATTAAATAAGATTTTGTGGCAGTTCTAGTAACTGCTGTGATTGTGAAGTATCAGTGATATTTTGAAATACTTATAACCATTGAAATGTGATAAGAATACATTTTTGATTTATATGAGTAAAAATGTCCCAGAGACTGCTAACACTTCTGTAGTTTTTACTTACATTTCAATTACAGCTTAATGAAAGTAGAGATGAGTTTCTTCTTTTTTTTTTTTTTTTTTTTTTTTTGAGATGGAGTCTCACTCTGTTACCCAGGCTGGAGTGCAATGGCGTGATCTCGGCTCACTGCAACCTCCACCTCCCAGACTCTGATTCTCCTGCCTCAGCCTCCCAAGTAGCTGGGATTACAGGTACCCGCCACCACGCCCGGCTAATTTTTTTTGTATTTTTATTAGAGACAGGGTTTCACCATGTTGGCCAGACTGGTCTCAAACTCCTGACCTCAGTTGATCCGCCCACCTCAGCCTCCCAAAGTGCTGGGATTACAGACGTGAGCCACTGTGCCTAGCTGAGATGAGTTTTTTTATATCCCCCATTAAAATTCATGGAGTTCCTGAATTCTATCCCTGATCCTCTTGGGGGAATCCACTGCTCCCCAGCTAAGAACCTCTGGTTTAGATAAAAGAGGCTGTTCATTAGACTAAGTGACTCCTGGACTGAAAGTCCCTGGATAGCTCTTTTCACAGTGGAACCTCATGGGAACCATCAGTTTGAAGACAAAGCTCAGGAATCTTGAGTGGCCCTGTAGGCCTTTCTAGGGATTTACAGTTCTGTAGACTTAAAGCTGCTAGGGACGGGAAAAGTGTCAGTTGACAGCAAAATCACAGGTGGCAAATTTTGTGCGATACTGGTACTCTTTATTCTGAATTTTGGCAAAGACGCGTGTCCCCTGCATGAGTAAGATCTGATTCATCATTTTCCCAGCCCACAGAACACTTGGTAATTCTAATTCTGCTTTGAGGCAATGTTTACAGCTTGTTTTTATCTTTTTCTAATTATTTGATAACTGTTTCTTATTGGGGGTTGTGAGTTCTCTCTTTGTGATTTATTTATTTTTCTGCTATTACTATAATCTTTAGAGAAATTACAATTATTATAGAAACTACAAATGTTTTTTTCTCCTTTCTTTTGGCTTTTTTCCATTAAAGAATTGAAGTCATTTGTGTTAAATTTCTAACACCTGAAGGACTTACTACTAAGATGAGTGGAAAATTAGTATTTAAATAAAAATTTCTCCAAAAAAATCACCAAGACAAGGCCTAGTCTGTAAAAGAGGGAATTTGCATGTGGATTCTTTTGAGTTGAGTGTTGGGCTCTTAGGTTTCACAGAGGCATTTCAAGTAATAGAATTCTGCAGAAAACCTAAATGGAGTGATCTGGCCTTCTATTTATGGGGTAGACCTTGAAGTTGTCCAGTCAAGACAACAGCTTACTCTGTCTGCCCCACTTTGATGGGCACTGGTGAGACTATAGATCATGATAGTCCCTGACAATAAGAAATTTCCAAACCAACTGAAAGGTCAGTTCATCTATATAAAAAACAATTGGATACTACTCCACTATAGCATTTAAGACTCAAAGAGCAGAGATCATAATAGCTTTTCTCAGTACTGTATGCCCAGAACACCTTGCACATACTAGTTGATCAATACATGGTGAACAAGTGAATGAATGTTGTTATTAGAATTCAGGCAAAGGAAAAATCACTGTGGATTTCTGGTAGATGGCGAGACTTAAGGTGTGAAGGCTGTGGATTAGCCATGAGAAGGAGAAAGGCACTGCAGCTATACAGAATGTGAAGCATGCAGCAATCAGATGACTGGAGTTAAGGGCTTCTCTTGGGAAACCTAGGCAGAGAAGTTTGATTGGACAATGTTAACAGAGAGTGAGGGATGAACCTAGACCTTAAGCATGTCAAAGACATGATAAGAAGATTGTTCCAGGATGACACTTCTTGTAGCATGAGACACAGCAGATTGAAGGGAGAAGAGACCAGAGGCAGCACCACCAGGATACTTACTGTGCCAGATGAGGTGCTGAGAGTGCCACCTAGGTTGTGACACTAGGAATAAATAGAAAGTGTTTAATTCTGGAAACATTTAGAGGCAACAAATTTCCTGGAATGGGCATGAGCTTTAGGCAGCCCTGATTTTCAACTTTAGAGAACTGAGCAAGTCCCCAAAGAAGTGAGAAAAAAATATTCAAAAAGCTGGCAAATCACTGTTGCCAAGGACAAACAAATTACATTTTTCTTTTGGCAAGTACTTTTTTTGGAAAGAAATACTAAGGCAATGAAGAGAGAATGACAGCAGAAACAACCAACATTTCTCTGGTTATTTGCAGTTTCAAGAACATTTTTGCGTATCCAAGCATATTTGAAACAATGGAAAACAGAGCAAAAACAGAGAATCATTATGAAATGTATTTTTATCATAGATAAGTTAGTATACTTTTTTACATGACAAAAAAATCAGTATCAGGTAGTATCTATTCTGAATATTCTCTCAATGGCAAGAACTAGAAGGAAAAGCCAAACAAAATTCTTATTTTGGGTCCTCCTTTTCTGTCTATTACCTACTAAAGGTATAACTTCATTTGTAAAATGAATGTCCCTAAAAATACATGCATAGCTGTCATATTACCTTCAAATCTAAGGAGGAAAAAAAGCTATTTCAATGTATGATTGAACATAAATATGTTTTAAGTTAAAAATAATTTATAATATGATATAAACACACCCCGGGTCAGGCAGAGTGGGTCATGCCTATAACCCCAGCACTTTGGGAAGCTGAGGCAAGAGGACTGCTTGAGGCCATGAGTTTGAGACCAGCCTGGGGAACACAGTGAGATCCTGTCTCTACACAAATGTTTTAAAATTTAGCTGGATGTGCCCAGAAGTTTGAGGCTGCAGTGAGCTATCATCATACTATATTGTAGCCTGAGTGAAAGAGCAAGGCCCTGTCTATAAACAAAACGAAACAAAAAAAAGGCTCCCAAATCATCTACTTTGTAAGTTCAGATTTTCACCTATGATTTACGGATTGTATAATACTCTTTTTCTATGTTTATGCACATACATACATGTACATATATTCATATATATACACACATATTACACATACTTACATATCACAGTACAGAATGCCTTAAAAAAGTACTGAGTGGTATTCAATGTTACAGGACTGGAGGACCTTAAGGAATTCCTGAAACAGTGTTAGAGAAACCTCAGGGTCACTGGAGTCAGCTTGTACCAGCTCATGGGAGTCAATTGTTAGCATCTTTTCCCAACTCCACATTCAGTGACATTGTGTTGATGACTTAAAATCAGCCATGGTGGAATTATTTACACCACAGAAATCAGTAAACACTAGGAATTGGTGATTCTACTCACCCTTGCCACCAGCCAGTTGTTAAGCATTTACAAGAATGCCGCTGTTCCTAAAATATATTTCAAGAATTACTGCTATAGAGAAGGCACGATGCTAATGGAAAGGCATATAGAGATAAAAATGATGAAAGAGACAACTTTGAAGCACAGGAATAAAATCAGATCTAAAAATAAAAGGAGATTCTTATGATAAACTCTGAACAAAAGGATAGAAGCATTAAGAAGAAAAATGCCTTCCCTAGCTGAGAAAAAATATGTTTTAGTGTTCAAAAGGTTTAAAATGTACCAGGAAAAATTAATTGAAGGAACACAATTAAGGTTGGGAATGTCCTCAGTTTCTCAGAGAAAAGGAAAGTCTTGCAAGCATCTTAGCAGGAAAAAATAGGTTACCAACAAAGGAACAAAAAACATGCTAGCTTCAGACTTTCTATAAACTGAAATATCAAAGTTTATTGACCAATATCTAAAACATTAGGGTTTTAAAGATAAAATACAGAACATGATTCAAGAACTATACATGAAGAGAAGTTTCTGTTCATCCTCCAAGATAATAGTCATTTTCAGAGATCAATGGCTAAAATATCTGACTCTCATGCATCTTTACTGAAGAAAGATTTTTAAAATTATATTTCCAGTTATCATCAGATAAATCAAAATCAAGGCTAAAGAATAAGTAAGTTGTGAGAAAAAAGACCATCAATGCATGGCCTATCGTTAATTATAAATATAATTACACTATTGAGTGCAAACACTACAATTCAATATTAAAAAGAAAGTTAAATGATTAGCAAAAACCACAAATAACATGTGTGTTCATACAGGGGAGTAGGTGTGAAGGGGTGTCAAGTTCAAGGGAGAAGTAGAGGGACAAATGAAATGTATTAGATCATTGCGTAACATAGGAGGAGTCAAAAGTTATTGTTTCATCTTGACTTTGGTAATTAGATAAATGCCTGTTAAAGTATGTTTTTAAAAACATGCCAATAGCCGCCAATTAGAACACACAACAGAATGTGAATGTACCTTTTGAATACCTTCAGATATACAAGTAAACATAGTTCACAGAGCAAAAGACAGAAACACTGTGTACAGTGCAGTAACATAAAAATCAAAACATAAAACAAGATGATAAAAATAAAACCATACACTCAATTTTTTTTCTTGAGATAGGGTCTTACTCTGTCACAGCACAATCACGACTTACTGCAGCCTCAACCTCCATGTTCAAGTGATCCTCCCACCTCAGCCTCCTGAGTAGCTGGGACTACAGGTGAATGCCACCATACCCCGCTAATGTTTGTATTTTTTTGTAGAGATGGGGTTTTACCATGTTTCCCAGGCTGGTCTCAAACTCCTGGCCTCAAGCAGTCCGCCCACTTCAGCCTTCCAAACTGCTGGGGTTAGAGCAAACCACCACACATGGCCCATACACTCAATTTTGACAATAAATATTGATCTTTTAAACTGCTGTCTTAAAAAGGCAAAGAGAATGAATTTTAAAATAGAAGTTAGCTACATGCTACATATAAAAGATAAACCTAAAATCCCGCATCACAAAGGTTAAAAATACAGAGAAATGTAGTTATTCCACAAAAAGAACAAGCAAAAGAAAACAAAGGTAACTATGTTGATAGCAGTTAAAAACTTCAGGCCGGGCGTGGTGGCTCACACCTGTAATCCCAGCACTTTAGGAGGCTGAGGCGGGCAGATCACGAGGTCAGGAGTTCAAGACTGGCCTGGCCAACATAGTGAAACCCTGTTGCTACTAAACATACAAAAATTAGCCTGGAGTGGTGGCAGGCACATGTAATCCCAGCTACTCGGGAGGCTGAGGCAGGAGAATCGTTTGAACCCGGAGGCAGAGGTTGCAGTAAGCTGAGATCACTTCATTGCACTCCAGCCTGGGTGACAGGGCAAGACTCTGTCTCAAAACAAAACAAAACAAAATGAATTCAAGGCAAAGAAACTTCAACCAGCATAAAGAATATCACTTCATGTGAATAAATGCTATAATCTGTAATGAAACATGATGCTTATTAACCTTTGTTAATAAGGTTGTAAAATAACATCAAAATAAAGAGAAGCTTGATCATAATAGGCAACTAATATATCACTATTATGATGACATATCAAGAATTTATATGTATATACACCCAGAAATTTTGTTCTCTATAAGAAACTCTGGGCCGGGCACAGTGGCTCCTGCCTATAATCCCAGCAATTTGGGAGGCTGAAGTGGGTGGATCACCTGAGGTCAGGAGTTTGAGACCAGCCTGGCCAATGCGACGAAACCCTGTCTCTACTAAAAAATACAAAAATTAGCCGGGTGTTGTGGTACGCGCCTGTAGTCCCAGCTACTTGGGAGGCTGAGGCAGGAAAATCGCTTGAACCCAGGAGGCGGAGGCTATAGTGAACCGAGACAGTACCACTGCACTCCAGCCTGGGTGACAGAGCAAGATTCCATCTCAAAAAAAATAAAAATAAAAAATAAAAGAAGCTCTGTTTTAAGTATCCATGGATGACTTTTGGAAATTAATTATAAACTAGTATACCAAGAAATCTCAATAAATTCCAAAAAGTAGAAATAATTCAGTCCACATTTCTTGACCAGAGTGCCTAATTAAAAGCAGAAGCTCAACTGAAGAAACTTCAACTACTTAGAACCAAAAATCTTGCTCTAAATAATACTGGGTCAAGGCCAGGCATGGTGGCTCCTGCCTGTAATCCTAGCACTTTGGGAGGCCAAGGTGGGTGGATCTCTTGAGGTCAAGAGTTTGAGACCAGCCTGGCCAACATGATGAAACCTCGTCTCTACTAAAATTCAAAAATTAGCGGGGTGTGGTGGCACATGCCTGTAATCCCAGTTACTTGGGAGGCTGAGGCAGGAGACCTGCTTGAGCCCACGAGGCAGAGGTTGCAGTGAGCTGAGGACGTGTTGCTGCACTCCAGCCTGGGCTATAGAGGAAGACTCTGTCTCAAAAAAAAAAAAAAAAAAAAAAAAATTTTAAGTAAATAAATAAATAAACATTACTGAGTGAAAGAGGAAAGCAAATATAGAATAATTGGTTTAGAAAGCTAAAACAATACTTATCAAATTACACAAACTTTTCCCAAATTCTTATTTAGAAGTCATTTCATGACCGTATTTTTTTTTTTTTTACTTTTAAAAGGAGAGAAATCAAATCATGCAAATGCAAAAATATAAATTAGCTCCTAGTTTAATTATTGGTTTACTGATAAGTATCTAACAACTGGCTTTCCAAAAAAGTATGCATATAAATGTATGTGCATTAAATTTTATATTTTACTATTTTGCAGATATAAAGGATGTGTAGCATGCAACTTACAAATGATAAAATATACAATATTCTTTACTGTTAATTCCACTTAGTCAATCAATTCTCACACAATGTTTTCATTGACTTTTGTCAATGAAACTCTTATAAATGTAGCCAGCCAACCAATGGTTGAACTTGAAGAATGATTACAGTTCCAATATGAATTATGTTATTAACATTAATAAGACACGTGATATATGTCAAAGAGGTATGTTCAAAATCTGCTTGTTAATGATGTGAGTGCCTTCTTTGCTAAATCAAAGAATAGTTTTCAAGTATTGAGAGAATATTTCCTCAATATTTTGTGCTATTTCACAATGTTGTGGCTACAGACATGACCTACTTTTAATTTGCTTCATTAATTGTGTTCTCTATCACTTTAAGTCTAAACAATCAACTGAACAATAAATCAAGCCCCGATTTGTAGTGTTTGATGTTTTCCATGGTATAGAATACTTCCATATTGGCCAATTCCAAGCTATCAGTGAGAGGTCACCAAACACGGAGTTGGGAAGAAATGTGCAGTAGCACTCCATTCTGCAGTATTTTCACCGTAGAGATACAATGGACATAAATAACTACAAGAACACAGGTAAAGTAACATGCAGAAAAATATTAGAAAGTAATGAGTTTTAAGTATTTCTTGCCTGTATAAGAATTTTAGGACTGGGCGCGGTGGCTCATCCCTGTAATCCCAGCACTTTGGGAGGCTGAGGTAGGCGGATCATGAGGTCAGGAGTTCAAGACCAGCCTGACCAATATCGTGAAACCCCGTCTCTACTAAAAATACAAAAAAATTAGCCAGGCATGGTGGTGGGCGCCTGTAATCCCAGCTACTCAGGAGGCTGAGGCAGGAGAATCTCTTTGAACCTGGGAGGCAGAGGTTGCAGTGAGCCAAGATTGTACCACTATACTCCAGTCTGGGTGACAGAGCAAGACTCCATCTCAAAAAGAATAAATAAATAGAAAGAATTTTAGATATGTAAGAAAGAATCACACATCACTTAATAAAAATTTTATTCAATAAATGATGCTGAAATAATTGGTTACTTATTTAACAACATTTAAAATGTAAAACTAGGCTGGGCGCAGTGGCTCATGCCTGTAATTCCAGCACGTTGGGAGGCTGAGGAGGGCGGATCACCTGAGGTCAGGAGTTTGAGGCCAGCCTGACCAACATAGAGAAACCCCTCTGTACTTAAAATACAAAATTAGCCGCATATGGTGGCACGTGCCTGTAATCCTAGCTACTTGGGAGGCTGAGGCAGGAGAATCGCTTGAACCCGGGAAGCAAAGGTTGTGGTGAGCTGAGATCGCGCCATTGCACTCCAGCCTGGGCAACAAGAGCAAAACTCCGTCTCAAAAAAAAAAAAAGTAAAACTATGCTTAGCTTATATACTGCAAAAAAATAGGCCTTGGGCCACATGGGTTATAGTTTGCTGACCCCTGATTTAGATCATCACTTCATTCATCTACCAAGATTAATTACAGATTGATTATATATTTAAGTAAAAATACATGAACACAGAAAAATAAGCAAATGTATATTAAATGCCTGACAGGAGGAAGACTCTCTATGTTTAAGAGCATCAGAAGAAATTTCAAAGGGAAAGCTTTATAGATTTGACTAAAAAACTGTGGCAGCTTAATTAGTGGGATAAATAGAAAATATGGTGCCACTTCTTAAGCTGGCACATTTGCAGAAAATGGTTAGAGTCAGAAGATAAAGAAAATTATCAAAAATTATTACACAGAATTTTCTGTGTAAGCTTTTCTAAATGTCTCATCACTGTTATTTTTCAAAGGAGCTTTAAAAAGCTATGTTCTCAAAAATAGTTCATTCTTTCACAATAGTTTGAGAAATGTTTTCCCAAAGTCAAATTTGAATCTCTCCTAGTGTGATCATATACCCTTCCTGACTGGCCTTATTGTAATGAAAATAAAGAATAATTGGGCCAGGCATGGCGGCTCATGCCAGCACTTTGGGAGGCCCAAGTGGGCAGATCACTTGAGCCCAGGAGTTTGAGACCAGCCTGGGCAACATGGTGAAACCCCATCTCTACAGAAAAATACAAAAACTAGATGGGCATGGTGGCATGCTCCTGTAGTCCCAGCTCCTCAGGAGGCTGAGGTGGGAGAATTGTTTGAACCCAGGAGATTGAGGCTGCCGTGAGCCATGATTGTGCCACTGCACTGCAGCTTGGGTGACAGAGTAAGACCCTGTTTGAAAACAAACTAAAAAGAAAAATTTTTGATGAATTTGAATATTCTGTCAACTTTTTAGTTATTCTGTCCCTTCTCCTCCAAAAAAGAGAAGCAATATTCATATCCAATGTTGTCAACACTCCATAAACAGTAAAAAACAACCAGTGTCAAGCTCCTTGGAGGTGGTGGGAATCTCAACAGGTAGCCAGAGCATGGGAACAGGGATCTGGGACAAATGTGTTCAAAGTTTGGTAATCAGGATGTTGGCATTCTATTATAAAGAGGTCCGCTGGGTGCGGTGGCTCACGCCTGTAATTCCAGCACTTTGGGAGGCCCAGGCGGGTGGATCACCTGTAGTCAGGAGTTTGAGACCAGCCTGACCAACATGGAGAAACCCCACCTCTACTAAAAATACAAAAATGAGCCAGGTGTGGCGGTGGGCACCTGTAATCCCAACTACTTGGGAGGCTGAGGCAGCAGAATTGCTTGAACCCGGGAGGCGGAGGTTGCCATGAGCTGAGATCATGCCACTGCACTCCAGCCTGGGCGACAGAGCAAGACTCTGTCTCAAAAAAAAAAAAGGTCCCAGACACCAGACTGGAATGTAAGGGTCAGAGAGCTCAAATGCCCAGGATGGGGGACCAGAAAGAAACAGGCAAGGTCTAACTCAAGCTACTGGGCACACTGCTGTAAGAGTGACAAAAATGCTAGTCAAGGTAGACCAGTTTAGGCACTAGCTTAGGGACTTGAAAGCAGCACTCCCCTTATAAGAATAGCAGTGCCACAGTGGTGGGGTGTTGATAAAGGGAGCACTGCCTTTGCAGAATGCTAGAGCAAGCCAGAGACTTTGGGAGCATAATTATTTTCAGTGTCATACAAATAACACCAACATTACCTCGGCAGGAGTCGCATCGTCCTGTTGGTGATAGTTGTGTTAGACAGATTGAGATACAGGACCCCTGGGCAGCCCTCAGAAATGTGTCTCATTGATTCATCCTGCATGAAAAACAGACAGGAGACGCTTATCAAATTATATCAGGCTTTGCAATTTCCCTATTATCTTTCTATTATCCCTCTTCCTGTTCCAGAAAAAAATACATGCAAGAGTTGCTTTCTTCATATTCTTTATCGGCTATTAGGTTGAAATGAAATTAAATAGAAGCCAATGCTTTTGCTCAAAGCATCATTACTCCCTCCTTTTCCCTTTCCTTGGAAATCAAGTCTCATTCCATCACAATGACACTTCATTAAAATGTGAACCCATGCAAGTTCAACTCTGTCACAAGAAATTTGAGCTCAAATGTCAAAGTGTCAAACACTTCTGAGTCTTCCTATGCAGGAAAGCAATTAAAAACTCATCCATTTTAAACTTATTAAAATTATTCTGAAAGACAGGAATAGTAAACACTCTCAACAGTGGAACTTTAGTAACAGTCCATATTTATACACATATACATTTATACATAGATGTGTGTGTGTGTAATTAAGCTTCTGTGGTTCTGTTAATTAAATATTTTAAATAGCTGAACAGATTTTCAACAGATTTATGGTAAGTTTGAGACGGCTAAAATAAAATATAGGCTACATACCAGTTGGGCAGGAGATTCAATGTTGGGGTTAGGGTGGGGGAGGATCTCAAAGATTCAAGCACCCTTCCCCCAGAAAGCTGAAAACTGAAGTAAGAGAGTAAGTACTGTGACCATGAAATAAGACAGAGAGAAAAACAGAGGTTTCAATCACAGATTCTACAATGAAATTTACAAGACCAGATGAATTGCAAGCATTGATTGCAACAAGCTGCTTTTTGTACAGGTAACACTATAGAAAATACAATGAGTAGCAACAGGTTTCTATTTAATGATTGATGAATCTCCCCAGGAATATCAACAGGGCACCCAGTTTAAGTATTAGTGGTGTATGCAATGTTTGACACTACCTCAGTCCCGAAAAGAATAGACTGTTGCATCTATCTGTCTGGAAGAGATTTAAATCATCACTAGGCTAGAAGATGTGGTTCTGAGAAGAATTCTGTATCAGAAATATGGCCACTCCTAACACCACTAAAGATAGTAAAGGTTTATTTTCAGCAGGATCATGGAGGTTTAACATTCCACTCATTACTATTTCCAGTAGTCATGGATTTTTAAAATAATAAAATCCTGCAGGTCAGAGCATCCATCACACTCAGATAGGAATTGGTTGATTTACAGGGGCAGCAAACCATGCCTTAAAGAGAACACAAGATTCTATTTGAAAGCTGTAAATCGATGTGATTCTGCTATAGGAAAGGTTCTATGCACCCATGCTGCATGAGAGGCCAGTGCAGAGCTTTTGATAAACACTAGTCTTAACTATAGTATTCAAGCTGTCAGCATTTTTTCTAGATGCCTCATCACCAAAATGAAGGATTTGAATAGGTGTGGATACATAAAATGTGTACAGTGCAATTTTTTCCAAAAAGAATCGAGAGAATAACCATAATGTGTGGCACTGTATTTTAATACAAAGAAAATCTGTCTTTGGAAACGTTCGGCATGCCAATCAAGTATCAAAGTGATTATACACATGTTGAAAGACCTTGGCAAAATGCAAATGAGATGAGGCAAGGAGAGGAGAAAGAGCTGGCTTAAACACCCTCAGAGAGGCAGCCCCAAAGAAGATGAAAATGTGGGGATCAGGAAGAGGAAGATGGAGTAGCTTTATGTACCACAAAGAGATCTGATTTTCTGTTTGAGATGAGGAGGCAATCCATTCTCTGCATTTTCCTGTCTAAAGAAGTTTGGACATCCAAACAAAATTAGACCACTCCCATTCTCAGATTGAGATGAGGAGGTAATGCATTCTCTACATTTTCCTGTCTGAAAAAGCTTGAACACCCAAACAAATTTAGACCACTCCCATTCTTAGTACTTAAAAGAACTCAGGATTTAATCCCCAAATGTTTGAACACATAAATGCAAAAACTGAGTACCTACATTGCAGAATGGCTTATGAATTTGTCCTCAATGTACTCAAATCCTTCTGAATGTAATATATTTCATAAGACAAGCTTAGAAATCAAAGCTCTTTGAATGAATGTTACCCAACTCCGTAAATGTAAGCCTGTGTCCCAGTCTACGTCTCAAAGGGAAAAACAATAGTAAAATGTAGCTGGATAAAATTATCGGCCCTGTATAATATTAGACTCCAAAATTGGACAAGACTTTGATGTTCACAAATTCAACGCAGATGGCATTGTTTTAACTTCCCTATTAGAGGGCCAAACTCAAAGAATCTGATATTTTACTCAAGTACAGAACTGAAGCTCCCTGAGGACAAGAACTAAAAAATGATTCATTTTTTAATTCCCTCCAACACCTAGCAGAACATATTTAACATAGTAGGTGCTAAAACATCCACAGAAAGAGTAAATCCATTTGACAAACAACTTCATTATAACCACAGGCAGACGTCTGGAGAATGTAGTGGTCAAGATTTAAAATCTTTCTTCATGAAGGAGCCCACGTTCACTTTGCTAGTGGAAAAAGAGTGCAACCAGAGAAAGTAGAACATTTTTTCTCTGATGTGATCTTTGACATGTCTGTCTATGCCTCCATTTCTCGTGGATGACCCTCAAGGGCACTTTTGAACATAAAGAAACAGCTTATTTGTATTAAAGTACAAGCCACTGAGAAGATGCTTAGTTTCTTTATGGGTGGTTTTTTATGTTCTGCTGGTCAGGGATTAAACAACTAATTTAAATGCTGAATCTGTGTATTGAGGCAAGGAGTGGAGGAGTTCTGAGGGTCTTAACATTTTTCTGTACACATTCTATTATGTATAATGCCTTCCATGTTTTGAAAAGATGTTTTACTGTGGAAATTAGGGGGATGGATTTCATGGGGAAAAAATTACTAAAGGAGGATTTTCTAAGTGCTCAGTTCTAAAACAGGAGACATATATGTAAACGTAAGTGTTATACACAGTGTGAAGTATCTGTGTTGAAGTACTGAGACCATATGTAGCTCAGGAGAGAGAGAAATTAATTCTGTCAGCTGGGCGCAGTGTCTCATGCCTGTAATCCCAGCACTTTGGGAGGCCGAGGCGGGTAGATCACTTGAGCTCAGGAGTTCGACACCAGCCTGGCCAACATGGTGAAACCCCATGTCTACAAAAAAAAAAAAAATACAAAAATTAGCCAGGTGCAGTGGCACGTGCCTGTAATCCCATCTACTTGGGTGGCTGAGGCAGGAGAATCACTTGAACCCGGGAGGCGGTGGTTGTAGTGAGCCAAGAAGGCGCCACTACACTCCAGCCTGGACTACAGAGCAAGACTCCATCTCAAAAAAAAAAAAAAATTAAATTATATTAGAAATTAACTGTCAAAAACTGAATAGAACTGCATAGGGCTAGGGGTTGAGAGAAAATGAAGGGTGACTGTTAATGGGCATGAGTTCTTTTAGGGGTGAGGGAAATGTTCTGAAGTTGGTTGTGGTGATGGTCACACAACTCTGTAAAAATACAAAACCATGAAATTGTACACTTTAAGCGGGTAAATTTAATCTCAATATAAATAAAAATTTATTATATCTCAATAAAGCTGCTTTTTAAAGTTCAATAAAAAAAGAGAATGGGAAGACCCAGAAGAGTTGAAGAGTGTGTTAAAGAATGAACAGGTGTTAGCCAGGTTGGGATAGGGGTGGTGGGGAAGGAAGGGTAGTCATTTAGGCAGATGGAAAAACAAGTTCAAGGACACAATGAAATAGCATGACATGAACAGGGGAACTTCCAAGTGGTTCAGTATTGAAACAGAGTAGAAATGTGAAAGAAAAAACCAGAAAGATGAGGCTATAAAAGTGAGGCTGAGAGGTAGCAGGAAGGGGCCAATTCATGCAGTCTTTTCACCAGCGAGGAGGGCTTGGCCTTCATGATGGAGCTGGTGCCTCGTGACTGGCATTCCACAGCCAGGCGTTTCCTCCTATTACCTCCTGTCTCCTTAGGGACTTGCTCCGTGAGTTGCTTCAGCTGACTCTCCATCATCCTCTATAAACCTGTTTCCATTTCCCTGTCCCTGTTTTCCTTCTACCACTCTCTAAGACACTTTTCTGGAAAGATCAGTTTATGCCTAATGCCTCACCTTCTCACCTCCTGTCCACTTCACAATTCATTGCAAGTAGATTTCTGCTCCAATATCCCAATGAAACTGTTGTAGCAAAAATTGGCAGTCCCTTCTGATTCTCAAATCTACAATGCATTGCTCAGTCCTTTTCTTACCTGTTCACTTTGGTTCTTTCTGAAGCTCTTTACTCACTTTCATTGTGTGATACCTCTTCATTGTCAACCTACTTCTCTTACTATTCCTTCTGAATATCCTCTGTCTGCTCCTAAAAGTCAGCATTCCGTAAGGCTCAACTTTAAGTCTTCTCCTCTTCTCATACCTTCTAAATTGATCTTATTCACTCTTATGATGTTAATTATGACTTATACATAGATGTCAACCCAAGGTGGAATCTCAATTCTAGTCAATGTTGTCCATTGCCTACTTGGTATCTCCAGATGGTTGCATTCACTAAATATTATTGAATATGATATGCCAAAGTTTGTGTTGTTGTGCCATGACTACCACAAATAATAAGACACATCTCCTGCCCTTGGGGTCTCTTAGGCTAGTGGAGGAAGCTGAAACCCTACGGTTAAGGATACTTATCATAGGAACCTAGAGGAACAGCAGTGACCCCAGTCCTGGGAACCAGTGATGTCTTGGTAGAAGAGGTGGTAATAAGCCTTAAAGCCTGATAAAGAGGAAAGCACCACTTGGGGACAAAGGGAAAGGGCATTCTAAGCAAACAGCAAATGCACAACTGCAAGGAGCAACTTGGAGCATGTAGCAGAGGAAACTCAGTGGCTGTAGGCACTGCAAATTAGTGTGTACACAGAAACTGAGGCAAGTGAGGCTGGAAAGGGAAGCAGAGGCAAAACCACAGAGGATCTTCAAGGTAGAGTAGTATTAAGAGCATTGGCTTTATCCAGTTGCGTAGATGATGGGAGTGTGTGTAGCTGATGAATGATGAGAGTGAAGTAGTCATATCCACCTTTTACAAAGAGTATAAAGTGCTCACAGAATGGAAGACAGGTTGGGGACAGAGGGAAAGACTGGAGACAGGAACCAGGAAGAAAGCAACTAGGGATACATATTCATTTCCATCTTCTTTGGTACAGCTGTTGATAGCCATGAAGATAAAATGAGCCTATCATGTCTACTGGGGCCCAATTTTTTTCTGTCTCATACACACATACCATTAAATATAAATACAGTTCATTTTGGGTAGTCATTGAAAAATTTCTACTTTCCAGAGGCTCCAACACTGAGCATACATCTACGTGATTAACATTAGCATTGTACAGATGGAGTAAAATTTCTTGTCAATGTTTAACATAGTTTGCTGTTTTCCACATTAAATCCCAAATAAGCACACAAGCATCTATTCTGCATATTGGCACTCCAATGTAGCAAGTCAATCTAAATAAACAGCAGTAAAAATGGTTGCTTATACTCACTGTGAATGTTGGGCAGTCAGAGACATTCAGTTCTTGCAAGTTCCTACAGTGGCCTGAAGCAAATAAGTTATACATCACTAAACTACATATTGCAAATGTTTAAACAGAGTTTTTCTATCCTACATTGAATGCAGTGTATTCATTAGAAAACAAACAAAAGCCTTGGCAAGTAACATGTTCTAAGTATATGGTTTCTTTTCCCAGAAAAATGACTTTTTTGGGCTTCAGAATTAAAATATATAGACATGTTTATTATTGTTTGAGGATTATAGGAGTAAGGGGAAAAGAGAAAAATATTACTGTGGGAAAAACACTATATACTCAGAGCTTTTAGCTTGAAAGCACTTGAAGAAAACCAATCTGGTTTTTTGTGCCTGCTTTTTTATTTTTTTGTTTTCATTTAACATTTTATTATGAAAATTTTCAAACATATACAAAAGTGGAAAGAATTTTACAATAAATAATCTATATAGCCACTGCTTGGATTCTATTTTTTACTGTATTTGCTTTATCATATATCCACCCACTCATTCATCTCTCTATACATTCCTCAATCATCTTATTTTTGTATGCATTTCAAAGTAAGTTGCAGACACTAGTACACTTACCCCAAATACTTCAACATGTATATCATAAATAATTCGGCATATATAATAATAAACAGAATAGTTGACATGATTTTGTTTAGGTCAGACTTATATAAAATTTATAATGAATTGTAAATAGACAAGTGGAAGGTCAGAAAGGCTAACTGCCTAGCTCTGGGACCAGAGGCCAGTGCACAGCTTATAATCGCTCGGGGAAAATGACACAGGTATACAAACAGTTAGATGGCAAAGTGCTTCACAACCAGTTCCCTGCATCTCAGTGGACAGTAAGTAAAACTCCAAATCTGAGACAGAAGAGAAGCAGCTAGGGAGGCTACACAAACCAGTGACTGGGAGGAATGCTTGAGGCAAAGAAAAGGGAAGGCATTCTAGGTGGAGACCCCATGAAGCAGGAAAACTCCAGGCAAGAGGGCGATTCTGGTGTTCAAACTGTCACAATGAATAGAAAACACATTTGCTGCTCATAACCACACAGCCCCACGCTAGTAACAACAGACATGTTAGTAGTTATAAACCCATTTTGAACATTTCTTCCTTTGCCAAGAATGGACTGCATCCTAAGTGATATATGCAAACCAGAAATACTTTCAGAATTTTAAAAAATGAAAACAATTGTTAAAAATCTGCACATCCTGGGAGTCCTCAATAATATTTAATAAGGAGAAAATAGATTTCCCAAGCAATATAAGTTTACAAAATAAATGTTCTTACAGAATACAGTAGTTATTCTGTTTGTTTCATTTTTTTGAGACAGGATCTCACTCTGTCACCCACACTAGAGTGCAAGTGACACCATGTTGGCTCACTGCAGCCTCAACCTCCCAGGCTCAGGCGATCCTTCCACTTCAGCAACCCCCACTCCCATTCCCAAGTAGCTGACACTACAGGTGCATACCACCATGCCTGGCTAATTTTTGTATTTTTTGTAGAGACGGGGTTTCCCCATGCTGCTCAGACTGGTCTCCTGGGCTCAAGAGATCTGCCTGCCTCAGCCTCCCAAAGTGCTGGGATTACAGGCATGAGCCACCGCACCCGGCCAGAATAGTTATTTGAGAGTAATCCATCAGTTCAACAAATACTTAACAAGGAAATATAGCAGTTAACAAAATAGACAAAAATATTTTCCCTTAAGGAGTTTACTTTCTAGTGGGGAGAGACTAACAGTAAACAAAAGAAGTTAAATACCGTATCTACTTTGACAGATGGTGATAAGTGCTATGGAGAAGAAATAAAACAAGAAAAGGGATTGGGAGCACCCAACAAGTGGGAGGAAGTGTGATTTAAAATAGGGCTGAACAGGAAGTTTTCACTGAAAAGGTAACATTTGAGCCAAGACGTGCAGGAGATGACAAGGACAGTGCCATTTACTCCAAGCATCTCTGGAGCCCACACCCAACATGGTTGGTGACTGGGAGACAGAAAAGGATAGGGGGGAAAAAAAAAAAGCTCAGGAAGACAACCATTCAAGTCCTACCCTTGTGTGTGCATCTCAAGGCTGTGTTCTTTTAAAAGAAGGAGAATTCTTTTAATTTCTTAAATCCGATGTGATGATGAACCACAGGCTTCAGTTTCAATCATGCTGAGTCCTAACATTTGTGACTACTTCCCCCGGGGTGGCCACTGTGAAGCATCTTTTGCGCATGAGCCTATTTTATCCTCCCAACAATATTAGGAGGTATCCTTGGTCCCGTTTTACAGATGCTGAAGATGACCTGGGTTGATATACTTAAGCAGGTAAGAGAGCCTTGATTCAAACTCAGGGCATAAACATTCAGGCTCTAACCCAGACAACTAAGAGGGGAAGAAGCTTTCTATGTCACTGTTCTGTGGAACTAGAAGGCCTTTGCCTTAAAAAGTCTGTTCTTATCTGTCAGTAATACAGTGCTTGCAATGGGCCTTAACTTTTAATATATATTTTTTTCTCTTTCAACCTAGGGACTCCACGTACCCCAGCTGGGTCTCATTGTTCCAGAACTGCATTAGTTAAGATTACCCAAACTTGGATTTCAAAGGAATACTTTCATTGTTCCATCTGTAACACGAAGTAATTGGGGCCAGCTGGATGTCAGGATGCGTGTGGTTACCATTGTAATCTTGCTCTGCTTTTGCAAAGCTGCTGAGCTGCGCAAAGCAAGCTCAAGCACTGTGAGAAGCCGAGTGAATCATGGCCGGGCGGGTGGAGGCCGGAGAGACTCCAACCCGGTCAAACGCTATGCACCAAGCCTCCCGTGTGACGTGTACACATATCTCCATGAGAAATACTTAGATTGTCAAGAAAGAAAATTAGTTTATGTGCTGCCTGGTTGGCCTCAGGATTTGCTGCACATGCTGCTAGCAAGAAACAAGATCCGCATATTGAAGAGCAACATGTTTTCCAAGTTTAAAAAGCTGAAAAGCCTGGATCTGCAGCAGAATGAGATCTCTAAAATTGAGAGTGAGGCGTTCTTTGGTTTAAACAAACTCACCACCCTCTTACTGCAGCACAACCAGATCAAAGTCTTGACGGAGGAAGTGTTCATTTATACACCTCTCTTGAGCTACCTGCGTCTTTATGACAACCCCTGGCACTGTACTTGTGAGATAGAAACGCTTATTTCAATGTTGCAGATTCCCAGGAACCGGAATTTGGGGAACTACGCCAAGTGTGAAAGTCCACAAGAACAAAAAAATAAAAAACTGCGGCAGATAAAATCTGAACAGTTGTGTAATGAAGAAGAAAAGGAACAATTGGACCCGAAACCCCAAGTGTCAGGGAGACCTCCAGTCATCAAGCCTGAGGTGGACTCAACTTTTTGCCACAATTATGTATTTCCCATACAAACACTGGACTGCAAAAGGAAAGGTTTGTACTTTTCTTACTTCTTCATTTTCATGAATAACTTGAAATGCTCTTTGAATCTTACAATCCTCCCTACACCCCACCATGTCTTGGAATTCTCGATGTCACTTCCACCAGAAACCTTTCCCCATTGGCAATGGAATTTACCCCAAGTTTTTTTGGGGTCCAGACTCAAGGCAGTTGGTAATTAAAGGACAATGACAAGAGGGAAGGAGGTATCCTCAGTAGGGCAGCCATTTGGGTTCTACCCATTTGCACATCGCAAGCTGTCACTGTAAGGAGTTCCTTTCATCTTAAATCCAATTTAACTTAGGTAGGTAAACCAAGGGGTATGAAAATAAGTACAAATGCCATCTATATAACCTGACTTACACTGATTAAAGTCAAAACATGGTGTGCATCTGTGAGAAGATAACCTCAAAGAGAAAACATCTGCAGAACAGGACTGTGAGAGCACTCTGAAACAAAGTGAAAGTGATGGCGCTTCTGTATTTCTTATCATTTAGTCCCAAGGTTTTAATAAATGTTCCTTTTTTTTTGAGATGGACTGTCGCTCTGTTGCCCGGGCTGGAGTGCAGTGGCACGATCTTGGCTCACTGCAACCTCCACCTCCCGGGTTCAGGCACTTCTCCTACCTCAGCCTCTCAAGTAGCTGATTTTAATAAATGCCTCTTAACGTCCTATATCTTATTTCCAAATTACCCAGAATAAAACAATAAAAATTTAAAGAACTAAATTTAAAATATTTAACCTAACTATGAGACTAAGGAAATCTTTCTAGAATATTACCCACTTCCTGCAAATCATTACTGGGTTTTGCAACCAATGCAATCTTGTGCTAGTATTATGCAGGATTTGCACATGCAAGATAAAGTCATGAGCTAAGAAAACAGATGGGAGATTTCAGTAATGCTCTTGACATGTTAGTGAAGACTGATGTTCTCAAAGTGTGGTCTGGGAACTGCTAATCTACCCTACAATAACGAACCATGTAACAATGTCTATATGTTTCATTTCTGGCATGGTTTAATAACTTATTTGTAATATTAAATTAAAGCCAGATGTCATTAAGTGAGGTTCATATACAGCATGGTATCATTTCTTCCACTTATTTTGGGAAATTTTGCTATGTTTTGTTTCTTTAAGGGCAAGAGAAAGGGAAAGTTCGGAGAGGAGGTCCTGGCTCCTCCCAAGAGAATGTTAGGCAGGAATTTATTAACATTGTCAGGCAACCTGAACCAGAAGTAAATTTGTCCACTTACCAGCAAAGTCATGCTCAAGCCTTGCCCCACCGCCCCACTCCCCCACCCCCCACCCCAACTGTAAAGATGGCACCTGGTTAGATCCCACAGCAGCCATGTGGCACAGGGAGGTTTGCATACCAAGACACCCTGTGAACAGTATATAATTCAGTCCCATAGGAGAGCAGTTACATACAGCGTCATAACCTGGGACATGCCATTCTAGGCTCCAGGTACCCACACACATGCTGTTTACAACTTCCAGGAAGACAGTAACATTCCCATTTACAGATGAGGAAAATGAGGCTCAAAGAGGTTCAGTCACTTGACCATGGGTCTCACAGGTAAGTAGCAAAGCTAAGAAGTGAATCTTGGTCTACCTGAGTCAGAGCCTATGTGCGCTCCACTTCACCCTGCAATCTTCCAGAATTAATCTGAGCATATTCAAACAATCAGCTGCCTCAACAATGCAAGCATTAGGGAATTTCGAAGAGTAAGTAAATGTAGTTTTTCTGTAGCCAGAGTGGGTAGAATTTCCCGGATATTGTTATGCTGAGTCCTTAGTGCTTCATGCTGAAGAGCATGTTTATTAGAATTTCCTTTGTGGTGCTTAGATTGAAAACTGGAATTACGTATTTTTAATACTAATACAAAGCTACTCTCCTAGATTTTAGTTAGAATACTTGATATTGCTGAGGATCTAACCTCAAGCTACAGTGAATTTGTACTTGTATCCGGTGTAAATGAGAAAAGTAAATAGTATTAAGTTTATTAATTATCTGAGAAAAATACCATCTACACAAGATTTAAAACTTCTACAACGAGACTACACTGTGTTCTAAGAAGAGATAACATGTGAGGAAATATCTCTTTTTCACTGCTTTTATGCTCTTGGGCCATTCCCTCCCCCAATGAGCCTATTTCTGCTTTTGTGTTTTTTCCTTTTTTCCCATATTTTTATCTTGAAAAACATCAGCTTATAAAAATATAAGTACATTTTTATTGCTTTCTTTCTTCAACTTATTGTTGTCTAAACACAACCTTCCAGAAATGCCCCATAAATTCATACCCCCTGCTTTAAAAATACACATCATTTACTGAAACACAATATAAATAAGGTTTCATGACATATACACTTAGCATATATAATATTGGGTCATCAAAGAACAACTTAAGTTTCTCCAAGTGTTAATGACTATGTAATTCAGGGCCTATTATTTTAGATTATAAGACGAAGGGTAGGCCAGGTGTGGTGGCTCATGCCTGTAATCCCAGGACTTGGGGAGGCTGAGACAGGCGGGTCACTTGAGGTCAGGAGTTCGAAACCAGCCTGGCCAACAAGTTGAAACCCCATCTCTACTAAAAAAAAAAAAAAAAAAAAAAAAAAAAAAAAAAAAAAATAGCCAGACATTGTAGCGGGCACCTGTAATCCCAGCTACTTGGGAGGCTGGGGCCTGAGAATCGCTTGAACTCAGGAGGCAGAGGTTGCAGTGAGTTGAGATTACGCCACCGCACTCCAGCCTGGGTGAGAGAGCAAGCCTCTGTCTCAAAGGAAAAAAAAAAAAAAATGAAGGGTAGCTTTGTCTTTTAATACTATCAATACAAATGGTTTTCACTATGGTTTATATAAATCTAGTGATTCATTTCATGATTTTTTGTTATATTGCTGTTTTCCATAAATTCAAAGGGAAAAGTCTTGTTTATTAAATTCCCTTTGGTAGTGGCTGCCACAGAGCTATGTGCTTTAGATTGATGATGATAACTGGACTGCAACCTTTGAAAGTGAAAATACACAGAAGTTAAAAATCATGGCTAGAATTCAAGTGTGACAACCTGAGGTTCTCTACAAGTATACCACATACACATGGTCACAAATAGAGAACCTGCATACAGATTCCCCAACTCGGAGTTGAGCCTTGCCCAGCTGACTTGTAATGAGTCAGATGGTGTGTGTAGGGGACCTAATATGTGCCAGTTCAACCACACAGACCTCAATGATCACTATGTATTTTTCCCTTAAATATCTAATGGCAAGAAAAAGAAATAATAGCTTTATTCACTGAGAAACAGGTACTTGCCAAGAAATCCTAGTTTTTCAAAGGGAATAAATGTGAGACTAATTGAAAGGCATATTTATGCCATATTGAGGTAAATGGATTTGCCAAGAATATGTGAAAGTCAGAGTTTTTAAACTGCTGTTACTTTCACATTGACCAGAATAGTTTACCATTTTTAAGGAGTTATTTTCCTTCTAACATCAGATGGGGGAGAGTTATGCAGGTACATTACCCTTAGCTGCCTCCGAAGTTAAGGGCACAATTTTACTACAGCTTAAACAATAGTTAAGAATTTTGTATATGCAATAAACAGGGCCATTTATGTCTCTTTTCTTACTATTACAAGCTTTCAGAGTACTTCTGAGGTGGCTGACAACCAAGAGAGCCTACTAAATGGGGAAACTACCTGGAGAAATTTCCTAATTTCCTCCTCAAAATCAACAAGGTTTGGCTGGAGGAGGAGCAAGCTTGTAAAGGGTAATAATCAAATAAATATGGTATTTGTTGAGGCATTTACCAAGAATTTGGGGTAGCAGTATATATGAAATGTGCATACCACATAGTACCTGAACTAGAAATAAGGGAATTGATCAAATTCTCCTTCTGGTCTGGGGAAATGTATACTTATATACTCTTCATTAAAAGCAAACACTGTGCATCAGTATTTGCAATTCTCATTCAAGTTCTAAGGTAAAAGAAGTAAAGAATTTTTCTATTCATCAACACAGCAGATTGAGATTTTCCTGTGTTTTTCT
Source organism: Chlorocebus sabaeus (assembly GCF_047675955.1). NCBI lineage: Eukaryota > Metazoa > Chordata > Mammalia > Primates > Cercopithecidae > Chlorocebus > Chlorocebus sabaeus. Next base: position 76,114,628 of record NC_132924.1, read on the forward strand.
AAGCCACACTAGGAAAGCCTTTGCTTTGCATTTCCTGGTATTACTTGTGGATGCTATTTTTACCCTGGACTGCTGCTGACAATCCCAAAATGGATTCTGCAGTTTATATTCTTTTTCCAGCACCCACAGATCTGCCACATTGCCTAGGCCGAGTGTCAGAGTGTTCTCATAAACATTTTTTTCTACCCATTTATTTGTGGTTAACCCACTTTAGCTTGCCCTACAATGGTTGCTCTGTCATCCACCCTCATGTCCAGCCCAGCAGATGTGGGTTCAGTAAGCAAGTCCTGATAAACAGGCTGCTTTCTAGAATCTAGGAGGTGCTGACTCTGGTGACAAGGATGACCTACAGGTCTTAATGGCTTTATAGGGCCTTAGTGAAGACTCTGGCTTTCATCACAATGAGATGGGAAGTCACTGGAAGATTCAGCACATGCTAAGGCTTGTTTCATACCGACTTTCTTTGGCTTTAGATACTCCTTACCCCTTTTCTTTAAGAGCTGATTCTTCAATCACACAGATATAACGGTGACCGAGAAAATGGGGGCAAAAAGAGCATAATAACCTAAATATTATTAAATTTCCAGAGTTGAAAAAAGTGCCAAACAACATCCCTCCAGATATTGTTAAACTTGACTTATCATACAATAAAATCAACCAACTTCGACCCAAGGAATTTGAAGATGTTCATGAGCTGAAGAAATTAAACCTCAGCAGCAATGGCATTGAATTCATCGATCCCGGTAAGTTCCCCTGTATAGCCCCTTCAATGGGTGGCAAGTGTTCTGTGATTTTTTTTTTCTATGGCAACACTTATATACAGTAAATTTAGTTTAAAAATAACTGAACTAAACTAAGTAATAAAGTACAAGTTTTAATTAAACATGACACTTATATTAGGAGTTGTTTGGCACTCAGAGAAATATTTGCCAAACTGCTGCTTTATGAAGTATGTAATACCACATATTACTACCATTTATTGTTAGCCCAAATAGTGTGTTATAGAATAGATTTTTAAAGTAATATATGGCAAATGGTCAGTAGTATGCTAAAATGTAGTGATTTTTTTTTTTTTTTTTTTTTTTTGAGATGGAGTCTCGCTTTTGTTGCCCAGGCCAGAGTGCAATGGTACGATCTCAGCTCACTGCAACCTCTGCCTCCTGGGTTCAAGCAATTCTCCTGCCTCAGCCTCCCAAGTAGCTGGGATTACTTACAGGCATGTGCCACCATGCCTAGCTAATTTTGTATTTTTAGTAAAGATGGGGTTTCATCATGTTGGTCAGGCCGGTCTCGAACTCCTGACCTCAGGTGATCTGCCCACCTTGGCTTCTCAAAGTGCTGGGATTACAGGCATGAGTCACCGCACCTGGCCAAATGTAGTGATTTTTATTTATTTATTTATTTTTTTTTGAGAAGAAGTCTCTCTCTGTCGCCCAGGCTGGAGTGCAATGGTGCAATCTAGGCTCACTGCAAGCTCCGCCTCCCGGCTTCATTCTCCCGCCTCAGCCTCCCAAGTAGCTGGGACTACAGGCACCCACCACCATGACCAGCTAATTTTTTTGGATTTTTAGTAGAGACGGGGTTTCACTGTGTTAGCCAGGATGGTCTCGATCTCCTGACCTCGTGATCTGCTTGCCTCGGCCTCCCGAAGTGCTGGGATTACAGGCGTTAGCCACCATGCCCGGACTAAATGTAGTGATTTTTAAAGGGAAATTCAAATTTGGAATTTTCTTCGCTATTCATTAAGCCCCATCTTGTTTAGAATAAATTAGAAACAAACTTCTAAGCACTAAGCTCATAAATTAGGACAAAATATGCTCAAACCAGAGCCAGACATATTATGTCTAGTTCTAGATCAAGACCAATTCTCTTTCCCGTCCTTCAAATCTCTTCTCCATTTGCTAAGCAAAGCCACTGGTGAAAATGAGCTTGGTAAACTAAGTAAACACATCGGATTTGGAAAGAACTGAGAATTACTGCAATATTGACCAGATTTATAACATATATCACACAAGTGCTTTCACTAGGCTACTTCAATTTGAAAAGTTCTAACCATGAAAATGATTATTAAAATTATTAATAATGTAATGTAATGTTATAAACATTTTGAGTACAATTGTTTTCCCTGCTTTTCTTCGTGATAATCTAATAGCATTAATAGATCATTAGAATTTTAACACAATAAAAGTGAAAAATTAGAATGAACATTCTGGAGCCACAAGGGCATATTTTAGAATTAACGTCTTTTTAAAAATTAGAAAATCATAATTTTTTAAAATTTCCCAAGGGACAGCAGTATGCTACACTTACACCTTAGCCTGTTACAGATGATGCTAACTTGGGAGTATGTTTGAACTGTGAAGTCAAAAGCAATTTTCATTTCTCAGTAAATGAGAATACTACAGACACCCTTCCCCCAAATGAAGTAAGCATTATATTAGTGTGCAAGTCAGTCACTGGCAGCCAGTGCTGTGTCCACAAAACCAGGGCACAGGGTAAAGAATCTGGAAGTGGAGACGCTTTCTTGCAAGAAAAACTCATTTCGACCCCCTATGATTCCATCTCCAACCTGACCAATCACCACTCCCCACTTCCCAAGCACCCACCTAGCAAATTATCTTTAAAAACTCTGATGCCTGAATGCTCGGGGAGACTGATTTGAGTAATAATAAAACTCTGGTCTCCCGCACAGCCAGCTCTGCGTGAATTACTTTTTCTCCACTGCAATTCCCGTCTTGATAAATCGACTCTGTCTAGGCAGCGGGCAAGGTGATCCCATTGGGTGGTTACAAACTAAAGAATCTCAGGACAAACAAAAGCTATTCCAAAGGTCCTTGGGCAAGTGTCTGATTTCCTTCTGCTGTCATCTACAAGCAAAGCCGTAGTTTACCAGCTATCAATGCAAACCAAGTTTTAAAGCTGTCTCAAAAAAAAAAAAAAAAAAAAAAGAGAGAGATTACACTAGTTATATGTCCTAAGTTAAATGTATTAAAGTAATGAGTAACGGTTACAACAAAACTAGTATATAAATGAAACTTGAGAAAAATGACAAGACAATGCAAAGAGATAGATAATAGTGCAAAATGGACTTGCCTTGCTTCTACTGATGTTTTTTTCACGTTTTCCATAACTGATACTTTTCATCAGTTGTGGAATTCCCATAATTGCAGGGATTCCTTTTCTGTCCTTAGGATCCCCTGAAGGTCTTTTAATCTTGTTCACCAAATGTGTGCTCCTTGCTGACACAAAATGGTCTCTATCATCAGTGGTGGTACTCTCTTTTCCCTCTTTGTTCAATTCAATCTCAGGAACATATTTTCTACATTAATAAATATTTATTAAGCACCTACCAAATGCCAAGCACTTTCCTGGAACAAAAAGTTCTTTTGAAACAAAAAAGTATCTCAGCAGTTAAAGCAAAATAACCTAAAAAAGTTTTAAAATGCAAGGTCTCCTATATTTCAGGGTCTTTGGGATGAAACCCTACAAGTAGACTTACTTGAATGATTTTTGCTGGTAAGTATACAAATGCAGTGGGAGTCGCCAGACTTGAAAAGACGTGAATAACAATCATATAAAATGCCAGACATTGTTGTGGAAAAGAGAAAGAAGATACCCTAGTAGGGAGTTTTTACCTCCTTTAGAAACAGACGAAAACTAGTTTTCCCAAGTGCCTGAATATATATGGTTTAAGTAACAATATACAACACTTTCAAAATAAAATGTAGGAATGTTTACATATGCTTTTAATCTCAAAGTCTAATGTCTTGAGAAAAGTAAATCTGTGAGATCACTCACTCACAGAATTTTAGCAAATAGAAAAAAATCCAGTATCTTCAGAACACAAGGGCTGATCTTTTGTCCCCTACCCCCAAGACATTGCTTGGTACCAAAATAGAAAGTTATTTTTTTAAGGGGGAATTATGGGTTTTTTCTGAGAACAGATAATATGAAAATAGTTAATAGTAATGGTATGACCACATATTTTCCTAATTCAAAATAAGGACGCTATGCTCTACAAGGGTATTTTAAAACAATAATGAGATAATGTTTGAAATAGAAACAAAATATTTGTATTTCTGGAGTATCTGGCTGGTCCATATCAACTGGAATACAGATGACCCAAGTGTAGACTTCTTTGCTCTTAGAGGGGGAAAAAAGCTTTTTGTTGTTTTATTTTCAGTTATATTTTGTATTGGTTTTAATTATCCAACCTCCAGCAAAATTAAATACATATGGATTCAAAGCTGATAGCTACCATAGTTTGCCAAAATACAACCAGATGTTTTCAAAATGTTGGAAAAAATTGTTTGTTTTGGGATTCTACAGGAATAGAACCCTTCCCCCAACACTGGGAAAAGTTTGTTTTCTAGGCATTTTCAGGGTTACTGATATCCCAGGGAACTGTCAAATCACCACCCAGCACATTTTTCATTTTTATCTGCACTTGTCTTACATGTGAAATATTTTCTTAATTCATTTCTCTTTTTTGTAGCATCTTTTTTTCCCCAAGTATCAAAAAAAAAAAAAAAAAACATGAGCCCAAAATACATTTTTAAAAGCTAACTTAAAACTGAATATTGTATTCTAGTAAAACTAATCAAGGGAAAAGCTTTGAGTAACAATATATTTCACAATTTTGCAGTCAGACACGTTTACAATGGAGAAATATAATTAAAAACAAAACCTTCCTTCAATCCAGAAACTCTCTCCATAAAGGTGGTAATGAAAGAAAACACTTTCATTATTGACTAAGCATTAAACTAGAATGTGATGCATATCACAGGCAATCCACTAAGAGACTGCAAAGACTCTTGCCCCTATGGAACCAGGCAGATAGCCCCCATTACAGGAATCTCGCCCCTATGTAGCCAAGCAGATACCACCCATTACATACACGTTTTCAGGACAAACAATAATGAGTCCGTAAGGAAGATTTGACAACACCTTTTGTCACACAAAATTCATCCTAACTTTACCTGATAAATGGGGTGACCATCTGTGTTAGCTTATTGGCCTTATTCAGAGAAAAATAAATTTCTGTCTGCATGACAGGAGGTAGTTTTTCAACCGGAAGCAAGTTCTCGCCAAAGTTAGGACCCCACCCTCCCACCAGAGCTGGGAGATGGAGGTACCATCTTCCTAGATGTTTACATTTCAAAGAGATAGCTCCCAGGTCCTTGAAAAAGGCATTCTTGCATCATAAAGGTGACAAAAAGCCTATCTGGTCTTCAAAAGGATTTAAAGACATTTCAAAGGGAGGAGAAAGTACTTATAGTTAAAAGTTTTCTAGAGTAAAAGCTCTGGGAAAAAGAAGGGAAGAGAAATCTCTTTATTTTCAAAGGGGAAAATTAAGCCTCTTTTTAAAACTTGTATTTGTCCTTTTGATATACCATACAGTGATTAACTCAATTACTCAGGCTCAATAAATATTTTCTGTTTCCAGCTGCTTTTTTAGGGCTCACACATTTAGAAGAATTAGATTTATCAAACAACAGTCTGCAAAACTTTGACTATGGTGTATTAGAAGACTTGTATTTTTTGAAACTCTTGTGGCTCAGAGATAACCCTTGGAGATGTGACTACAACATTCACTACCTCTACTACTGGTTAAAGCACCACTACAATGTCCATTTTAATGGCCTGGAATGCAAAACGCCTGAAGAATACAAAGGGTGGTCTGTGGGAAAATATATTAGAAGTTACTATGAAGAATGCCCCAAAGACAAGTTACCAGCATATCCTGAGTCATTTGACCAGGACACAGAAGATGATGAATGGGAAAAAAAACATAGAGATCACACCGCAAAGAAGCAAAGCGTAATAATTACTATAGTGGGATAAGATAGAAATTGTTCTCATTGCAATTAGTTTTGTATTTTCTATACTGGTGTTAGAAAACATATGTTTACATTTTGATTAACTGTGTTGCCTATTTATGCAGGGTAATCCAGCTAAAGGAAGCTTTCTTTAATTATGCTAAGTATTATTGTGACTATTATAGTAATCAAGGGAATTGTCATCCTGTTTGCCTGTCCATTTGTGGAACAGCATCTGGTGATATGCAATTCCACACTGGTAACCTGAAGCAGTTGGGTCCTAATGATGGCATTAAACTTTCATAATGTCCTGTATAAATGTTTTTACTGCTTTTTGGAAATAAAGAAAAAAAAACTTGGTTCATTTTTACATGCCTTTCAATAGCTGTTTGTGCATACCTATGTAGCAGGACGAGCCGCAGACAAAACTCCTCAGACACCGAGTTAAAGAAGGAAGGGGTTTATTCAGCCAGGGGCATCAGCAAGACTCCTGTCTCAAGAGCCAGGCTCGCCAAGTGAGCAATTCCTGTCCCTTTTAAGGGCTCACAACTCTAAGGGGGTGCATGTGAGAGGGTCACGATTGATTGAGCAAGCAGGGGGTACATGACTGGGGGCTGCATGCACTGGTAATTAGATCGGAACAAAACAAGATAGGGATTTTCACAGTGCATTTCTATACAATGTCTGTAATCTATAGATAACAGAACCAGTTAGTTCAGGGGTCGATCTTTAACTACCAGGCCCAGGGTGCAGCGCCAGGCTGTCTGCCTGTGGATTTCATTTCTGCCTTTTAGTTTTTACTTCTTTCTTTGGAGGCAGAAACTGGGTATAAGATGATATGAGGGGTGGTCTCCTTCCTTATTCCCCCCTTTTGAGACTTTCACTCATTTTATTAGTGGGAGTTCTCACTTTCATTTTCACTACCCATGTCTTTTTGCAAGACAGATCGATAGTGATTCACATAGTACACTTGTGCTGAAGCATTTTGGTGAACTAAGGTAGCGATGAAGCTTTTTATCATTTGAAGAAGTACAGGTAGCAAACAAGGGAGCAGTAGGCAGGTTCCTATTATTATTATAGCTCCTATTATAAGAGTTTTAAATCCTCGTAGCGCTGGGAACCATTTTCCAAACATGGCCCCAGGATCAAATTCATGCCACACTTGCACGGGCACATGTGCCAGTTTTGTCATATCTCTAACTATGTCTTTAACTACTTGCCCTCGATTATCTATGTGTAGGCAGCAATTAGTAAGGTTAAATGTCCTACAGACCTCTCTTTCAGCTGCTAGCAAGTAGTCAAGAGCTAATCTATTTTGATAGATACCATTTTTCATCGAGTTTCTTGCCAGGACAGAATAGTCAAGGCTCTGCCGGTTTTATTAGTGATTATTTTTAATACAGCTTGTAACCGTATGATTCAGTTGATCATGTAAATGGGGGTCTGGTATCCCCATGAGCCGTCTTGTGCCTAAGTAGCAGGCCCATAATATTGTATGATTCTCTCAGAGGGTCATTTATTATTTTTTCAATTTCCTATAGCTATGCTTCTCTTTTCGTGGGGAGCATAGACAGGGAAGCCCAGGAGTTCACCTGTTTTTATGGGCAGTAGGAAGAACGATGGTTTAATAGTGCCAATAGCACAACTACTTGTCCGCTGGTCAGGCAGCTTAGCATAGACTCTATGTCCACATATCCAGCATGGCCCATTGGGGGCCGTCCAGTCCTGGGATTCTGGGTGGGCCTAAACGGTCTGCAACTATGGAAATTTACTGAATGGATTTTTCTCTGTGTGGTTTGAACTCCACCATGTAGTCTTTCTACAGGAAGGGTGAAGTCCTTCTCCACTCTTGCTATACAGTATTGTCTAATGATTGAGGCTTTTAGGACCTAGAAGTGATTAGGGTGATTCTTTTGGGCCAGAAAATTCATCAGGAACTGGGTCCGTAGGTACTAATTCTCGGGCTTCCTATCTCCTATTACAGTTCCTCCACTTATATAACATGAAGTGACACTGAGAGACTGGGCTACGTGCTCGGCTAATTGCAAAAACAAATTTCTTGTTTTTCATGGAATTTCTGGTACTGGCGCTTTTATCATAAAAGCTTTGAAATACTGGCTCAGGAGAGTGTTTATAAACTTTGATTCAAACCACGATATTTACTCGAGGATCCAGCCCAGCCCCATTGATTGCTAAGGTCACACGTTCCTCTTTTTTCCAATGAGGATCTAGGGGATTGGTTATTACTAGCTCTAAGGGGTTACATTGTCCCTTAGTATAGGAAGGGCCATTTTTTCCTTTCTGAAGGTGGACTGGATCCTTTTCATTTTTTTATCCAAGTGGCCTAAATGACACAAGACCAGTATTTACATTTATTTCCACATAGTCCTAATTTATGACAGATGTACTTATTTTCTATCAGATAGCCTCTTTTCTAATTAAGAAAACTACACCTTATTTCTAACTTATTACTATTAATGACAGCACAGGCATCAAATTTTAAGGTGACTTGTTTGGGCAGCCTTTTTCTTTTTCTGTTTTGGCTAACACTTTACTCGTATCGCTTATGAGGCCCTACCAGTCTTCAGTTCTTAATCTTATTTTAAAAACTGTGGTCATGGGAGGCTCAGATGGGTCATAATACACATCAGGTTGGTCATTTCCTGGGCTACATACCTTGTACAGAATAACATTACACAAACAAGTTCTTTTTAGAGTTCCAGTACACTTATAATAACCATAAACTAATAGGACCGTAGCAACCTTTTGTCCTACTTGATGTATACACTGGGAACAGCTCTCAGTCTGAAGAAGGTCAGTTGAAATCCTTACTGTACAAGTCCAAATTTTAAGGAAAATGAGTCCCACGATGAGTTTCCTCATGCTTTGGCTGTGCGTGGACCAGTCGGTTTCCGGGTGTGACTGGGGTAGGGCTTGTCGTCTTCTTCAGAGTCACTTTGCAGGGGTTGGCGAAGCTGCTCCCATCCACGTACTGCTCACAGTCTACTGATGTTTAAGGAGGTCTCGGAGGTCGGGCCTGCTAGAATAAACTGAGTCTAACACCTCTACACAGTAATGTTCAACTGGGCTCTCTGATACCGGGAGCAAAGTAGTAGGGTTTAGGGTGTTGTAAACTTCAATAGTTATGTGGGGATTTTCACATAGCACGCTTTGGTGCTTGGTTAATCTAGCATTTGTTAACCAATGATGTCCTTTGGTATTTATTAAAGTTACCACAGCATGGGGGGTCTTTATATTCAGGTTTTGCCTAAGGGTTAGTTTATCTGCTTCTTGTGCTAACAGGGCCGTTGCTGCTAGGGCCCTTAGACCAGGGCGCCAGACTTTGGAAACCCTGTCTGGTTGTTTTGAGAGATAGGCCACTGGCCTTGGCCAGGGCCCCACAGTCTGGGTTAAAAGTCCAACTGTCATTTTTTCCCTTTCTGACATATAGAGTATAAAGAGTTTTGTTAGGTCAGGTAGCTTCAGGGCTGGGGCCGACATGAGTTTTTCTTTTAACGCATGAAAAGCTCGTTGCTGTTGATTGTAATAGATGTAGTTTATCTAATCTACATTTTTACTAACTGTCACCCACCAAAATATTGACTCAAATCCTGCAGCTATTTGATTTTAAGCTTTAAATTGATCTGGTATTCCTAGTGGGACTCCAATTGCGTCTAAATAGACATGAGAGTCGGGAGACCCATAAGGGACTTCTCTCACTTTACGATGTCTTATTTTTTTCCCTTCTGGTTGATGAAATGCCAGGGTGAAAGGGATAGCCAACTGTACTAAAGTACAAGTACCACTCCAGTTATTCAGTAGAGTGCCTGTAAATGTCCACCACCATACCACCACACATCCGCTCAGGGATGAACAAAGGCTGACTGATTGATAAGCTCCTGAAAATTCTTAAGCTCACTGCATCCTTTCAGGTCTCCAAAGAAGGCTAAGTTTCCTCCCTGTCGTGAGACACATGAAGTGAACGTAGTGTTGGGAGACAGAGGCTGGATGGCCCTCGGGGGCTGACCCGCAGGGTGCCAGACTTTGGGATGTAACAGAGAGAGCTTCGCAGGACTTATTACTCCAGGCTGTAGAATCCGGGAAAAGAGCTACTATGCAACCCACACCTGGTCGACTGGAGGACCACCTTAGTGGAAAGGGGACAATCTGGGCCTCTGGCCTGCCATGTGCACATGCATAACAATTGCTTTTGTTTAACATGCAGATGGAATATTTGATACATTTTAACCAGGCATCTGCATCTTGGTATCCTGTCTTAATTGCTAAAGTTTGTTTTAAGTCTTTAACTTCTATGCTCCTCTAGTAAAATGAATGTATGGTTTTAGGAAATAACAAAAACTGGTTGGGGCAGTACATCCTTGCTCTTTAGTGGTCCACAAAACGCTGGACCAACTATGGCATGAAAGCTCTACATCAGGGGGCAAGACTCCTGGTTGGCACTAGGGTCTTTATCGAAATCTCCCCAGATTAAATAGTCCTTGTTTACTAATGCCCAGTCTGAGGACAGCAGGAGGGACAGAAGTACTTTTCTGAAGTAGAGAGCTGTCTTTGACTTGGCAAGTCCCCACAGGGTATAACAAGGCAAGCATTAAATGCAATAGTTTGAGGAAAAATCGACTTGGTTATGTTAATAACCAGATGGTCAGCAATAGAACGAGGAAAGAAGAAAAAGTAATAGAATAGATGAAAAGAGTTAAATTTTTCTTAGCTTTAGTTTGGTAGGGTTTTCCCTTGGGACTATGGCCCACAACTCTGGAGGAGGTGGTGCTTTCTTGACTCGGGTGTGATGAATCCATCCTCCTTTTTTTTTTTTTTTTTTTTTTTGCTGTACGAACAGCAGTCTTGGTGGTTAGCAGCACAAGGTAGGGTCCTTCCCAGGCTGGCTCGAGTTTTTCTTCTTTCCACCTTTCAATGAGAACATGATCTTCAGGCTGGTGCTGGTTTACCGGAAATTCTAGGGGTGGTACATGTGCTAAAAGACTTTTAGTTTTTTGCTTTTTTTTTTTGCGAGAAAAGAAAGTGGAAGATAAACTAAGTATATAATTTTTAAGAAACTGACCTTTTGTTTTAAATGTGGGGACCTTGGCAGTGGACTTTATACTCCTTAGTGCCTTTTTAGTGAGAAATTTCCTTTAGCACCTATTTTTATTAGTTTTTAAACCAAAGAAAGCCAAATACCATTTTACATCTAACAATGCTTCTCATATGATTTTTATACCAGATAAGCTAAATTTTATCTTTATATTAGTGTGTTATTAATGTTAAACCTAATTTTAATAAAATCTTGCAGACATATTTATCTAATTTTTAATGTTTGACCATAAGGTAAGATTTCATAGACTCTTTTTAACCTTCTATAATTTTTGCTAAAGAGCAGGTTGGTGCTTTAAGAAAAACCTGTTATGCTTTTACTTTAATGTCCAGTTCACAGAAAAACTGGATGATACTTGTTTAACTTTAGCTAATATGTTTACACACAGAATTTTCTTTATAATTAATGTTTTAAAACTTGCTTAAACCTTCAAAACAATAATTTTTTAAAACTTTTTAATGTAGGTAAAAATGTACATTCTTATGCCTCTTAATAATCCTTTTACCAAAAGTATATTTTACTTTTCTTATACACCTTGCACATAAACTATTTTTTTTTTCCCAATAGTTTTACATTCAGGAGGCCTAGTTACTTTTAAATTATACAACATTTTTTTCATACATTTTTTTAACACACTTTTTTTATAACCTTTTTTTTTTCTTTCATGACTTTTACAGGCAATTTTTCAACATGCCTCAACTTTCTGACTTATTACAAAAGTTTCTTTTTTTAAACAACCAGTTAATTTATTTCAGGACAAAAATTTACCATGTAATACTCTTTCTATATAAATTCCGCCCCCCTCCTTTTTTTTTCATTTTTTTTTTTTTTCCTTAGGATACTTCTGAACTGGTGAGGTGTGCTCACAATGAGGTTTCCTCTAAAAGTTATTTATTTATTTTTACCTTTTTTTTTTTGTTAGCAAAGCAGTTGCCGCTACAGATTGAATGCATTTGGGCCATCCGTGGGTTATTGGGTAAAGGATTTTTGATAGGAAGGTCTCAGTGCTTTCGGATACGCCCTTGTTTACACTGACAACAAAGTGGTACTGGAGTTTTATAGGGTTACGAGAATGCCTTCAATTATCAATTATAGGTTTTAAATTTACCTTGGCTTTTAAAGAAATAGGGTACACTTTTTTTCCTTCTCTCTCTTTCTCTCTTTCTCTCTTTGACTTTGTCTCTCTCTGATTTTCCTTTTGCCTCTGTCTCTTCTCTCTCTCTGCCTCTCTCTTTCTCTCTTTGACTTTGTCTCTCTCTGATTTTCCTTTTGCCTCTGTCTCTTCTCTCTCTCTGCCTCTCTCTTTCTCTGTCTCTGTCTCTCTCTCTCCCCTTGACTCACTCTTTGTTTCTTCCTCTCTGTCTCTTCCTCTCTCTTTGCCTCTTGTCCTCTCTGTATCTTTCCTTTCTCTCTCTCTGCTGGTCTTTCCTTGCCTCTGCCTGCCGCTTATGCTGCTGTTCTCTCAACCACTGTGTGTTGGGGGCGGGGGGTCTAAAACCAGCTGGTCTGGGTTCCCTGGCTTACAGGTTACCTTGTGCCATACCTTTGAAACAAGGGGCCTGTCCAGGCTTCCTTCTAATGGCCAACCTACCTCTAATGCTGGTCAGTCTATCTTACACAAAGTTTTAAGTTTTCCTGGTGTCATAGTACTACATAGTCTCCCTTAAATCCTTTTTTTGAAATTTTTCAACATAGTTCCTAGTAGGGTGGGCTTATTTGTGCCAAACCTATGCTTCTTCTAGACAAAACACCACGCTCACACCACACGCACACCACAAAACAAAGAACGGGTAAAAAGGGCACACACACACTTTTGCAGTTTGCACCAAACCAAAACCAAAACCAAAATCAGAGTATCCAGAAATCCAAGCCAGGTCAAAACCAAAACCAAAGTATCAAGCAATCCAAGTCAAGTCAAAAACAAAAACCAAAGTGCCCAGTATAGGCACACCGTGGGTGATCAGGCTATGCTTCCACTCAAATGGAGTAGGCAAGTTCCCAAGACCAATCCTGTCAAGCAATTCAAACCAAGTCAAAACCAAAACCAAAACCAAAGTGCTGATAAAGGCACGCCATGGGTGATCAGGCCATGCTTCCACTCAAATGGAGTGGGCAAGTTTCAAAGACTGGTCTTACCAAGTTTTAGATGTCCAGACTCCAAGTGCTCATTCCTTCCCGGCGTTCAGCCACTGTGTTGATCCTCCACGGGGGCCTGCCACACACTGTTCTGGCAAGGCGTCCCACCGGGGAAAATGCCTACCTGGGAGCGCTCTCAGGATCCGCATAGCTCGGGCTGGTCGGAGTCCCCCACAGGGATGTTCCACAGGGCAGGCTTAAGCCGCCTAATGAGCTGCCTCAACCATCCGCCATTCACCTTGCTTCCTGGTCAGGGAACCAAGAAATGTAGCAGGACAAGCCACAGACAAAACTCCTCAGACACCGAGTTAAAGGAAGGAAGGGGTTTATTCACCAGGGGCATCAGCAAGACTCCTGTCTCAAGAGCTGAGCTCCCCAAGTGAGCAATTTCTGTCCCTTTTAAGGGCTTATAACTCTAAGGGGGTGCGTGTGAGAGGGTCACGATTGATTGAGCAAGCAGGGGGTACATGACTGGGGGCTGCACGCACTGGTAATTAGATCAGAACAAAACAAGATAGGGATTTTCACAGTGCATTTCTATACAATGTCTGTAATCTATAGATAACATAACCGATTAGGTCAGGGGTCGATCTTTAACTACCAGGCCCAGGGTGCAGCGCCAGGCTGTCTGCCTGTGGATTTCATTTCTGCCTTTTAGTTTTTACTTCTTTCTTTGGAGGCAGAAATTGGGCATAAGATGATATGAGGAGTGGTCTCCTCCCTTACCTAAAGATGATCAAAATGATTTTATACAAATGCTGCTATAATAAAATGTCATTCCCCACCCCTCTACTTTTTTTCAGTAAGTCATCTTATACATTAAATAAATTTCCATTTCTGATTTATGTGCATTCCAAAATCAGGTCCTGATACATCCAAATTCTCAACCGCTCTTCACTGATCCTTGCAAAACACTGTCAAGCTAGACCTGAAATAGAACTGTCACAAACAGTAAGTAGAGAATGCAAGAATTACGTTGGAAGCTGGTTGGAAGCTAGGACCCTGATTAACAGCTGTAGATGGTGTGAAGCACGAGCCCTGAAGAGGTATAAACACTGGTGAATGTGGAAACACCATTTTTGTTTCTTTTTGTTTTTGTTTTGAGCGGGGTTCACACTGGGAATCCACCTGTCCATGAGAAAGGGCCCTTCCTGCTAAGCTAATATGTCAAGGACCATAAAATAAAGAATGAAATTAGGATTTGGGTGCAGTATTTGGGATGAGGCCAGAATAAAATATAGGAAATAATATGAGGCCACTGAGGGAGGAGGTGGTGCCCAAAAGAAGCCCCGTGATGTGGGTTTGCAGGTTAAAATGAGCTCACCTAGAGAACTAGATCACCAGCAAAAGAGGAAATCAGTGGAGGATTTTAGACCCTGATCCCATCAGTTTGCATTTAGACAGTCATATTCTACAAAGAGAAAAATAAAGTGAAAAGAAATATACACAAGTCCTTAGTGAGATACTACTTTTTCCTCTTAATATACAATTTCCTTTCATGCTGAGTTGAATACGTTTTCATTTCTTCTATCAAGGTATTCCTACAAAGTTTAGCAAATAACCACCTTATTTGATATTTGCACAAACTCCCAAAGCATGGAAGATGGTATATAACAAATAGTATTAGGCACTTTTTTTTTTTTTTTCTGAGATGGGAGTCCTGCTCTGTTGTCCAGGCTGGAGTGTAGTGGTCCAATCTCAGCTAGCTGCAACCTATGTCTCCCAGGTTCAAGCGATTCTCCTGCCTCAACCTCCCGAGTAGCTGGCATTACAGGTGCTCACCATCATGCCTGGCTAATTTTTGTATTTTTAGTAGAGACAAGGTTTCACCATGTTGGTCAGGCTGGTCTTGAACTCCTGACTTCAACTGATCCACCGACCTCACCCTCCCAAAGTGCTGGGATTACAGGCGTAAGCCCCACACTCAGCCACACATTTTTAAAGCACATGCTACATGCCAGACACTGTGCTAAGAGCTTCACATATTCCACTTCTAATTCTCACAAAATCCCTCTGAGGTAGGTAATACTGTCTGCCTTTTATAGATGAGGAATCACGGTGGAGAGTTGAGGTAACTTGGACAAAATCACACAGCTGGAAAGTGGCAGGGCCAGGATTGAGATCTGCCTAAGCCCTTTCTGCTATGCAGAGCTGCACAGTATTGTAAAAGTTACCCTTGTCTGTGGCTGTCTGGCACCAGAACTTCCAGAACTAAACCCCAAAGAGGAGCAGGTACCAGGAAAGTGGGGGAGCACTCATGAGGGCAGTTGGCAGGAGAAAGTCTTTTGTCCAAGACATTTAGATCTGTATTTATATACAGGAAACAAAGAGACTGGGAAGCCGGAAGAACTGTCAGAGCTAATGCTTCAGTAAATAACTATGGATTGTGAGGTTCTATTTTTATTTTATTTTATTTATTTATTTATTTATTTTTTGAGACAGAGTTTCGCTCTGTCATCCAGTCTGGAATGCAGTGGTGCAATCTTGGCTCACTGTAGCCTTCGCCTCCCGGATTCAAGCGATTCTCCTGCCTCAGCCTCCCAAGTAGCTAGGATTACAGGCGCCTGCTACCACACCCAGATAATTTTTGTATTTTTAGTAGAGATGGGGGTTTTGCCATGTTGGCCAGGCTGGTCTCGAACTCTTGACTTCAGGTGTTCTGCTCACCTCAGCCTTCCAAAGTTCTGGGATTACAGGCGTAAGCCACTGAGCCTGGACTGGATTGTGAGGTTCTAACCACTCTGCCCAGTGGTTTGGGTCAGAGGTGGGGACTTAGAGACATTACTTCTTCATGCAAATCCCTACATTGTTCACTATGAGGCATGAAAGCCAGCTATTACATTTCAAACGTTACCAGAGAGATGTAACAAGTTCATTTATTTACAAATTCATTTATTATTGTTCATGAGCATCAGAGTGGAATTTTAAGGACATAGGAGCTGAAAGAGCCAAGATTTGATGATGGAAAAAGCCTGGTGTGACAAGAGAATCATATTGGAGGCAAGAGGATTCTGGAATGAAATGAGATGAAACCTGATTCAGAGAAAGGGCCCAAGTTGTTCTCTGGTATAATTTTTAGAGGCTAGTTAGGGATTTTATTGGTTGATTTTTATATTCAATTTAATCCCCAGGGATGTATTTGGAAATAAAGCTCCTGAACACATCAAAACAGAAATTAATCCAGGACATCCAAAAGTAAGTCAGTAGGCATTCCTAACATCTCTCAGGGTCAAGACCAAAGTGGATTTTCAAACCTTAAGATTTGCCCCTTTTCTACATCGGAGTTAAACTTTTTCAGGGAAGTGTAGTTGACTCATGATGGAATGAACAATTAGACACTTCCTCTTCCACCAATTTCTTACTTGACAGTTACTCTAGTAACTTGCCTTTGGATGTCTCTTTTTTACGACAGACAATACAAGTTCATAAGGTTACAAAAATCAGTATATTTTATGGTAGTAAAAATTACTACTGTCCTGAGATATACATATTTGAATGTATGTATCACTTGGGTATTTGGATAAGTTAAAAACAAAACAACCTTTCCTAGTCGTAAGATTCTCTGATTTTTCTGAAGTAAACAAGATTTACTATAAACGGAGTCCTCCTGAGTCCTGAGTTGGCTGTGACCTAATGCCTAGTTACTTGAAAAAGATACTCAACTTTAAGTAGCACTGCTTTTCATTCATTCACCATTCCATCCTCTGGAGCCTATACCCTGGATCAATTCATGTCTGTTTCTGAGAAATCTTGAGTCTCCTGCTCCGGCAAATTGGCAAATCGAAGGGATTCAGTAATGAGGATCTGTTTTTTTTATGAGTCGGAGTCTCCCTCTGTCACCCAGGCAGGAGTGCAATGGCACCATCTTGGCTCACCACAACCTCTGCCTCCCGGGTTCAAGTGATTCTCCTGCCTCAGTCTCCCAGGTAGCTGGGATTATAGGCACCCGCCAACACGCCTGGCTAAATTTTACATTTTTAGTAGAGACAGAGTTTCACCATGTTGGCCAAGCTGGTCTCAAACTCCTGACCTCAAATGATCCGCCCACCTCGGCTTCCCAAAGTGCTGGGATTATAGGACCACCATGCCTGGCCAATAATGAGGATCTACTTGTCTAAATTCTGTAAGTCTGTGCCCTCATCTGCCTTTTAAGGATTTTTTTTTTTGGACACGGAGTCTCACACTGTCGCCCAGGCTGGAGTGCAGTGGCGCTGTCTTGGCTCACTACAACCTCTACCTCTCGGGTTCAAGCAATTCTCCTGCCTCAGTTTCCCGAGTAGCTGGGACTATAGGCACCCGCCACCACGCACAGCTAATTTTTTGTATTTTTAGTAGAGACGGGGTTTCACCGTGTTAGCCAGGATGGTCTCGATCTCTTGACCTCGTGATCCGCCTGCCTCGGCCTCCCAAAGTGCTGGGATTACAGGTATGAGCCACCACGCCCAGCCTTTTTTTTTTTTTTTTTTTTTTGACACAGTCTTGCTCTGTCACCCAAGTTGAAATGCAGTGGCATGATCTTGGCACACTGTAACCTCCACCTCATGGGTTCAAGCAATTCTCATGTCTCAGCCGCCCAAGTAGCTGGAACCACAGTCGCACGTCACCACACCTGGCTAATTTTTGTATTTTTAGTAAAGACAAGGTCTCGTCATGTTGGCCAGGCTGGGCTCAAACTCCTGGCCTCAAGTGATCCACGTGCCTTGGCACTGTGCCCTGCCTTAAATATTTTAAGGTAACATTCTACAGTTAATTTTCTAAAATTTTACTGGTATAAGGATTACAACTGTTGTGTTCAGTCAGCCAAACAGCCCAAAAGAGCAGCCAATATTTATCTTCAATCCAACTGTCAGAAAACCAATCTTCCCAGAAATGTGTGTAATTCTCCACACACCAATAGATGAACTGATCTTAGCTGGGGTAGGGGGTGGGGGTGGGGCAGGAGAAACAATAGAAAAACTAAAACATCTCTGAAAAAAAATTCTTTTATTTCAATTTCAAGGGTACATGTATTAGGTTTGTTATATAGGTAAACTCATGTCACGGGGGTTTGTTGTATAGATTATTTAGTCACCCAGGTATTAAGCCTAGTATGTGTTAGTTATTTTTGCTGATCCTCCCCCTCCTCCACCCTCCACCCTCCAGTAAGCCCCAGTGTCCATCATTCCCCTCTATGTGTCCATGTGTTAAGAATGGTTTTTATCTTTGATACACTCAAGTTTGCTGGAATTAAAATGGGTTTGATTAAATAATTTTCAGTAAATAATTTTCAGTAAATTAAAAATATTACCAAGTTAAGACAGACATTACCTTTGCTTCCTTAAAAAAGATCAAGGTCTACTTAGGCTTGAATGCTCAGTTGTTTCTGTGATGAAGACAATGGTACTAAGAAGTACACTTCCAGATAAATGCTATGTGAAATATATTTTAGACACAAAATATTAAAAATTTAAACAAAGAAAATGTTTACAGGCTATCTTGACCTCAGATACATATATCAACATATATATCTTATGTATGGTGGTTAAAACCTCACAATCCAGGCTGGGCATGGTGGCTCATACCTGTAATCCCACCACTTCAGAAGGCTGAGGCAGGCAAATCACTTGATGTCAGGAGTTCAAGACCAGCCTGGCCAACATGGCGAAATCCCATCTCTACTAAAAGTCCAAAAATTAGCCAGGCATGCTGGTGCATACCTGTAATCCCAGCTACTCAGGAGATTGAGGCATGAGAATTGCTTGAACTAGGGAGGTGTGGTTGCAGTGAACCAAGATTGCACCATAGTACTCCAGCCTGGGCGAACGAGCAAGTCTCTGCCTCAAAACAAAAACAAAAACAAAACAATAAGAAAACAACCTGGTTAAAAATGGGCCAAAGACCTTAACAGACACCTCACCAGAAAGATAGAAGCATATGAGAAGATGCTCCATAACAAATGTCATCAGGGAAATGTAAATTAGAACAGTAATGAGATACCCCCACACGCCTATTAGGATGGCCAAAATCCAGAACAGTGACAGCACCAAATGCTGATGAGGATATAGAGCAACAGGAATTCCCATTCATTGCTGATGAGAATGTGGAGCAAGAGGAACTCTCATTCATTGCTGATGAGAATGCAAAATGGTACAGTCAACTTTGGAAGACAGTTTGGCACTTTCTTACAAAACAGCACATACCCTTACCATACAATCCAGCAATCATGTTCTTTGGTATCTACCCAAAGGAGTTGAAAGCTTCTGTCTATACAAAAACCTGCACACAAATGTTTATAACAACTTTATTCATATTTGCTCAAACTTGGAAACAACCAAGATGTCTTTCAATAGGTAAGTTAATAAATTGGTGATACATTCAGACAATGGAATATTATTCAGCACTAAAAAAATGATCTATCAAGCCGTGAAAAGATATAAAAGACATTTAAGTGCACACATAAGTGAAGGAAGCCCATCTGAAAAGGCTACATACTGTATGATTCCAACTATATGACATTCCAGAAAAGGCAAAACTATATAGACAATAAAAAGATTGGTGGTTGTCAGGAACTAGCAGGGTGAGGGGGGATGACCAGGCAGAGCACAGAGGATTCCTAAAGGAATGAAACTACTCAGCACAATATTATAATGGCGAACACAAATATCACTGTAAATTTGTCCAAAGTCATACAATATACAACACTAAGAGTGAACCCTATATAAAGTATGGACTTTGGGTGATAATGATGTGTAAATATAGCTTCACCAACTGTAACAAGTGTGTCATTCTTGTTGGTAATGTTGATAGTGGGGAGGCAATGTATGTGTCGGGGAAGGAGGTATATGGGAAATCTCTATACCTTTTGCTCAATTTTGCTGAGAACCTGAAATTTCTCTTAAGAATAAAGTTTATGGCTGGGCACAGTAGCTCACACCTGTAATCCTAGCAGTTTGAGAGGCCAAGGCGGGTAGATCACCTGAGGTCAGGAGATCGAGAGCAGCCTGGCCAACATGGTGAAACCCCGTCTCTACTAGCAGAGGTTGCAGTGAGCCAAGATCAAGCCACTGCACTCCAGCCTGGGCAACAGAGCAAGACTCCATCTCTAAATAAATAAATAAATAAATAAATAAATAAATAAATAAATATATGTTAATTTAAAAAAAGAGAAGAAAAGAAAAGAAAGTTCTTAAATCAATAACCTAACTTTTAACCTGAAGAAACTAGCAAAGAAGAGCAAACAAAACCCAAGTCAACCAAAATAATAAAGACTGAAGTGGACTGGGTGCAGTGGCTCACACCTGTAATCCTAGCATTTTGGGAGACTGAGGCAGGAGGATCTCTTGAGTTCAGGAGTTCAAGACCAGCCTGGGTAACACAGTCAGATCCCGTCTCTACAAAAATTTTTTTTTAATTAGCCAGGTGTGGCCACCCGTAGTCCTAGCTACTTAGGTGGGAGGTGGAAGGATCACTTAAGGCCAATAGGTTGAGGCTTCAGTAAGCTGTGATCATGCCAGTGTACTCCAGCATGGTTCACCAAAAAAAAAAAAAAAAAAAAAAAAAAAAAAAAAATTGGAGTGGAGATAAGAAAAACAGAAAATAGAAAATAGAGAATTAACAAAAACAAGGTTTTTTTGAATATCCATATTTATAGTAGTATTATTTGCAATGCCTAAATGACTGAAGCAACTTTAGTGTCTATTATTGGAAGAATGGATAAACAAAATGTGGTATATACATAAAATAAAATATTATTTACCCTTAAAAAGGAAATTCTGACACATGCTAAAAGGAGTAAACCCTGATGATACTGTGCTAAGTGAAGTAAGCTAGGCACAAAAGAACAATTATTGTTTGATTCCACTTATATGAGGCACCTAGAGTCATCAAATCCATAGAGATGGAAAGTAGAAAGGTGATTGCCAGGACCTAGGAGGAGGGAGAAAAGAGGATTTAGTACTTAATGGGTACAAACTATCAGTTTTGTGAGCTGAAAAAGTTCTGGAGATGCATCAGTGATGATGGTTGCACAAGGACGTGAATATACTTAATGCTACAGAACTGTACACATAAAAGTGGTAAAATGGTAATTTTTATGTTATATATTTTTTACAACAATGAAAAAAGAACCAAACAGTTGGTTGAAACAATCAACAAAATTTGCAAACCTTTACCTAGACTGACCAGGAAAACAAAAAGAAAGACTAATATTATTAAAATTAGAAATGAAAGTGGGTACATTAGTACTGACTTTACAGAAGTAAAAAGGATCATAAGAGTATATTATGAACTGTTGTACCCCAACAAATTAGATAAACTACATGGAACTGACAAATTCCTAGAAACACATGAACTACCAAAACTGACTCGAGAAGAAACAGAAAATCTAAATAGCACTATAATAAGTAAAAATACTAAATCAGCAATCAAAAAACCTCCAACAAGGCCAGACTCATGCCTGTAATCTCAGCACTTTAGGAGACTGAGACAGGTGGATCACTTAAGGTCAGCAGTTCAAGACCCACCTGGCCAATGTGGCAAAACCCTGTCTCTACTCAAAATACAAAAATTAGCCAGGCATGATGGCACTCACCTGTAATCCCAGCTACTCAGGAGGTTGAGGCAGAAGAATCGCTTGAACCCGGAAGGCAGAGGTTCCAGTGAGCCAAGATTGCACCACTGCACTCCAGCCTGGGTGACAGAGCGAGAATCCATCTCAAAACAAACAAACAAACAAAAAACCTCCAAGAGAGAGCCTAGGGCCAGATGGCTTCATGGGCAAATTTTACCAAACATTTAATCCTCAAATCTTAAACCAAACATTAATCCTCAAACTCTTTCCAAAAAAATACCTCCTACCTCATTGGACGAAGCCAATATTATCCCGATAAGGAAGCCAAAGACACCACAAGAAGGAAAAACTACAGAGTAATATTCCTTTTAAATATAGATGCAAATATCCTTTTAAAAATATTAGCAGCCAGGCACAGTGGCTCAAGCCTGTAATCCCAGAACTTTGGGAGGCCGAGACAGGCGGATCACAAGATCAGGAGATCAAGACCAACCTGGCTAACCCAGTGAAACCCCGTCTCTACTAAAAAATACAAAAAAAAAAAACTAGCTGGGTGAGGTGGCGGGCGTCTGTAGTCCCAGCTACTCGGGAGGCTCAGGCAGGAGAATGGCATGAACCTAGGAGGCAGAGCTTGCAGTGAGCTGAGATCCGGCCACTGCACTCCAGCCTGGGTGACAGAGAGAGACTCCATCTCAAAAAAATATATATATATTAGCAAACAGAGTCCAGCAGCATATTAAAAGGATTACACACCATGATGTACGAACAAGCGAGACTGATCTCAGGAATTCAAGGGTGGTTCAACAGACAAAAAAAATCAATCAATGTGATATACATGATATTAATAGAAGGAAGGAGGGGAAAACCATTTCAGTTGACTCAGAAAAGGCATTTGACAAAATCCCATTACCCCTTTATAAGAACACTCAGCAAAGTAGGAATATATAGGAGCTTCCTCAATGAGCAATTGTGTAAGAAAAGAAACAAAAGGCAGAATGGGTATGAGCCTTCTCTTTGGGCTGATGAAAATGGTCTAGAATTAAATAGTGATGGTTGCTCAACATTGTTAATATAATAAAAACCACTGAGTTGTACTCTTTAAAATGGTTAAAAAGGTGAATTTTATGTTACATAAAATGTACCTCAATAAACAAAAGCTTCCAGATAAGCATGCCCTGCTATTTCTCAGAAACTCATTCCACTATTCAACTACCATTGCTATCATGAAAATCTTAGGTCAAACTGAAACCCTGAATTGAGTTGCATCTTGAGTCCATGTCCTTCCTTCAGAAAATGTAGATTTATTTAATAGTATATTTTCTATGTATATTTCATATGTGTATATATGTGTGTATACACATATAGGGAAAGAGGGACAGACAAACAGAGAGACAAGGGGCGTTCCAAGATGGCCAAATAGGAACAGCTCTGGTCTGCAGCTCCCAATGTGATCAACACAGAAGACGGGTGATTTCTGCATTTCCAGCTGAGGTACCTGGTTCATCTCACTGGGACTGGTTGGTCAGTGGGTGCAGCCCACACAGGGCGAGCCAAAGCAGGGCAGGGCGTTGCCTCACCTGGGAAGTGCAACAGGTTGGGGGATTTCCCTTTCCTAGCCAAGGGAAGCTGTGACAGACTACCTGGAAAAACGGGGCACTCCTGCCCAAATACTGCACTTTAACATTCTTAAAATAATTTTCAACCCAGAATATCATATCCAGCCAAACTAAGCTTCATAAGTGAAGGAGAAATAAGATCCTTTACAGACAAGCAAATGCTGAGAGATTTTGTTACCACCAAGCCTGCCTTACAAGAGCTCCTGAAGGAAGCACTAAACATGGAAAGAAACAACTGGTACCAGCCACTGCAAAAATATGCCAAATTGTAAAGACCATCACTGAGATGAAGAAACTGCACCAATTAACGGGCAAAATAACCAGCAAATATCATAATGACAGGATCAAATTCACACATAACAATATTAACTTTAAATATAAATGGGCTAAATACCCCAATTAAAAAATACAGACTGGCAAATTGGATAAAGAGTCAAGACCCATCAGTGTGCTGTATTCAGCAGACCCATCTCACGTGAAAAGACACACACAGGGTCAAAATAAAGGGATGGAGGAAAATCTACCAAGCAAATGGAAAGCAAAAAAAGCAGGGGTTGCAATACTAGTCTCTGATAAAACAGACTTTAAACCAACAAAGATCAAAAGAGACAAAGAAGGCCATTACATAATGGTAAAGGGATCAATTCAACAAGAAGAGCTAACTATACTAAATATATATGCACCCAATACAGGAGCACCCAGACTCATAAAGCAAGTCCTTAGAGACCTACAAAGAGACTTAGACTCCCACACAATAATAATAGGAGACTTTAACACCCCACTGTCAATATTAGATAGATCAATGAGAGAGAAGGTTAACAAGGACATCCAGGACCTGAACTCAGCTGTGCAACAAGCAGACCTAATAGACAACTACAGAACTCTCCATCCCAAATCAACAGAATATACATTCTTCTCAGCACCACACCACACTTATTCTAAAATTGACCACATAATTGGAAGTAAAGCACTCCTCAGCAAATGTAAAAGAATAGAAATCACAAATTGTCTCTCAGACCACAGTAAAATCAAATTAGATCTCAGGATGAAGAAACTCACTCAAAATTGCACAACTACATGGAAACTGAACAACTTGTTCCTGAATGACTACTGGGTACATAACAAAATGAAGGCAGAAATAAACATGTTCTTTGAAACCAATGAGAACAAAGACACAATGTACCAGAATCTCTGGGACACATTTAAAACAGTGTGTAGAAGGAAATTTATAGCACTAAATGCCCACAAGAGAAAGCTGGAAAGATCTAAAATCGACACCATAACATCACAATTAAAAGAACCAGAGAAGCAAGTGCAAACAAATTCAAATCCTAGCAGAAGGCAAGAAATAACTAAGATCAGAGCAGAACTGAAAGAGATAGACACACAAAAAACCCTTCAAAATGGAGTCTTGCTCTGTCGCCCAAGCTGGAGTGCAGTGGTGCGATCTCAGCTCACTGCAAGCTCTGCCTCCTGGGTTCACACCATTCTCCTGCCTGAGCCTCCCAAGTAGCTGGGACTACAGGCGCCCGCCACCACACCCGACTAACTTTTTTGTATTTTTAGTAGAAATGGGGTTTCATCGTGTTAGCCAGAATGGTCTTGATCTCCTGACCTTGTGATCCACCCGCCTTGGCCTCCCAAAGTGCTGGGATTACAGGCATGAGCCACAACGCCCGGCCGGAGTTTGTTTTTTAAAAAGATCAACAGAATTGATAGACCGACAGCAAGACTAATAAAGAAGAAAAGAGAGAAGAATCAAATATACTCAATAAAAAATGATAAAGGTGATATCACCACTGATCCCACAGAAATACAAACTATCATTGGAGAATACTATAAACACCTATATGCAAATAAAATAGAAAATCTAGAAGAAATTGATAAATTCCTAGACACATACACCCTCCCAAGACTAAACCAGGAAGAAGCTGAATCTTTGAATAGACCAATAACAGGATCTGAAATTGAGGCAATAATGAATAGCCTAACAACCAAAAAAAGTCCAGGACCAGGCAGATTCACAGCCGAATTCTACCAGAAGTACAAACAGGAGCTGATACCATTCCTCCTGAAACTATTCCAATCAACAGAAAAAGAGAGAATCCTCCCCAACTCATTTTATGAGGCCAACATCATCCTGATACCAAACCTGGCAGAGACACAACAAAAAAAGAGAATTTTAGACCAATATCCCTGATGAACATCGATGCAAAAATCCTCAATAAAATAATGGCAAATCGAATCCAGCAGCACATCAAAACGCTTCTCCACCACGATCAAGTCGGCTTCATCCCTGGAATGCAAGGCTGGTTCAACATACGCAAATCAATAAACATAATCCATCACATAAACACAAGGCAAGGATGCCCTCTCTCACCACTCCTATTCAACAAGTATTGGAAGTTCTGGCCAGGGCAATCAGGCAAGAGAAAAAAATAAAGGGTATTCAATGAGGAAAACAGGAAGTCAAATTGTCTCTGTTTGCAGATGACAAGATTGTATATTTTAAAAAAACCTATCATTGAAGCCCAAAGTCTCCTTAAGCTGATAAGCAACTTCAGCAGTCTCAGGATATAAAATCAATGTGCAAAAATCACAAGAATTTCTATACACCATTTACAGAGAGCCAAATCATGAGTGAACTCCCATTCCCAATTGCTGCAAAGAGAATAAAATACCTAGGAATACAACTTACAAGAGATGTGAAGGACCTCTTCAATGAGAACTACAAACCACTGCTCAATGAAATAAGACAATGCAAACAAATAGAAGAACATTCCATGCTCATCAATAGGAAGAATCAATATCACAAAAATGCCCATACTGCCCAAGGTAATTTATAGATTCAATGCCATCCCCATCAAGCTACCAATGACTTTCTTCACAGAAGAAAAAACTACTTTAAAGTTCATATGGAACAAAAAAAGAGCCTGCATTGCCAAGACAATCCTAAACAAAAAGAACAAAGCTGGAGGCATCACACTACCTGACTTCAAACTATGCTACAAGGCTACAGTAACCAAAACAGCATGGTATTGGTACCAAAACAGATATATAGACCAATGGAACAGAACAGAGGCCTCAGAAATAACACCAGACATCTGCAAGCATCTGATCTTTGACAAACCTGACAAAAACAAGAAATGGGGAAAGGACTCTCTATTTAATAAATGGTGTTGGGAAAACTGGCTAGCCATATGCAGAAAGCTGGAACTGGATCCCTTCCCTACACCTTAAACAAAAATTAATCCAAGATGGATTAAAGACTTAAATGTCTAACCTAAAACCATAAAAACCCTAGAAGAAAACCTAGGCAATACCATTCAGGACACAGGCACGGGCAAGGACTTCATGACTAAAACATCAAAAGCAATGGCCACAAAAGCCAAAACAGAAACATGGACTCTAATTAAACTAAAGAGCTTCTGCACGGAAAAAGAAACTACCATCAGAGTGAACAGGCAACCTACAGAATGGAAGAAAAATTTTACAATTTACCCATCTGACAAAGGGCTAATATCCAGAATCTACAACGAACTCAAACAAATTTACAAGAAAAAAACAACCCCATCAAAAAGTGGGCAAAGGATATGAACAGACACTTCTCAAAAGAAGACATCTATGCAGCCAACAGACACATGAAAAAAAGCTCATCATCACTGGTCATCAGAGAAATGCAAATCAAAACCACAATGAGATACCACCTCATGCCAGTTAGAAAGGCAATCATTAAAAAGTCAGGAAACAACAGATGCTGGAGAGGATGTGGAGAAATAGGAATGCTTTTACACTGTTGGTGGGAGTGTAAATTAGTTCAACCATTGTGGAAGACAGTGTGGTGATTCCTCAAGGATCTAGAACTAGAATTACCATCTGAACCCATTACTGGGTTTATAAATCATGCTACTATAAAGACACATGCACACATATGTTTACTGCGGCACTATTCACAATAGCAAAGACTTGGAACCAATCCAAATGCCTATCAATGATAGACTGGATCAAGAAAATGTGGCACATAACACCATGGAATACTATGCAGCCATAAAAAGGATGAGTTCATGTGCTTTGCAGGGACATGGATGAAGCTGGAAACCATCATTCTCAGCAACCTATCACAAGGACAGAAAACCAAACACCACATGTTCTCACTCATAGGTGGGAACTGAACAATGAGATCACTTGGACTCAGGGCGGCGAACATCACACACCAGGGCCTGTCAGGGGATAGGGGGCTGGGGGAGGGATAGCATTAGGAGAAATACCTAATGTAAATGATGAGTTGATGGGTGCAGCAAACCAACATGACACATGTATACCTATGTATCAAACCTGCATGTTGTGTACATGTACCCTAGAACTTAAAGTATAATAATAATAATAAAACAGAGACAGAGAGAGCAAGTTTGGGTGGCTAACACTTTAAGGTTTATAATTATTTTATTAAGTTTTTATTACTACAAACATAATAAATTGGTTAAAAATGACAGACTAAGCACACATTCAGCTTCTCTCTCCTGCCCAAAATCCAAGAATGAATTTTTTTTTCAAAAACGTATAACATGCATGGAAGGCAAAGCAAGAATGGCCTTGGTGGATCAGAAACGAATAGTTCCTAAAAATCCAAAGGCAGATGTAACCAGACGGAATGAGGAACATGCAGGACACAGTTGCTATAAAGGTGAAAACAGCATTATATCCCCATACAGGATGTATCCCAGAAATTACAAGATGTATTAACATTATTTTCATGAAAAATATGAAAAAGGAGCCATGAACAAGACTCCTGCATATCCCTGCTACTTTTCAACATTGCAAAAAAGGTCCTAAGCAATGTAATAAAATGAGAAAAAGAGAAAAGAGATAAGAATAGGCATGAATGAAAATAAAACTGTCCCAGATACGACAGTCTACCTAGAAAATTCAAGAGAATCAATTGACAAACTATTAAAACCAAGAAGAAAGCTTAACACATGGTCAGATACAATAACATACAAAAAACTACAGCTTTGTGTAGCACCAGCAATAAGCAATCAGAACTATTCCATTTTGCATAACTTCTTTTTTCAATTAAAAATGTACAGACACAGTTGAAACTCCTTGTGCACTTCTTCCCCTTTCCATTAAACTCTCTCTATCCACGTTTACAATCACTGTCTTGCATTTGGAGTTTTTCTTTCTCATGCATGCTTTTTATATGTCACCATATGTGTGTGTACTTAAAAATCTATAGTAATGTATATTGTTTGAAATTATTTCAAAATAAACGGTAAATATATACATAATTTTGCAAATTTAAAAGTTATATACAAATGGTATTAGATTTTATATACAATATATAGCTTTCTCATGCAACTTCATTTTACCCTTTAATATCTTTAGACATATTCAACTGGTATTTGTACATGTATATTGACATTCTTTCTCATTATCTGGTGTTGCAGGAAGTCAAGGACCCCGAACAGAGGGACTGGCTGAAGCCACGGCAGAAGAACATAAATTGTGAAGATTTCATGGACATTTATTAGTTCCCCAAATTAATACTTTTATAATTTCTTATGACTGTCTTTACTGTAATCTCTGAACATAAATTGTGAAGATTTCATGGACACTTATCACTTCCCCAATATTTCCCTTGTGTTTTCCTATGCCTTTCTTTAATCTCTTAATCCCGTCACTTTCTTCGTCAGCTGAGGAGGATGAATGTCACCTCAGGACCCTGTGATTGTGTCAACTGCACAAATTGTTTGTAGAGCATGTGTGTTTGAACAATATGAAATGTGGGCATCTTTAAAAAAGAACAGGGTAAAAGCGATGTTCAGGGAACAAGAGAGGTAACTTTGAACTGGCCACCAGTGAGCCGGACGGAGCAGAGCTATATTTCTCCTCTTTCATGAGCAAATAGAAGAAATATCGCTGAATTCTTTTTCTCAGCAAGGAACATCCCTGAGAAAGAGAATACGCCCTGAGGGTAGGCCTATGAACGGCCCCCTTTAGAAGTGTGCCATCTTTTATGGTCAAAGCCGAAGGGATGAAATGAGCCCCGGTCTCCTGTAGCGCTCCCAGGCTTATTAGAAGGAGGAAAATTCCCACCTAATAAATTCTGGTCAGACAGGTTGTCTGCTCTCAAATCCTGTTTCCTGATAAGATGTTATCAATGACAATGCGTGCCCAAAACTTTATTAGCAATTTTAATTTCGCCCCATCTGGTGGTCCTGTGATCTCGCCCTGCCTCCATTTGCTTTGTGGTATTTTATTACCTTGTGATGGTGATCTCTGTGACCCACACCCTATTCGTGCACTCCCTCCCCTTTTGAAAATTGCTAATAAAAACTTGTTGGTTTTACGGTTCGGGGAACATCACGGATCCTGCCAACATGCGATGTCTCCCCTGGACACCCAGCTTTAAATTTCCCTCTCTTGTGCTCTTTCCCTTTATTTCTCAACCCAGCCAAGACACACAGGAAATAGAAAAAGAACCCTTGTTAAACATTGGGAGCGGGTTCTCCCGATAATCTGGAGTCAATATGAATGTCTACCTTTTTTGGAAATATACTGTTTCTTTCATTTCCAGAAATACTTATATGATAGATAGAAGATGCATCTCAAAGAATATATAGGTTAAAGGATACATAGGTTAAAGACAAATACCACAATGGAAGTACAAAGCAGTCAGTTTGGAAAAAATTGTAAATAATCTCAATGTCCATCAAAAGGAAGAAGGTTAAATAAAGCATGCTACATCTACAACATAGAAAATAATTTTACAGTATTTAAAAAGAATGTAGTGAATCTAAATGTACTGACATGGAGAGATTTTCAGGACATAAAAGAAAATATAAAACAATACGACTCCTTTCATGTTGTAAAGTTGTGTATTTTTAATCACATATATAGAAATGTATTTTAGAAAAACAGAAAACTAATAACATCGGATGCCTTTGACTAAGTGAATAGGTTTGAGGGAGGTGAAAAAAGATGGTTTTACTGTCTATTGTTAGATTTTTAAAAATAAGAATATATTTTATAATTGTTAGTAGAAAAAATTGATGATCTATAGATATACAAACACTAGACCCCAAAAGAGTAGTCAAGAATAGACAAAGAACCGGCCAGACACAGTGGCTCACCCCTGTTATCCCAGCACTTTTGGAGGCCGAGGCGGGTGGATCACTTGAGGTCAGGAGTTTGAGACCAGACTGGCCAACATGGTGAAACCCTGTCTCTACTAAAAATACCAAAAAATTTAGCCGGGCGTGGTGGCGCATGCCTGTAGTCCCAGATACTCGGCAGGCTGAGGCACGAGAATCATTTGAACCCAGAAGCCAGCGGTTGCAATGATTCAAGATCGTGCCACTGCACTCCAGCCTGGGAGACAGAGTAAGACTCTGTCTCAAAAAAACAAAACAAACAAACAAAAAAAAACAAAACAGAATAGACAAAGAACCAACTCCCAGGGCACACAATACAGTAAAAGCTGTACTATATTATACACTTTTTAAATGGTTATAATTGGTATCCTTATGACCTAAAACTGTCACTGAGGTTTCCTTTTTAATCTATGCTTTTCTGTATATTTATTTAATTGTGATACAGGAAAGCAAGACAAATAGTTGTAATGAACATACTTACTGACAGATCTGAAAGCTTTGGGTCGGAGAAGACAACCATGAAAATTCAAACGCAGCACATTTAAACGCCACCTTTGCAAAGTAGACAGTATATATTTATCTGGAATCACATTTTTCACTGTGGAAAAATCAATCTAAAAAGAATAAACAAAATGCATTAAGAAATGAGAAAGTCCCCAAAAACAATTGCAACAAAAACAATAATAGACAAATGTGACCTAACTAAAGAACTTCTGTACAGCAAAAGAAACTATCAATGAAGCAGACAGACAACCTACAGAATGAGAGAGAATAATTGCAAACTATACATCCAACAAAGGCCTAATATCCAGAATCTATAGGGAACTTAAATCAACAAGCAAAAACAACCCCATAAAAATAGGCAAAGAACATGAACAGACACTTCTCAAAAGAAGAAATACAAGTGGCCAAGAAACAGATGAGAAAATGCTCTGCATCATTATCAGATAAACGCAAATGGAAATCACAATGAGATCGGGCACAGTGGCTCATGCCTGTAATCCCAGCACTTTGGGAGTCCAAAGTGGCGAATCACTTGAGTCCATGAGTTCAAGACAAGCCTAGCCAACATGGCAAAACCCCATCTTTACTAGAAATACAAAAATTAGCCAGGGGTGGTGGTGCACGTCTGTAGTCCCAGCTACTCGGGAGGCCAAGGCATGAGAATTGCCTGAACCTGACAAGTGGAGGTTGCAGTGAGCTGAGATTAGACCAATGCACTCCTGCCTGGATGACAGAGCAAGACTCTGCCACACACACACACAAAAAAAGATACTGTCTCATACCAGTCAGAATGACTTTTTTTTTTTTTTTGAGACAGAGTCTTGCTCTGTCGCCAGACTGGAGTGCAGTGGCATGATCTTGGCTCAGCTCACTACAACCTCTGCCTCCCAGACTCAAGCGATTCTCCTGCCTCAGTCTCCTGAGTAGCTGGGACTACAGGCACATGTCACCACGCCCAGCTACTTTTTGTATTTTTAGTAGAGACAGGGTTTCACCAGGTTGATCAGGATGGTCTTGATCTCTTGACCTCATGATCCGCCCGCCTTGGCCTCCCAAAGTGCTGGGATTACAGGTGTGAGCCACCATGCCCGGCTCAGAATGGTTATTATTAAAAAGTCACACAACAACAGATTCTGGCAAAGTTGTGGAGAAAAGAGAACACTTATACACCATTGGTGGGAATGTAAATTAATCTAACCACTGTGGGAAGCAGTCCAGAGATTTCTCAAAGAACTTAAAACAGAGCTACCATTCAACCCAGTAATCCCATTACTGGGTAAATATCCAAAGAAAAATAAATCATTCTACCAAAAAGACACATGCACTCATATGTTCATCTCTGTGTTACTCACAATAGCAAAGATGTGGAATCAACCACATATTCAATCAATAGTACATTGAATAAAGGAAAAGTGGTAGATATACACAACGGAATACTGCATAGCCATAAAAAAGAATGAAATCATGTCCTTTGCAGCAACATAGATGGAGCTAGAGGCCATCATCCCAAGCAAATTAATGCAGAAGCAGAAAACTAAATACTGCATGTTCTTACTTATAAGTAGAAGCTAAACATTGAGCATACACGAACATAAATATGGGAGCACATCTGCATATTTATGTGGACTACTGGAAGGTGGGGGCTGGTTTAGTAAAACTACCTATTGGGTACTATGTTCACTTACTATTTGGATAATGGAATCTGTACCCCAAACCTTAGCATCACATGATATTCCCAGGTAACAAACCTGAGCATGTACCCCTTATATCTAAAACAAAAGTTGAAATTATTTGAAAAGAAATAAGATCTGTTTCATGTAAAAATTTAAAATATTTTAAAGCGTCTAGTACTAAAAGCTCTTCATCACATCATATCCAGACAGAAAAAAAGACTGAAATGTTAGTTTGAATGTTCTATTTAGTACAGTATGGAAATTTCAACACATACACACATACATTTTTGCTTGTTCCCAAAAATGATTTGAGTTGGCTGATAAAAATATAGTAAATTAGGATAAAAAATGTAAATGCAAAATGGTTTCCTGACATATAAGATAATGTTCAGTCTCTCTTGTGAGTTGAGATACATAAATTAAAATAACAATGTGATATCAGATATAAAAAAAAGTATAGGCCTGGCATGGTGGCTCACACCTATAATCCTAGGACTTTGGAAGGCCAAGGAGGGCGGATCACCTGAGGTCAGGAGTTTGAGACCAGCCTGACCAACATGGTGAAACCCTGTCTCTACTGAAAATACAAAAGTTAGCCAGGTGTGGTGGCGTGCACCTGTAATCCCAGCTACTCAGGAGGCTAAGGCAGGAGAATTGCTTGAACCCAGGAGGCTGAGGTTGCAGTGAGCTGAGATCGTGCCACTGCATTCCAGTGTAGGTGATAGAGCAAAACTCCATCTCAAAAAAAAAAAAAAAAATAGAGAGAGCTAAGGAAATTTGGGGGCAAAAAGTACTCCATAACTCCACACAATTTTGTGACTTTACACACACACACACACACACACATATATATAATTTTTTAGGGGGGACAGAGTCTCGCTCTGTTGTCCAGGCTGCAGTGCAGAGGCATCATCTTGGCTCACTGCGACCACTGCCTCCTGGGTTCAAGTGATTCTCCTGCCTCAGCCTCCCGAGTAGCTGGGATTACAGGCACCTGCCATCATGCCCGGCTAATTTTTGTATTTTTAGTAGAGATGGGGTTTCACCATGTTGGCCAGGCTGGTCTCGAACTCCTGACCTCAAATGATCCACCTGCTTCAGTCTCCCAAAGTGCTGGGATTAGAGGCATGAGCCACCGTGCCTGGCCAATTTTGTGATTATAAATGAATCCAACCTTTGCCTTAACAATTCTACTTCTAAGAATTTATCCTGCCAATATAATCATACATGTATAAAACGAAACACTGAGAAACAGGATATTCATCACAGGATTTTATTAACAAAAGGTAGGAAGCAACCTAAATGTCTTTCGATAGGAGACAGATTAAATAAATTGAGTGACTTCCATATAACAAACCACTGGACAAAAGCTGAATTCAGGGCAAAAAAGCACAACTCAGAAAGAGAAAATCTAAAGCAATAGAGTCCAAGTGTGCTGCTCTCTGGTTGGCTGATTCAATTCAGGGACAAAATGCACAGTATTTAGAGCACTTACTTGACCCGAACGCTTCATGAATATTACTCATTAATGCCAAGCGTTTTATGAAAGTTGGGTCTCAGAACTCAAGGTTATATCATTGTTAAAGAACCTTAAGAGGAGAAATTCTATGCTGCCAGTTAGGGGAAAGGCAAATGGCAGACCTGGCATTCCCTTATAAATAGTTGATCATTAAGAACACATACTTTCTAGTCAGACAGATCAGAATGTGAATCCCATCCTAGCCATTTAACCATGTTGGCTATGACTTAACTAAGGCTTAGTTTTTTTCCATCTGTAAAATGGGAAAAATAATAGTGCCTAACTCAGGAGGCTGAAGAGACAAACTGAGAAAATGCAAATAAAATACTTAGTGTAGCATCTGGCATATAAGAAAGCATTCAATAAATATTAGCTACTATTATTACTTCAAAAAGACATGACAAAGCACACAAAATATGGAGTACATAAATTTTAAAAAGCATGGAATAGGACTAAAATAAACAACACATAAATCATATTTGACATTCTTAGTGTGTCTGCATGCATGCAGAAACACATACACTCTGTTATTTTCTAATATGAACTCCTAGGCTGGCACTTATGTACTATTCTTGCCACAGAACTATTTTTTAACCTGAAACATGTTTGTGTTTCTCATCCCAAAGAGACACTGAGGAGAGGACTCAGCCAACAATAAAAAATAAGCAAATAAGCACACATCCCCCAACAACTTCTCTTGTCTGTTTCTTGTAAGATACTTTAATATCAACAAACATGGTCATTTACACCATCAACCAATGGTCAGAGGCAACATTTTCCCTGTTGTCTAAAGTCCAGTCAATAGCTGACTTCACAACCCCTCCTTAGTGCTAATGACTGAAGCACTGATGATATCACGTGCTCAGACTGACCTATGAATAGGGGGCCTTGCGCCATTTTGTAGAAGCTCTAAAACTTAACTTAAAGAAATTAAAAGGAGTTGAGAAGGTGTCAGGGGCTCTAGCTTCATAAGTTAACTCAACATCTTTACATCGCATCTGGACACCATCCCATTCTCGGTTGCATTACTCTCGCTCTGTGCAACAATGGCAAGAAAAGAACTGATTTCATCTTACCAAACCTATCTTAGCTAACAAATTAGGTGTTCCTGTCTTAATTTTATTTTTAGTTTAACGCGGTGATTCTCGAACTTTAGCGTGCATCAGAATCATCTAGGGGGTTGTTAAAACAGATTACTGTTTGCTACCCTAAGAGTTTCTGACTCAGTAGGTCTGGGATGGGGCCTAAGAATTTGCATTTCCAACAAGGTATTGGGTGATGCTGATACTACTGGTCCCAGGACCACACTTTGAGAACCACTGGCTTAAAGTGATAAATCTCTAAATTACATTACAGATATTTGGGGATGTTGCTTTTTCCTTCGGAAAACCTATAAAGAAGAAAAAAAATGCATCCAAATGGTCTAGAGGAAAAAGAATATATACAATATTTAGATCATGACATGTCTTGAGGAAGCTGGCAGGAGTTAGAAAAAGCCAACGCTTCTGCCCAGAGACCTCACTGGATAAAGATGGAGAGCATTATAAGCACATGGCAGTGAGGAATGAAGCCAGGGTAGGAAGTTACAGTGCTTTATGTTCAGCAAATTTCTCTTTCCACAATTGTATGTTGCTCCATCCTCCTATTTCTGCTTTTATTTGTGAGTGTTCAAATGTGGCACAATTATAATCAGCATTTTTAGCACAAACAGTAACTTTATTCAGAAGGCAATGAGAAGTTGCCTGTTCACAGGAAATTGGATGTTCACAAACGTAAACTTTCAGCTGACAATATCAGCAATACTGTGATATCAATGTTATTGTTTATCAATCAGCCCTGGCCACTCCAAAAACCTCTGCCCTTATCAGTTTTGCATACCATCACCCAGGTACACTAAGGTCATCCTTGTAATCCTCTCTTTTTTTTTTTTTTTTTTGAGACAGAGTCTCGCTCTGTCACCAAGCTGGAATGCAGTGGTGTGATCTTGGCTCATTGCAACCTCCGCCTCCTGGGTTCAAGCAATTCTCCCACCTGAGCCTCCCAAGTAGCTGGGACTACAGGCGCACACCACCACGCCCAGTTAATTTTTAGAGACAAGGTTGGCCAGGATGGTCTCAATCTCTTGATCTCATGATCCGCCTGCCTCGGCCTCCCAAAATGCTTGGATTACAGGTGTGAGCCACAGCGCCCAGCCAATCCTCTCTTTTCTTTTTTTTTTTTTTTGAATGATACAGAGTCTTGCTCTGTTGCCCAGGCTGGAATGCAGTGGCACAGTCTCGGCTCACTGCAACCTCCACCTCCCAGGCTCAAGCGATTCTCCTGCCTCAGCCTCCTGAGTAGCTGGGATTACAGGCAACTGCTACCGTGCCTGGCTAATTTTTGTATTTTTAGTAGAGACAGGGTTTCACCATGTTGGGCTGGTCTCAAATTCCTGACCTCAGGTGATCCACCTGCCTTGGCCTTCCAAAGTGTGAGGATTACAGGCATGAGCCACTGTGCCCAGCATAATCCTCTCTTTTTAATGGAAATAACCCTTCCAAAAATTATGAGTTAAGAAAAAGCTATTGCATACCTCACACTCTAAACATCTTTCCCATAGTCATGGACTCAACATATAGTCTATGCTCATGAAAAGGAAGTAGGCACACAGTAATAAAACCAGA
Source organism: Chlorocebus sabaeus (assembly GCF_047675955.1). Taxonomy (NCBI): domain Eukaryota; kingdom Metazoa; phylum Chordata; class Mammalia; order Primates; family Cercopithecidae; genus Chlorocebus; species Chlorocebus sabaeus. The sequence goes on from NC_132924.1 coordinate 76,151,373, forward strand.
AGGGAGTACAAACTATCCAATAAAATGGAGCTTTGTTTCAATCCAAAAATGATATTCATTTATATCTACCATTTACATTTTAAAATACTAATGATGTATCTCTTAAAATGGCATTATTATCTTTTTTATCTCTTCCCCCAGGCTTGTGCCTGGACAAAAGAAAACTAAATTCACTTGCTGCTGGTGACCACAGAGCAGGGAAGAAGGTGTCCCCACAACAGCTGGCTTCCCAGCAGTCCATTCTCCTTTTAAGAATTAGTGTGAAGACATAGTTCAGTTAGTATCTACTTACAGCATTCCACAGTGAGTTCAGCTGTGTCATCAACATCCAGGCATGATTAACTTGACCACATATTACCACATCTTTTAAACTGAGGTAGAAGAAAATCTAAACACAAAGAAAAATACACAACTTTGAAAAATATGTGAACTTTGATGTAACTTGTCCACTTACCTTCTGTGTGTGTGTGTGTACACGCACATGGGTGCACACATGCATTAGTAATGATAATGTAATCTATACTTTGCAAATAGCAAGAGTTTAAGTGCTAGAATTTTATCTCAAGGCAGGAGTTTTATCTAAAGTACTGGAACCTATCTGCTGACTCTTTTTATATAATATAATCCTTGTGATTGATAGTTGTAGAAGGATGGTGAGAAAGATAAGCATATTTGTTTCATTTTTTGAATGAAGATAGAATTCTGCTAGAAAACTAATGATTTCCATAAATAGTCGTTGGTACATAGAAGGCAATCAATACTGTCTGCTGAACTGAACTGCATTCCTTCTAAAGATGTAGGATTCCTCAGAGAAGAAAAAAAAGGATTCCTGGGAAAGAGCAATAAACACATTTTGGCTTCTACTTCTGGAAATGTGGTAGACCAAAAAACCAGGAAATCCTTCTGGTACAAAACATCAATAAATGCTAAAAGAAACATTTCTTAAAAGCATAATTCAGTTGTCAAGAAAGTAAAACAAATATGCAAGGACCCAATCCTTGTAAACCCAGACTGATAATAAGGTGCTTCATGCTATAGTTACTTGGGAGGGAGGAACAATAAAGATGGTTGCTACTTTTCATAATAAAATGGGTTCAGATTTTACTGGCCATGCAGAGACACAAGAAAGTCATCAGGCCTGTACAAAGCTGGTACAGCCATGCTCTGGATAATGATGTTTCAGTCAATGATGGGCTGCATGTATAAGATTATAATGGAGCTGAAAAATTTCTATTGTCTAGAGTCATCATAGCCATTGTAATATCATAGCACAATTACTTAATTTTTAAATAAATCTAGTGTAACCTAAGTGTACACTGTTTATAAAGTGTAGTACTCTATCTGTAGTTGTGTACAGTAATATCCTAGGCCTTCACATTCACTCAACACTCACTCACTGACTCACTTAGAGCAACTTCTAGTCCTCCATTGATAAGTGCCCTATATAGGTGTGTAGTTTTAATGTTTTTTACTATATTTTTACCATACATTTTATATCTTTAAATACATACTTACCATTGTGCTACAATTGCCTACAATATTTAGTACAGTAACATGCTGTACAGGCCTGTAGTCTAGGAGCAATAGGCTATACCATACAGCCCAGGTGTATACTGGATTATACCATCTAAGTTTGTGTAGCACACTCTATGATGTTCACACAATGACAAAATCACCTAATAACACACTTCTCAAAAGGTATCCCCATCATTAAGCAATGTGTGACTGTAACTGTAACTGAGTCAGAAAAAAAAAAAGAAAAGAGAGAGAAAAATCCAGGATTACTAAACAGTTAGAAAGAAATCACGCCTGTAATCCCAGCACTTTAGGTGGCTGAGGCAGGAGGATTGCTTGAGGTCAGGAGTTCAAGACCAGCCTGGCCAACATGGTAAAACCCTGTCTCTACTAAAAATACAAAAATTAGTAGGGCATGGTTACACATGTCTGTAATCCCAGCTACTTGGGAGCCTGAGGCAGGAGAACTGCTTGAACCCAGGAGGTGGAGGTTGCAGGGAGCCGAGATTACACCACTGCACTCCAGCCTGGCGACAGAGCGAGACTGTCAGAAAAGGGGAACGGGAGGGGAGGGGAGGGGAAAGAAATCTACCTATTGGCAAAACAAAAACTAAGGTATCTAGCCTGGTATAAAAAAGATCTCCAGCTAGGCACAGTGGCTCACACCTGTAATTCCAGCACTTTAGGAGGCTGAGGTGGGAGGCTTGCTTGAGCCCAGGAGTTCAAGACCAGGCTGGGCAACATAGTGAAACCCCATTTCAACTAAAAATTTTAAAAAGTAGTCCCTAGTCCCAGCTACTCTAGAGGTTGAGATGGGAGAACTGTTTGAGCCTGGGAGACTGCAGCTGCAGTAAGCCATCATCACGCGACTGTACTCCAGCCTGGGCAATAGAGTAAGATGTTATTTCAAATAAAATAAAATAAAATAAAATCTCTCAAAGAATTTGTAACCATATTGACCATTTTTGGTTTGGGTTAAACAGAAATAATAATAAATATTTTTTTAAAAAATGGATGAAAAAAAGAAAAAAAAGAGTTTATAACCAAAGGCCAGTGATTATGTGTGTTGGGATTTAAATTTTATTATGCCTGGGATCCAATTTGAATTTATTACCTTTGTAACTGGATTTGATATATTAATGTGCAAAGAGGTTCCACTGGTAATAACTCTGGGACATTTGGCAGAAATAAATATCATTCTCTCTAAAGAGACACAGACACATTCCAGCCAAGCCTTACAGGATACCCACAGATTAAGCCCTCCAAAAACAAGCTCCCAATCAAAAACTGCAAAACATACAAGGAAAAGAAGCTCCAACAAGATTCAAAAGAAACCTTTAAAGTGATGAAGACATAAAAAGCAAAATAAAACTCTTGAGACAAATGTCAAACAGGACTGGGAAGATCTGTAAAATAACCAAATAAAATTCATGAAAATTAAAAATACAACTATTGAAATTTAAAACTCAGTGGGTGAGTTAAATAGCAGATGCAACTCAGCTGAGAACAGACTCAACAAATGAATATGTACCTGAAGAAATTACACATGATAAGATATAGGGAGATAAAGAGATGAAAAATATAAAGGATGTTAAGAGACACATTACATAACACGAAAAGGTCCAACATACATCTTTACAGAATTTCCAGAAGAGAATAAAGAGAATAAAATCAAAGCAAAATTTAAAAATACCACAGACTAAAATGTCCTAGAACTGATGAAAAGCAATAATTTTCAATTCAAAAAGCACAAGAAGTTCCACGCAGGAAAGTGAAAATATACCAATGGCATTATAGAGAAACTGCAAGAGGCTATAAAGCACAGGAAAATTTTTCAGGCAATTGGACAGATTACTTACAAAAGACTGTCACATAGACAGAACAACATAAGGTGGAAGTCAGTAGAAACTATCAATCTGAGATATCATATGCAAGTAAATTACAACTCAAAAATGAGTATTAAGACATTTTTGGCCAGGCACAGTGGCTCACGCCTGTAATCCCAGCACTTTGGGAGGCTGAGGTGGGCAGATCACCCGAGGTCAGGAGTTCAAGACCAGCCTGACCAAGATGAAGAAACTCCATCTCTACTAAAAATACAAAATTAGACGGGCGTGGTGGCACATGCCTGTAATCCCATCTACTCAGGAGGCTGAGGCAGGAGAATCGCTTGAACCCAGGAGGCGGAGGTTGCAGTTAGCTGAGATCGCACCATTGCACTCTAGCCTAGGCAGTAAGAGTGAAACTCCGTCTCAAAAAAAAAAAAAAAAAAAAAAACCACACACTTTTTTGCCAGGCATGTAGTACACCTGTAGTCCCAGCTACTTGAGAGGCTGAGGCAAGAAGATTACTTAAGCCCAAGAATTGAAGGCCAGCCTGGGTAACATAGCAACACTCTGTCTCTAAAAAATTTAAGGCCAGGCATGGTGGCTGATGCCCGTAATCCCAACACTTTGGAAGGCCAAGGTGGGCGGATCACCTGAGGTCAGAAGTTCGAGACCAGCCTGGCCAACATGGCGAAACCACATCTCTACTAAAAATACAAAAATTATCTGGGTGCGGTGGTAGGCACCTGTAATCCCAGCTACTTGGGAGGCTGAGGCAGGAAAATCGCTTGAACCAGGGAGGCGGAGGTTGCAGTGAGCCAAGATGGTGCCACTGCACTCCAGCCTGGGAGACACAGTGAGACTCCATCTCAAAAAAAAAAAGAAAAAAAAAAAAATTTAAAGACACTTTGAGACACACACTGAGAGTCTGCTTCCAAAGGACCCTTCACAAAGGAATTTCTAAAGAACACTGAAATCAGAAGAAAGGCATGAAATGCAAATAATAACAATGGCCAAAAAATCTAATAAGTATATGGGTAAAGCCATTTACTTTATAAAACAGTATCATGATGACTAACGTGGGGGTAGAAAAATAAGATGGAACAAAAACAATAGATAATAATACTCTAACACCAGAGAGAGTAATCAAGAGTTAGTGTTCTAAATTTCAATTATTATTCAAGAAGAAACTATAAATATTAATTTACTTTAGGCCTTAATAATAAATGTACACATTAAAAATATTTGAGTAACCAGTAAAATAGTAGAAATAGAATGTTTACTTTCTACAATATGTTAAAAATATTTAAGAGCAACCAGTAAAATTGCAGAAATAGAATGTATACCATCTAAAACACGAAAGTAGAAAAAAGGGGATAGATTTAAATACTCAATGAATAGTACACTACTTGGAAATGGGTGCACTAAAATCTGACTTCACCACTATACCATTCATCAATGTAACCAAAAACCACATCTATCCCAGAAGCTATTGAAATTTCTTTAAATGTTTTTATTTTTTAAAAAGTCAACAAATAAAGTCAGGAAAGGGGAAAAATAAAACATATAAAAAAGATAATAAATAGTATAAAATGAAAGGAGAAAAATGAATCCAAGTATATCAATAATCATAACAAATTTAACAAAATGCATTGGTTAGAAGACAGAAATATTTTATTCCTAAAAATGCTTTTTGCTTTAATGTTTTTCCCCCAAGATTAATGTAGCTATCTATTTTCTTTTATTAGTTTTATTTTTAATTGATAAATAATAATTAAAATGTATTTATGGGTAAAATGTGATGTTTTGATTTATGTTTATAGTGTGGAATGAGTAAATCAGGTTAATAATTAACAAATCACCACTTCACATAATTATCATTTTTGTGTGTGAAGAAAACATTTAAAATCTGCTCTTCCAGGCACAGAAAGACAAATTCTGCATGATTTCACTTATATGTGACATTTTAAAATGTTGGACTTACGGAAGTAAGGAGTAAAATGATGGTTATCAGTCTTCCTTTCATTTGTGTTCATTTTATTTTTGAGAGATTCTCCCCAGGGCCCGAAAGTTTGAAGGAATGAGTGACTCCTCCCTTCTCAGGCCCAGTCCCAAGGCGCAAGGTCACTTGTGCCAGCAGCGTGAGTCAGCAAGATAGCAGAAGGAGGAAGAGAGCCAGCCAGAAGACACCTACACCCAAAGATGGAGAAAGAGGCCATCTGGGTACCACATAGCAGTTAAGTTAGACTGGGACACTTCCTGTTTACAGAAGACTGTAAAACCCCTGCCCTGTATTCATTTTGGTGCTAACACCATTTTAGGCCTCAGCCCACCTGCACCCAGGTGCTCATTAAAACAACATGTTGCTCCACACTGCCTCGTGTTGTCTGTTGGCATGCTCTCAGAGTCTGAATGGATACAAGAACCTTTTATCTGGTGCTGAAACCCGGGAGCGGCTCCAGTTCACGTCCCCAGGGGACCTACCCCTCCACCCCAGAAAGCAGGCCACAGCAGCCGGACAAAGGATGCTCCTCAGCCTCCAGTCGCTTCTCTGTGCATGCACATCGGTCACTGATCTCATCTACTGGTAAGTTTCCCAGGAGCCCGGTTAACAGGGAAAAATCCACATGGCCTCTCTTGGTTTCTCCAGTCCAAAAATCCAGCATTGGTCCAAGAAGGCTCCGATGTGTGCCAGGCACTCGCTTATCATCTGGTCTTAGGGTGACACCTCTAAGCCATTTTATCCCTTCCCGGGAATGAAAAAGGCAATGGTGACGGTCACTCCTTTTATCATCTCCCTCCGGCCGCCCAGGATGGTCTCCTTTTTCCCTGTTCTCTGGAGCCTACCCTCCGTTATGGGAAACTCCCCATCCTCCATTCCAAAAAACAGCCTTCTAGGCTGCCTCATAAAAAACCTGTGTAAAAAAAAAACAACAACAACAAACCAACCTGTGAACCTGGCCAGGTGCAGTGGTTCATGCCTGTAATCCCAGCACTTTGGGAGGCTGAGGTGGGCAGATCACGAGGTCAGGAGATCAAGACTATCCTGGCTAACAGTGAAACCCCATCTCTACTAAAAATACCAAAAATTAGCCGGTCATGGTGGCGGGCACCTGTAGTCCCAGCTACTCGGGAGGCTGAGGCAGGAGAATGGCGTGAATCAGGGAGGCGGAGCTTGCAGTGAGCCAAGATCACATCACTGCACTCCAGCCTGGGTGACAGAGTGACAGTTCGTTTGAAAAAAAAAAAAAAAAAAAAACCCTGCAAACCTTAGGCCTCAGGCAAGATATCCACCCTAAGCGCCTTGTCTTTTTTTGCAATTCAGACTGGCCACTATTAATATGAATTGGATAATGGGTCCAAATTGCCCGCAAATGGAACATTTAACTTTACAATTTTAATTGAAGTAATTATTGCTGACGACTGGAGAAATGGGGAATAATTCCTTTTGTCCAGCCCTTTTTGCACTCAGATCACAACCTGACCTCTGTAATTCTTGCTCACCTTTTCAAATCCTCCTCCATTCTCACCACCCAGATCGCCTTTCTCCTCCCAACCCTACCTCCTTCTTCTCGTTAGATCCAGCAGACTGCTGTCCACCCCTCCCAGCCCCTACCTCTCCCTCTCAACTGTCTTCTTTAATCCCCCAAGCCTCCTCTTTATCTTCTCAGCTGCAATCTTCTCCGCCTTCATCTTCCCAGATGCCATCTTCCCAGTCAGCAGTATCATCACTTCTTTTCCTACACCGTCCTCTCCTCAGGACAACTCTACCATGGCCTGTACTCATTCTCCTTCCTCACCGCCTTCTCCTGAAGCTTGTAAACCCATCCTGCCACCTTATGCTCCTATCTATCTTCCACTGCCTATCAGCTTAATCCCCCTTCCCCCTTCAAACCCTCAGCAAGAACCACTTCCAGGTTCTTCCTTCTCTCCCACCCACACTAGCTCAGGCGCCATCTTTGGCCCATGCCCCACCCTTACTTCAGCACCTGTGCTAGAGTGCCCCCTTCAGGAATTAGGAATTAGCAGGAACTGAAGGTATTGTTAAAGTATGTTCCCTTCTCCCTCAGTGATCTCACTCAAATTAACAAAAGACTGGGTTCGTTTCCAGAAGACCCTCTCTCTTATATTAGAGAGTTTCAGTACCTCACCCAGTCTTATGAACTAACTTGGCATGACCTCTAAATTATCCTCTCTTCCACCCTCACCCCAGAAGACTGGGACCATATCTGGACCCTAGCTTAGGCACACGCTGATACAATTCATCACCAAGCTCCTGCCCAGCCTACTGGCGCAAAGGCAGTCCCCAACCAGGACCCCCACTGCGATTATCAAGACAGGGCCTCTGGGCGCTGTTTTTGAGATCACATGATTGTGTGCCTCCTTGCAGGACTCAAAAAGGCTGCCCATAAAGTGGGAAACTATGAAAAACTTTCAGAAATCACCCAAGGTCCTGATGAAAACCCAGCCCTCTTTCTCTCTCATTTAACTGAAGCCATGAGAAAATATACCAGCCTAGACCTAGTCAGCCCAGAAGGAACCTCTATTTTAAACCTTCAGTTCATCTCCCAATCCATTCCCAATATTCGGCGCAAGCTTCAGAAACTTGACGACAGCCCTCAAATCCCACAACGAGACCTTCTTAATTTAGCCTTCAAAGTCTTTAACAATCCTGATGAGGAAAGTAAAAGGCAAAAACAGGCAGGGTTCCAAATGCTGGCCTCCGCCATTAGGGGCCCTGCAGGCCCATGGGGCCGCAGCTCCACAGAGAAGCCTCCTAGCAATCCATCTCCACCTGACACCTGTTTCAAGTGTGGCAATGAAGGCCAGTGGCCCACACAATGCCCAAACCCAGGTAAGCCCACCAGGCCATGCCCGCTCTGTGGAGGACCCCGCTGGAAGTTGGACTGTGAGCGGCCCCTGCAAAGACTGCCCCCATCCCTTCCTGAGCCAGCAAAAACCTCCCACTCAGATCTCATCAGCCTTGCCGCTGAAGACTAACGGTGCCTTGGAATGGACGCCCCAGCAACTACCATCACTTCATCCGAGTCAAGGGTAACCCTGATGGTGGCAGGTAGGCCAGTATGTTTTTCAAATTAATAATTAATACCAGGGCAACCTAATTTTTCAGGACCCACCCAGTCCTCCCAAGTCTCTATTGTAGGAATTGATGAACAAGCCTCCAAACCGTGAGCAACCCCCTCCACTTTTCTGCTCCCTGCACACCTTTTCCTTCACTCACTCTTTCTTAGTCCTGCCCTCATGCCCAACTCTGCTCCAAGGCATCCTTTAAAAACTCCATACTGCTCTCCACTTACGTTCCTCATAGTACCCAATGCCATCAATCCAGACCCCTCTGGGGCTTCTTTCTTCTATTCCAACCTCCCACCTGTTCTAGACCTAAAGGATGTTTTTTTCACAATTCCTTTACACTCTGATTCCCAAAACCTCTTTGCCTTTATGTGGGAAAACCCCAACACCCACAGAGTCCCTGCGTATGATCACTTAAACAGAGAAAAACGATCCTTAAAGGTAGGAGGAAGCCAAAGATGGCAAGAGCACAAGTGGCCTCCACAATGGATCATCAAATATTATGGTCCTGCCACTTGGGAGGAGGATGGTTCATGGGGTTATCACACTCCCATATATATGCTAAATAGAATAATTAGACTACAGGCTGTTCTAAAGATAATCACTAACCAAACCGTCTCAACCCTGGAAATGCTTGCACAACAACAAAAACAAATGTGCGTGGCAATTTATCAAAACAGGCTAGCACCAGACTACTTATTAGCAGAAGAGGGTGGGGTCTGTGGTAACTTTAATATCTCCAATTGTTGTCTTGACATAGACGATAACACAAAAGTAGTTCTAGAAATTGCTTCAAACATCAGAAAAGTAGCCCATGTACCAGTCCAAACCTGGAAAGGATGGGATCCGGCACACCTTCTAGGAGGGTGGTTCTCTAATTTAGAAGGATTTAAAATGCTGGTAAGGACAGTAATCTTCATCACCGGGCTCCTCCTGTTTCTTCCCTGTGTTATCCCACTGATAATAAAAGCCATTACAACTCTTGTTGAAACTACAGTTGACTGCCAGACAATCCAGACAATGCTCCTGCTACAATTACAAGATGGATACCATCCTGTCTCTCAAGAATACCCAGAAAATTAAGGTTTTCTTTTTCCAAGGTGCCCAGGCCACCCCCTATGTCATGCCTGAAGTAGTTATTGAGAAAGTCATCCCTTTTCCCTTTTTTCTATAACCAAATAGAAAGGAATGAAGGATTCTCCCCGGAGCCTGAAAACTTGAAGGAATGAAAAACTCCTTCCTTCTCAGGCCCAGTCCCAAGGCACAAGGCCACTTGTGCCAGCAGCATGAGTCAGCAAGATAGCAGAAGCAGGAAGACAGCCAGCCAGAAGACACCTACCCTGGCCAGAAGATACATACCCCTGAAGATTGAGAAAGAAGCCATCCGGGTACCACATAGCAGTTACATCAGACTGGGACACTTCCTGTTTACAGAAGACTATAAAACCCCTGCCCCGTACTCATTTGGTGCTGACGCCATTTTAGGCCTCAGCCTGCCTGCACCCAGGCGCTCATTAAAACAGCATGTTGCTCCACACCGCCTCGTGTTGTCTGTTGGCACACTCTTGGGGTTTGAATCGATACAAGAACCCTTCAGTTTTGTATTATATTTTAGTTGGATTTTTAAAGTTTATCTCACAAAGAGGGTGACGACATAATAATTAAAGGTAGCAATTCACTAGAGATTATAGCAATCCTAACTACGCAAGCAGCTAATAACAAAGCTACAAAGTGATAAGGAGAATCTGACAAATCCACAATTATAATGAAAGATAATATTAAAACTATCTCAATACTTGATAGATCAATGCAAGGAAATAAATCTTGGATTTCTCAGTGCACCTGTAAAAAGCACTAGCCTCCAGAGGCATGGAAATCTACGTGATATAAATATAGGTAATTTTACCCTTCACTTACTTTACAAACATTTTACTTTCTGCATACTATTGAAATTAAATCTGTAGTTATTTGTAGACAAACAGTTATTTGTCTGACAAACAGTTAATTGCTCTGATCCAAAAGAATAACAAAATTCTCTTACCTCCCCAAGAACGTCAAATGGTCACAGCCTGGATTAGTCAAGATCCCAAGGTGTCAGGAAGATCACTAATTTACATTTCAAGAAGAAATGGGTCCCAGGGCCTTGGAGACACATCTAGGTCATAAAAGCTGGAGATGCTAGGGCTTACCTGGCCCTTGGAGAGATGCATTCTAAGAAATATTGCCTCTCTCTTTACTTATAAATATCTTTGTGATTGTATTAGGTCTACCCAGGTGACCCAGGATAATCTCCTCATTTCAAAATTCTTGACTTAATCAAATCTGAGAAGACTCTTTTGTCATGTAAGGTAACATACTCACAGGTTCTGAGGACTGGGATGTGGACATCTTTGTAGGGAGTAGGGTAATGTTCTACCTACCATATTATATGAGGGAATAATAAATACTAAATTTAAGACAGCAATTACCTCTGAGGGAGAAAAGAGAATGCAGTCATGGTGGCTTTAATTGTATGTTACGTTTTATTTCTTAAGCTGGGTGGTGAGTGTACAGTTGCTCATTAAATTTCTTTGTATGCCTGAAATATTTTACTGCATAATCTCACTTTTTAATAAAAATACCTAGGAATAAATTTAACTAATTTAACTAAAGAGATGAAAGACTAGGATACTGAAAATTACAAAACATTGCTGTAAAAAAGTTTTTAAAAGCCTAAATAAATGGAAAGACATCCCATGTTCATGGATTGGAAGATATAACAATGATAACAGAAATTGAATCAGAATTTAAAATCTGCCTCTGAATAAACACCAAACAGACATGGGCCAAGAGTTTTATAAGAGTATTCTAACAAATATCCAAAGAACAGACCCTACAAACAATAAAAATACTAAAGATGTCAATACTATCTAAAGTGATCTATAGATTCAATGTAATCCCTATAAAAATGTCAAAGGCTCTTTTTGCAAAAATGAAAAAACTGACCCTCAAATTCACAGTAAGGGCAAGGAGTCCCAAGTAACCAAAACAATTTTGAAAAAGAACAAAGTTGGAGGACTCACATTTCCTGATTTGAAAACTTACTACAAATCTATAGTGATCAAATTATCAAGGTACAGGATAGACATATAGACCAATGGAATAGGGCTGACAGACCAGAAATAAATCCATACATCATGGCCAACTGATTTTCAATAAGGGTGGCAAAACATTCAATGGGGGAAAGAAAAGTCTTTTAAATAAATGGGACTGGGACAACTGGATATCTGATTTTCAATAAGGGTGGCAAAACATTCAATGGGGGAAAGAAAAGTCTTTTAAATAAATGGGACTGGGACAACTGGATATCCAAATGTAAAAGAATGAATTTGGACCCTCTACCTCACACCACATAGCAAAATGAACTCAAAATGAGATCAATGACCTAATTATAAGAGCTAAAACCAGCTGGGCATGGTGGCTCACACCTATAATCCCAGCACTTTGCAAGGCCAAGGCGGGCGGATCACAAGGTCAGGAGATTGAGTTCATCCTGGCTAACACGGTGAAAACCCATCTCTACTAAAAATACAAAAAATTAGCCGGGCGTGGTGGCGGGCACCTGTAGTCTCAGCTACTTGGGAGGCTGAGGCAGGAGAATGGCATGAACCCAGGAGGCGGAGCTTGCAGTAAGCCTAGATCGTGCCACTGCACTCCAGCCTGGATGACAGAGCAAGATTCCATCTCAAAAAAAAAAAAAAAAAAAAAAAAGAGCTAAAACCATAAACTCTTAGGAAAAAAATAGGGATAAATAAATCTTCATGACCCTGGGTTTAACACAGAATATGACACCAAAAGCTTGAGCAACAAAGGAAAAAATAAATAAGAGTTCATCAAAATTAAAACCTTTTGTGTGTCAAAGAACATGATAAAGAAAGTAAAGACTTCAGTTTTTGCCTGTATGTACTGGGGAGGGCAAGAAAAATGCCAGCAATTAAATCAGTTGTTGAAATGGCCAACAAGCCTTGGAAAGGTATTATGGTGGATCAGGTGGCCTGAAAGCTATACTTGTAGTTTTGTACCTGTACTGTACTTGTAGTATATTTTTGAAGAGAGAGGAAGTATTATAATTAGTCCTACGTTCAGAGACGTAAAAGCAACTAGAAAAGAGAAGTGGCAGCACAGAAAAGCAGTAGAAATATAGAACCAATTTTCTGAGCATACAGAGAAAGAACAAATGGCTTGTTTAAAAAGGTCCATTTTAATATTCTTCCTTTTTATACTGGTAGATATTTCGAGTTCAAAAAATCTGGCTCCGAATTTCCTAAAATTTTTATTTATTTGATCTGTTCCCCTGTATGTACCCATCATCCACTGCCTGCACACCTTTCCTCTGCAAATTCCCCCCTTACCCACCTCTTTTTCTGACCTTCCATACAGGCCAGTCTCTCATCCCACAGGCCAGGAGTCCGAAACTTCTTCTCAAAGAAAACATACTTCCTCTAGAAGATAGTATTCTAAAGAGCATTCCCCTATTGTCTTAGTCCATTTGAGCTGCTAAAATTGAATACTACAGACTGAGTAACTTATAAACAAGAGGATTTTATTTCTCACAGTTCTAGTGGTTGGAGGCCTAAGATAAAGTCTCCAGCAGATTCAGCGTCTGGTGAGAGCCCACTTCCTGGTTTATATACAGTCATGTCACTGTGTCCACACATGGCAGTAGGACCAAGGAGAATTTGGGATCTCTTTTATAAGGGCACTAATCCCATTCATGAGAGTTTTGCCCTCATGGCTTAATCAATTCCAAAGACATCACCTGCAAATACCATCACTGGGGATTAGGTTCAACGTCTGAGTTTTGGAGTACATAAACATTCACTCTATAGCAACTATGTTTCCCAAATTCCATTAAAAACCAAAATATTATTTTGACTATACAGGTCCATATGGGTCCGACCCATGGTAGTTACAGCCCAGCATTCAAACACTGGATCCCGGGCACATCTAGACACACTCTTCTTTTCCTCCACTGTGGAGTAACAGTCCCACCTCTCCTTGATAGTCAGGGTCAATTACTCCACCCAACACAGTAATTCCCTTCTTTGCCTGTTGATTCAGGGGCATGAGGAGTTCAAAGTGGTTGGGTAGCAGTCTTAACTTTTAGTTCAATAGAACTATCATTGTGTCCTGGTGTAAACATTCCTCCTTTTTGAGCCAAAACCTCTAGGCTAGCAGCGTAAGCTTATGAAAACAGAAAGCAAAATTTTTGCTAGTGGGTTACTAGGTGTAATAGTGAGTGTGCCACTCCCATTTCCAACCTTTGATTCCTAGACCCAAGAATCTTGACCGTGGGAGGAAAAGTATCATATATTGGACTGTGATTCAGAGTATATACAGATTCCTGGAGAACTTTGCCCCAGCCTTGCAAGGTACTCCTCCATCGTTGGGACTGGAATTGAGTCTTCCAAAGGCCACTTCACCATCCTATCAAACCAGCTACTTTAGAGTAGTGGTAAAAACTACAGTGTATGGCTGGGCGTGGTGGCTCAAGCCTGTAATCCCAGCACTTTGGGAGGCCGAGGCAGGCAGATCACAAGGTCAGGAGATCGAGACCATCCTGGCTAACACGGTGAAACCCCGTCTCCACTAAAACTACAAAAATTAGCCGGGCATAGTGGCAGGTGCCTGTAGTCCAGCTACTCGGGAGGCTGAGGCAGGAGAATGGCGTGAACCCAGGAGGCAGAGTGCAGTGAGCCAAGACCATGCCACTGCACTCCAGCCTGGGCAACAGAGCAAGACTCCGTCTCAAAAAAAAACAAAAAACAAGAAACAAAACTACAGTGTAACTGTGTTCACTGTAAAAGCAGCGAATTCCAGGAGCATGGACCCACTGAGGCATTTCTTTTGCTGTGAAGTTTTATAAATGGGAGTTCCTCTGCACAAGCTCTCTTGCCTACCACCATGTAAGATGTCCCTTTGCTATTCCTTCATTTGCAACCACGATTGTGAGGCCTCCCCAGCCATGTGTAATTGTGAGTCCATTAAATCTCTTTCCTTTATAAATTACCCACCCAGTCGGGTATGTCTTCATTAGCAGCATGAGAACAGACTAATACAAGCCTTAAAGCCCCTTCTAACTCCTTGTGCCAAAATATAAATGCAGAATCTCTGTTTAAAGAACTCATATGAATAAACTCAGCCTCTTCCAACTTTATCTTCTTTCTACCATTATCCCATACCCTCATTATCCATTTCCACATATTTTTCAGATTTCTGTCTCTATAAATTAGAAAACTCAAGTAGTTGTTTTGAAGTGTAATGCACTTTCTCATGGGTCACATATTGTCCCACATCTTCAAGGGCCTGCTGGGACTTGAGTCTAATTATGAGACTAGAAGCAAAGAAGGGAGGTAGGGGTGAGTTCTAAGAAAAATCAGTATTGTGTTGCTTGGCAGTTGCCTCAGTGGAGTACATTACAATTTCCTCATGCAATGTAGCATTAACCACCTTCTGAGGTGGAGAAGCCACTAGCACTGGGAGTGGGGAGGCCACTTTCACTAGGAGTAAGATTGCATCTTCCACTAGCAAAGAAGACTCACCAGAACTTAGAGGCTCGATGTCCCCAGTTTCATTAAGGTCTTCCCACAAGTCCCCATTCCAACTTACAGAAAACCATTCTGGTTTTTTTTTTGGGGGGGCGGGGGGTGAGGTTTCGTTCTGTCACCCAGGCTGGAGTGCAGTGGTGTGATATCAGCTCACAGAAACCCCCACTTCCCAGGTTCAAGCAATTCTCTTGCCTCAGCCTCCCGAGTAGCTGGGATTGTAAGTGCCCACCACAATGCCCAGCTAATTTTTGTATTTTTAGTAGAGACGGGGTTTCACCATGTTGGCCAGGGCTGGTCTTAAACTCCTGACCTCAAATGATCTGCGTGCCTTGGCCTGCCAAAGTGCTAGGATTACAGGTGGGAGTCACCACACCCAGTCAGAAACCTATTCTTTCCCAGTCAATGCCTTCACTTTAACAGAGTATAAAGTGGGTCACAGGATGAGACAAGATAACTGTAAAACTGGGTCACAGGATGAGATTCTGCATTTGATTTTCAGGACTCTCAGCCCTGTGGCTAAAGGAGATAAGACTCTCCCTCAGGGCACATGTGGAAGCTTTCAGGTCATTTATGCAGTACTTGAGATGGAAATTTGCATTCCTGAGTATTGAAAAGAACTTTCAATACTTTGTTCGTGACATTAGGAGCAACAAGCCAACCTAATTATATTCATTTGATTTCCAGAAATGTTTGAGAGTATCATATGCACAATTACCAGCTCCTTGCTTCTTATAAGTGGTTGATTGGGAACATCCAATGGAGATATGTGGCATATCTCTATTGCCAGATAACACCATGAAACATCAGTGCACTTTTTAGCACTGAAAAAAGAGTCATTTGCATCTTTAAATCTGATAACATTAGAAAGCCAATTCTAGGAACCCAAAAACCAATTCTAAAAACTCATCCTTAAAATTCTGTTCCTATAGACCCACCCTTGGTACCAAAATCTGTATTAGTCTGGGTTCTCCAGAGAAAAAGAACCAAGAAAATATATATAACTATCTATCTATCTATCTATCTATCTATCTATCTATCTACCTATCTATCTATTTATCTACATATCTATTCATCCATCCATTAGATATATATTGAGAGAGAAAGATAATTACTTTAAGGAATTGGCTCATACAAGAATGAAGGCCAAGAAGTCCAATACCTTCTGCTGGCACACTGAAGACCCCAGAGAGCTGGTGGTATAGTTCCAGTACAAATCTGAGTCCAAAGGCAAGAGAAGATTGATGTTGCAGATCAAAGGCAGTTCATTCACTCTTGGGGCTTATGAGACATTTTATTTATTACAACTACTTAATTGATTTTTTTTTCAATGCTCTACTTTCAGTAAGAAGGGAAAGAAGATTACAATTGTATGGAGATAGAAAGGGGATTGACATTTGTTATGCACTTCTGTGTGTTAGGCATTTTACTTTAATTCTTAGAAGAACCCCGCTACGTGCCAATTATTATCTTAATTTAAAGATGGGGGAATCTAACTGCATACCATTTTCTAGTTCTATCTGGGTTAGGGTTGACATATTAAATACAGGATGCCCAATTAAATTTGTATTTCTGATAAAGAACAAATAAATTTTTTGTATTAGTATATGCCACATATTGCACAGGACATACTTGTACTAAAAAATAACAACTTTAACTTAAATTCAAATTTAACTGGGCATCCTTTCTTTTTATTTGCTAATTCTGACAACCCTACCCTTGATTGAGGTCCTGCATTGCTTGTGCTCATCTCTCTCTCCTTTATCCCTGCAGACAGACCTTCACTCCTGACACCTGATCACCCAGTCTCTGATCACCTGCCTGTCACTAAGATGTGTTGACGGCTTCATATACACGCCACTGTGTTCTACCTATCTGCAGGATTCTCACCAGTTTAGAATTCTTTTATGCTCACCACCCGGCTGGCATGCATCTGGTGGAACTTCTAAACTATAGTCAAATTCTCTGTAGACCATGCCCTAGCACATCCAGCTATGTGAAAGTCTGCACTTCACACTATCCAGAACCCACACCACCCTGGTGGCTATGCTCCTGAGCAAGCTTCTAACCAGCAAACAAACCACTCCACATTCCACACAATATAAGATATTGTGGGAAGGTACAAACTGTGGATAGATAACTAACCAACAACCCATAGAGGCATGTTACAACTCAGGGGCAGCAGGAAGATCCCCTGAAAGGGAGAGTAGATGGGATTTGTGTTCAACATTTTTTTTTACATAGATAAAGCTATATTCATGTTTATGAAATCAGTGAATTCCATAGAGCTGGAAGACATAGCTGACTCACTGAATATTGGAATCAGAAGCAAAATCAACAAGATGAAATTGAACAGGAATAACAGAAACGGTTATGCTAGAGTTGAGATTAGCAGTGACACAAGGCAGAACATCCAGTCAGCAGTTCAGATAAAGACCTCAGAGTTTTTGTTCAACACAAGCTCAAGGACGGGCATTATCATGTACTGGGGGAAAAAACCAACATTTAGATTCAAACAAATCCAATTTCAAATGCCAATTTCACCACTAAATTGCTATGACCCAAGCCTTTGTCTCATAAAATGGGCATATTCACTCATAAAATGGATGAGTATGAACAAGATAACACACGTTGAGCATGTGTGAACAGTGCCTAGAATGCATGGGAGATACTCAGTAATCCACACCCCACATCCCTGGAACCTGGCACAATGCCCTCCTGCCATCAATACATTTAGTAGGAGACATCATAGCACTTTGCAAATAATCTGTTGAAATACTCATCTTTGCCTATTCTCTTTACTTTAGGATGCCAGAAGAAATGGGAAGACATTAAGGCTTATGTGCTAATATTTGAGTCCTTTCATGGCATTTACATGGCAGAGCCAAAAGCAGAAGTTGCCAACCATCAGAAGCCAAACCAGCCCCACAAAATACCTAGCCTTCAAGAGAGAAATTGGGCCAATCTATGAAAAATGTTGCTGGTGTGTGGGGATGGGGAGGTTGGAAAGTCGCTGAGACTTAGGGAAGGAATGGAGGCTCATGACAGATACTTGTGCCACATTCCCATGTAGACCTTCCTAAAATGTGGCAGGCCCTCTAATGGGCACCATCAGAAAGTCATGGCAACTGATGATCAAAAGATCTGCCTTGAGGGCCATGGTCCCTGTGCCCAAGCTGGGCTCAGAAACCATGGTGTCTCCCGCCTACAACGGACTGTGTCGATTTAGGCAGTGAGCGTAGCCACGGCTGCCCATGTGGATGTGGACTCCAGTCCAGCTCTCTTCATGGGTGCTTTGGCTGTAAGACACCTCTAAGACTCCTGCACAACCAAGCAGCAGGGGCAGAAGGGTATTAGAACTGAATGTGATGATTGAGATTGAATTTACTGGTTAAATGGGTGGGGACATGCAGCAGATGGGCCTATTGTAAAGGAATAAATATAACATTTATTTTCATTGAAATACTAGGGAGTATATTTTTTTTTGTATGCTTTCAGAGATCAGTTGGTTGTAACTATTTGGCTTCATTTCTCTTTATCACACCATAATTCACAACTGCAAAGATATCAACCAAACTAAGTGCCCATCAATTAATGAGTAAAGAAAATTGTTATTTATATATATATATATGTGTGTGTGTGTGTGTATGTGTATATATATCCATATATATCTAAATGTGATACACACACACACACATAAATACACACCATGGAATACAACTAAGTCACAAAAAATAATGTCTTTTGCAGCAATTTGGATGGAACTGGAGGCCATTATTCTAAGTGAAATAACTCAGGAAGGGAAAACCAAATACTGTATGTTCTCACTTATAAGTGGGAGCTAAGCTATGCGTATTCAAAGGCATACAGAGTGGTATAATGGACACTGGAGACTCTGAAAGGGAGAAGGCAAGAGAGGGGTGAGGAATAAAAAAAATGTACTGTATACTGTGTACAATGTATAGTATTCAGGTGACAGTTACCCTAAAATTACCGATTTCACCAGTATATAATTCATCCATATAACCAAAAACCACTTGTACCCCTAAAGGTATTGAAATTTAAAAATTGTAAATAAAAATCCCACATACATTAGGGAGTATAATTTACACTCTCTATGAAGTAAAAAGGGATTATACAGTAGGCCAAATTCAACCATACCACTGTGATTTAACCTAATTCCCCAAGCATCATTTATTTCATTTGCAAAATAGAAAAAAAAAAAAAAACCTACCTCACAAAGATATGGGGAGGATTACATGACATAACTAATAGCAAAAATCCAAGCATAGTTCTCAGGGTAGTGTGGATGCATTTTATACAAATTTGAATTTGGTGAATTTAAAATAGTGAAATAGAAACATAAGCCTTACTATGTGGCAAAACTTGAAATAATGTGAAATCCCATTTTATATTTATTCCTAAATGAAAATGCGTCTTGAGTGGGTATCATACACTAATCACTAATGGGATGTGGATAATTTTTTTAAAAGGAGAAGTCTAGGATGATTCCCACAATTGTAATTTGGATGACAAGTGATGACACCATTTACCAAGAAAGCAATACAGAAATACAGAGGGGTGGGGAGTAGTCCCATAAGAGAGGTGGCGAAGTGATGGCTTCAAGCTGAACATGCTAGGAGGTAGGTGCTGTGAAATATTCCAGTGGAGTTACCCGGCAGGCATTGTTAAATGACCTGGGTCTTAGAAGAGAGAAATGGCTAGAGATACACAGATTTGGCAATCCTGAGTAAACAGCATATAACTATAATCTAAAGGATGTATTTGCAATCACCCAGGAAGTGAAGATGGAATGAGAAGAACAGAGAAACAATGACAGAGTCCTTACAAACACCATCATACAAGAAGGCAATGGGGATACGTTATCCTAAAAGAATCCTAAAATAAGTGATCAAAAAGGTGGACAGAAAACCAAGTGGGAGTACTGTCACTGAGGATGAGTTTCCAGAGAGAATTAATGCTGAAGAGGCTATTGCAGGTCAGTGGTGAGTCTAGCTAGCACTGCTTCAATGAGGGGTAAAGATAGGCTCAGGAATGTCCACTTTAATGTGTGGGGATGATACCTGCACTGAATGCTGCACTAATCAGACCACACTTGGAATATTTTTTCTACCTCCAGATACTGCTGAGTATGAAAAACTAATTGGAGAAGGAAGCCATTGTATAGGAGATGCAGAGCAGCAGCAAAAATGGTAATGAAAATAGAAGATAAATTAGAAAATTTGGAAAAACCCAAACAGATCAGCCATATTGAAGGGAAAAAGAAAAACAAAACAAAGCAGGAGAGGGCAGAAATGTAGAATGGTATACATTCTTTTAACCCCAAGAATGAATGTAGCCAAGAACAAAGTGGGGACTTAGGAGTCTCAGCAGAGAGCATTCTCTGCTCCCTACTGCTCAAAGGACTCCTTCATGATGCAGAACCGTAACTGGTGTAGAGTCTTAAATGACCTGGGTATCTCTACGTGGGAGAAAGTGTTTTCCATGTAAAAGGATTAACTTGAACCTGGGTGCTCAAGGGACATCCTAGGCTGCTTGTTCCACTGATTCTGATCTCACTGTGTTAAGTAATAAATCATGTGGTTACATATTCACATCTTGTGTAGTTTTCTCTCACATTGCTTAAAGAGAAACCCCAGACACAATAATGAGGGAGCTCAGTATAAAGGTATAAAGAGATCCAGGCAAGCTATAACCTGGAGAGCTCCTTGCCCTTCAGAAGGTGGGACCACTCAGAATCAGGGAGAAAACATGGCCCAGCCCACTTTATGAGGAAGCTAGAAACAGAGAATTCTTAGAAGGCAGCAGCCAAGAGAGTGGCAGGGATGGGGACAGGGAAGGCTGAGACTAGAAACTCACAGAGGAACAAACAATTGAGTAAACTGGAAACAAGTAACCACAAAAGCACTAGAAAATAAAATGAAAGCTATGCATGAATAACTGACAAATTTGATCTTCTTCCTTGTGAATGCAGAAGAAGGAATAGAAACAAAAGATGATGGGGAGGCCGCTTTCTCTGCTTTGATCTGAAGGACAACTTTCTAATTATCTAATCTTTCCCAAGACAGACCAGAAAGAGTTACAAAGTCAACAGACTCTCCAGCACAGAAAGTACTAGACCAAATGCTGGATAAACATTACTGTTAATGGAGATGTTTCATTGCTTTGGCCTCACATCTCTACCTAGAAATACCTTAGAAACACTCTGGGCCTCTCTCTCTCTACCCCTCACATCTTCCCAGGAAAAAAGGAGGAGTGTTTGGGAGAAAGAACTAGGCTTACAATTCAGCTCCTGCTCCACCCTGCCTTGACCTAAATGCAAGATGCATGCATCCTGGTCTGCTCTCAGCAGCACAGGGAGGCCTGCAGTTGTTCAGCTGTGCAGTGACTGAGGGGCAAGTCTATCTGATTCAGGAAAGAAGGAATGAAGTAGTATACTTTGTCACTGATCTTAAGTCATAGTCTCCTATCTGCTGTGTCAAATAATATGTCCATTTCCATCTGTCTATTTCTCAATTGGTTCCAAACTCAGATACGGAAGAGGGTGCCCTCTAAAACCTCAAGAACATCTGTGAGGAGTATTTTCCTGGAAAAGAGTTTGGATCATATCACTCTAAAATTGCTGTATATGTAGAATTGCTGTATAGGTAGAAAGGGACTCTTACTTTTCAGATACTTCTAGGACCTTCTAACTTAATGCCTTATTGACATTTCAAATTCGGTGAATCTAAAATTGTTTCTCTTTCCCCAAAACCAGTTCATTCTCCCAACATTACTGCACATCATAAGTAGCACTGGCTTCACATTCATCAAGATTTAAAAGGTTAAAGTTGTCAAACAATAGGTAAAGTGGAAATGTCCTTATCATTATTCCAAATCAATGCCAACACCAGAGAGTAGTGGGTGAACGCCTAGCTGTGACTGCCATGACCTAGTGAGAATGTAGGGCAAAGAGAGAGAGCCAAGGTCAACATCTGGAGGTACAGACTAGGGCCAACATCTGGATGTGAGGAAAGAGCAAGAAACCTATCCTGAGGATAGAGAAATAATTCCCAGAGAAAAGAAACAGGAAATGTCATGCCACAGAAGCCCAGAATCAAATGCTACTGAAAAAGCAAGACAAGAAGGGATCATAGGCAATCAGATTTGATGATTAAGAAATTCTTGGGACCTTGATGAGACCAAGTTTGTAATAGTGGAGCTGAAAAGAAAACATCATTTTTCATTCGATCATTCAACCAACATTTATTGAGCATCTAGAGAGTGTGAATTCAAAGCAGGTAAGTCACTGTCCCTGTCCTCAAGGCACATATAGTCCAAGAAGAAAACACAAAATAGGCCATTATAAGAGAGTAAAAAGTATCTAGGGAGGGACTCTGGGAACAGAGAGGAAGGGTAACTAACCAAGACAGAGAGAGGACAGAGGATCAAGGGTAGCCTTCCTGGAAGAGATGACATCTGAGCTCAGCCTAAGCAGGACTGAGTAGGACAAGGAAGAAGAGAAGAGAGCAAGTGATGGGTGAAGGCATATGGCCAGAGAGGATGCCTTGCAGTTGGGTAACAAAGAGTGACTCCACGTGGCTACAGCCAAGGTCTCCTCTGGAGCAATGATGTTGAATGAAGCTGAGATGTAGTGGGGGTTAGAACCAGAAATAACTCATGCAGCATGTTAAAGCCAACAGAGTTCAAGAGAGATTTTAACCAGGAAGTGACACGAATAAATATGATCTGAGAAAGACAACTCCGGTGGACAAATGAAAAATAAGTCAGGTGGTCAAAGTCAAGAGTCAAAAGTAGATGCTAGAAGACAAATTCAGAAACTTTGAATTTGATAGTAATGTCTCTAATAGACAATGAGTGCCAGAGAGAATGGAGAGAAGAAAGAAAGTGAAATTACGTGCTAAAAAGAAAAAAAAAAAGCAGTAGGGGGTAAAAGAGAGAAGTCAAGAATATTTCCAAATTCTGGCCAAGTCAACTGAGTAGACAATGTTGCCATTCACTGAGAAACAGGATACAAGAAAGAGGGTTGGACAGGATACAGGGGAAAAGCAAGGTTGGAGGAAGAAAATGATGAGTTCTGTTTTGGTAATGATGAATTGGCTTGTGCCTTTGGAACACCCAGGTAGAGACTGTTTAAAACAGTTTTTGAGTGTCGCAGTGGGCAGGTGGGAGGTAGTGTCAAGAAGTCTGCCAACACATAACAGGAGAAAAACAGAATACTTAAGAGAGAAGCAGCATTGAGAAATGATTTATAGGAAAGGAGTGAGTCAAACACATTTTTATACATGAAGGAATAAATCAATAGAAAAAAAGAAAGTTAAGATAATGGGCCCAGGGAAGGCATGGGAAAGAGCAAGCTGGCAGTTCTCTCCTCTTTAATGTTACCTTGTAGTGCAATAAAAGGAGGGTTGTCTTTGGAACATAAAACACAGACTCTTGAGTTAATTGATAAATGGCTTCAGTGCAAATCACGAGCCACCTGAAACAGATGGTAAACTGCTAAAATAAATTAGGCTCCACCAACCATTCCAATGGAACATTGTATGGTATGGAAAGAAAAATACTTAGCAAGACAGGAAGCATGAGTCAGGAATAAGTGGCGGGCAGTGTGAGTCATGCCTGTGAGATCAATAAAGAAGCTGGCTCTGCTCCTGACTGCATTATTTCTGAGCCTCCTACCCCTCCAGTCACCCAGTCTCAATGCTGCCCTATCAGCCTCCTCACTCACTCTTTCACTCCACATACTGTGGGTCCCAGAATTCTGTTAATGCTTTGGTTCTCACATGGGTCCTTTCTTTTTATTTCCCACTGATAATATCCCAGTGCTCTTACAGAAATCCGTCTACCTCCAGACTTCATCCAACCCCCTTGACCCACCCAGGGAAGGGGGAGGGTGAAGGAAGAACAGCGAAGGGGGAAAAAGAACAGCTTCTTAAGTCTGCCATCATGTTACTGGCTTGCATGGTCCCTCATTGCCTACTGGTTAAAACCCATCTCCTAAGTGGATACTCAAGGCCTCAACAACACAGACACAACCCACCTTTCCAAAAACATCTTGTTACTCCCAATTTAAATTCTCTATCATCTTCTTTTTACAAATGAGACAATTTAGAAACAAAAAGATTAAGCAGCATGCCCAGCCACAGCTGTCACACAGCTAATGACAGAAGTGACTACCCAGACTCCAGGGCACATTCTCTCCATTTCCATGTGGCTGCCTCTTACTGTGGTGTAGTTTCTGGTCTTTCATATGCTAGATCATTTTTCAAGGGTGGTCCTGCTAAAATTAATAGAACTGCTTCTGCAATTTAAAAGTCATGAAAACTTTAGATCAAAATCACTTGTAAACTTTTTTCCCTTTTTGGGAGGGGGATGGGGTCTCACTCTGTCACTCAGGCTGGAGTACAGTGGCACGGTCACAGCTCACTGCAGCCTCAACCTCCCAAGACTTAAGCAATCCTCCCATCTCAGCCTCTTGAGTAGCTGGGACACAAGACATATGTCACCACGTCTGGTTAATTTTTGTATTTTTCATAGAGACAGGGTTTTGTCATGTTGCCAGGCTTGTCTCGAACTTCTGGACCCAAGCGATCCACCTGCCTCCGCCTCCCAAAGTGTTGGGATTACAGGCATGAGCCACCATGCCCAGCCTGTAAACACTTTAACAGAGACAGCGATGAAGACTAAAGTGATGAAAGTGAGGTCTATGAGTAGAGCATGTTCCACCAAAAATAAACTGTTCCCAAAGTGACTTCTAGATGTTTTGTTTCATTTGCTTTTTCACCCACGCCACAACTTGAGCCAACATCCGCATAGTTCCTTGATAGAGCAATGTGGTTGTGGAACCTTTCCTTATCTGAAGTTCACACAGTACATAGCTATGAAACCTGGAACCACTGTCTGCATTGGTGAAATAAGGTCAGACTGACCCCTGAGGTTATCAAAACATAGATCTGAAAAGTCACTGAGAATATTCTTTTGTTTTACAAGTAATTCTAAGTAATTTAATCAAACAGGCCTGAACCATCTGGCTCTTTTACAACATGGGACTAGTTTTAATAGCTATCCAGGTTTCTTTTCTTCCCCAAGTGAGAAAATGAGTCATCAACACAGTAAAATCTGAAGGTGATTTTATAACCGTTTGCAAGTCCACATGACATATATCTTTTACAAACAAGAAGTCATAGTTGTTTAAAATGAAGACAACCCTAAAGCAATACTTACATTATTAAGACAACTGCATTACTTAACTATATTATTTAGTTTCCAGATTCATCAGCATAAAACTTTTCTCTGTGTTGCTTGCCAAACTACACAGAAGGAAAAACAAAAAAAAAAAAACTTGTACTTTCACGGAAAACAGTCTTTGCCAACCCTCCCACTAGCTCTAAGTTTGGCCAACAGTTTGACTGATAGTGTATGAGCCCTACCATCTGCTAACTAAGCAGCATTTCCTAACCAGTAAATGATACTAAGAAAAATGGTTGCAAAACAGAACCTGCCTTGTTTTCATGAGTTGATGTAACTGAACCTAAAATACAAGACTACAGTTTGTTATGTGTATTCCAAGTAAGTTCAAATTGTATCCCAATCCAAGTTGCTGGTTTCAATTATGCCTTCAAAACATTAAACAGCCTGTATATAAAAAAAAAATCTCAATTTATTTAAAAAACTAATGCTTGTAAACATTTTAAATAAGGTTCAGACCAAATTCACATCATATTTTTGTTTTCACA
This sequence comes from Chlorocebus sabaeus, assembly GCF_047675955.1. NCBI lineage: Eukaryota > Metazoa > Chordata > Mammalia > Primates > Cercopithecidae > Chlorocebus > Chlorocebus sabaeus. The sequence goes on from NC_132924.1 coordinate 76,177,146, forward strand.
CCTTTCCTTCTCAAGTCCCTGAGAGTTAGTGAACCACAGATTAAATGCCATTTAAAAAGTATGATATAAAAAATTAACTTTGCAAATCTTGTATACACTAATAAGCCTAACAAACCCAACCATTCAAGATATTAGTCTTAGAATAATTAACTTCTATGTTTATATGCTATTATATAAATCTCTTATTGTGCATTTTTAATGAACATTCTGCACATTATTTGGGGAAATTTTGAGGAGGATACCTATAAAAATAATACTGGCTTTTTATTCTGTCATATCAAGATTTAGTAACTTTAAAAAAGTTATCATTGTATTTTTAAGGACAGGACAACTAAACAGATGTATAATATTCTTAATTATTGCTTTTTGTCTCACGAATGAAATATTAATATATATTCTATTTCTTTAGAATTCTCCGAGGGGAAAAAATAGAAAGATATAGAGGCTATAAGCTTAGCCAAGAACACAGAAAAACCAGGTCCTGCCCCCAGTTTTGTAATTGTTTGACTTTGGGGATATGAAAAAAGTTATCTGAAAAGGAATTTATAGAAGAGAGACTTTATTCCAGTGAACAGTTTGCAAACAGGGAAGACACAGCCTTCAGTGGAAACAGAAGACACATTCCAGAAAACAAAAGGAGGGTTTCACTTTTATAGTGAAAGTTCCCACCCAGCTTTCCACTCAGGTCCTCTTAGGCAAATACGGGATTCAAATTTGCTTAGTTCTGATTGGTTGACACTTGCTGAGTTCTGATTGGTCAATGCTGCTGACTTCTGATTGGTCAGTGCAGGCTACACTCTATTGGTTGGTTCAGGCCATGTGGACAGAAACTGTTAGCTATGACAACACAAAGTTAAGCAGATATGTAGGTTTTCTGGGAACTCAGAGTATGTGTGTGAGCTCTAGTCAGCAAATGGCCACTTGACTGCTGAATTTCAGCCCAGTTAGGTACTCAAAATTCATCTTGAGAGCTTGGCTCTTTCAGATTCGTACATAAAATTTATCAGATTCACAGCTGTCCCTCTTGTAAAAGGGAAAAGCTTAGCACAAACATCTCTAAGCTCTCTTCTAGCTTGATCATGCTATGGTTTGAGCACTCTGCTAGACTTTATAAATCTGGGCCCCAAAGGGCTCTATTTTACTTCCCATGAGCATGGGGGAAGCAGGGGTGAAAGAAGGCATTAAAAGCATAGTCAGCTGGGCACGGTGGCTCATGCCCGTAATCCCAGCACTTTGGGAGGCCAAGGTGGGCAGATCAAGAGGTCAGGAGATCGAGACCATTCTGGCTAACACAGAGAAACCCCGTTTCTACCAAAAATACAAAAAATTAGCCGGGTGTGGAGGCAGGTGCCTGTAGTCCCAGCTACTCGGGAGGCTGAGGGCAGGAGAATGGTGTGAAGCCGGGAGGCAGAGCTTGCAGTGAGCTGAGATTACACCACTGCACTCCAACCTGGGTGACGGAGTGAGACTCCACCTCAAAAACAAAAATAAAAATAAAATAAGCTGGGCACAGTGGCTGACGCCTGTAATCCCAGCACTCTGGGAGGCCAAGGCAGGCGGATCACAAGGTCAAGAGATCAAGACCAGCCTAGCCAACATGGTGAAACCCTGTCTCTAATAAAAATACAAAAATTAGCCAGGCATGGTGAGGTGCGCCTGTAGTTCCAGCTACTCAGGAGGCTGAGGCAGGAGAATCACTTGATCCCAGGACGCGGAGGTTGCAGTGAGCCGAGATGGCGCACTACACTCCAGCCTGGCAACAGAGGGAGACTCTGTCTCTAAATAAATAAATAAATAAAAGCATAGTCATAATCCATAACACCATAGCAGAAAGTAATCTTTAAAATGCAAAAACTGACAATGATTTCCACTGTCCTGAGCAACATTCCCCAGCAATTCTACACATTTCCCATATTCTGAAATGGTTTTCCCAAAGTGAACCTAAAACTTAACATTAATCCAAACTCTTTATTAGTTTAGGGTTTGGTAGGAAAATGGGGGTGAGGTAGTTTTAAAGATCAAAGGCCAAGAGGGCTGAAATTGCCCAAGGACATCTTGCTAGTAGATAGTTGAGACTGGATATAAACCCAGTTCTCTCTGAGTCGTGAGCCTGGACTTTTAATCACTATATTGTCAAACTAAAAGATTGCTGAAAATATGTAAGTTCATAGTTTGTCACAATGGTTGCTGTTTCCACATACAAGCTTTTCTAGGCCCTGGATCCCATTATGAAATGATTTGCTGACTGTGGGTGCTGTGGTTCTTCAGTAGTCGGCTTTTTTGGTCTCTGAATTATTCACCACAGGGGTCTGGGATAGGAAAGAGCATTAGACCAGTTCCTTTGCAGCACTGATATAATGACTTATCAAACAGTTGCTTACTTCTTATCTGCTGTGATTGTTCCTTTGTTGTTGTTTTGCCTTTTTACTGCAACCCAAACAACATCTTTTCTGGCAAGGAAAAATTCCCTTTTAAATACTGATGACAGGCAGTTCAAATCCACATTCAGTGAGACAGACTATACCGATTACCTCATTCAAACTCCACCCAAAGTCCTCTCCTCCTTAGCAGTTTAACATGGCCTTGTGACAAAGTTCTAACCTAAAACACATCAATGAAATTCTCGACTGTGGGAATTTGGAGAAACTTTGGATTTCCTCATAAACAAATCAACAAACATCTTGCCTTTACCACTGTGCTTCTTCCCCTCTCTGGCTTCGTAAATGAACATGAGACTGGAGGTGGAGAAGACATACTGCAATCATAAGACAAGCAAGAAGATCCTAAGGACTGTAGACTAACAAGATAGAAAGACTTCATTTTTATTGGTATTGTGGATGACCAGCCTTGGACTGCCTTTCTCTGCACATTGTGTAATATGAAACAAATAGCCCTTATTTCTTTAAGTCTTACCATTGGTTATATTTTCTTACATTGGTAGTTGAAGACAGTGCTCACTGATATATTTGAGAATAACTAGACCGAGAGATCCATGAAAAGAAAGATGATGTGTTCATAAAAAAACATGAAGCCTTAAGATTTTCCAAAACCTTATCCCTTTATTCTTCTGTCCAACCAGCACTAGAATATTTTTATAGTCATTGAAAGCTTGCCATTTTTGTCTATTCATCAATAACTGCTTAGAGATTTGACTTTCAGATACAAAATGAATGGCCTGAGGAAAACATTCATGCTTTTATTATAGATTTGCACCATCTTTCTTAACATTGGATTAGAACACCATGAAGTAATTTTTTTTTAAATTGATACATAATAGTTGTACATATTTTGAGGGTACATGTGATATTTTAATACATGCATACAATGTGTAATGATCAAATCAGGGTAACTGGGATATTAATCACCTCCAACATTTATCTTTTTATGGGAAGACTCCAATTCTTCTAGCTATTTTAAAATATACAATAAATTATTAACTATAGTCACCCAACTTTACTATCAAACACTAATTCTTATTCTTTCTATCTAACTGTATTTTTGTTCCCATTAACTAACCACTCTCTATCCCCCCATACTCCCTACCTTTCCCAGACTCTGGTAACCACCAATATATCCTCTACCTCCATGAGATCCACTTTTTTAGCTCCCACAATGAGTGAGAACATGTGATATTTGTCTTTCTGTGCCTGGCTTATTTCACTTAACATGACCTTCAGTTCCATCCATATTGCTGCAAATGACAGAATTTCCTCCTTCTTTTTATGCCTAATCATATTCCACTGTGTACATATACCACATTTTCTTTATCCATTCATCTACTGATGAACACTTAGGGTGACAGATACTCTTGGTCATTGTAAATAGTCCTGCAATAAACATGGGAGTGAGATATCTTTGGTACGCTGATTTTCTTTCTTTTGGATTTATACTCAGCAGTGAGATTGCTGGATCATATGGTAGTTCTATTTTCAGTTTTGTTAGGAACCTCCACATTGTCTTCCACATCACTGTACTAATTTACATTCCCACCAACAGTGTATGAATGTTCCCCTTTCTCTGCATCCTAGTAAGCATGTTATTTTTTGTATTTTTGATAACAGATGATATCTCATTGTGCTTTTCATATGCATTTCCCTGATGATTCGTGATGTTGAACATGTTTTCCTATACTTTTTGGCCATTTGTATGTCATTTTTTGAGAAATGTCTATTCAGATCTTTTGCCCATTTCAAAATAAAATTATTTGTTCTCTTTGCTAATAAATTCCTTATATATTCGGGTTATTAATCTCTTTTCAGATGGGCAGTTTGCAAATATTTTCTCCTATTCTGTTGGTGGCCTCTTCACTTTGTTGATTGTTTTCTAATCTATGAGCATGGGCTATCTTTCCATTTTTTGTGTGTTCTCTTCAACTTCTTTCATCAGTGTTTCAGTCTTCCTTCTAGTGATCTTTCACTTCTTTGGTTAAATTTATTCCTAAATATTTTATATTTTTTGCAGCTATTGTAAATGGGATTGCTTTCTTGATTTCTTTTCAAAATTATTTGCCATTAGCATATATAAATGCTACTGATTTTAATATGCTGATTTTTTTATCCTGCAACTTTACTGAATTTGATTATCAGTTCTGATTTTGCTGTATCCCATAGATTTTGGTATGTTGTTTTGGTATGTTTTTATTTTCATTTTTTAACTTAAGATATTTAAAATTTTTCATCTTAATTTCTTCACTGGCCTATTAATTACTCAGGAGTATGTTATTAATATCCATGTGTTTGTATAGTTTCCAAAGTCATGTTTAGGCTGGGCATGGCGGCTCACACCTGTAATCCAATCCCAACACTTTGAAAGGCCAAAGCAGGAGGATTGCTAACATTAAAAATAAAGAGCAATAAATTAAAACATTACCACCAGAGAAAAGTAAGTATTCAGACAAAGCACAAAGGAAGACAGTAAAAAAGGAAGAAAGGAGAGGAATTTCAAAACAACCAGAAGACAAGTAACAGAATGGCAGTAGTCAGTCCTTACCTATTGTATTAGTTAGGGCTCTCCAGTGGGACAGAACCAATAGGATATATGGATATATAAAAGGGAGTTTATTAGGGAGAATTGGCTCTCATGATTACAAGGTGAAGTCCCACAATAGGCTATCTGCAAGCTGGGGAAAGAGAGAAGCTAACAGTGGCTCAGTTCAAGTCCACAAGCCTCAAAACTAGGGGATCTGACATTACAGCCTTCAGTCTGTGGCCAAAAGCCCAAGAGCCCCCAGGAAGCCACTGGTGAAAGTCCAAAGGCCAAAGAACCTGGAGTCTGATGTCCAAGGGCAGGAAGAGAGGAAGCAAGTGTCCAGCAGGGAAGAAAAAAGAGAATCACAAGATGCAGCAAGCAAATTTATCCCACCTCCTTCTGCCTGCTTTGTTCTAGCTGTGCTGGCAGCCAATAGGATGGGGCCCACAATGAGGGTCGGTCTTCCTCACCCAGTCCACTGAATCAAATATCAATCTCCCCTGACAACACCCTCACAAACACAATTAGAAACAATAGTTTACCAGTCGCCTAGGCATCCCTCAATCCAGTCAAGTTGACACCTAATATTAACCATCACACCTATCAATAATAACATTTAATATAAATGGACGAAATTCTCCAATTAAAAGACAATGAGTGGCAGAATAGATTTTTGTTTTAAAGACCCAGATATATACTGCCTACAAGAAATCCATTTCACATATAGGCACATATAGACTGAAGGTGAAGTGATAGGAAAAGATATTCCAGTCCAGGCATTGTGGCTCAAGCCTGTAATCCTAGCACTTTGGGATGCTGAGGCAGGTGGATCACTTGAACCTGGGAGTATGAGACCAGCCTGGGCAACATGGTGAAACCCTGTCTCTACAAAAAAAAAAAACACCAAAAAAAAAAACAAAAAAAAAAGTAACTGGGTGTGGTGGGATGTGCCTATAGTCCTAGCTACTCAGGAGGCTGAGGTGGGAGGATTGCTTTATCCCAGGAGGTTGAGGCTTCAGTAAGCCATGATCGTGCCACTGCACTCCAGCCTAGGTAACAGAGTGAGACCCTGTCCAAAAACAACAGCAACAACGAAACAATATTTCAAGTAATTGGAAACCAAAAAAGAGCAGAAGTAGCTATGCTTATATCAGATATAATAGATTCAAGTCAAAGACTGTAAAAACTGACAAAGAAGGTCACTGTATAATGATAAAGGAATCAACTCAGTAAGAAGATATAACAATTGTAAATATATATGCATCCAATATTGGAACACTCAAATATGTAAAGCAAACATTAATAGATCAGTAATAGACAAATCATGCAGACAGAAAATCCAACAAAGCAACATTGGAGTGATATTACGCCCTAGACCAATGGACCTAACTGACATTTACAGAACATTTCATCTCACTACTGGAGAATATACAATGTTTTCTTTAGCATGTGAAGCATTCTCCAGGATAGACCATATATTAGGACATAAACCAAGTCTCAACAAATTCAAAAAGTTGACATTATATCAAGTATCTTTTCTGATCGCAATGGAATAAAACTAGAAATAAACAACAAAAGCAACTTTGGTTATTTTTTTTTTAAATTCATTCAACCTTTTTTAATTGAAAAAATAGAGGCAGATTCTTGCTCTGTTGGCCAAACTGGTCTCTCCTTTCTTTCTTTTTTAGCGTATCTATTTATTTATTTTTAGTGTATCTATTATAGGTTTTAGTTTTGTAGTTACAATGAGAATTACCAAAAACATCTTATAGAAATAGCAAGTTATTTTAAACAGATTACAACTGAACTTTGATCACAAACAAAGGAAAAACTTTAAAACCCTACATTTTAACTCAATCTACCACATATTTTGACTTTGTATTGTCTGAATTCACGTATTTTTATGTTGTCTATATCTTAACAAGTTGCTATAGTTATTATTTTCAATAGATTTTTTAGGCTTCATACTAGAGATGAGTGGATTACACACCATGACACAGTATTAGAAGATTTTGAATTTGTCTGAATACTTACTTTTGCTAGTGAGTTCTATACCTTCAACTGTTTTCTTTTTGCACATTCGTGTCCTTTTCTTTCAGATTGAAGAACTCCCTTTAGCATTTCCTGTTAAGAAGCCTTTGATGTCAATGAATTCTCTAAGCTTTTGTTTGGGAAAGACTCTCTCTCCTACAGGTTTGAAAGAAAGCTTTTGTTGAATGCAGTATTCTCATTTAGCAGTTTTTTCCTTCAGCAATTTGAATATGTTGTGCCACTCCCTCCTGGTCTATAAGGTTTCCACTGTTTGCTGTTTCCAGACAAATCAGACCTCCTTTATGTGTTATTTCCTTCTTTTTTCTTGTTGCTTTTAGAATCCTCTTTGACCTTGACCTTTAAGAGTTTATTACATGCCTTGGGGTAGTCTTAATTGGGTTGAATCTATTTGGTGATATCTGACCTTCCTCACTTGGATATTTATATCTTCCTCTAGGTGTGAAAAGTTTTCTGTTATGATTTCTTTAAATAATCTTTCTAACCGTTGCTCTTTCTCAACTCCCTTTGAATGCTAACCGCTCTTAGATTTGCTCTTTAGAGGTTATTCTCTATATCTTGTAGGCATTCTTCATTCCTTTTCATTCTTTTTCTTTTTTCTCCTTTGCATATTTTCACATTGTCTGTCTTTGAACTCACTGATTCTTTTCTCTGCTTGATCCATTCTGCTATTGAGAGCCTCTAATGAAGTTTTTAGTGCAGCAAATGCATTTTGCAGTTCCAGGATTTCTGTTTAAGTGTTGTTGTTGTTGTTGTTGTTGTTGTTGTTGTTGTTTTGGGTTTTTTTTTTTTTAAGATGGAGTCTCACTCTGTTGCCCAGGCTGGAGTGTAGTGGTGTGATCTCGGCTCACTGCAACCTCTGCCTCCTGGGTTCAAGCAATTCTCCTGTATCAGCCTCCTGAGTAGCTGGGATTAAAGGTGCACACCACCATACCTGGCTAATTTTTATATTTTTAGTAGAGACAGGGTTTCACCATGTTGGTGAAGCTGGTCTCAAACTCTTGACCTTGTGATCCACCCGCCTCGGCCTCCCAGAGTGCTAGGATTACAGGCATAAGCCCCTGCATCTGGCCATTTGTTTGTTTTGAGAGAGTCTCACTCTGTGGCCCAGACTGGAATGCAGTGGCACAATCTCGGCTCACTGCAACCTCCACCTCCTGGGTCCAAGTGATTCTTGTACCTCAGCCTCCTAAGTAGCTGGGATTACAGGCGTGTGTAACACCTGGCTATTTTTTTTATTTAGTAGAGATGGGGTTTTACCATGTTGGCCAGGCTGGTCTCAAACTTCTGACATAAGGTAACTCACCCACCTTGGCCTCCTAAAGGGCTGGGATTACAGGCCTGAATCACCATGCCCATCTCTTCTGTTTGAGTTTTTAAAACACTAAAAAATTTTTAATATCCTTGTTAAATTTATCTGATAAATTTATAAATTGCTTTTGTGTGTTATCTTGGAGGTCACTGAGTTTTCTTAGAACTGTTATTTTGAATTCTCAGTGTGAAAACTCACACATTACCATCTTATTAATATTAATCACTAGCTCCTTGCTTTGTCTGTTTGGGAAGATCATGGTTCCCTGTTTGCTGTTTTTATGAATGTGTATCTGTGGCTTGGCACTGAAGAATTAGTAATTTATTTCAGTCTTTGCTGTCTAGCTTGTTTTGCTTTTCCTAAGATATGTTTGCTTGGAGGTTCTTTGCAGTTTGCCTGTTGAGTTCCATTAATGCTAGATTGCTACCTGCTTTTCAGCACTAGAAAGTGCTGTAAGTCCATCCAGGTTTGCCACAGTTCTCACAAACGTTCAGAGTGTTGCCCATCATAGGTTGGTGGAGGAGGCCCCAGAGGGAACACTCCAACTGTGTGAGAAGAACACTGGCTAGAGGTTTGTGCCCAGAGGACCCATGCAGTGTGCCTCTTAGAGCATGGTGCTGCTGAACAGCCACTCTGATTTAGTGTCTCCTTTGGCTAAGATAAAGAGCAGAATTTCAAGGGCTGAGGTTGCTCTTTGTCTCTAACTGCTCTCAGGGTTTTTTCTCCCTACAGGCACTCACTGTGCTTCTTGTTCCTTCACAAGAACAGTTTTCCTGCAAAGAAACTCAAGACAGTGGGGAGGCTGGCTGGCTACCTCAATTTCACTTTTTCCAGTGTGGAAATTGAGTTGCGGAGGAATTTTCTGCATGGTCCCTGGTAAATCAGAGGAGTGCATCACAGAGAAGTCCATTTCTCTTACTGTCTGCTGACAGTTTTTCATTTCTTTGCACACCCAGGGATCAACTCAGCCTCAGACTTGAGTTCTGGGATACTGATGGTGATAATCCTGGTGCTCATTTTCTGAGGGGGAGAGTGAAGCCAGATTGGTTCTACTCTGCCGGTTTGGAGACGTTACTCCTTCAAATAACTTGCTAACTTCTTAAATCTTACGATATATTCACTTACTTGCTAAATATTTTACATAGGCCTGTAAATCAAGGAACATAGTCCAAGACCTCCAGGTATGATTCGGTATGGGTCAACAATTGAGTACCTTGCTTAAGAGGCAACAAAAATTATATTGACAAATAATCTTGTATTTAAAGTTAATTATACAGGTTTCTGTCAACCACAATTCATTTACTCAGAACTGATATTAATAATGGCCCAAAAGTAAATAATATCACTACCTATGGCAGAAATTAAATAAAAGCATCTGATATAAATACCACACATTATATAGGCAAAATTTCCTGACAACAGAAAAGGAAGCAAAAGTAGGTACAGATGAAAGTACATCTGAAAACAGGGTAGGGAGATCAGAAAAACAGGACTGAGGAAGGAGGTAAGAAAGCAAGCTGAAGGAGTTCCTACCTGATGGCATATATTTTCTCAGTGAAGAAGGATGGAAAGTAAAGGCAAAGAGCAGTGAAGTGGGGGATTTAGCATGATGAAAATTAAAGAGTTGTTTTAGTCTGCTTAGGCTGACATTTAAAAAAAAAAAACAAAACCATAAACTGGATTGCTTAATCAAAAGAAATACATCTCGCAGTTCTGGAAGCTATGAAGTCCAAAATAAAGAAACTGGTCGGGGGGGCGGAGCAAGATGGCCGAATAGGAACAGCTCCAGTCTCCAACTCCCAGCGCGAGTGACACAGAAGACTGGTGATTTCTGCATTTTCAACTGAGGTACTGGGTTAATCTCACTAGGGAGTGCCAGACAATCGGTGCTGGTCAGCTACTGCAGCCCGACAAGCTAGAGCTGAAGCAGGGCGAGGCATTGCCTCACCTGGGAAGCGCAAGGGGAAAGGGAATCCCTTTTCCTAGCCAGGGGAACTGAGACACACAACACCTGGAAAATCAGGTAACTCCCACCCCAATACTGCACTTTAAGCAAATGGGCACACCAGGAGATTATATCCCACACCTAGCCGGGAGGGTCCCACGCCCACGGAGCCTCCCTCATTGCTAGCACAGCAGTTTGCAATCTCGCAGCAAGGCAGCAGCAAGGCTGGGGGAGGGGCGCCCGCCATTGCTGAGGCTTAAGTAGGTAAACAAAGCCGCTGGGAAGCTCGAACTGGGTGGAGCTCACAGCAGCTCAAGGAAACCTGCCTGTCTCTGTAGACTCCACGTCTGAGGACAGGGCACAGTAAACAAAAGCAGCAGAAACCTCTGCAGACGCAAACGACTCTGTCTGACAGCTTTGAAGAGAGCCGTGGATCTCCCAACACGGAGGTTGAGATCTGAGAAGGTATAGACTGCCTGCTCAAGTGGGTCCCTGACCCCTGAGTAGCCTAACTGGGAGACATCCCCCACTAGGGGCAGTCTGACACCCCACACCTCACAGGGTGGAGTACACCCCTGAGAGGAAGCCTCCAAAGCAAGAATCAGACAGGTACACTCGCGGTTCAGCAATATTCTATCTTCTGCAGCCTCTGCTGCTGACACCCAGGCAAACAGGGTCTGGAGTGGACCTCAAGCAATCTCCAACAGACCTACAGCTGAGGGTCCTGACTGTTAGAAGGAAAACTATCAAACAGGAAGGACACCTACACCAAAACCCCATCAGTACGTCACCATCATCATCAAAGACCAGAGGCAGATAAAACCACAAAGATGGGGAAAAAGCAGGGCAGAAAAGCTGGAAATTCAAAAAATAAGAGCGCATCTCCCCCGGCAAAGGAGCGCAGCTCATCGCCAGCAACGGATCAAAGCTTGACGGAGAATGACTTTGACGAGATGAGAGAAGAAGGCTTCAGTCCATCAAACTTCTCAGAGCTAAAGGAGGAATTACGTACCCAGCGCAAAGAAACTAAAAATCTTGAAAAAAAAGTGGAAGAATTGATGGCTAGAGTAATTAATGCAGAGAAGGTCATAAACGAAATGAAAGAGATGAAAACCATGACACGAGAAATATGTGACAAATGCACAAGCTTCAGTAACCGACTCGATCAACTGGAAGAAAGAGTATCAGCGATTGAGGATCAAATGAATGAAATGAAGTGAGAAGAGAAACCAAAAGAGAAAAGAAGAAAGAGAAATGAACAAAGCCTGCAAGAAGTATGGGATTATGTAAAAAGACCAAATCTACGTCTGATTGGGGTGCCTGAAAGTGAGGGGGAAAATGGAACCAAGTTGGAAAACACTCTTCAGGATATCATCCAGGAGAACTTCCCCAACCTAGTAGGGCAGGCCAACATTCAAATCCAGGAAATACAGAGAACGCCACAAAGATACTCCTCGAGAAGAGTAACTCCAAGACACATAATTGCCAGATTCACCAAAGTTGAAATGAAGGAAAAAATCTTAAGGGCAGCCAGAGAGAAAGGTCGGGTTACCCACAAAGGGAAGCCCATCAGACTAACAGCAGATCTCTCAGCAGAAACTCTACAAGCCAGAAGAGAGTGGGGGCCAATATTCAACATTCTTAAAGAAAAGAATTTTAAACCCAGAATTTCATATCCAGCCAAACTAAGTTTCATAAGTGAAGGTGAAATAAAATCCTTTACAGATAAGCAAATGCTTAGAGATTTTGTCACCACCAGGCCTGCCTTACAAGAGACCTCTGAAGGAAGCACTAAACATGGAAAGGAACAACCGGTACCAGCCATTGCAAAAACATGCCAAAATGTAAAGACCATTTAGGCTAGGAAGAAACTGCATCAACTAACGAGCAAAATAACCAGTTAATATCATAATGGCAGGATCAAGTTCACACATAACAATCTTAACCTTAAATGTAAATGGACTAAATGCTCCAATTAAAAGACACAGACTGGCAAACTGGATAAAGAGTCAAGACCCATCAGTCTGCTGTATTCAGGAGACCCATCTCACATGCAGAGACATACATAGGCTCAAAATAAAGGGATGGAGGAAGATTTACCAAGCAAATGGAGAACAAAAAAAAGCAGGGGTTGCAATACTAGTCTCTGATAAAACAGACTTTAAACCATCAAAGATCAAAAGAGACAAAGAAGGCCATTACATAATGGTAAAAGGATCAATTCAACAGGAAGAGCTAACTATCCTAAATATATATGCACCCAATACAGGAGCACCCAGATTCATAAAGCAAGTCCTTAGAGACTTACAAAGAGACTTAGACTCCCATACAATAATAATGGGAGACTTCAACACTCCACTGTCAACATTAGACAGATCAACGAGACAGAAAGTTAACAAGGATATCCAGGTATTGAACTCATCTCTGCAGCAAGCAGACCTAATAGACATCTATAGAACTCTCCACCCCAAATCAACAGAATATACATTCTTCTCAGCACCACATCGCACTTTTTCCAAAATTGACCACATAATTAGAAGTAAAGCACTCCTCAGCAAATGTACAAGAACAGAAATTGTAACAAACTGTCTCTCAGACCACAGTGCAATCAAACTAGAACTCAGGACTAAGAAACTCAATCAAAACCGCTCAACTACATGGAAACTGAACAACCTGCTCCTGAATGACTACTGGGTACATAACAAAATGAAGGCAGAAATAAAGATGTTCTTTGAAACCAATGAGAACAAAGATACAACATACCAGAATCTCTGGGACACATTTAAAGCAGTGTGTAGAGGGAAATTTATAGCACTAAATGCCCACAAGAGAAAGCAGGAAAGATCTAAAATTGACACTCTAACATCACAATTAAAAGAACTAGAGAAGCAAGAGCAAACGCATTCAAAAGTTATCAAAAGGCAAGAAATAACTAAGATCAGAGCAGAACTGAAGGAGATAGAGACACAAAAAACCCTCCAAAAAATCAATGAATCCAGGAGTTGGTTTTTTGAAAAGATCAACAAAATTGACAGACCACTAGCAAGACTAATAAAGAAGAAAAGAGAGAAGAATCAAATAGACACAATAAAAAATGATAAAGGGGATATCACCACCGACCCCACAGAAATACAAACTACCATCAGAGAATACTATAAACACCTCTACGCAAATAAACTACAAAATCTAGAAGAAATGGATAATTTCCTGGACACTTACACTCTTCCAAGACTAAACCAGGAAGAAGTTGAATCCCTGAATAGACCAATAGCAGGCTCTGAAATTGAGGCAATAATTAATAGCCTACCAACCAAAAAAAGTCCAGGACCAGATGGATTCACAACTGAATTCTACCAGAGGTACAAGGAGGAGCTGGTACCATTCCTTCTGAAACTATTCCAATCAATAGAAAAAGAGGGAATCCTCCCTAACTCATTTTATGAGGCCAACATCATCCTGATACCAAAGCCTGGCAGAGATACAACAAAAAAAGAGAATTTTAGACCAATATCCCTGATGAACGTCGATGCAAAAATCCTCAATAAAATACTGGCAAACCAGATTCAGCAGCACATCAAAAAGCTTATCCACCATGATCAAGTGGGCTTCATTCCTGGGATGCAAGGCTGGTTCAACATTCACAAATCAATAAACATAATCCAGCATATAAACAGAACCAAAGACAAGAACCACATCATTATCTCAATAGATGCAGAAAAGGCTTTTGACAAAATTCAACAGCCCTTCATGCTAAAAATGCTCAATAAATTTGGTATTGATGGAACGTACCTCAAAATAATAAGAGCTATTTATGACAAACCCACAGCCAATATCACACTGAATGGGCAAAAACTGGAAAAATTCCCTTTGAAAACTGGCACAAGACAGGGATGCCCTCTCTCACCACTCCTATTCAACATAGTGTTGGAAGTTCTGGCTACGGCAATCAGGCAAGAGAAAGAAATCAAGGGGATTCAGTTAGGAAAAGAAGAAGTCAAACTGTCCCTCTTTGCAGATGACATGATTGTATATTTAGAAAACCCCACTGTCTCAGCCCAAAATCTCCTTAAGCTGATAAGCAACTTCAGCAAAGTCTCAGGATACAAAATTAATGTGCAAAAATCACAAGCATTCTTATACACCAGTAACAGACAAACAGAGAGCCAAATCATGAATGAACTTCCATTCACAATTGCTTCAAAGAGAATAAAGTACCTAGGAATCCAACTTACAAGGGATGTAAAGGACCTCTTCAAGGAGAACTACAAACCACTGCTCAGTGAAATAAAAGAGGATACAAACAAATGGAAGAACATACCATGCTCATGGATAGGAAGAATCAATATCGTGAAAATGGCCATACTGCCCAAGGTTATTTATAGATTCAATGCCATCCCCATCAAGCTACCAACGAGTTTCTTCACAGAATTGGAAAAAACTGCTTTAAAGTTCATATGGAACCAAAAAAGAGCCCGCATCTCCAAGACAATCCTAAGTCAAAAGAACAAAGCTGGAGACATCACGCTACCTGACTTCAAACTATACTACAAGGCTACAGTAACCAAAACAGCATGGTACTGGTACCAAAACAGAGATATAGACCAATGGAACAGAACAGAGCCCTCAGAAATAATACCACACATCTACAGCCATCTGATCTTTGACAAACCTGAGAGAAACAAGAAATGGGGAAAGGATTCCCTATTTAATAAATGGTGCTGGGAAAATTGGCTAGCCATAAGTAGAAAGCTGAAACTGGATCCTTTCCTTACTCCTTATATGAAAATTAATTCAAAATGGATTAGAGACTTAAATGTTAGACCTAATACCATAAAAACCCTAGAAGAAAACCTAGGTAGTACCATTCAGGACATAGGCATGGGCAAAGACTTCATGTCTAAAACACCAAAAGCAATGGCAGCAAAAGCCAAAATTGACAAATGGGATCTAATTAAACTAAAGAGCTTCTGCACAGCAAAAGAAACTACCATCAGAGTGAACAGGCAACCTACAGAATGGGAGAAAATTTTTGCAACCTACTCATCTGACAAAGGGCTAATATCCAGAACCTACAAAGAACTCAAACAAATTTACAAGAAAAAAACAAACAACCCCATCAAAAAGTGGGCAAAGGATATGAACAGACATTTCTCAAAAGAAGACATTCATACAGCCAACAGACACATGAAAAAATGCTCATCATCACTGGCCATCAGAGAAATGCAAATCAAAACCACAATGAGATACCATCTCACACCAGTTAGAATGGCGATCATTCAAAAGTCAGGAAACAACAAGTGCTGGAGAGGATGTGGAGCAATAGGAACACTTTTACACTGTTGGTGGGATTGTAAACGAGTTCAACCATTATGGAAAACAGTATGGCGATTCCTCAAGTATCTAGAACTAGATGTACCATATGACCCAGCCATCCCATTACTGGGTATATACTCAAAGGATTATAAATCATGCTGCTATAAAGACACATGCACACATGTGTTTATTGCGGCACTATTCACAATAGCAAAGACTTGGAATCAACCCAAATGTCCATCAGTGACAGACTGGATTAAGAAAATGTGGCACATATACACCATGGAATACTATGCAGCCATAAAAAAGGATGAGTTTGTGTCCTTTGTAGGGACATGGATGCAGCTGGAAACCATCATTCTTAGCAAACTATCACAAGAACAGAAAACCAAACACCGCATGTTCTCACTCATAGGTGGGAACTGAACAATGAGATCACTTGGACTCAGGAAGGAGAACATCACACATGGGGGCCTATCATGGGGAGGGGGGAGGGGGGAGGGATTGCACTGGGAGTTATACCTGACGTAAATGATGAGTTGATGGGTGCTGACGAGTTGATGGGTGCAGCACAGCAACATGGCACAAGTATACATATGTAACAAACCTGCACGTTATGCACATGTACCCTAGAACTTAAAGTATAATAATAATAAATAAATTTTAAAAAATAAAAAATAAAGAAACTGGTCAATTCATTTCTTGCTGTGGGCCCTCTTCTTGATTTGCAGAAAGCCACCTTCTCACTGCACCCTCATATGGCGCAGAGAGAGCGCTGGTGTCTTTCTTCTTAAAAAGGCACCAGTTCTATTGGATTAGCGACCCACCCTTTTAACCTCATTGAATTTTTTATCAACTCTCCAGAGGCCCTGTCTTCAAATATAATACATTGAGGACCAGGGATTCAACATGTGAATTTTGAGTGGACACAACATTCAGTTCAGAATAAGAGTTTAGACGAACTCTGTGAGAAACTGGAAAAAAAAAAAAAAAGAAGAAACCCATAGAAGGACAATCAGAAACCATTATGGCTGAAGTTGGCTACCATGCAAGTTCAGAAAACTATAGACAGTCACCTACAAGGTAACTAGTACTAGGCTATCTTTCCCAATATAAAATATAAAAAATGGAAAAAATATATGAAACAACTGCTTTTAGATGTTGGATAACAAGGCAGCACAGTATTGTGATCTCCAAAAGAAGGGGGAAAAAATGACACAAGATCCATGATAGCCCAGGTTTACTACTTGGGGACGTATATTAGCTACTTATGGTAGAAAGGATGCCAGATGTGCACATATACCCTAGAACTTAAAGTATAATTAAAAAAAAAAAGAGAGAGAGAGAGAAAGGATGCCAGATAGTCTCACTAAGCCAAGAAGACAGATCTCAGAGTTCAAGTTTGTTGGGGCGGCTGGAATGAATTTTAGGGCAGAAAAGTGGGAGCTACACAGAATGAGAGCTTGAGAAATATGCATATGGATCTTCTTGAGTCTTTGACTGTATTAGAAGCTGTGTATGCACAGAGTGAGATACCAGGAAGCTGAACAAAAAATATCTACCAGGGACAAAACATATACCAGGGACCTGTAAGCTGAGTCACTAGTACAGTTCATATAGGATTGAGAAATTTATAAGTTAAAACAAACCAAACTGGAGATATGTCATTGAATACTTGGGACATTCAATGAAGACCCAGAAATGTCACATGATAGAAATAGAGATAAACTAGCCTTAGTGTGAAAGTTACTCTAAATTTTCCCTTAAAATGCTTAAATATAAATGGAAAAGACTAAACTTATCTTCAAGTAAATTGACTATCAGAACAAAATTCAACTCTTTTCAAAGAAAGACAACATTTAGACACTCAACAATATAACCTATAAGATTATCCAACATATAATAAAAAAATACTAGATTTGTATAGAAGCAGGAAAACACGACACATAACTAAGAGGGAAACCAAAAATACAAACACAGAGAAGTTGCAAGGATAACAGAACTAGTAAACAGATTCTTTAAAACACCTATTATAAAAATGTTCAAGGATATAAAGAAAAAAAATGAACTTAAAAAGAAGGGAAGTGGGATTTTAAAAATGAACCAAAGGAAACTTCTAGAGATGAATACAATATTTGTAATTTAAAAGTTCACTGGAAGAGTCTAATAGCGTATCAGACACTTGCATTAAAAAATTCCTAAACTTAAAGAAATAGCAATAACCACTATTCAAAATGAAGCACAGAAAGAATAACAAGGCTAACAAAAAATGAATAGAAACTCAATGACCTATGGGACAATACTAAGTTATCTAAGTTATGTAATACTTGTATAACTGGAGTCCCAAAAAAGAGGAAGGAGATAGAAAAATAGCTGAAGAAATAATGGCTGAAAACTTTCTAAATTTGCTAAAAATATGAACCCACAGATCCAAGAAACTCAATAAACTCCAAATAGGACAAGCATAAAGAAAATCACATAAAGGCACATCATAATCAAACTGCTGAAAACCCAATGATAAAGACAAATATTAAAAGCAACATGAAGAAAAGACACATTACTTACAAAAGCAGAAAAAAAAATTAGCCCCTAACCAATTTAAAGCAATGCTAGTCAGAGGATGATGGAATTGTATCTTAAAATAGAATGAATAAACTTTTAAAAAAAACTGTCAGCCTAGAATTCTATAAATAAAGGCAAAATGCTTTTTCAGAAAAATGAAACTGAAAAAACTTAGCAATAACAGACTTGAGCTTCAAGAAATATTAAAGGAGGTTCTTTATGTTGAAGAAAAATAGCTCCAGATGAAAACTCAGATCTAAAGAAAAAGAAAGAGTACCAAAAATGAACAATTTGTGGAGAAATATAAAATATGTTTTTCTGGGGTTTTAATTTCACTAAAAAATAATTGAATCCCTTCTGTTACCCTTTTCCTTTCTCCTTCCCATACAGTTCAATCCTAAAGTCATTAGGTTGGGCCAAGCAGAGTAGGCATCCATGCCAGATGAAGGGTATGGGAGGAGCTAAAGTGGCCCAGAGCAGGTATATCAGAACAAGTGTGGAAAGGAGGGTATCCAATCAGTGGGCCATCTTGGCTCAGAGTTTGGAGCTCAAGAAAAGTGAGGAGGGTGTCTCCAAGGAGGAATGGCCTAGAGTGAAATATCAGAGCCCAAGTGGGAAAACGAAGGCAAACTGAGGAGGCATGGTTTATCGTGGGGTATTGGAGCCCAAGGCAGGTGATAGATGGAGCCCAAGAAGAAGTGAACAGCCCAAATCCAAGTCCTGTGCCACTGAGATGATGCCATGAGACCATGTCTATGATCTTTCTAACAAAAACACCTAACATTAGTCTACTCATGCAGATATTATACATAAAACAAGTCCAAATTGAGAGATATTCTACAATAAAACATCCCTAATCTTTATGTCAAGGTTATGAAAATTAAAGAAAGATTGGGGAACTATTCCAAACTGAAGGAGGCCAAGGGGACATAACAACCAAATGCAACATATGAACTGGACAGGGTCCTTTTGCTAGAACATTTTGGGACAACTGAAGAAACCTGAATTGGGAGGATTTTGATTGTCAACTGTAAAAACATGTCCCTGTTTATAGGAAATACATCAATAATATTTATGGTTGATGAGGCATCATGTCGGCAACTTACTCTCAAATTATTCAGGAAAAAATGTTCTTTGTACTGTGTTTGCAACTTTCCTATAAGTTTGAGATTGCTAAAAACAGAAAAATGTATGCTGGATAAAATGTAATTGACTATTTTTTTTTCTTTTGTGAGATGGAGACTCACTCTGTAATACAGGCTAGAGTGCAGTGGTGCGATCTCGGCTCACTGCAACCTCCGCCTCCAGGGTTCAAGAGATTCTCTTGCCTGAGCCTCCCGAGTAACCAGGACTATAGGTGCACACCAACATGCCCAGCTAATTTTTGTATTTTTAGTAGAGACAGGGTTTCACCATGTTGGGCAGGCTGGTCTCAAACTCCTGACCTCAGGTGATCTGCCCGCCTCAGCCTCCCAAAGTGCTGGGATTACAGGTGTGAGCCACCGCGCCTGGCCTATAATTGACTATTTAAAGCAAAAATAAATTATATTGTAGAGTTTATAAATCTATAAAAGCAAAATAAATGACAATAATAGCACAACGCACAGGAGGGAGAAAATAAAAGCATAGTCTTGTTAGGTCCTTTAATATAAAGTGGCATAACATTATTTGAAGATAGTCCATGCTATCTAAAATGCATATTGTAAATCCTAGAGCAGCCACTGATTAATAAAGGAACATTAGCAGTCAGAGGCACAGGAGTTCACAGGAAAAAAAAAAAAAAAAAAAAAAGATAGCTGCGTGAATGTAGGAAGGAGTGTGATATGGCTTAGGAAAACAACTAAGAATGACATACTAATATGACATTTAAAAAGACAAATAGGTGAGGGGCCAAGATGGCAAATTAAAAACAGCTCATGTACACCACTCTCACAGAGAGAAAACAAAAGGGCTAGTGAACACTGACCCTGCAGGCTAACCATCTGAGAAACAACATTCGATCCATCAAGGCAGCAGGGGAACACAGATTGCAGAGAGGAATGAAGCTGGGGACCAGCCTGTCTGGGCTCAGCATGGAGTCAGGAGAACCACTACAACATGAGAAAGGGTGAGTGGGTGGGAGCCCCCAGGGGGATTCACACTGTTCACAAGGACTTGTGCAAGACTGGGAATGGGAGAATCCCCCCGGCTTCCCCCAACACCCTGCTACCACACTTTAGACTGAGGCAGAAAGCCAGTCAGACATTTTTGAGGGGCAACTCCTTAGTGCAAGGGGACCTCTACAAGGTTTGGGCCCTGGAGCAGACCAGCACCAGCACTACAGCCCCAAAAGAGGCTGCGGTTGCAGTACCTGGAAGCAGTAAAATTGTTCCACCCCTCCTTGCTGGACAGGGCTAGGCACCAGTTTCCAGCCCAGCAGTCCTGCTTCAGCCCTTACTCAGCCAGCCACTCAACCCATCTCTGCCACTTGGAGCCCGGTGGGCAACACTTGCTAGAGCTTGCAACCCAGTGGTCCCACTTTTGTGTGAACTCAGCTGGGGGGTGCAGTCTCCTGTTGTCCTAGGAAACACCTGGACAGTAGGGCAGGTGTCCCCACCTGCCCCCACCACTGGTAGCCAGGCTGGCAATACCTACTAGAGCTTGCAGCCCAGCAGCCCCACGTCTGTGTGAACTAAGTCAGATGGCATAGAAGAAAAAAGCAAACAAATCCATCCAACGGACAGCAGTTTCAAAGATTAAAGAGACGTCGGCCCACACAAATGAGAAAGAACCAGCGTAAGAACTCTGGCAACTCAAAAAGCCAGTGTCTTCTTACCTCCAAACAATTGCCCTAGTTCCCTAGCAATGATTCTTAACCAGGCTGAAATGGGTGAGATGTCAGATGTAGAATACAGAATAAGGACAGGAATGAAGATCATCAATATACAGGAGATAGTTAAAACCCAATCGAAGAAATCTAAGGAGTATAATGAAACAATACAGGAGGTGGTAGACCAAATGGCCATTGTAAGAAAGAAACAAGTCAGGTGTGGTGGCTCACATCTGTAATCCCAGCACTTTGGGAGGCCGAGGTGGGTTGATCACCTGAGGTCAGGAGTTTGAGACCAGCCTGGTCAATATAGCAAAACCCCATCTCTACTAAATACAAAAAATTAGCTGGGTTTGGTGGCACATGCCTGTAATAGCAGCTACTCGGGAGGCTGAGGTGGGAGAATCGCTTGAACCCAGGAGGTGGAGGCTACAGTAAGCCGAGATTGCACCACTGCATTCCATCCTGGGAGACAGAGTGAGACTCTGTCTCAAAAAAAAAAAAAAAAAAGAAAGAAAGAAAGAAAAGAAAGAAAGAAATTGATCTGATAGAGCTGAAAAACACAATAATGTACTTGTAAGTACTAACAGCAGAATCAACCAGGCTGAGGAAAGCATCTCAGAGCTTGAAAACTGGCTCTCCTAAATAATTCAGTCAGATGAAAATAAAGAAAAAAACAATAAAGAATAATGAACAAAACCTCCAAGAAATATGGGATCATGTAAACAGACCAAATCTATGACTCACTGGTGTCCTTGAAAGAGAAAAGAGAGGGAGAGAAACCAAGGAACTTGGAAAACATTATTTCAGGATATCGTCCATGAAAATTTCCCCAATCTTGCCAGAGAGGCCAACATTCAAATTCAGGAAACGCAGAGAACCCCTGAAAAATGCTACAAAAGAAGGCCATCCCAAGACACATAATCATCAGATTCTCCAAGGTCAAAATGAAAAGAAAAAAGGCAGCTAGGCCCGGACGCAGTGGCTCATGCCTGTAATCCCAGCACTTTGGGAGGCCAAGGCTGGTGGATCACCTGAGGTCAGGAGTTCGAGACCAGCCTGACCAACATGGAGAAATTCCATCGCTACTAAAAATATAAAATTAGCCGGGCGTGGTGGCACGTGCCTGTAATCCCAGCTACTCAGGAGGCTAAGGTGGGAGAATCGCTTGAACCCGGGAGGTGGAGGTTGCAGTGAGCCAAGGTTGTGCCACTACACTCCAGCCTGGGTGACAGAGCGAAACTCCAACTCAAAAAAAAAAAAAAAAAAAAAAAAAAAAGGCAACTAGAAAGAAAGGGCAGGTCATCTGCTAAGGGAACCCCATCAGGCTAACAGCAGACCTGTCGGCAGAAACCCTACAAGCCAGAAGAGATTGGGGGGCCTATATCCAGCATTCTTAAAAAACATAATTTTCAACCAAGAATTTCATATCCAGCCAAGCTGTTTCCTAAACAAAGGAGAAATAAGATACTTTTCAGACAAGCAAATGCTAAGGGAATTCGTTACCAACAGACATGCCTTACAAGAGGTCCTGAAGAAAGCACTGAATATGGAAAGGAAAGACCATTACCAGCCACTATAAAAACACACTTAAGTACATAGACCAGTGATACTCTAAAGCAGCCACACAAACAAGTCTGCATAATAACCAGCTAACAACATGATGACGAGATCAAATCCACATGGATCAATACTAATCTTGAATGTAAATGGGCTAAATGCCCCCAATTAAAAGGCACAGAGTAGAAAGCAAAACCCAATGGTATACTGTCTTAAAGAGACCCATGCAGTGACATCTATAGGCTTAAAGTAACGGGATGGAGAAAAATTTACCAAGCAAACAGAAAACATAAAAAGGCAGGGTCTGCTATTTTAATTTCATGCAAAACAGACTTCAAACCAACAAAGATCAAGAAAAGATGAAGAAGGGCATTAAATAATGGTAAAGGACTCAATTCAACAAGAAGACCTATCTATCCTAAATACATATGCGCCCAACCCAGACTCATAAAGCCAGTTCCTAGGGACCTACAAAGAGACTTAGATAACTACACAATAATAGTGGGACCTTTGAATACCCCCAATGACAGTATTGAACAGATCATCGAAGCAGAAAAATAACACAAATATTCAGGACCTGAACTCAACGCTTGACCAAATGGACCTAATAATAAATCTACAGAACTTTCCATCCGAAAATAACAGAACATACATTTTTCACATCTGCACATGGTCCATACTCTAAAATCAACTGCACATACTGGGCATAAACAATCCTCACCATATTCCCCAAAACTAAAATCATACCAACCAAGCTCTCAGACAATGCAATAAATATAGAAATTAATGCTAAGACTATCAATCAAAAGCATACAAGTACATAGAAATTAAAAACCTGCTCCTAAATGGCTTTTGGATAAATAATGAAATTAAGGCAGAAATCAAGAAATCCTTTTAAACTAATGAGAAATAAGATACAAGATATCAGAATTTCTGGCACACAGCCAAAGCAGTGTTAAGAGGGAAGTTTATAGCACTAAACACCCACATCAAAAAGTTAGAAAGATCTCAAATTAACAACCTAGTATCACAACTAGAGGAACTAGAGAAACAAGAACAACCCCAAGACTAGCAGAAGACAAAAAATAACCAAAGTCAGAAATGAACTAAAGGAAATTAAGAGGCAAAAAACATACAAAAATCAATAAATCCAGGAGCTTTTTCTTTGAAAGAATTAATAATACAAGGTAGACTGGTAGATAAACTAATTTAAAAAAAAAAAGAGAGAAGATCCAAATAAACACCATCAGAAATGGCAAAGGGTGCATTACCACTGATCCCCCCAGAAATACAAAAAACCCTCAGAGATTATTATGAACACTTCTATACCTAAAACAAATGGATAAATTCCTGGAAAAATACAACCTCCAAATAGTGAACCAGGAAGATTAAATCCCTGTAAAGACTAATATTGAGTTCCAAAATCAAATCGGTAAGCCATGACAGTAAGATTGTAAAAAGGCCAGGCATAGTGGCCTTTCTATACCAGAAAAATACAAAAATTAGCCAGGCATAGTGGCACATGCCTGTAGTTCCAGCTACTCGGAGGCTGAGGTGGGAGGACTGCTTGAGTCTGGGAGGTTGAGGCTGCAGTGAGCCATGATCACACTACTGCACTCTAGCCTGGGTGACAGAGCAAGACCCTGTCTCAAACAAAAAAATCAAATCAGTAATAAAAGCCTACCAAACAGAAAAAGCCCATGACCAGACGGATTCACAGCTGAATTCTATCAGATGTATAATGAAGAGCTGGTACCATTCTCATTGAAATTATTCTAAAAACTGAGGAGGAGGAATGCCTCCCTAACTCATTCTAGGAGGCCAACATTATCCTGATACCAAAACCCAGCAGAGATACAACAAAAAAAGAAAACTTCGGGCCAATATGCTTGATGAATATGGATGCAAAAATCCTCAAGAAAATACTAGCAAACCGAATCCAGCAGCACATCAAAAAGCTTTTCCACCATGATCAAGTAGGCATCATCCCTAAGATGCAAGGTTGGTTCAACATATACAAATCAATAAATGTGATACACCACATAAAGAGAACTAAAAACAACCACACAATCATCTCAATAGATTTAGAAAAGGTTTTCAATAAAATTCAACATCCCTTCATGTTAAAAACCCTCAAAAAACTAGGCACTGAAGGAACATACCTCAAATAATAAGAGCCATTTATGAAAAACTCACAGCCAACATCCTACTGAACAGGCAAAAGCTGAAGGCATTTCCCTTGAAAACCAGAACAAGACAAGGATGCCCTCTCTCACCACTCCTATTCAAGTACTGGACATCCTAGCTAGAGAAATCAGGCAATAGAAAGAAATAAAAGACACTCAAAGGAAGACAGAAAGTCAAACTCCCTGTTTGCAGACAATATGATTCTATGCTTAGAAAACCCCATAATCTCTGCCCAAAAGATCCTTAATCTGACAAACAACTTCAACAAAGTTTTGGGATACAAAATCACTGTACTGGCTGTGCACAGTGACTCATGCCAGTAATCCCATCACTTTGGGAGGCTGAGGCAGGTAGATCACTTGAGGCCAGGAGTTCGGACCAGCCTGGCCAACATAGCTAAACCCTGTCTCTACTAAAAGTACAAAAACTAGCTGGGTTTGGTGGCCCATGCCTGTAATTCCAGCTATTTGGGTGGATGAGGCATGAGAATCACTTGAACTCGGGAAGCAGAGGTTGCAGTAAGCCAAAGTCACACCACTGCACTCCAGCCTGGGTGACAGAGTAAGACTCTGTATCCACACTGAGAGCCAAATTAAGAATTCAATTTCATTCACAGCAGCCACAAAAAAAAAAGGATAAAATAAATAGGAATACAGCTATAACCAGCCATAACCAAGGAGGTGAAAGATGTCTATAACAAGATTTAAAAAACACTGAAAGAAAGAAAACATAGATGACACAAACAAATGGACAAACAACCCATGCTCATGGATAGGAAGAATCAATATTGTTAAAATGGCCATACTGCCCAAAGCAATTTACAGATTCAATGCTATTCCTATCAAACTACCAATGACATTTTTCACAGAATTAGAAAAAAACTATTTTAAAATTCATATGGAACCACAAAAGGGCCCAAATAGCCAAGGTAATCCTAAGTGAAAAGAACAATGCTGGAGACATCACATTACCCAACTTCAAACTATACTATAAGGCTATGGTAACCAAAACAACATGGTTACAAAAACAGAAATATAGACAAATGGAACAAACAGAGCCCAGAAATAATAGACAAACAGAGCCCAGAAATAATGCCGCACATCTACACAATCAAGAAAAACAAGCAACAGGGAAATAACTTTTCATTCAATAAATGATACTGGGATAACTGGCTATGCGGAATATTGAAACTGGACCCCCTTCTTACACCACATACAAAAATCAACTCAATATAGACTAAGACTTAAATGTAAAACTTAAAACTATAACAACCCTGGAAGATAACCTAGGAAATACCATTCTGGGCATAGAACTTGGCAAAAATTTCATAATGAAGATGCCAAAAGCAATTGCAACAAAAACAAAAATTAACAAATGGGACCTAATTAAACAAGAGCTTCTACCAGCAAAAGAAACTATCAACAGAATAAACAGACAACCTACAGAATGGTATAAAAAATCTGTGAACTACACATCCAACCAAAGTCTAATATCCAGAATCTATAAGGATCTTAAATTTACAAGAAAAAAACACCACCATTAAAAGAGTGGGCAAAGCACACAAACATTTCTCAAAAGAAGACATGTGCGCAACCAATGAGCATATGAAAAAATGCTCAACATCACTAATCTTTAGAGAAATGTAAATCTCACACCAGTTAGAACGGCTATTATTTAAAAATCAGAAAATAACAGATACTGGCAAGTTTACAGAGAAAGGCAATGCTTACACACTGCTGGTGGGAATGTAAATTAGCTCAGTCATTGTGGAAAGCAGTTTGGCGATTTCTCAAAGAACATAAAACACAATTGCCATTCAACCCAACAATCCCATTATTGGGTATATGCCCAAAGGAATATAAATCATTCTACCATAAAGACACATTCATGCATATGGACATCACAGCACTATTCACAATAGCAAAGATATGAAATCAACCTAAATGTCCATCAACAGTAGACTGGATTTTTTAAAATGTGGTGTGTGTGTGTATATATATATATATATACACACACACACATTGAAATACTATGCAGCCATAAAAAAGAATGAGATCATGTCCTTTGCAGCAACATGGATGGAGCTGGAGACCATTATCCTAAGCAAACTAACACAGGGACAGAAAACCAAATATTGCACATTCTCACTTACAAGTGGAAGCCAAACTTCTGAGTACATATGGACACAAAGAAAGGAACAGACACCAGGATCTACTTGATGGTAGAGAGTGGGAGGATGGTGAGGATCAGAAAAGTATCTATTGAATACCAGGCTTATAACCTGGGAGACAAAATAAATCTGTACACCAAACTCCTATGACACGCGATTTACCTACATATAACAAACCTTTCCATGTACTCCCTGAACCTAAAATAAAAGTTAAAAAGAGAGAGAGAGAGAAATAATTAGGGCAAGGATGACAGACTTTATTACACAAAGATTTAACATTTCTGTCATCAGCCGGGCGCGGTGGTTCATGCCTGTAATCCCAGCACGTTGGGAGGCCAAGGTGTGTGGATCACCTGAGGTCAGAAGTTCGAGACCAGTCTGGTCAATATGGTGAAACTCAATCTCTACTAAAAATAGAAAAAATTTTAGCTGGGCGTAGTGGTGGGCACCTGTAATCCCAGCTACACTGGAGGCTGAGGCAGGAGAATCGCTTGAACCCAGGAGGCGGAGGTTGCAGTGAGCCAAGATTGCACCATTGCACTCCAGTCTGGGCAACAAGAGTGAAACTTCATCTCAAAAAAAAAAAAAAATTCTGTCACCAAAAGACTCCACAAGCAAAACTGAAAGCAAACATCAAGTGTAGGGGAAAAAACCTCCAAATATATTCCAAAGGGCTAATATTGCCAATATAAAGAGCTATTACAAACCAGTAAGAAAATTATAGGAATTACAATGTAAAAACAGACAAGATAGGAACAGGTAATTTGTAAAGGAAGAAATAATGGGCAAAAATAACCTTATTCTAACTGAATGCAGTACATCAAGAGTAGGATTATATGTGTACATATATATATACACACACATATATATATATATATATATATATTTTTTTTTTTTGAGATGGAGTTTCGCTATTGTCGCCCAGGCTGGAGTGCAATGGCACCATCTCAGCTCACTGCAACCTCTGCCTCCTGGGTTCAAGCAATTCTCCTGTCTCAGTCTCCCAAGTAGCTGGGATTACAGGCACGTGCCACCACACCTGGCAGATTATAGTATATAATGTACAGTGTATTCATACAAACCTGTAATATTGCTCTTTCAGGTAACAGTGAAATGTCACATTTTAGAGTCTCATCTACAAGAGAGCCTTCAGAAGAACTTTGTTCAGGAAAATTGGATTCTTCTGCAGTAGCTCTTTTGAGTATTAACCTATTTTTCCATTTTTTCAATTGAAGTTCATGTTTTAGTATCTGCAATGAAAATAATTTTAAAATTCCATGGAATTGCTGTAACGATCAAGATAGATGACAGACATAAAGCACAGTGCTTGACACAATAGAACAAATTAAACATTATTTATGATTGTCATCATTACTACACAACTATAATTTTTCATAAGCATGTTTAACGTTCTCTGAACCACCAAAGTATTACAGATCATTTCCATTAGTTGTCATAAAACACTGGCACAGGCAGCCACCTTGAAAGGCTGATCTAGTCTCTTCTTTCACAGATGAGGAAGTGAGGACCACAAAGTCAAGGCTCTGGCAATGATAAAACTGGTAATTGGTGCATGGAGTGAAGGTGATTAACATACGGATAACAAAAAAGGGAAGTCAGAAGTAAAGTATTTGGGAAATTGCCAAATTTATCAACACAAGAAGTCCCCATTTTAACTCTTGATACACTTCTGAAAACTGTGTAATAAACAAAGGTATTAAGTATTTCAGTCATAAACATATACACACAATATTGGGGTAATATATATTGATGTAATATATATGTGTGTATGTATGTGTGTGTGTGTATATACACACACATATTAGAGCCTGAGGAAGAACACATGTGGAGCGCTTGACACACAGGTGTTCCCTGCCTCTGCTCCCAGCATACCCCTGCCAGCCTCACTCCATTTAAGGGAATGTAGAATGATTGTTAGGTCAATAAATCATGTATCTAGAAAAAAAGTTCTCTAAACACACAATTAACTATATAATACACATATATTTTAACGATATTATAGTATATATAATATACATTATATATATTAATATATATCAACCGTGTGCAAAACATCGTGCTCAGCATACAGAGACTACTAAGAGAACAACACTGCCTGCTCTCAGGGATTTTTGGTTTATTTGTTTTTTGAGAAGGAGTTTCGCTTTTGTTGCCCAGGCTGGAGTGCAGTGGCGTGATCTCGGCTCACTGCAACCTCCACCTCCAGGGTTCAAGAGATTCTCCTGACTCAGCCTCCCAAGTAGCTGGGATTGCACGGGCCTGCCACCATGCCTGGCTAATTTTTATATTCAGGGATGTTTAGCTGAAGCGGGTGTACAAGGGCGGACTGGTCATGTACTGTTACCTATTTCACTATTAGACAATCAGTGATCAGGCATAGAGGGCAGTGATCAAAACCCTAGCTTAATAATACAGAGTGGTGGAAAGCACTGAATGAGCAGACTAATATAGTGTTAGGTACCCAAAGTAGAGCTGTTTCACTGGTAACACTGAAAAGGTAGTGTGCAAAAGGCAAAGCCTACAGGACAGCATATAAGACCATCAGCTCAAAACCTATACATTATAAACTTCTAGAGAGCATCTCAAGTAACCTCTGAGATGTTTAAAGCTCAGCACAGGCTCTAGCACTGTTTTAAGCATACAAAAGTAATAAATCTCCTCATACTCTTTTGCTGCGTGTGTGCTACTGTCGGTCTCAACATCTGAACCAAATTCAGGCGAGTGGGGGCATTGATCCATGGGGCAACCACAAAAGAAGGGGATTTAACTTCACCCCACATTCTCTTTCCTATTTACCCTTACTTTGTATTTCAAAGAATATTAATAAAATATCTCCTACTAAATAATGTAACTACAGAAAAAAAATCCAGCATGTTTCTATGTCTGATCATAGTGTTACTTTGAACATACTAAACCAATATTAAGAAATGATATACTAATAGCTGAAGTAAATTTTAAATTATTAAGTTAAAGAACAAGAATCCCAGCCAGACGCAGTGGCTCACGCCTGTAATCCCAGCACTTTGGGAGGCCGAGGCGGGCAGATCACCTGAGGTCAGGAGTTCAAGACCAGCCTGGCCAACATGGTGAAACCCCGTCTCTACTAAAAACACAAAAAAATTAGCTGGGTGTGGTGGCAGGCGCCTGTAACCCCAGCTACCTGGGAGGCTGAGACAGGAGAATCGCTTGAACCTGGGAGGCAGAGGTTGCAGTGAGTCGAGATCACGCCATTGCACTCCAGCCTGGACAACAAGAGCAAAACTCTGTCTCAAAAAAATAAAAATAAAAATAAAAAACAAGAATCCCTTCAAAAGTAGATAATATTCAGGATTTTAGTATTTTCCACACACAGCATTATTATTTGAGGCAACATGAATATAACTGAAAAATCCAGATTCTTAAAAAATTGTTTCAATATACAATACCATCTCATCTTCTTTCTTTTTACTCTTAAGTCTTGCTCTATTCCGCCATTTTGTTAGGATAATGGACAGCTTGTGACAATAGATGATCTGTTGTATCCGCAAGAGCATATCTGAAGGAAATTTACTAGATTACTGTATATATTAATAGTTATAGCTGTTTCCAAAAAACACAAAGTGATTTAATATTCTATCATGTTTATAATATGAGCCAATGTCGCATCTGATCATTTTTGTTTGGTTTTATTTACACTTGAAATTAATTACTTTTGATAGCATTAGTACTCTCAAGACTTTATCAACCTGGAAACATCACCTGTGCCCTTAGAAATTAAGATGTAATAGCTGCAATAGAAATCTCAAGACATGTATCATTTCTTTTTTTTAAAACAAGGTTATTTGTAAAACCAGAACTTCTAAACTTTTTCATAAGAAATACAGTCATAAGGTAGCATTTAGATCCAATGCCTTTGAATTTAATTTTATGTCCTGTGATTAACCATTCCTAACCCTTCATTACACTAATATTAAAATCTTCAGAGGGTTCACTCTAACTGAGATACCAACCACAGCCAGTCAAAAAGAAATGATTCTCTGGTTCGCAACAGCCATAAACAAGTTAGTATCAGGAGAGCTGCAAAAAAATCTAACCGGAAGACAAGAGCTCTTGGAGGTTATACTGAGTGGGCATGGATCACATTAATGTACCTCCCACTCACTCAGTATAACCCCCAAGGTCTTAAGAGAAAATAATTTTATTTTTAAGTTTCATCATATATACATTAAAAGTAATATTTGTAAAAAGCATAAACCTCTTTACAAAAATAGTCAGTTTTGGTACCTGTCCGTATTATTTGGAACCCACCCAGCTCTCTATTACATAAAAAAGCTCATAGTAGATTCTATTTATATTCATGTATACATACACACAAATGCACACAAGATGTGATTTTAAATATGTCTGTTTTCTATTAAAATAAAATCCTTTGAGACAAATTTCATTAAGTATTTTTAAATTAGCAGCTCTACCTTCATTTCATGACAATTGTCTAGACATAAAAAAGACAGGTTCTCTAAGTATACAAAGTATGCTTAACTGTTAGTTTTTTTTATTATTTCAATAAATTGATACAAAAAGTAATTGCTACTAAGAAAGAATTTACTTTTAAGTTTTTCTTTCTGGTCTTCCATATAAGAGTGCCAGTGATGAAATACAGATTTCTGAAGTCTGAAATTGTAACATGTCACTGCTCTGTTCATTTTTTCAGCCAGGGCGACATTTTCATTTGTACGAGCTATGTCTCTCCAAGTGCTGCAGGCAGAAGACATTTTCTTAAAAATAATATTCTGATATTAGGGCAATATATCAGTCAATAAATTAAGGGGAACAAAGAACGACATCTCCTTTATGATCTCAAAAGCCACAGCATAGAAAGAAACTTCTACAACTTGGGTATGACCTGAAGAATTCCTAATAGTAATAGAGAAAAATGGAGATTATATGAGTCATATATCTTTTTGGATAAAATAAAGAAATCATGGGATGAAATCATGTTGTCATAATTCCAATTTACCAAAAGAACCACCTAATGATGTCTTTTTTTAAAAGGAATCTAAATTCCAAAACATATTTGGCTCTAACGGTTTCAGATAAGTTGACTGTGAAACTGTATTTTTAATTTTAAAGTTTTATTTTTTAAGAAAAGATAGTTATACCTTAAAGAAGTAAAATACATATTTTAACTAAGTAAAAGCTGATTAAATATAACAGAAATACATAATACAAAATGGTAGAAACATGATTAAATAGATAAAATCAGCACAACTGGCCCAAAGTGAATTTTTCTTTGTATGGAGGATATCAAGAATAAAAACACAAAGAGGAAGAAATTGTTTATAAAAATCACATTCTTACCAAAAATGAGTCTTTACTAAATGTCCAGTATAAAAGCTACAGGCTTTTATCATCAATTCTGGAGTCATCTAAAGTAAATAAATAATTGAAATACCCAATATTAGAAATAAATGGAATGCACGGACTACCTCTGCAAGATACTCAAGAAAAAGAGAGCAATGGATGCCAAGACAGAAGGGAACTGGGCAGCTGGAGACAGGAATGGGCTAAAAGAATTATATACCATTTA
Organism: Chlorocebus sabaeus; assembly: GCF_047675955.1. NCBI lineage: Eukaryota > Metazoa > Chordata > Mammalia > Primates > Cercopithecidae > Chlorocebus > Chlorocebus sabaeus. Next base: position 76,209,608 of record NC_132924.1, read on the forward strand.
TGTTTTGGAATTTTGTGTATGTCTATAAGCTATTTTTTTAAGTTAAAACCACAGCTTAATATATTTTCCCATTATATCTCACTTAGTTTGAAACATTTTGAGTTAAGCAGCATGGCATTGTTATGATAATCTATATTTACAATAGTATAGAATTGCAGTTCTGCTGTTCACTATTAAAACAGAATGATTTTCTGAATCATTCTGAATCAAACAGAATGATTTTCTCAAGGATACAAACTGAGATTCTCTTTTCAACATAGAGGAATTCCTCATTTACCAAACAGGAATAGGAAAACCACATAAATTTAAAGTCTGAAGTGTGGACTATGCTTATAGAGATGCAAATTTATCACTTACAAACTATTCACAATAACATGTGGCAACAGCTAACTGAAATCATCTACACCTTCTGTGCATTCTTGATAAGTAAAGATATTATTATATTAACATATTTATTATATGCACATGGCTACTGTTAGGTGTTAATGGTGTTAAGTTTTCCTCTTATTTTATTGCCACTTTGCTTACTATACAGAAATACAAACATATGAGTCACATCTATTTGGTGTATAGGTAAGTTTAGTCCAAATCTATACCAAAAGCCAGGAATTCTGAATTCCACTTTTCTAAGGCAAATGTTTTCTCCTTTGCACATTGCTGTAAATACTTTGTTAAATTAACAGATATGACATATATATGTACAAGAAAGGCCCACAGGACCCCTGACATGTGAAAATCCTCACTTTTGATGGCGATTAAATGCAAATTATGCCTACAGTGAGGGAAAACATAAATGATTCAAGTCATTCTTCACTAAATTCAGATTTTTATAGAAGAAAGGAATCCAGATAAGTAAAGAAGGAGTATTGAGGATATTATAGCAGACAGGATAAAAACCAAGAAGGGGATGAGGTGGCAGAGGCAAACAAATTTCATTAACATTACACTTTTTCAGTACTATTGTAGGTCCCTAAATTTCATGAGCCTGATTCTTTTTAGACGATATTACCTGAAAAGTCCTAAATAAATAACTACAGTAAATGATATGTCATAAAATATAAGTATATTATATGATCAAATGAATGCAGTTCAAAACATTATAGTAATAATGACTTTGAAAAGAATTATTAAAATTCAGCAAGCACCATTTGAACTCGTTTTCTTTTCTGATGATCAATTCTTTAAAACAGCATAGAAGTATTTTCTATTCTATTACTGAAAGAAGTAGTTTAAATCCTCATTAATTCACGATTTATAATATACGAGAATTTTTGCTGTTCTAATATGCATTTTTTAAGAGTTTCTCTTCCGAAATTTTTATTTTAACTTTACATTTATTGTTCTCCCAGTCTGGAAGAAAGGAAGGAAGGGAGGGAGGGACGGAGAGAGGGAGGGATGAAGGGAGGGAAGGGAAAAGAAGGAAGAAGGGAAACAATTAAAATCATTATTTTTCCCTTATTATTACTATTGGTATACTCTTGTTTTCTTCACAGGGAAAAGCAACTTTAAGAGAGCATCTCCAAGGGACTAATATGCAAGAGGACTCCAGCCCAGTAATGCCCCATTCCCCACTTGGGGGTGGGCATGTGTTGACTTCACTGCAGCTCCAAGGAATCTCTGGCCAATCCAACCATTGGGCACATGCCTGGACCACTTAGTCACATGGCTTCACTTCCTCCAATCATGTTTCCACCACCCACACTCCAGCCAATGGCTTCCGACCCTTCATAGTCGTTGCATATTGTTTAACTGCTTCTGATTGGAAAATACTCTTCCTCTCACCTTTTAATTCCAGCTAGCAGTGTTTTGCACAGAGTACGAGTTCAACAAATATGTATGTATTGATCGATCAACAGAGTTAGAAAACTGCTTAGATGCAAGCCAATTCTCTGCCATCTGACTACCACAAATGGAGGGCAAAGGATTCTGGTAACAACTTTGTGGGGAAGTCAGTGGATAAACAGCAAGTTAGTGCTGGCTACAGATAGCCTCAGAGTGCCCTCACATAACACTCACACCACAAGTGCTGCTGTCCCCAGACACCTGTAGTTATAAATAAAGTGAAGGAGGAATGGACAGTGCACCACAATATGATTTCTGAGAGTCCAGGTACACTGTAAGGTTAATTTCTAGTCTGGAAATAAAAGAAAAAAATTCTACCATAAGAGATGATTTTTAAAGTTAAACAGTGGGAATGTGTAAATAAATAATGAATTAGTTGTGAAAGATTTTTCATAATATTTAGTTAGGGTTTGACACTCCTTTTTTAGGCCAGTGGCCTACAGGAAGCCAGCTGGAATCACCTGTGAAACTTCTTGTAAACTACCCAGGTTCACTTCCCAAGATTTCTTAGCCCTCCACTCTTACCTGCTCTAAGGAATTACTGCGGTGATTAGTCACTATTATGACCGAGAGTATGTCTTATTCCTCATGTACACTAGGGACAGAAGAGTGTTAAGGCCCAATTTTTAAGCTGAGTTCCAGCAGCATACAATAGCACACACACTAGTTTCAAGGAAACATATTTGTATAGATTAGGAGATAAAAAGAAGTGAAATATAAAACTGATTTCTTTTTGAAAAGATATTATATGTAGCATGATTACAACCCAGTCCTGCAAAAATAGCTTATAAAAAAATTTCATTCCTCTGCCAGGGTTGTAGAAAAAAAGATTTAAAATTTCAAACTTACAGAGAAATAAAATAAACACCTAATACCCATAGTCATGTTTAACATTGTCAACATTCTGCCATACTTCCTTTTTCTATTTTAAAGTATATAAATTAAGACATCATGACATTTCATCCCCCAAATCTTATAATGTCCATCTCTTAAAAAATGAGTACATTTTCTTTGCAACCACAATTCCATTATCCTGCCTTAGACACTTAACAGTAATTGCTTAATATCATTGTACCCATGCCATAGCCAACTCTCTGGAATTGGCCTCCAAATGTCTTATACGGTTTGTTCAAACTAGAATCCAGACAAGGACCATATATTTGCATTGCAAACTCAGTTTATATGAGGATTTCAATAGCTACAGAAGAAAAGTTTTAGTTTTTCCTTCTCCTTTTCTATATTTTCAACATTTAATGAGTTGTGGAGGTGGGATAACACTGGCCTAAATCTAATGGATTCTGTTACCTGGGTCTGTCTAATATTACATTCTAAAAGTCAGCCAGGCATGGTGGCTCACACTTGCAATCCTAAAACTTTGGATGCCTGAGGTGGGAGGATCCCTCAAGCTCAGGACTTAAAGAGTAGCCTGGACAACATAGTGAGACCTTGTCTCTACTAAAAATAAAAAAGCAGCTGGGTACGGTAGCATGCAACCATAGTACCAGCAACTTGGGAGGCTGAGGTTGGAGAATCACTGGAGCTCAGATAGAGGCTGCAGTGAGCAAGCTATGATTGTGCCACTGCACTCCAGCCTGGGCAACAGAGTGAGACCCTCTCTCTCTCTCTGCTGTCTCTCTCTCTCTCTCTCTCTCTCTCTCTGTCTCTCCCTCTGCCCCCAATACACACACAAGCACGCGTGCACGCGCACGCGCGCGCGCACACACACACACACACACACACAGAGTTCTAAAAGTCAATTTAAATATTTTTGTTTTGACAGGAGACTAAGAAAGGCTTTTTTGTTTTTTGTTTTTGTTTCTTTTTTCTTTTCCTATCCTCTGAAAGAAAAACAAGAATGGGGATGGGGTGGGGAGCCACATGGCATCTGTCTCTGCCACCTGAATCGGGCGTCTGACTCTTAGGGAAGAAAGAACTGCAGGCAGAATCCAAAAGAACTGCTCCTATGAGGCACACAGCACTATTTGTGCAATACAAAGTGAAGGAAAGGCATATTCCCCACTACTGTACAGCACACATAGCACAAAGCCATCAAATTTCATGTGACTTTAGATTTTGCAAACTTAAACTAATGTGATACAAAAAATATTACAAGAGTCTTACATTATGCCAAATTTTGAAATAATACAATCCTTCAAATTAAAATTTTACTGAGGGGTATTTCCTTTCGAAGCTGGTGGGAAAACAAAAGTTTAAGTTCTTGCCACAAAGTGGTACTATTTCAGCAGGTAAACGAATGTGGCTTTAGTCTTGAAGTATGAGTTTGAGTTATTAGCAGTCTTCAGAAAAATATGGCATCTTGTGAAAAGTGTGACCAACCAGCGTGGTCTGAGTAAAGCCGGCAGGCCAAGGGAAAGGAAGAGTATTTGGCACTTAAGGATTTGCAGGTGTACAGCCTGGAGCACCAGCTCAGGCAGACATTGGGGCTCTTAGGAAGACCAGGGTGGCAGTTCTAGGGTTCCCCTTCAGATGGCCTCACTGGTTCCAGACAGACACTAGGAGGAATTCCTGAATTCACATGGGATAGCTTTGGGATGCCCAGACACAAATGGGTAGAACTGGAGGGGAAACTGACCTCCTGTGTTATGAAGACAGGAGCTAGAGGCAGTGAAATTTGGGATACTCCTATTAACACTGCTGTAGTTGTATCCCAGGCTGGTGAGACCTGGGAAAGTATTGTACTAAATGAAAAAATAATGAAATCCTATTATAAATCATTACTGTTGACTTAACAGATACCAAATTTATGGGTCATTAATATAAGTAATAATTGGTCCCATTAATTTTTAATTTTGTAAGATATTATTCATTTACTATATGTAAAAAAATGCATTTAAACAACAGCTATAGAAAAAAAAAAGTTTCAGTTCTATAAAATAAAGTACCTAGTAAAGTATTAAGAATCTGGCAAGAATCAAATGTAAAATAAATGTAAATCATTAACTTTATATTATAATTTTTAGCTTTCAGCATACTGTAATATTATTTTTCTTCTAGCAAGCAATTCCCTTTTTTGCTCAGTTAACCTGTGAATCAAAAGATTATACACAAAATTGTCTTAACATAATTCACCATATTATAAAGTACCATGCCTTTACTTCATTAATGACCTTCATTTACATCCCACATAGTATCATTCTAGAATAGGGATCTCCAACCTCCAGGCCACAGACTGGTACAGGTCCATGGCCTGTCAGGAACCAGGCCACACAGCAGGAGGTGAGCAGCAGGCAAGCGAGCATTACCTCCTGAGCTCCATCTCAGCAGCCGCAGCATTAGATTCTCACAGGAGCACGAACCCCACTGTGAAGGGTGCACACAAAGGATCTAGGTTGCACATTCCTTATGAGAATCTAACTAATGCATAATGATCTGAGGTGCAACCGTTTCATCTTTAAATCACCCCCACCACCCCACCACAGTCCATGGAAAAAATTTCTTCCATGAAACCGATCTCCGGTACCAAAAAGGCTGGTGACTACTGTTCTAGAATAATAGTAGCAAAATAGAATGGGGATTATAAATATGTGTTGAATGGATATGTCTAATTTAAATCCCTACCAACTCTGATTTTTTTTATTTTTCAAAAGCCCTAAAAGTTAATAACAATAGTAAAAAGAAGCCATGTCTTTAATACAGAGAGAACATATCTTTATATATAGCAGCACGGCATGCATGGTATGAAGTGTTGAATTTTTCATGATAAGTCATTTTTCTTATTTCTTGATATCCTGAAAATTACTTATTTATTTATTTATTTATTTATTTTTTATTTATTTTTGAGACAAAGTCTCTGTCACCCAGGCTGGAGCACAATCTTGGCTCACTGCAACCTCCACTCCCCGGTTCAAGTGATTCTCATGCCTCAGCCTCCCCAGTAGCTGGGATTACAGGTGTACACCACCACACCCAGCTAATTTTTGTATTTTTAGTAGAGACGGGATTTCACCATGTTGCCCAGGCTGCCCTGGAACTCCTGGCCTCAACTGACCTGCCCACTTTGGCCTCCCAAAATGTTGGAGTTACAAGCACGAGTCACAGTACCTGGCTCCAAAAAGTCTTTCAATACCTAAAGGGCTTTTGTGCCTGGACAGAAATGCTCACTAACATCTGTACTTCAATGCTTTTTATCAATAAACACATATTTAAATAAGTAAAATTTTGGAAACTCAATGTTTCTTAAACATGTAATGTTTGTTACCAACTTCATTAAGTAAAGTCCCTGAAATAATTTAAACTACAATTACAATTTACAAACCCATTCCTTAGAACACCTAAAATGCCATAAATAGCAGACAGAATATACAAAAATATCATTATTATATGTTACAATTAAACTTATCCTAAACAACCTGAATCTAGTTCACATCTTCATTATTTCCACATTTCACTATTTTTTACTCCTTCCAGATTACAGTAACGTTTATTTTGATGCCCTATCAGATAACAGTAATGTACCCAGTTTCAAAAGAAATGAAATATCTTTGCAGAGCCAACAAGGATACAGCATCAACCAACTGATTATCAACCAACTGATTCTTGTTTGGGGCACAGGCACTGTCTGCCTCTCCCAAATGATTAAAACTCCAGCCCCTAAGGGTCCTAAGATTAACTTTCCTTTCCATAGTTAAACTTTGTTCATCAGTAAGACTTTTCAAATCCACATCTTTCATTTACATTTTAGGATTTTTTTACATGGTGCTCCTCTGTGACAGCATTATTTTAAAATATTTTATATTTTATTATTTTGAAAGGCACAGTGGGTCATGCCTGTAATCCTAGCACTTTGGGAGGCTGAGGTAGGAAGATCACTTGAGGCCGGGAGTTTGAGACCAGCCAGGGCAACACAGCGAGACCCTGTCTGTACCAAAGGAAAAAAAAATTAGCCAGGTATAGTAGCTCACACCTAGTAGCCCCAGCTACTCAGGAGGCAGAGGCAGGAGGATTGTTTGAGCTCAGGAATTTAAGGTTACAGTGAACAATGATCATGCCACTGTACTCCAGCAAGAGTGACAGAGTGAGACCCTGTCTGTAAAAGAATATTTTTGGGCATGCTTCCAAGACGGTCAAGTAGAAACAGCTCCAGTCTGCAGCTCCCAGTGAGATCAACGCAGAAGACGGGTGCATTTCCAACTGAGGTATCCGGTTCATCTCATTGGGACTGGTTGGACAGTGGGTGCAGTCCACAGAGGGTGAGGTGAAGTGGAGTAGGGTGTTGCCTCACCCAGGAAGCGCAAGGGGTCAGGGAGTTTCCCTTTCCTAGCCAAGGGAAGCTGTGACAGACTGTACCTGGAGAAACGGGGCACTCCTGACCAAATACTGTGCTTTTCCCATAATCTTAGCAACTTGCAGACCAGGAGATACCCTCCCATGCGTGGCTTGGTGAGTCCCACACACACAGAGCCTTACTCATTGCTAGTGCAGCAGTCTGAGATCTACCGGCGACACTGCAGATTGGCAGGGGGGAGGGGCGTCCGCCATTGCTGAGGCTTGAGTAGCTCACAGTGTAAACAAAAAGGCCAGGAAGCACAAACTGGGTGGAGACCACCACAGCTCAGCAAGGCCTACTGCCTCTATAGATTCCACCTCTGGGGACAGGGCACAGTAGAACAAAAGGCAGCAGACAGCTTCTGCAGACTTAAACATCCCTGTCGGACATCTCCGAAGACCACAGTGGCTCTCTCAGCATGGCGTTTGAGCTCCGAGAACTGACAAGACTGCCTCCTCAAGCGGGTCCATGACCCCCATATAGCCTGACTGGGAAACATCTCCCAGTGGGGGCCGAAAGACACCTGAAACAGGTGGGTGCCCCTCTGGGATGAAGCTTCCAGAGGAAGGATCAGGCAGCCATATTTGCTGTTCTGCAGCCTCTGCTGGCGATACACAGGCAAACAGGGTCTGGAGTGGACCTCCAGCAAACTCCAACAGACCTGCAGCTGAGGGGTCTGACTGGTAAATGGAAAGGAAAACTAACAAACAGAAAGGAATATCATCAACATCAACAAAAATGACATCCACACCAAAACCCCATCTGTAGGTCACCAACATCAAAGACCAAAGGTAGATAAAATCACAAAGACGGGGAGAAACCAGAGCAGAAAACCTGAAAATTCCAAAAAAACAGACTGCCTCTTCTCCTCCAAAGGATCGCAGCTCCTCGCCAGCAACGGAACAAAACTGGATGGAGAATGAGTTTGACAAATTGACAGAAGGAAGCTTCAGAAGGTGGCTAATAACAAACTTCTCCAAGCTAAAGGAACATGTTCTAACCCATCGCAAGGAAGCTAAAAACCTTGAAAAAAAGATTAGACAAATGGCTAACTAGAATGAACAGTGTAGAGAAGACCTTAAATGACCTGATGGAGCCAAAAACCACAGCACGAGAACTTCATGACGCCTGCACAAACTTCAAGAGCCAATTCGATCAAGTGGAAGAAAGGATATCAGTGATTGCAGATCAAATTAATGAAATAAAGCGAGAAGGCAAGATTAGAGAAAAAAAGTGAAAAGAAACGAACAAAGTCTCCAAGAAATATGGGACTAAGTGAAAAGACCAAATATACGTTTGAGTGGTGTAGCGGAAAGTGACGGGGAGAATGGAACCAAGTTAGAAAACACTGTTCAGGATATTATCCAGGAAAACTTCCCTAACCTAGCAAGGCAGGCCAACATTCAAATTCAGGAGATACAGATAACACCACAAAGATACTCCTCAAGAAGAGCAACCCCAAGACACATAATTGCCAGATTTACTAAGGTTGAAATGAGGGAAAAAATGTTAAGGGCAGCCAGAGAGAAAGGTCAGGTTACCCACAAAGGGAAGCCCATCAGACTAACAGCAAATCTCTCAGCAGAAACCCTACAAGCCAGAAGAGAGTGGAAGCCAACATTCAACATTCTTAAAGAAAATAAGTTTCAACCCAGAATCCCCTATCAGGTCAAACTAAGTTTCATAAGTGAATGAGAAATAAAATCCTTCACAGACAAGTAAATGCTGAGATATTTTGTCACCACCGGGCCTGCCTTACAAGAGCTCCTGAAGAAAATACTAAACATGGGAAGGAACAACCAGTACCAGTCACTGCAAAAACATCCTAAATGGTAAAGACCATCGATGCTATGAAGAAACTGCATCAATTAACAGGCAAAATAACCAGCTAACATCATAATGACAGGATCAAATTCAAACATAACAATATTAACTCTAAGTGTAAATGGGCTAAATACCCCAATTAAAAGATACAAACTAACAAACTAGATAAAGAGTCAAGACCCATCAAGTGTGTTGTATTCAGGAGACCCATCTCATGTGCAAAGATGCACATAGGCTCAAAATAAAGGGATGGAGGAAGATCTACCAAGCAAATGAAAAGCAAAAAAAAAAAAAGCAGGGGTCGCAATCCTAGTCTGATAGAACAGACTTTAAACCAACAAAGATCAAAAAGAGACAAAGAAGGCCATTACATATTGGTAAAGGGATCAATTCAACAAGAAGAGCTAACTATCCTAAATATATATGCATCCAATACAGGAGCATCCAGACTCATAAAGCAAGTCCTTAGAGACCTACAAAGAGACTTAGAACCCCACACAATAATAATGGGAGATTTTAACACCCCACTGTCAATATTAGACAGATCAACGAGACAGAAGGTTAACAAGGATATTCAGGACTTGAACTCAGCTCTGGACCAAGCAGACCTAAGAGACATCTACAGAACTTTACACCCCAAGTCAACAGAAAATACGTTCTTCTCAGCACCACATCATAGTTATTCTAAAATTGACCACATAATTGGTAGTAAAATAATCCTCAGCAAATGTAAAAGAACAGAGATCACAAAAAACTGTCTCTCAGACCACAGTGCAATCAAATTAGAACTCAGGATTAAGAAACTCACTCAAAACTGCACAACTACATGGAAACTGAACAACCAGCTCCTGAATGACTACTGGCTAAATAACAAAATTAAGGCAAAAATAAACATGTTCTTTGAAACCAATGAGAACAAAGATACAATGTACCAGAATCTCTGGGACACATTTAAAGCAGTGTGTAGAGGGAAATTTATAGCACTAAATACCCACAACAGACAGTGGGAAAGATCTAAAATCGACACCCTAACATCACAATTAAAAGAACTAGAGAAGCAAGAGCAAACAAATTAAAAAGCTAGCTGAAGGCAAGAAATAACTAAGATCAGAGCAGAACTGATCAGTAGGAGATAGAGACACAAAAAACCCTTCAAAAAATCAATGAATCCAGGAGCTGGTTTTTTGAAAAGATCAACAAAATTGATAAACTGATAGCAAGACTAATAAAGAAGAGAGAAGAATCAAATAGATGCAATAAAAAATGATGAAGGAGATATCACCACCGATCCCACAGAAATACAAACTACCATCAGAGAATACTATCAACACCTCTACACAAATAAACTAGGAAATCTAGAAGAATTCAATAAATTCCTGGACACATACACCCTCCCAAGACTAAACCAGGAAGAAATTGAATCTCTGAACAGACCAATAACAGGTTCTGAAATTGAGGCAATAATAGCCTACCCACCAAAAAAACTCCAGGACCAAACGGATTCACAGCCAAATTCTACCAGAAGTACAAACAGGAGCTGGTACCATTGCTTCTGAAACTATTTCAATCAATAGAAAAAGACAGAATCCTCCCTAACTCTTTTTATGAGGCTAGCATCATCCTGATACAAAAGCCTGGTAGAGACAAAACAAAAAAAAGAGAATTTTAGACCAATATCCCCGATGAACATCGATGCAAAAATCCTCAATAAAATACTGGCAAACTAAATCCAGCAGCACATCAAAAAGCTTATCCATTATGACCAAGGTGGCTTCATCCCTGGGATGCAAGGCTGGTTCAACATATGCAAATCAGTAAACATAATCCATCACATAAACAGAACCAATGACAAAAACCACATGACTATCTCAATAGAAGCAGAAAAGGCCTTTGACAAAATTCAAAAGCCCTCCATGCTAAAAACTCTCAATAAACTAGGTATCAATGGAACATATCTCAAAATAATAAGAGCTCTTTATGACAAACCCACAGCCAATATCCTACCGAATGGGCAAAAACTGGAAGCATTCCTTCTGAAAATCAGCACAAGACAAGCATGCCCTCTCTCACCACTGCTATTCAACAAGTTTTGGAAGTTCTTCTGGCTAGGGCAATCAGGCAAGAGAAAGACATAAAGGGTATCCAATTAGGAAAAGAGGAAGTCAAATTGTCTCCGTTTGCAGATGACATGATTGTACATTTAGAAAAACCTATCGTCTTAGTCCACAATCTCCTTAAGCTGATAAGCAACTTCAGCAAAGTCTCAGGATACAAAATCAATTTGCAAAAATCACAAGAATTCCTATACACCAATAACAGACAAACAGAGAGCCAAATCATGAATGAACTCTCATTCACAGTTACCACAAAGAGAATAAAATACCTAGGAATACAACTTGCAAGGGATGTGAAGGACCTCTTCAAGAAGAACTACAAACCACTGCTCAACACAATAAAAGAGGACATAAACAAATGGAAAAACATTCCATGCTCATTCACAGGAAGAATCAATATCGTGAAAATGACCATACTACCCATGGTAATTTACAGATGCAAGGCTATCCCCATCAAGCTACCAATGACTTTCATTACAGAATTGGAAAAAACTACTTTAAATTTCATATGGAACCAAAAAAGAGCCCACATAGCCAAGACAATCTTGAGCAAAAAGAACAAAGCTGGAGGCATCACACTATCTGACTTCAAACTATACTACAAGGTTACAGTAACCAAAACAGCATGGTACTGGTACCAAAACAGACATATAGACCAAAAGAACAGAACAGAGCCCTCAGAAATAATACCACACATCTACAACCATCTGACCTTTGACAAACCTGACAAAAACAAGCAATGGGGAAAGGGTTCTCTATTTAATAAACTGTGCTGAAAAAACTGGCTAGCCAATTGTAGAAAGCTGAAACTGGATCCCTTCCTTACACCTTAGACAAAAATTAACTCAAGATGGATTAAAGACTTAAATGTAAGACCTAAAACCATAAAAACCCTAGAAGAAAACCTAGGCAATACCATTCAGGACATGGGCATGGGCAAAGACTTCACGACTAAAACACCAAAAGCAATGGCAACAAAAGCCAAAATAGACATATGGGATCTAATTGAACTAAAGAGCTTCTGTAGAGCAAAAGAAACCATCGTAAGAGTGAACAGGCAACCTATAGAATGGGAGAAAATCTTTGCAATCTACCCATCTGACAAAGGACTAATATCCAGAATCTATAAAGAACTTAAACAAATGTACAAGAAAAAAGCAACCCTATCAGAAAGTGGGCAAAGGATATGAACAGACACTTCTCAAAAGAAGACATTTATGCAGCCAAAAAACATACGAAAAAAGCTCATCTTGGCCGGGCGTGGTGGCTCACACCTGTAATCCCAGCACTTTGGGAGGCCGAGGCGGGCGGATCACAAGGTCAGGAGATCGAGACCACGGTGAAACCCCTCCTCCACTAAAAATACAAAAAATTAGCCGGGCACGGTGGCGGGCGCCTGTAGCCCCAGCTACTCAGGAGGCTGAGGTGGGAGAATGGCATGATCCCGGGAGGCGGAGCCTGCAGTGAGCCCAGATCGTGCCACTGCACTCCAGCCAGGGGGACAGAGCAAGACTCCGTCTCAAAAAAAAAAAAAAAAAAAAAAAAAAGCTCATCATCACTGGTCATCAGAGAAATGCAAATCAAAACCACAATGAGATACCATCTCATGCCCGTTAGAATGGGGATCTTTAAAAAGTCAGGAAACAACAGATGCTGGAGAGGATGTGGAGAAACAGAAATGCTTTTACAGTGTTGGTGGGAGTGCAAATTAGTTCAACCATTGTGGAAGACAGTGTGGCGATTCCTCAAGGATCTAGAACTAGAAATACCATTTGACCCAGCAATCCCATTACTGGGTATATACCCAAAGGATTATAAATCATGCTACTATAAAGACACATGCACACATATGTTTATTATGGCACCTCTGTTGCCCAGGCCAGAGTCCAGTGGCGTGATCTCAGCTCACTGCAACCTCTGCCTTCCGGGTTCGGGCAATTCTCCTGCCTCAGTCTCCCATGTAGCTGGGATTACAGGTGTGTGCCACCACACCCAGCTAATTTTTTTGCATTTTTAGTAAAGATGGGGTTTCACCATGTTGGCCAGGCTGGTCTTGAACTCTTGACCTCAGGTGATCCACCTGCCTCGGCCTCCCAAAGTGCTAGGATTACAGGTGTGAGCCACCACACCCAAGCTGAATATACACATCTTAAAAGCAAAAAGAATTGCATAATCTTCTTAAACTGCATTCACTAGTCTTTTTGTTAGTGGTTCTGTGGTAATGTTATTCAGAAATCATTATATGCGCATGGTAGGATATAACTAATAAGGAATTATATTAAGATCTCTAAGAGTCAAAATTCATTTAGTGGTTCAACCAGATCATGTGTGCTCCCTGATGTGATGCACTAGGAAAAACACAACAGCTCTATACAATATTCTTGTCACCAAAAAAAGTTGGTAGTGGGTAACCTGAATGAAATCAAACATCTAGATTTAAATACCAGCTTGCAGGAAATATAGGAAACAGAGCAAGTAAAAAGACGCTAGAGGAAGCAGTGAGAATGTGGGACATTTTACAAGGCAAATTATCTGTTTCCTTCAATAAATAAGTCACATGGGGAAAAAATAAGACAAGGAGAATTCCTGTCCATTACAAGAGACGTTAGATAAATAACAACCAAGGGCAATATGCAGACTCTGTATGGATTCTGATTTGAACAGAGCCACATGTAAAATGGCATTTTTGAGACACTCTGGGAAACTCAAATATAGAATATGCATCTGAATATAATCAGGACTAGATGACATTTAGGAATTATTGTTATTCATTCATAAGACAGTAGCACTGTGTTTCTATTTTCTAAAAATATAGTATCTTATTAGAGATGCACACTACCGTATAATATAATTTCTGGGATCTGCTTTCTAATACTCTGGCAAAAATGAAGGGAGAGAGAAGAAATTAACAAGATTGGCAAAATGCCGATTATTGTTCAAGTTAGATGATGAGTGATCATTATGGTATTCCTTCTACTTTTGTGTTGTATTAAAATGTTTCCATAATAAAAAGATTTTTAAAATTTTATATATGCTTTCTCTTGTAGTTAGAAGGCCCATCTGGAGATTTCATTTCCTAAGAAATGAGAACCAAGTCTGTGAAGTTCATTTCCTCCTTACAATAGTTGATTCTTTCATCTTGGAACAGTCGAAACAATGAAATTGTCTTTCCTTCTACTGTTAGGAGAGCAGTTCCTACTTTTTCTTTACTATTTGACTTACTCACAGTTTGCTGTATTCACTCTTCCTTAAGTAAAGAGACATATTTATCCTTTATAAATAGGCACTGATAAAAAAAAAATTCAGCCAAATTAAATGTAAAGGAATTTAATTGAGCAATGAACAATTCATGAATTAGGCAGCCCCCAGAATCACAGCAGATTCACAGAGACTCCAGTGCAGTCACGTGGTGGAACAAGATTAATAGACAAAAAAAGGGAAATGACATGCTGAAATCGAAAGTGAGGTACAGAACAGCTGGACTGGTTACAGATTGGTGTTTGCCTTATTTGAACACAGTCTGAACACTCAGCAGTGTATGAATGGTTGCTGGGATTGGCCAAGACTCAGCTATTGATACAGGTGCATACTCCTAGTTAGGTTTTCAGTCTTGTCTACCTATTAAGCTAGGCTGCAGTTCATCCACAAAAACTCAAATATAGAAGCAGGGAATCCTTCTCAGGCCACATTTAGTTCACTTTAACAACTCACTGCTTTGGGTCAGTTTCTCAATTTTGAGAGATTGACCAAAACTTTAATTATCAATGTCACTATCACCATTGTAAAAGTAGTTATTTGGTCTTGAAACACACTGGGAAACAGTGTGTTTTGTAGAGCACTGAGTTTTGCAAAGGTAAAAACAAGTATGAGTAGAGGTACCCTTTATGGGTATCTCTTTATGCTGGAATGTCCTATTTACTGGAGAAAAACAAAACCTGGTCTGTTCTAGGATCTATGTGTTTCTGTAAAGTCTTAATTTGATTATGTCACATTTAGCATGAGTGACCCCATTTTAGTTTGGTTTGGCCTGTTGGGGGCCTAGTGAATGAGCTTAGTCCAAAACAATGGCCTCCTATAACTTTGTTTAAAAAAGATTCCCCCTTTTTGGTTAGGCTCTCACTTAGGTAAAAGTGTGACCACAATTGAAGGCCTTAGTGCCACTCTCAGTTACCATCATTTTGGGTTTCCAGTCTCACCACATCATTCATAGGTTATAGTATCCTCAGGGTCACACATTTCTTTCAGCTCTTGTCTTTCCATTTGAGGAAGACCATTTGACATTCTAGAGATGGCTGCATACAAGCATTTAAAACCTTCAAGAGAATACAGTGCACCAGGGAGACTATTATTATGACTCTTGGGAGGATAATACCAAGAGTTTAGAGTATGCTCCTCACCCAGGGTACCCATAAACCAAACCACCTAAAATTAAATAGATTAAAGAATGAGCTGGATAAAGAGTCTACTTGTTTTAAGTGGTCTTTTCATTAATTCTCTACAACTGAATTTTTATAATCTACATTTGATGTATTTCTCCACAGGCCACAAGCATCAGAATCTGTTTACCCAATTCTATTATTTAGCATAACTTTCACAAGAGAATTTAAAGTCTGTTGTGTAACAATAGACTTTACATTAGGATCTGCTATACAGCCTACCATGAGGGATACATTTCTAATTATTGCCTCTTTTATTCTAAACCACGGAAAAAGGACCCAACAAATGATGTCCTTCTAGAATAGTGAAGGCCTCCTGGCAATGTTCTATTTAACCCATGATGTGGGTTAAGAGGAGTTTTGACTAATTATGAGGCGATATATGTACCATTAAAGTTTCTCACCTATGTTGGGCCTTCATCTTTTATCCATCAAAGTATAAAGTTATTCATGTATAAGTCTGGCTGCAAAATCCTTCACGAATGAAAGTATACCCTATAAGTGCACATAATAGACCTCCTCTTCATTTCTATTGGCTATAGAGGCATAAATAAGGAAAAAATATTCAAAGATTAGAGTCTCATAGTAGTAGATGTCTTGATCTGTGATCTCGGGAAAAGTTGTTTACATCAAGGATGTCTTCTTCTTCTGGGGAGAAACTTTCTTGGTTAGTTTTACCTTAAGGGTTCCAATGGGTGTACAGTTCCAAGAGTGTGGAGGGACCCTTCTCAGTTGTGAGATTATGCACTCAAGGTTCAAGGTTCCAAAGTTTTGTTGCAGTGTGGATGGTAAGCACAGTGTTTCTCTGATGTTCTCAAAAGATCCAATCTTCAGGTTCTAGATTGTGAAGCAGTTGATTGTCCTCAATGAACCATAAAAACTTTCTTTACCGGGTGAAAATATACTGTGGCATAATAATTACTGTAACATAAAACATGCATTGAAAATGACAGTTGAATGAACTCCCTTTATAAATGTTTAAATGACCCATCAGATAGCCAAACGTACCTGAAGGTTTGATTATCTTCCCAGGATTATGGAACCAAACACTGGTTTTAAACTATTTTTGAAATTTATAAGTCATTATATCAATATATTCAATTTTGGTGATTTTATTTTTTCCATGATGAGTCATGGAATGCAGAGCCTTTAATAACAAAAGCTTTAAGGGTTCAGGAAGGACAGGATAGCCTTCCTGGTCTTCCATGAGTCTATGTTTAATATTGGACTTATGTCCTCTTGAATACCAGTTGTTTTTCCAATTTAAATTCATAGCAGTGATAACTAATGGTTATCATAGGCAATTAGACTTAGACTATGGAGTTCAAATTGTATATCTAATCAATTTCAGTATCAGCTGGTTTAACATTAAAATCTTGGCAAAGTATTTTCTTGGTATTTAATTAATTTTTTGTTTTACTTGGGTTAGCAGTTTTATACAAGGAAATTTGGTTATTTCTGTGGTAGACAATAACTTAACATAATAACCATAATTATGGTTGATAGTATATACTCAGACATATTAGAATTTTAGAAATCTTATACATTTTTTTGTTTGAGATGGAGTCTTGCTCTGTCACCCAGGCTGGAGTGGAGGCAAGATCTTGCCTCACTACAACCTCCACCTCCTGGGTTCAAGTGATTCTTCTGCCTCAGCCTCCCAAGTAGCTGGGATTACAGGTGCTCACCACCATGCCTAATTTTTTGTAGCTTTAATAGAGATGGGGTTTCACCATGTTGGCCAGGCTGGTCTCAAACTCCTGGCCTCAGGTGATCTGCCTTCCTCGGTCTCCCAAAGTGTTGGGATTACAGGCATAAGCCACCGTGCCTGGCCCCATACAATTTTAGAACATACATTAATATCATTCACTAAAATATAACCTGAAGATTAAACATTATTTTTATTTTGACAACGCTTCCCATGTAACTTAACATGTTAAATAATTCTGTTTACCTCTCTTTTGGATGCTTCAGGGGCCCTCTGTAGCATTCCAAAGTTAGAGGTCAGAAAAGACCATTTTAAAGCTGAATTTTGGGAAGCCTATTAAATATTGGGAAGCCTATTAAATATGTTAAAGTTTTAAAACACTTGATATTATGAACTAGAATTCCAGGTCACCATAAGTCATTCATTTAGCCAAAATGATGACTCAAAAAATTTTTAAAAGGCAAAAACCTTTACTCACTGATAGAGGGAAGACTTAGATTTCCAAACAATCTGTCTTTTGTCTTTCTTTCTTTTTTTTTTTTTTTTTTTTGGTAGCGTATTTAAAAGGCAAACAAAACAAAAATTTTTCATTATCTTCTAATATTACATGAAAATCTTGTTCAAAAGAGAAAGTCAAATTTCATTAGTGGACTTGCATTAGTGGACTATTAATGTCAACCCCAATTTTTAATAAAACCTCACAGACAAATCTATCCAATCTTAATCAGTTTGACCATAAGGTGAGATTTTCATAAACCTTTTATAACACTTTACCAGTTTTTGTTAAAGAGCAGATTAGTGCTTTAAGAAAAACCTGCTGTGCTTTTATTTCAATATTCAATATACAGAAAAACTGAACAATACACCTTTAAATTTAGTCAATATTTTCACACATAGAATTTCTTTTACAAAGTTAATTTTTACAAACCTTCCACAACTTGTTCAAACCTTTAGCTTTATTCTATTTAATTTAAAACAGTCCTTTAACCCTCAAACTAGGTAAAAATTTGCATTCTCATGCATTCTTACAATCTCTTACCAAAAACACGTTTCATTCTCCTCACACACCTTGCATGTAAACCTAGTTTTTCAGTAGTCTTAGTTACATGTTATAATGGTAATTCTTAGCAACTTTCACTTTGGGTACATAAATTTTCTTTTATGAATCCTTTCATGACTTACATAGACCATCTACAATGTGCGTGGTCTTTCTGACTTGTCCTAAACATCCCTCTTTTTAAACAACCAGTCATTTTACTTTAGGACAAGAATTTACTATACAAGATCCTTCCTTATATAAAATCTCTTTTCTTTATAACCTTCTTTTCGTAGCTAGGTGGCATGGCTAATTCCACATATCCCCAGGCCTTATTTAAAATTTAATGTCTCCAAGATAAATTGAGCAATTTTCAAGGGTCAAAGCAGTTTATGGCCTTAAAAATATTAAGCAAACCTAATACCTGGCCTGCATAATTTAGACGAAATGTATTTATTTATCAATAATCTTTAAAGCTGTTTTTATTTCCCAAAGATGACCAAAATTACATGAACTAAAAGGCATTAAAGTTTTTATTTTTGTTTCAAAATATTTAAGTACTCTTTTTGTTTAAACCAATTAGAGTTCTTTTATACAAACACTACACACACACAACACATATATAACTACACAGACAGACCAAAGAAGATTACTACAGTAGTTGTAAGATTCTCCATTTGCCAGTTTTTAAGTTTCTTAATTAGATTACTGGCTTTAGGGTGGAGTTCTCGGAAGAACAGGGCCAAGAAAGGGTCTCTGGTGCCTCGTGTTTTTCCCAAGGAGGTCCCAGGCTCTGAGAGCTTGAATATCCACTTTTAATTAAGCTGACTTTTAACCACAGCACTCTTTAATAAAGTCCTTTTAAAATTTCTTATTACCCGACTTTAGGCAGGCCAAAGAGCTGATACTTCTGGCTTTTAAACTTTACCCAAGGTAACCTCACAGGTGCTCTGAGAAAGGAAAATTCAAAACAGTTCGTGGAGGGGAAGAGAATCAAAAAATGGCAAAGGTCACCCAAATATCAATCAGAAAGGCTCATCCCCTAAGCTAGGGATTGAATTCTGAACCTGGGCCACCATTGTGAAAAGAGAAAGCATGGCCACGTGGCTATAAGATCAAGCTCCTAAACACGTAACTGACCAGTTTGCTGGGTCGTCTTGAACAACAGGCTTATGAGGTTTTGGGCACACATTTTATCCTAAGGTACCCCTCTTTATAACAAAACAATACAGAAAGATACACAAAGCACATCAGATTCACTAGAGCTTAAGACAAGCCTCAGATTTCTTTTTTGTATGAATCAAAACTTTACATAGGAGATAACAGTGATTTTTACCATTCATTTAAACATTTTGCACAAAGAAAAAGAGGGAAAAAGCCAGAAATCTGACTGGTAAGAAATTCTTACCCTTTCACTGGCATGCTAGGCTTCTGGGCTCTCTTACCCTTTCCCTGAGCAGCTCTAGTGACCCAGCTTGCCACACCATCGCCCTGGGGGCCAAGCTGCATCATAAAAGAAAATGATCTTTTCTCGTTTTGGCCAGAACAAAACACATATGATAAAACACAGACATTAGCCACTCTGTTTAGCACCCAATATCAAACTGGTTAGGCTTAAATTTGCCCTCCGATGGCCCCTGTCATCTTCAATCCAACCTCCAACTAGGAGTTTCAGCACATGGTCTCTGGGCAAGATGGCTGCCCTGAGTAACAGAAGAGATACGAAAGGAAAGGAAGAGAAAGAAAAGTATTGCCTGTGGCAAGATGGGGAAGGTGAAGAGCTCAGGGAGGCCAGAGCAAGACCCATTCATTGCAGTGATACTGAAAAGTTCAGGAGGCCACTTATCAGTAGTGAAGGGATCTTTTCCAGCAATCCCATCAGCTCCCAAGATTCCCCTTTTGGGGAGGAAAAAGCTTCCCATGTCCCATGGTCCTGTACATGCCTAATACTGTCACCTATAGCAGTCAGCAAAAAGTATAAGACAGATTAATCAAAAGAGAATAGCAGTTAACATCCCATAGCACCAAACCTGTTCTTAACTGAAAGAGACTTTACTGAGAGCCCTTATTTTTAAACATACTTAATTGCATTGTTGTACATTTGGAACATTCCACTGTAAGTTATCTTTAGTAAGATTTTGCCATTTCTGTAAGACTATGCTGCCTCCCAGGCCTAATGTAAGCTGGAAGGAACTTAGTTTTCCGGAAATTAAGGATCTCATTTTTACTTAAAATATTGGCTTGACTCTCAGGGTCTCTTGATTAACTGAGCCAATGATTTTTCCTACCTAAGCATGCAAGAAAAATGAAACAAAGGGGTAGAACATAAAAATCCCTGTGAATTTTCAAAAGTCAAGTTTTATAATCCTGCAATATTACTGCTTACTATCAGTTCCTTTCTGAACCAGTCAGGTGTAAGAGACCTCTAACTGGATCCAAGCCAATTAATTCCCAGATCAAATCCATTCCTGGACCCAGCTCAGTTTCTGTCATGACTTCCAAACCCTGTTTGGATCAGAAATTGGCTCAAAGAAACTTGGAGAGGTCAAAACACAAATCTGTGGAGCTCTGAAATCCAAGAGAGAGCTTATCCACAATCCCCAGCTGCTCTGAGAGATCAGTGAACACAAGTGGGTCCTGCAGGTATCTTGCTTGTTCAGTTCACTCAGCACTCCTGGGGGTTGCCAGAAGCTCTACTTCAGATCCCACTTCTGACACCATCTGATTAAAGAAAAACTTTAGCCAAATAAAATTTAATGGAGTTTAATTGAACAACGAAAAATTCACAAGTCAGGTAGTCCCCAGAATCACAGCAGATTCACAGAGACTCCAGTACAGCCACCTTGTGGAAGATTTATAGACCAAAAAGGAGAAATGATGTACAGAAATCGGAAGTAAGGTACAGAACAGCTAGATTGGTTACAGATTGATGTTTGCCGTTACAGATTGATGTTTGCCTTGTTTGAACACAGTTTGAACACTTCAGCGGTGTATGAATGATTTAAGTATGGCTGCTGGGATTGGCCAAGTCTCAGCTATAGTTATAGGTACATACTCCTAGTTAGGTTTTCAATCTTGTCTACCTATTAAGCTAGGTTGCAGTTCTTCCACAAGAACTCAAATATAGAAGTACAGAGTCCTTCTCAGGACATATTTAGATCACTTTAACAGCACATATAGGCAGTCCTCACTGTGCAGAACTGTGCAGTGTAAGACTGAAAAACCCTGCAATTAAGCAATCAGTAATTAATGGGAAAAATTATAGTTATTCATGACCCTTGAAGTTTTCTGTTAAAACATTAAAAATCATTTTACTGCCAGTTATAATGGTATGGAAAACTACATAGGAAAGGCATATGAAAAAAAAGTAAAACCAATATTCATTTAGTATACTATACATTTTCTTTAAGAGATGAGGTCTCACTATGTTGCCCAGGTTAGTTTCAAACTCCTGGCCTCAAGCAATTATCCTACCTCAGCCTCCTAAGTACATGGGGGTACAAGTGCATGCCACTGTGCCTGGCTTTAGAGTATATACTTTAAAACATCAAAAACATTGAGGATTAAAGTGTTTTGCTTCTTTGTAGAAAAAAACTTTTCATTTTTCTCTAAGGGTGGAGAAATGAATTAAGCTAGATCCAACCTAGGTTGAGCCCTCTAACAAGCAACACTAGGACACCTGGAGATTCACATTTTCATGTCTAACCTTAACAAATATTCCCCTCATTGCTTTTGCAAAGCCCTATCTCATTTCTATTATTTCCAACTTATTATATGAAGTGGGCACCTTTTCTATGCCTTGGCAAACTGTCATAACTCTAAGTTTGGATCAGCTTTTAATATTTTAACTTCTGCATTTTCAACACCATGAAATATATCTAACAATTCCCTTTTGCTTTGTTTTTTTTTTTTGAGATGGAGTTTCATTCTTGTCACCCAGGCTGGAATGCAGTGGCGCGATCTCAGCTCACTGCAACCTTTTCCTCCTGGGTTCAAGTGATTCTCCTGGCTCACCCTCCCGAGTAGCTGGGATTACAGGTGCCCGCCATCACGCCCAGCTAGTTTTTGTTTTTTTGGTAGAGACAGGATTTCACCATGTTGGCCAGGCTGGTCTCAAGCTCCTGACCTCAGGTGATCTGCCTGCCTCAGCTTCCCAAAGTGGGATTACAGGCATGAACCAACACACCCAGCCAACAATTCCTTTTCTAATAAAACTTTAGGTTTAAAGTAGCTATGATGTCTCTTGACATTCTCTGCAGTTTTTGTTTGTTTGTTTTCTGAGATGGAGTACTGCTCTTGTCGCCCAGGCTGGAGCGCAGTGGTGCAATCTTGGCTCATTGCAACCTCCACCTCTTAGGTTCAAGTGATTCTCCTGCCTCAGCCTCCTGAGTAGCTGGGATTACAGGTGCCCACCACCATGCACAGCTAATTTTTGTACTTTTAGTAGATACGGCGTTTCGCCATGTTGGCCAGGCTGGTCTCAAACTCCTGACCTCAGGTGATCCACCCGCCTTGGCCTCCCAAAGTGCTGCAATTAGAGGTGTGAGCCACCACACCCGGCCAGAATTATCTGCAGTTTTTAAATGATTCCCTATGGGCTTCTAGCTGGACACTGGACAGCTGGCCTGACTTTATATAAGGTCCTTGTCATAATATTGACGATAGGGTTTACCACTCTAAATCAGTGGCTTTCAAAAACTTTAGTATATTTTAGCAATGGCTGTCAAGCTTTACTCAAGCAAAATCATACTGAAACCAAAACTATTTTGGAGTACAGGGGTAGGCATACAGGACCCAGAATCCTGTCCCCTAGGCCTCTCCCTCAGCTCCTGAGGTTGTCCCCAAACAGTTCCAAAAACACAGTAATTTGCAGATATCTGCACTCCATAGTAGATCGAAAGTCTGTGGTTAATAAAGTACAGGAAAAACACCCACACACCATGATGCAGATCAACTAGGATGGGACACATGGGATCTGCCCAATGTACCGGTGCCTCAGAATCATCTCAGCCCTCTAATTGTTTCTCTGTTGTTTCCAGTGTTACTCACCACCCATCCTTCTAAACAGATACCTCAAATTGTTTCTGACTCTCAGCCCCCATCTTGAACATGGCTTTGATTCCACTTTTCAACATCCAACTTCAATAGCAACTCCCAAGACCCGCCTGGGCCTACCAAACTACAGCCCTGTAATCAAGAGGTATCACGCACGGGCCAAGCGCAATGGCTCACACCTGTAATCCTAGCACTTTGGGAGGCTGAGGCAGGTGGATTGCCTGAGGTCAGGAGTTCGAGACCAGCCTGGGCAACATGGTGAAACCCTGTTTCTACTAAAATACAAAAAAATTATATTTTAGTGGCAAGGCAGCATGCATCTGTAATCCCAGCTACTCGAAAGGCTAAGACAGGAGAATCGCTTGAACCCGGGAGGCGGAGGCTGCAGTGAGCCGGGATCGCGCCATTGCACTCCAGCCCAGGCATTCAGAGCAAGACTCCGTCTGGGGAAAAAAAAAAAGAGGTATCACACATGGTTCCACACATATCTAATGTGTGCTAGTATTTCTCTCTTCACGTTCCTTTTGCTCTGTTAGCCTCCCTTAAATGAGCTTTGTTCTAAAGTCTTCATGTCCTGAATTATTTCCTTGCCCTCTTTACAAGATCAAAACCAGTTGCTGGCACTAGTTTTCAGTAACAATGAGATCTGGCTTTTAAGTTGAATGTCATTAATATTTTGGTCATGTCATTATGAGCATGATTCCCTATAACCTAATCTGAGAAGACAGATAGCAGAGAGAATGGGCAGTGGAATGGAATACAGAAGGAAGCAGATTAGAAAGGAAATAAAACATCCTCTTGTAAAGCTTTCCATAATGCTATTTTTATCTTTATAAAGATGCATGGGAGAAGGAGAAAGAGGAAAGGGGGAAAACTTAATGGAAAGATTGTATCAGAAAGAGAAGGAACAAATGCCTTTGTAAATACTTCCTGGAAATTTGGGAAGGTTACTATGGGTGTGGCTTTGCATGCGTTTGTGTATGTGTGTGGCTATTCCTTCACTTTTCTCGGTGCCCCCAATACCAAAAACAGTCTGACCTCACACCTCCCATAAAATACATTTGGAAAATTCCATCAAAGTTTAAAATATATATTTGCATATTCTCGGTTAGTAATAATTACCAGCTGATCATCCAATTCAAAAAGTTGTTCCAGGTAAGTTTCAGACAATCTTCGAATGTTTGGTTTCATTGATGGAGCAATGCACATATCCCTTTAATAACATCATAAAACACAGTCAAAATTAATTTCATTAATTAGTTCCATAATTAAATCAGTGATTCTTGTAGGTGGAATGAAAGAGAGGAGAAAGAAAACACATTTCCCCTTAGGAGAAGCAGATCAGAATCACCTGGAGGACTTTTTCAAACTACTCTCACAAGATTTTGCTGTGTCCCCCAAAGGAGGATACGCCTCCTTTTCCTCATTCCCAACTTGAAATAAACTGGCCCTATGAACACGTTACTGATGAGAATACACGATATTTCTCAAGTTGAGAACCACTGGGCAAATTATTCAGGTTTGTGACTTTGGAACTGAAAAGCCTGTGGAAGGATTCCTTAACAATCTTTAGATTGGAAGCATTCATTGGCAAGACTTTATTTTGTTACCGTACAATAAAAGTTTTCCTTCACAAAAAAATATTTCCCTATCACAAATCAAAACAATACTTACCAAAGAAGATTCTGAAGACCACTTTTGATTATAACCATGATCATTCCCTCTAAATATCTCAGTGGATCCTCAGGACATGTAACAAGTATACCACATAACAGTGCCTGGGGAAAAAAGGGAAATGGCATCAATGTGTCTGAATTTTCATGTTTTTACTAAGCAGCAGATAACTTTTTATTGCTCAGTTTGTTTTGGGCTTTTTTGTTTTTTAACTATTTATTTCCATAGGTTTGTGGGGAACAGGTGGTATTTGGTTTCATGAGTAAGTTCTTTAGTGGTGATTCGTGAGATTCTGGTGCACCTATCACCTGAGCAGTATACACTGAACCCAATTTGTAGTCTTTTATCCCTCAACCCCCTCCCACCCTTTCCCCTGAGTCCCCAAAGTCCATTGTATCATTCTATGTCTTTGCATCCTCATAGTTTAGCTCCCATTTATGAGTGAGAACATACAATGTTTGGTTTTCCATTCCTGAGTTACTTCACTTAGAATAATGGTCTCCAGTTCCATCCAGGTTCCATCCAGGTCCAATGTTTGGTTTTCCATTCCTGAGTTACTTCACTTAGAATAATGGTCTCCAGTTCCATCCAGGTTCCATCCAGGTCCAATGTTTGGTTTTCCATTCCTGAGTTACTTCACTTAGAATAACAGTCTCCAGTTCCATCACAGGTTGCTGCGAATGCCATTAATTCATTCCTTTTTATGGCTGACTCGTATTGCATCATATATATATATATGATGTAATATATATCTCTCTCTCACAATTTCTTTATGCAATCATTGATTGATGGGCATTTGGGCTGTTTCCATATTTTTGCAATTGTGAATTGTGCTGTTATAAACGTGTGTGCAAGTATCTTTTTCGTATAAAAACTTCTTTTCCTCTGGGTAGATACTCAGTAGTGGGATTGCTATCCCACTACTGATCAAATGGTAGTTCTACTTTTAGTTCTTTAAAGTTCTTTAAGGACTCTCTACACTGTTTTCCATAATGGTTGTACTAGTTTACTTTTTTTTTTTTTTTTTTTGAGCAGAGTCTCACTGTTGTCGCCCAGGTTGGAGTGAGATGGTGCGATCTTGGTTCACTGCAACCTCTGCCTTCCAGGTTCAAGTGACTCTCCTGTCTCAGCCTGCTGAGGAGCTGGGATTACAGGCGCCCGCCACCACACCCGGCTGGCTATTTTTTCTATTTTTAGTAGAGACAGGGTTTCATCATGTTGGCCAAAGTGGTCTTGAACTCCTGACCTCATGTGATTCGCTTGCCTCAGCCTCTGAAAGTGCTGGGATTACAGGCGTGATCCACCATGCCCGGCCCACTTTATATTTTCTTTTTTTTTTTTTTTTTTTTTGAGACGGAGTCTTGCTCTGTGCCCCAGGCTGGAGTGCAGTGGCGCAATCTCGGCTCACTGCAAGCTCCACCCCCTGGGTTCATGCCATTCTCCTGCCTCAGCCTCCCGAGTAGCTGGGACTACAGGCGCCCGCCACCACGCCCGGCTAGCTTTTGTACTTTTTTAGTAGAGACGGGGTTTCACAGTGTTAGCCAGGATGGTCTCGATCTCCTGACCTTGTGATCCGTCCGCCTCGGCCTCCCAAAGTGAGCCAGACTGGGATTACAGGCTTGAGCCACTGCGCCCGGCCATACATTTTCACAAGCAGTGTAGAAGTGTTCCCTTTTCACTGCATTCACATCAACATCTGTTGGTTTTTTTTGTTTGTTTTGTTTTTTGATTATGGCCATTCTTGCAGGTGTAAGGTGGTATTACATTGTAGTTTTGATTTGCATTTCCCTGATCATTAGTGATGCTGAGCATTTTTTCATGTTTGCTGGCCATCTGTATATCTCCTTTTGAGAACTGTCTATTAATGTCCTTAGCCCACTTTTTGAAGGGATTGTTTGTTTTTTTCTTGCTAATTTGCTTGAGTTCCTTGCAGATTCTGGATATTGGTCCTTTGTTGGATGTACAGATTTTCGCCTACTCTGTGGGTTGTCTGTTTACTCTAGCAGCAGCAAACTTTTTCTTATACAGTTAAAAAGTCAAATAATGTGACAGTTTTAAAGTAAATGTGTTTTTACATACCACTCTGTATTCAGTGTTAATATTCTGCTAAAGTAAAACAAAAATGCAGTTTATCTTGCCTCTGTCTAAAAATCCATCATAAACAACACAATAAAGTCACTGTACCATGAGGGTTTGCATTACGTGAGGAGTAAGTTCTTTACAGCCAATCTGAAGACATAACTATGATGCTTTACTTCAGGGGTTTCTGGCCTTTTAAAGTATGAGAAACTCATTGTGGTTTTTTTGGGGTTTGTTTTTTTGGACAAAATGTTCCTTAGACCCAACCATAAAAGAGATTGAGAAAATCCACCATTAAAATGTGTGAATTTAAGAACTTTTTTTTTTTTTTTTTTTTTTGAGACGGAGTTTGGTTCTGTCGCCCAGGCTGGAGTGCAGTGGCGCGATCTTGGCTCATTGCAAGCTCCGCCTCCCGGGTTCACGCCATTCTCCTGCCTCAGTCCCGAGTAGCTGGGACTACAGGCTCCCGCCTCCACGCCCGGCTAATTTTTTGTATTTTTAGTAGAGACGGGGTTTCACTGTGTTAGCCAGGATGGTCTTGATCTCCTGACCTCGTGATCCGCCCATCTCGGCCTCCCAAAGTGCTGGGATTGCTGGCGTGAGCCACCGTGCCCGGCCAAGAACTCTTAAAAATACATTTGCATTTTATAATTCACAGCATCTACAGAGTATACACATTTGAAAAACTGTAGCTCAGTACACATAGGTGGGAAACAATGGACCTGCTGGATCTAAGATACTGTTTAAAGCGCATATATAGACCTCGTAAAGTTGCTGCTGTCTCATTTTCCTTACGAGGCCCCCCCAAAAGAAGAAACTTCTTGTTAAAAGTGTTGGCAAGATATACAGAATTACTGATGAGACAGATGAAAAGGTCTGCAGCACACTTCCCACAGAAACCACCTGGAATTCTTCATTTCCCTTCGTGGTTCACTGTTTTCTGATGGGGTCTAGTGTGCATGTTGCAGGTAGTCGGGATGCTTTGGACCCACTCCTGCTGTCTTTTTCTCTTGATCCTCTATTTCCAGAACAAAATAACTCCATCACTGGAGTTACACAGAGCAGTCCTTCCTACTTCCATAGGCCAAGTGTCAGCAGATCTAGGCCTGGGGTCTTGTCTTAGACTCTCAGCAATTCTCATAGTGTTCCTCCAAAACTAAAAAGGGTAATTTCTCCTAATTGGACCCTGCATAATAACAATCTCCCCCTTTGCAATAGCTCTATGCTCCTCTTCTTAGCATACAGCCTGCAAGCAGGAAGCTCAGCCCTTTAGAGAACGGCAGAATGGTAAGATTTAGATCCCTCTCCCTCTCCAGCTCTGCCTTCAAACCGAGCCCATATTAACTGCTTATAAGTGCTCAGTCACCTGCAGACTGACTTCCTTTTCCCCCAAACCAAGAGACAGTTGCACAGGAGATTAGTGGTTTCACCACAGTTGCAACCTGAATTTGAACAGTCATCTATTACCTAAAGAGCCAGCAAGAGTGAGTCCTACAGGGACCTAACAAAAAGTGCTGAAGCCTTATATTACCTGGAGGCCAATCAGACTTCCCACAGCTCCCTCAATATCCTTCGTGAAAAGCCCATCTGCTCTCTAGCACTTCTATGCCTGGGTCTCCAGACTACTGAGTTTTTGTACTCCCCACTCTACATCCTTTTCTCCATCTTATTCTGGCACCCTGAAGACATCTATATCAGAATCACCTGGAGAATGAATTTGTCTCTGAGAATAGGGCCTAGAAACCTGCATTTTACTAAGCTCTCCAGGTGATTCCTATGCATACTGATGTCTGAGAATAAGTAGCTAAATGAAGTTCAGCTTTATGGTACATTTTTAAGAAAGCTGAGATCTGGTTAATGTATGTCAGAAATTGATTATATATATATTTCCAAGCTCCACTTATAATAAACTACTTTTCCTGAAAAGCTATCCTGCAGAAGTCAGGTTGACAGGATAAGTCTCTGAAATGCTAATAAAGGCATATGGAACTAGCAGAGTTGAAATGCACACTTTTCACATAAGAAATCTCACTGTTGGCCAGGTATGGTGGTTCATGCCTATAATCCCACCACTTTATGAGACCGAGGTGGGAGGTTTTCTTGAAGACAGGAGTTCAGGACGACCCTGGGCAATACAGTGAGATCCCATCTCTAAAAAATACAAAAATCATTTTAAAAATTAGCTGAGTATGGTGGCGTGCACCTGTAGCCCTAGCTACTTGGGAGGCTGAGGTGGGAGGATTGCTTGAGCCCAGGAGTTCAAGGCTGCAGTGAGTTATTATCACAACACTGTACTGCAGCCTGGGTGACAGAGAAAGACCCTGTCTCAAAAAATAATAATAAAGAAAGAAATCTCACTGTCTTTTTCCCTTGGACAAAATAGCATAACATGATATTTTATGTATTGCATGAACAGTGCATAGCTACATGCCAATAAGACAGCACAGTTAATGAATCAATAGCTTTTTCCCTGCCCAATGAATATAAAAATCACAAAACCATTAACTTAGTCTTTATTGTAAGCAGAAGCAAAATAAGCAAACATTCCCACAAGATTAATGTTTGACTCTCGAAAACATTAATCATATTATTAATAATATTCTCAGTAAAAACTTGCACAATCAAGGACAAAAAAGTACATGAGTTAATTATTGGATTGACTCTCTCAAGCTTGTAAATTCACAAAGCAATTACGTAATCCTCACATTCTTTGGTTCTACTTCCCTAAACTCAGTTCCCAATATTTCTCATCTATTCTGAAGGATGTTCTGGGTCCTGAGGACAAACGTGGGTTTATCTAGGACTGTTGCTTCCACTCCTTTCCCCTACTACCTATCTTTCGAAGAGCAAGAAAATGCAAAGAGTGGAATCCAGTTGGTTTAAATCTGGGATGTGCAATCTTCTACCATTCAACCATTGACAAATTACATCTCTGTTTTTGTTTCCTTAAAAAAGTGGGATAATAAAGGTTCATATGCCATAGGGCTATCACGAAAATTAAAAACTGCTTTGAATAGTGTCCAGCACAAAAAAGGCACTCAATGATAATGATAGCAAGCTATTATATATATATACACACACATACATACATATATACACACATACATATATGTGTGTGTGTGTGTGTTTTTTTTTTTTGTTTTGTTTTTTTTTTTTTTTTTGAGACAAGGTCTTGCTTTGTAACCCAGGCTGGAGTGCAGTGGCACAATCAACCCAGTGTAACCTCAAGCTCTTGAGCTCAGGCAATTCTCCCACCTCAGCCTCCCAAGAGGCTAGGACTACAGGCATGTGCCACCAAACTCACTTAATTCTTTTGTTGAAATGGAGTCTCAATCTGTTGCCCAGGCTAGTCCTGAACTCCTGGGCTTAAGTGATCCTCCTTCCTCTCAGTCTCCCAAAGTGCTGGGATTACAGGCATGAGCCACTGTGCCCGGTCCATCACTATTTTTAACCATTCCACTGCTAATTATCATCTTCATTAGAGGAAAACACTTAGACATAGAGAAAAGAAATTAAAAATATTCCCTTATACTACTCAAAGTCCAGTGTGACGACTCAGAAAGAAAGAGAGAGACTGACTCTGACTTAAACCACACCTAATGGAAGATGTTAGCACAAAAGCATTTAGTGAAAAATGGCTAGGAGAAAACTGGATAGACCAACAGTTCAAATATAAATAGCGAGATAGTAACTATTATCACCCTGGGTGGACACACAAAAACAAATGTAAGACACTTAAGAGAGCAAGTCTTGTTTAGCTTTTCAGATACTCAGATAAACATAGTGAAATATGCTGAGGGCTGAAATAGTAATATTGTAATATAAAAAATAATTACTCCAAAAGTGCAGAGATAAAAGTGATTATCAAATACTTGGGGAGCCCTCAGCAGGTGAAGAAACAGAAAAGGATGTTCTGGTACCCCAATCTCTGAAACATATCTAAAGCAGTATCGCACAAATGATCGCCATCCCCGTGTGGGATGGAGATGGAGGTAGCACGCTGTTGTTTTGGGAGATACATTACTTTGTATTTATGGAAGTTATAAGTCCCTTCCACTTCCCTATCCCCTACCCCAACCTCTGAAACATATCTAAAGCAGTATCTCACAAATGATCGCCATCCCCGTGTGAGATGGAGATGGAGGTAGCACGCTGTTGTTTTGAGAGATATCTTAATTTGTATTTATGGAAGTTAGTAAGTTACAATTTTGAAAATAAAGGGGCTTTTATGTCTTTTTAACATTGAAATAGATGGTGTCAAAATTTTATTTTAGAAACTCTATAAATGAATATTCTGGAAGATTACTCAAAGAGGCCAACTGGCTTCAACGTTCAGATGAGACCCCAGAAAGAGGAAGATGCCCCTCGGGACCAGACTTGAAGGCTTTTGTTGTTTTTTCCTTTTTTTTTTTTTTTTTTTTTTGTTAGACTTGAAGGTTTTTAAAGCAGACTGGACAGGACAGGTGAAGAGCAGCAGGCTCTATGAGGTGAGAGTGAGACAAAGGACTCTGATACCTGCCAGACTGGGTCTGTCCCAGTGGGGAAGCAGTCCCAGCCGTCTCATCCCCTCTAAGAAAATTGTAAATGGAAAAATAATAAATCATATGCTTTTCTTTGTTTAGTGTCCTGTGGATTTATCTCAGGAACTACATATGTAAACTGCCTGGCTGGGCTGAGGGAATTTAGCAAAGATAACTGTCCTCTGGAGAAGCCACAACCCTCCTGCCCAAGGTCCAGCAAAATGAGTTAGTGTATCCAGCTCCTGCTCTCCTAAATGGGCAGGGCAGTCCCTTGCTCAATAATCAGTAATTCCTGATTCTTGCATCTCTGACAAATACGTGCAGCAATTAGTCTCAAAAAAAAATACCTGGCCCGGCATGGTGGCTCACGCCTGTAATCCCAGCACTTGGGAGGCTGAGACAGGCAGATTACGAGGTCAGGAGATCGAGACCATCTTGGCTAACACGGTGAAACCCTATCTCTACTAAAAATACAAAAAACTAGCCAGGCGTGGTGGCGGGCGCCTGTAGTCCCAGCTACTCGGGAGGCTGAGGCAGGAGAATGGCAGGAACCCAGGAGGTGGAGCTTGCAGTGAGCAGAGATCACACCACTGCACTCCAGCCTGGGCGACAGAGCCAGACTCTGTCTCAAAAAAAAAAAAAAAACCTGATTGGCAGCTTAATCTTGAAAGAAACATAAAACATAAAAACTTCTCACAAAATCATCATTACAAAAAAAAAAAAACAAAAAACTTTGCTTTAAAAATCATGATTTGTAGATTAAGTACCCCCTCTGCTGAACAGATCTGGTTTTGCAAACTCTTTACATCTTCCCTATACTAAGCTGAAATTGGAGCTCACCATTTGAAAAGTGCTTTCTTCCTCTCAGATACAAACACTAGGTGTATCTGCTTAATATTTTTGTACACCATAATATTTAGCTCATCTTTGGTCCCTGTGGGGCAGTCCTTGTTTGTCTGTAAACAATGTACTGACTTCTACCTAGTAGAAAACTGAGGGAGAAACTAGGATTTCTACGTTATCTCTGGATGACCCACTGTCTGAAGGTCTACCAGTAAGGCTTTATTATGCGAGCTCCCATCTTAATAATCTCTTTGAAAACACAAATGCCTTTGGGAAGGAGTATATCCAAAAATAGAGGGCACATTGAGCTAATTCCCACAGTGGTAGAAAGAGTATCTCAGAGCTCTGAGAGACAGAAATGAAGAATATAGGGAGTGTGAGGGATCAGAAGGCAATACTTAGTTTTCCTACAATTTCCACCTAGGTTCAGGCTCTGAGTATCTTCATGTGACTCAAAAAAAAAAAAAAAATTTGAATTTCTAAAATATATTTTTCCTGAATCTTAATGATGAAATGTAAATATCTTCATCTCTATTTCTCCAAAATAGATTTCTATGAAAATATAGAATCAAAAGGTATATATTAAAGATCTTCATACATATTTTAAAACTGTTTTCCCAAAAAGTATTATCAATGTATAATCTCATCCCAAATGGATAAATGCTCAGAGAGCTCAGGAGACAAGCTTGGGCTAGAGACAGCCTGAGAGTCACAGCTCCAAGTGGTTGAAGTCATTGAGGTGTTTTCAATTGTACGTGGTAGAGGCCCAGCAAATATTTGCTGACAGAATGTCCTAGTGTACCCCCCTCAGCTGACCACTCTTGTTGTTTCCCAAGAAAAAAGGCTGGCTGGTGTCAAGAGCCTCATCTGTTCAAAAACTTAAGTTACTTGTTTAACTTGAATTGAACGTAGAATCCAGCAGTCTTTAAGCTGGACGTGTGAATCTCGAAGAGCCCACAAAGACTTTCAAAGGATTACACTGGTACGAATAGTATAAAGGTGTCCACTTTCAGATCCTCACCATTCCTACGCAAGTTGGCCCTCCATATCCATGGCTCCTGCATCCACAGATTCAAATCAACCACAGATCAAAAACATTTGAAAAAAAGTTTCATCTGCACTAAACACATACAGAATGCTTCTTCTTGTCATTATTCCCTAAATGATACAGTATACCATCTACTTACATAGTGTTTACATTGTATAAGATATAAGTAATCTAAAGATTATTTAAAGTATACAAGAGAATGTGTATAGGTTCTATACAAATGCTATGCCACTTTTTATCAAGAATTTGAAAATTCTTGAATGTCAGTCTCCAAGGAAGGTCTTGGAACCAATGCCTCAAGGATACTGAGAGATTTTTTTTTTGAGACGGAGTCTTGCTCTGTTGCCCAGGCTGGAGTGCAGTGGCACAATCTCAGCTCACTGCAAGCTCCGCTTCCTGGGTTCCTGCCATTCTCCTGCCTCAGCCTCCTGAGTAGCTGCAACTACAGGTGCCTGCTACGATGCCCAACTAATTTTTTTTTGTATTTTTAGAGACAGGGCTTTGCCATGTTAGCCAAGATGGTCTCGATCTCCTGACCTCATGATCCGCCCGCCTCGGCCTCCCAAAGTGCTGGGATTACAGGTGTGAATCACCGTGCCCGGCCAGGATGTATTCTTTACTAAAATTGATCTGCCTGAGGACACAGTTTGCTATTTTCTTTTCCTACTTTTCTCTTTCACGATGGCTCTTTTTCCCACTCTAGAAAATAAAGCCCTCTATCACATCCATCTGGAATCTTACTATAAAGAAAACCGAAGCAGAGAGATTTGAAAATGTTCTCAGTCACCCAGTTAACAATTGGTGAAGCCTAGGCAGTCTTTTTTATTTTTATTTATTTATTTATTTTTTCCTATAGAGACAGTCTCTCACTATGTTGCCCAGGCTAGTTTCAAACTCCTGGCCTCAAGCAATCCTCCTGCCTCAGACTGCCAAAATGCTGGAATTACAGTCATAAGCCATCACGCGGGGCCCAGGAAATTCTTACAAATACAAAATAATCCCCGCATCTTGCTTTAGGTTTCAAGTAACAAACTCAACTTAATATGTACTTTATTAGCTCCTACAAGAAATTCAAAGGTAGATGAGGCCTGAGTGTAGGTTTAATCCAGTGACTTACTAATGTCACTAGGGCCTGGTTTCTTTCCATTTCCTCAATTGGCCTTTTGTGGAATCCACTTCATGCTAAAATTCTCTCTCCTTGTGGCCACACAGGTAATTGCCAATGTTCCCAGGACTAAGTGCTTCCCCATTAACATCCAGAGAGGGTATATCCAACCAGCATCCTGATCTAAATCAGCTTGGATTATATATTGCCCTCCCCGATGACCCTATACCTTCCACCTCCCTGTGGTCACAAACATCATGGCCAGGGAAACTAAATGCACTAGTTGTTGCGAGAGAGTCGGGGTCCAATCCCAGAAATGGGGATAGACAGTTTTCTTGAAGCAAATGGGCTAGGTGAGGGAAGAGACAGCGTATAGAATAAGAATGCAGGAAACACTAGGAAAAGGGAAGTAGATGCTGCGTAGGTAACTTGTAAATGCTCAGTAGATATCTGCTCCTGGACAACATGGGAAAGGAAGAAGAAAAGGGGGTAGTTACAGAAGGGTTGAGATCCACTTACTGAGTGATGCTGTTGTGATCTACATCTTTTCAGAGACTGCTTTGAGATCCAACTTCATCTGACTCCCCTTATAAGAACAAGCCAAGTATGGCAGATTATATTTTCCACAATGGCCATGACAGTATCTCCCATCCTCCATGCTCTTTTTGCAATGTGACTTTGTTATGCCTCCCATCATGCAACGGGTTCCATGTTCTCTCCCCTTGAATCTAAGTGAAATAATGTTGACTTCCAAACCTAGATTATAAATAATGATATAACTTCTATCTGGTTCTCTCTGGGGACATTTGGTCTTAAAAATCAACTACCATACTATGAAGAAGTCTAAGCAGCCCATGGGCAGGTCCAGATGAAGAGGAACCAAGCCTACTGGTTCACAGACCTGGCTGAACTCCCAGCCAACAGCTAGCACCAACTTGCTAGGCATGCAAAAGAAGATATCATCTTAAAAGTGGATCTTCCACCCCCTGCAAAACCTTGTCAAAATTTCAAATTTTTAAGCAAACTAAGTGATTCCTGTTATTGTAAGCCATTAAGTGCTTTAAGTGGTTGTATGTCACATGGCAATAGATAACTGATACACCAAACAAACAGAAAATGACTATACGGCCAAATCAAAGGTATCATTCCATCCATCCCTAGCTACATACATTCTGAGAAAAAAAC
The DNA here is from genome assembly GCF_047675955.1 of Chlorocebus sabaeus. Taxonomy (NCBI): domain Eukaryota; kingdom Metazoa; phylum Chordata; class Mammalia; order Primates; family Cercopithecidae; genus Chlorocebus; species Chlorocebus sabaeus. The sequence goes on from NC_132924.1 coordinate 76,245,364, forward strand.
ACCCAGCCATGACTTTTTTTTTTTTTTTTTGAGACGGAGTCTTGCTCTGTGCCCCAGGCTGGAGTGCAGTGGCGCGATATCGGCTCACTGCAAGCTCCGCCCCCCGGGTTCACGCCATTCTCCTGCCTCCGCCTCCCGAGTAGCTGGGACTACAGGCGCCCACCACCACGCCCGGCTAGTTTTTTGTATTTTTTAGTAGAGACGGGGGTTTCACTGTGTTAGCCAGGATGGTCTCGATCTCCTGACCTTGTGATCCGCCCGCCTCGGCCTCCCAAAGTGCTGGGATTACAGGCTTGAGCCACCGCGCCCGGCCCAGCCATGACTTTCATTGTAGATTTTTAAATTTCAAACATGTATAAACAATAGTATAGGGAACACCTACGTACCTATCACCCAGTTTCAACAATTATTATTCTGTGATTTTTGTATCATCTATATATCTACCCATTTCCCCCACCTATTCTCAATTATAATTTAAGGTAAAATTTACATGATTTCAAATGCATAAATCTTATTGGTATAATTTTGATAATGAAAATACCCACACCCCAGGTGTGGTTTCTTTCCAACTCTCCAGAAAGTTCTCATGTCCCTGTCCAGTTAATCCTCCTGTAGCACTCAGAATCCAGTCGAGAGACAGAAATCACACCTGTATTTTGAATAAAGAACACTTATTCTATCTCATAAATACATTCTAATAAAGAATGCAATTCAAAGAATTACTAACTAGTAAAAAGTGAGTAACTACCAAGAGAGAGCAAAGAGAACACTAAAGGACATGCTGTGGCACAGACAGAGTACCCAAAGATGGAATAACCTTGGAAGGAGGGCAGCCACCTCCCCAAGGCTGAGATTCAGAGAATATAGAGTGTGGCTGAGGTGTAGTGAGAATGTCCATTAGGTTGTCTTGAGACAGAGACAGTTCTCAGCCATGAGGGGCCAAGGTTTGGTGAACAGGAGTCCAGCAGCTCACACTAGTGAGCAGACACCCCCTGCTGGGATGCAATGGGCTGAGGCTGGTGAGCAAAACTTGCTGAAGAGTGGGCACCACTGGGTGCACCACACACATGCTCTTGGCAGCTGTGTCACGTGAACAAGAAGAGAGGAAGCACATAGGAACCAGGAAGTGAAGCCCCATCTCCCTCCAGGGTCCCTTCAGCACCGACAAGCCTTAACATAATGCTAGCCCAAAGCAATGCCAAGGTCTAGATCATGGCACTGGTCCAGCTTCTAGGTGTCAAGGGCTACTTTTCTCCTCCTCAATATTTTTGCAGTATTATAATCAGCTGTCTAGTTTTATGGGGGAAAAAATTTTAGACTTTAACTAAAATTGCACTGAATGTATACATTTTCTGGGAAGACATTACATGCTGTTATTTTCCCATTCATAAACATGGCAGAGCACTTCATTTCTTTAGGTCACCTTAAACATCTTTCGATAAAATTTTACAAATTCCTCCCAAAAGGTCTTTCACATCTTGGCCTAAGAAACCTTTTATTTTTTGTGGCTATTATGAATGTAATTTTTAAAAGCTACTATTAAGCTGGGCACGGTGGCTCAAGCCTGTAATCCTAGCACTTTGGGAGGCCGAGACGGGCGGATCACGAGGTCAGGAGATCAAGACCATCCTGGCTAACACGGCGAAAACCCGTCTCTACTAAAAAATACAAAAAAAACTAGCTGGGCGAGATGGCGGGCGCCTGTAGTCCCAGCTACTCGGGAGGCTGAGGCAGGAGAATGGCGTAAACTCGGGAGGCGGAGCTTGCAGTGAGCCGAGATCTGGCCACTGCACTCCAGCCTGGGTGACAGAGCGAGACTCCGCCTCAAAAAAAAAAAAAAAAAAAAAAATTAAAGCTACTATTAAAAACTTTGATTCTAGTGAATTGAAATGCAATTGATTTTTTAATATTCAGTGGAAGAATTTTGTGAGGATTTTTTTTTTTTTTTTTTTTGAGATGGAGTTTCTCATTGCCCAGGCTGGAATGCAATGGCGCCATCTCGGCTCACCGCAACCTCTACCTCCTAGGTTCAAGAGATTCCTCTGCTCAGTGACCCGAGTAGCTGGGATTACAGGCAAGCACCACCACACCCGGCTAATTTTGTATTTTTAGTAGAGATGAAGTTTCTCCATGTTGGGCAGGCTAGTCTTGAACTCCCAACCTCAGGTGATCTGCCAACCGTGGCCTCCCAAGGATTTTTCTTTTTTTTTTGTGGTCTACTCTTTCACTGTGGGTGTAATGGGATAGTCAGAAACTGAAAATACTAGGAAATGTAGGACTGTTTATATTGAGAGCCCATTTGACAACTGAGGATTGAATCTAAAGTGACACAAGTCAGTTTAATTGTGTGTTCTTCCTTTAAATAATGTTCATTTCTCAGGGGTAAGCACGGATTGCTGGATATTTGAGTTTTACTAGGGGTAGGTGTTTGTCACATCAATAGGACAAGGGAGAAACAAGGGAGAAATCGTATTTGAAAGTGATCATAATGATGGTGACATTTTAAAAACATGTCTACAAATGATATTTCTTACATAAAGAGGTGGGGTTTAATTCTTCTCCTCTTGAATATGGGTTAGTCTTAGTAATCCACTTGTAATAAAGAGAATACAGGGAAAGTGATGTTGAGTAACTTCTGGGGCTAGGTTATAAAAGGAGATTTTACTTGGCTCTGTCTCTTGGACACCTGTTTTGGGACCCAGCCTCCACGCTGTGAGGAAGCTCAGGCCACATGGAAAGGTTACACATAGATGTTCTAGCTGCCAGCCTCAGGAGAGGTCCTCATCAACAGCCAGCATCAACTGCCAGGCATGTAAGTAAGGAAGCCTTCAAGATGATTTTAACTTCAGCCACTCTGACATGTAAGTGCATGAGCGATCTCAAGCAATAACATTCTGTCAACTCCCATAACTGTGAGAGGCAATAATAAAATGAATACTGTTACTTTAAATCAGTAAATGTTTAGGTGATAGACATCTACAACAATGATGAACCAAGGAATCTAAGATGGGTAAAGAGAGAAATGAGGACATGAGAGTAATATTTATAGTGCGAAGATAATTGAATGAAATGGTGGTTTGAGTCCGTTGAAGAAGTGCTAGTGTAGAAGCTCCAATGTGAGTGTGCTAGAAAATTAGGAGACAAATGGATGAAGATATGGAGATTTCGGAGATGGTACAGCAATTTAGGATAAAATGGTTAAGAGTATGATCATAGAAGGAAATGACTGAGGAATGGTGAAAGCAAAGATAACTAGAAGAAAGGTCAAGGATGTGAATGGAACATCCCTGTGAATACTGAGGCCACAAGAACAATGACAGGAGTAGAGGGAAAGGAAGATGGTGAGCCAGATGCTAATGCTACCAACAAAACACAGAGATTGGTACATAATGAAGAGAGTGAGTGCTAAATCCGATGTTATGAACTACAAAGAAGCTGAGACTTTAGAAAAAGGAGGGAAGATATGTACTTTGGAAGTGGAAATGGGGTGCCAAGTAAGAGACATCTAACCTATCTCTAGATCTGAGGTTAACTGAGGAGTGAAACAAGACAGTCTCCATAGGATTTCATTTCTGAGTAGGATGTGGAAAGTCACCATGGTCCAATGACCCTGCTATAACAACTAGAAAAAAACGGATACATTACAAAAATCACATTTAAAAAAGATATTGGAGAGCCATGGAATTCCAGAGGAAGGAAAATTTTCTGCAGTGAGCTGACAACGCACAGCTGTTTATTTTCCCTGAGGACATGTGCAGTTCTGGGTAGGAAAGAGGACAGGGCTGGGCCCAGGCAGAGGAAGTCTACAAATGGGAAGAGAAACCAATAGGCTTAAGGTGGTGGCACGGAGCTAACATGAGATTAGAAACTTGAGGTGCCCCAAGTGTGGCCACTGTCTCCCATAAGGCAGTGAGTTATGGGAGTGTTCACACAGGAGGCTGAGGAGCTAGAACATCAACTCCTACAAGGCAGACTGAGCCTTTCATAATCTCAGGGAAGGAAGAGGAAGCCTGCCTCAAACATACAGCCAGCATAACCTTCAATATACTTACCAGATTTTAAAGTTGAGGGCTGCTCCATCTGGGAAGTGAGGAGCACCTCTGCCCCAGCGGCCGCACCGTCTGAGAAGTGAGGAGCGCCCCTGCCCAGCCGCTCCACCATCTGAGAAGTGAGGAGGGCCTCTGACCGGTCGCCGCATGGTCTGGGACGTGAGGAACGCCTTTGCCGGCCACCCCACCTTCTGAGAAATGAGGAGCGCCTCTCTCTGCCTGGCTGCCCCACTACCTGGGAAGTGAGGAGCACCTCTGCCCTGCCGCCTCTCTGGGAAGTGAGGCGCGCCTCTCCCTGGCCGCCCCACCCTCTGGGCAGTGAGGAGGCCTCTGCCAGGCCGCCCCACTATCTGGGAAATGGCACCGTCTGGGAAGTGAGGAGCGCCTCTGCCCGGCTGCTGCACTGTCTGCGAAGTGAGGAGCACCTTTGCCCAGCCGCTGTGCAACCCTCCAAGTGTGAAGTGGCAGGCTTGTGTGTGATTTTTATGCCTTCCTCAAGTTTGCATTTTAAATTAAAAGTTTTAAATTGGGGAATATATATATAGAATATATAGAATATTTTATATAAATATATATTCTATGTAGCATATATATTATATATAGAATATATATTAAATAGAACATATCTTATATATTATATATTTATATAAATATATAAACATATATAATATATAATTATAAAATTTACATAATATATAATTATATATTATATAAACATATATTTATATAATTATATAATATATAATATAAATATAATTATGTAATATATAATATATAATTTGTATAATATATATTCTATATTATATTCCCCAATTATGTTACATATATTATATAAAATATATAATATATTATCATATATAATATATACTACATAATATATATACATATTATATATAATTATATATAACATATATAATAAAGTTGAGGGCCTAGAAGGGAAACTAAAGAGCTAAGCTCAAATACCTCTGAAGAGCAAAACCAAATCTCACAATCTTTCAGTCTGAGGAGACAGAGACTAGCTAGCTTCTCAATCAAAAGCCCAGAAGAGCTATGTCTGAGGAACAGGGATGAACCAGATGTAAACTGAATCCAAATAAATCCATAGTCCAACCTCAACAGAGCTCAATCCCTTCCTGGACTGAGGTCATGAGCTCTGCACCCTATAGAGAGGAAAGGACGAACCTTTGCTGGCAAAAGAGTATATCATCTGGAGCTTCTATTGTTCTTTTCTCACACAATGTCCAATAAAAATAAGAAATTACTAGATATGTACGAAGGCAGGAAAATGTCTTGAATTATCAACAGAAGAAAATAAGCAATAGAAGCAGACCCACAAGTGATCTGGATATTCAAGTTAACAAACAATGATTTCACTTTATGTATTTATCTTATTTATTTTTTTTAGAGACACAGTCTCACTCCGTCACCCAGGCTGGAGTATAATGGTGTGATCCCAGCTTACTGCAACCTCTGCCTCCTGGTTTCAAGTGATTCTCATGCCACAGCCTCCTGAATGGCTGGAATTACAGGCATGCACCACCACACCTGGCAAATTATTGTATTTTTAGTAGAGACAGGGTTTCAGCTGGTCTCGAACTCCTGGCCTCAAGTGATCCACCCACCTCGGCCTCCAAAAGTGCTAGAATTACAGACATGAACAACAAACAATACTTTTAAAATAACAACCATCAACATGTGTGTTAATCCATTTTGCACTGCTATAAAGAAATACGTGAGATGAAATTCAGAAGTAATTTATAAAGAAAAGCGTTGTATGTGGCTCAGGGTTCTGCAGGGTGTACAAGAAGCATGGTGCCAGCATCTGCTCAGCTTCTGGTGAAGGCCTCAGGATGCTTTTACTCATTGCAGAAGGCAAAGGAAGCCTGCATGTCACATGGCAAGAGAAGGAGTAAGAGAAACAGCTGGAGGGAGGCTCTTTTAAACAACCAGCTCTTGGGTGAACTAATAGAGGGAGAACTCACTCATTATCACAGGGGACAGCACAAAGCCATTCTTGAGAGATCTGCCCACCTGACTCAAATACCTCCCACTGGGCCCCACCTCCAACACTGGGGATCAAATTTCAACAGATTTGGGGGGAACAAATAAAGAAAACAGAAAAAGGCAAAACGAATGAAAAGATGCATAATTCTAATAATCAGAATTTATTTAAAAATCAAATTGTCATTCTAGAACTGAAAAACATGTCTAAAATTAAGATTTCATTTGATGTATTTAAGAGTAGACTGGACACAGCATAAAACAAAATTAGCAAACTTGAAAACCACCAAAGAAAAAGATCCAAACTTGAGCTCAAAAAGAAGAAAAGAATGGGGAAAAAGCAGAAGAAATCAAAAGAGGCGTGTAGAACAAGGTAAAAAAAAAAAAAAAAAAAAAAAAGCTAACATATTTACGATTGGAGTTCCAAAAGGAAAAGAGAGAACTGAATAGAAGTACTATTTGAAAAGAACCAAGAATTTTCTAAAACGGATGAAAAATATCTATCAACAGACTCAGTAAGCCCAGGGAACCAAGCAGGATTGTTTAAAATTTTTTTTAATTTTTTATTTTTTTAGAGATAGGGTCTTGCTCCATCACTCAGGCTGAAATGCAGTGGTGCAATCATAGTTCACTGTAGCCTCAAATTCCTGGGCTCAAGCGATCCTCTTATCTCAGCCTCATAAGAGGTGGGGACTACAGGTGTGAGCCACTATGATCAGCTAGCTTTTTTTTTTTCTTTTAATTTTTGTACACACAGGGTCTCACTATGTCACCAAGGCTTGTCTTGAACTCCTGGCCTCAAGAAATCCATCTGCCTTCGGTTCTCACAGTGCTGGCATTACAGGCATGAGCACCAAGCCAGGCCTGAATTTTTAAAAAATCAGTCTCTATTCAAGAGATTTGCAGGAAAATGATATTGTAGGTAGACAATCAGGTTTTATTTAGGACAGGCAGATGAAATTCAGAAGAGGTTAAATATACAGGGAAAATTTTAATGAAAGGTTATTTATGTATTCCAAACCTTGCAGAAGATGGGTTTTAGAAAAGTATAAAACCTGCCAGGCATGGTGGGTCACACCTGTAATCCCAGCACTTTGGGAGGCTGAGCCAGGTGGATCACCTGAGGTTAGGAGTTCGAGACCAGCCTGACCAACATGGTGAAACCCTATCTTGACCAAAAACACAAAAATTAGCTGAGCATGATGACAGGTGCCTGTAGTCCCAGCTACTTGGAAGGCTGAGGCAGGAGAATCACTTGAACTCAGGAGGTGGATGTTGCAGTGAGCCGAGATGGTGCCACTGCACTCTAGCCTGGACGACAGAGCAAGACTCCATCTCAAAAAAAAAAAAAAAAAAAAAAAAGTATAAAACCCATCTGGGAAATTGAGTCAGATGACTAAATGTACAGACAGAATAGATATGAGGCAGAATGGAATTCATCTTGATAGTCTCTTAGGAGAAATAGGTAATGAGTTTAAGGTGGGTGTGTGGGGCCCAGAAGACTGCTCCCTTGTTCTTGCTGCTAATGTGGTAGCAGAGGTGAGTGAAGGACTTCTCAGGAGAATATGATCTTAGACAATGGGGAATGCATATAAGGGCCTCCTCTCTGGGTGCAGAACAATGTGGCAAGCCAGGAGCGTTCTCACCCAGAGGGGGAACTGGGGACTGCCTTATTGCAGCTTTGTGATGTTATAGTAACTGGCGGGCTAGATGAGAAGAGGCCACCATTTCCTTGATGTACCCTGACTCTCAACTCAAGTCTGTTTCTTCCACCTGCTGCACCGCCATATCACAGACTGAGTCATCACTCAGAATGGCTGCACCCTGAATTGTAAATATAAACATTCCACTTTCTGACCCCCACCTCCTATGTTTCCAGCTCCCTCACTTAATTACTCCCTCTACTTCTCTTCACTCACCTCTTAGGAGTCTCCATTTTCTGTACATATATCAGTATCATATCCTTTTCTCATTTCCCACTGAGTCCTTAGAGTCCTTGGCCCATCACTTCAGATACTCAGGAGCTTAGCTCCCTAACCTACTGCCTTTCCATTCTATTAATATATGCCTGGCAAATTCTTATCCCAGACGAAGTCAACTTGGTTATCTCTGTACCTACATCTGGTTTACTGACTGCTAATTGAGAAAATCACACAACCGGGAAGATGGGTACCATTCTCCCTACATATTTTCAAGCACAATTGTGTAGAGGTACAACATGAAACTCACTATAATAAATTAAAACAATACAGCTATGGGTAGAGCAAAAAGTTAGAATTCCCCGTTTCCTCCCCCAAAACCATTCCACAAGACATCTGTTATTAACAGCTTGGCATACGTTCTATGCATGCACTATTGTCTTAAAGATAGATACACACACATATATGTACACATAAACACATATACAACATACATTAAATCAGATAGACAGCTAGAGCAGAATGGACAGTTGCTAAGCAACTTGCACTTTTTCTTTTTTACTTAATAATATGTGTTGGGAGCCAGCCATATGGTGTATGCCTGTAGTCCTAGCTACTTGGGAGGCTGAGGTGGAGGATGGCTTGAGCCCAGGAGTTTGAGGCTGCAGTGAGCTAGGATGAAGCCACTACACTCTAGCCTGGGTGGCAGATCAACACCCCGTGTCTCAATAATAATGATGATAATAATAGTATGTTTTGGAGGGCATTTCTTCTTAGTAGGTACAGATATACTTTATTCTACATAATACCTCATTCGCTTAGTCACTCTAGGTCATTTACTACTTTTACTATGAAACAATGTTATAATGAATATCTTTGTACATCCTTCTGAACACATGTGCAAGTATTTCTCTAAAGTAGATCCCTAGAAGTGGAAATGCTTGGTTACAGGGTACATGTATTTAACATTTTAATAAATATTTCTCAATTGCCATCCAAAAAGGAGACGGGGGTCTCTACCAAATTGCCCTCCCAACCGCCTAGGAGCGTTACTACCCTCAGCTGGGACCTCCTTTTTCCTTCCCTAGACATCTCTCTCCCTCATTCCCCGCATAACGTATCTTTGCTGGAACCTCCTACTGCACCAACAGCCCCATCCCCACTCAAACACGCACATTCTTGGAAAATATCTCATCAACCATTTGTAGAGAAAAAAAGAGGTCAACAAAGGCAAACGTTCTCAGCTTCCTACCCCCAAAAACCTACAAAACCTAGTATCTATCCCTTCCTGTCTTCCTTCCCTCCTATTACAATGGGGGTGGAAGGGTAGTCCTTCCTGTTGTCTAAAGGCAAACCCGGTTGAGAGGGTCCTTACCTTCACAAACGGCTGACTACACTGACCAAAGGTATCAGCTTCCACTCTCCCCTCAGCTAACCTCCATCTATTTTCTGCACTCACGGCTCCATGGAAACCTCAGGCTCACCTTGGGCAGAATCCAGGTCCTTATCTTAGGTGACTAGAGCCTACTCCCTACTTCTGACAACACTCTTCATAATGACAGTCTGCTGATTTTCCTCCTCCGCCTCTCTGGCATTTCTTTCTCATTCCTCCTCCACTCCTCAGGCACTTCTTGTTCAAACCTTAAAAGCTGAGTTTGGGGTTTCCGATCTGGGCCTTGTGCTCATTCCCCCTGGGAGATGTCACCCATTCCCCACTTGCAGCTACCATCACCCTCTGTCTTCTCTCTGATCAGCATCTTCAGCCCAGATTGCCTACAAGTCCGAGTTTTACTTCACTTTCTCACATTCCGCCCCGCCTTCCCCCTCCTCCCCCAACTCCTAAACCTAGTCCCTCCTCCGAGACGTCTTCCCTGACTCCTCCCCCTTCTAATTCCCCACCGTCGGTCCGTGTCCGCCGCCACGCGTGTCCAGTACCTCGCAGACCTGAGGAATATAGTTCTCCTTGAAGTAGTTCTTCAGCCTCGGGTTGGCATTGCGTAGGGAGGCCATGGCCCAAGGCCTGACGGAGAAGCTGCGCTGGTACCCTCCCCGCGCTGGGACTAGGAGCCGGGTGCGTGCGGGCGTTGTCCCGGCAACCAGGGGACGGGGCTGGACGTGGCACCGCCCCTCGCTCCGCTGCCCGGGGCAGGAGGGAGGGAGGCTTGCTTCATGCCACAGGAGAAGCGACGGGAAGCTCGGCTGCGGGTTCAGGGCCCCGGCGTCTCCGCGTGGGGCGCACCGTCCTAGCCTTCCCTCCTGGCGTCCAGCGCCCCACCCCGCCTCGTCTGGAAGAACCCGCCGGGAGGTGCCGGTCTGGAGTGGGCGGTTATAGGCTTTGAGCTGGGCCGTTTCCGGGAGGCGGAGCTCAGACCCCATTTCCTTTCTCCACAGCCAGGTCGCGCGCGGTTTGTTGTGGTGGCTAGGCCCGCGTGAGCCGGAGACCTCCGCGCTGGCCCCCAGGAGCCTCCTGCCCTGGCCCAGCGCTGCGGCTCTGCCGCGGCGGCAGAATGGGTGGCCCCCGGGGCGCGGGCTGGGTGGCGGCGGGCCTGCTCCTCGGCGCGGGCGCCTGCTACTGTATTTACAAACTGACCCGGGGTCGGCGGCGGGGCGACCGCGAGCTCGGGATGCGCCCTTCCAAGTCTGCAGGTGAGACCGCGGGGTGCCCGGCAGGTGGGCGGGGACTGGGCAGGGGGGCTCCCTGGGCCTGGGTGGTGGCTTGCGTGTCCTCGGGGTAAAATGAGGAGCCGAGCTAGAGGGAGAGGCAGTACTTGTGTGGGTGCATGGTGCTGCGCCGCCCCCGCCGCCCATTCTTTGTTCACTATCCTGATATGAAAACTTGTCCTGGCTTTCCTGCCTGAGCTTTGCGTCACAGTGGAGGATTAGGTTTCTTAAAAGCCTGTTGATGGCCTCTCACTTTAAAGCTTGTTCCGGGCCTTTGTGTAACTAAAGGGATTCTGCCGATTGTGGAAGGGCTGTTGAGGGGCCCGGAGCCATAAGTGAAGCTCTGCTTGCAAGTATCCTGGAAGAAGGGACGTCAAAGGGGCAGTTGTGCGGGCGCTCGGCTCAGCCTCAGAGGGGAGGTACCTGGGAGTCACAGTGGTCCAAGACCTCCCAGCCTGGTGTGTGTTTTGGAAATGGAAACAGTTGTCTGCGCGAGACACACCCTCCCAGCGGACAAATACCTGATTCGGTTTCTGTCCAAAAGTTGATCGATACAGTAAAACCCTCCAAAGGCGTGTTTCACATCATAGAAGCTGTTAGGGAAATAATTTAAAATAACGTATCTGCCATCCAAGAAACTCCTGTCCACAATTGTAGAAGAGAACTGAACAGCTTCATTGTTGAGTAAGCACAAACTAGATTGCCTCAAGCATCACGGGCTATTTGCTAATGGGATAGCAAGAAGAATTCTAATTCCTTTAAGTGTAGCTGGACAGATAGAACCGATTTCGTATGATGTACGTGTTCTCAAGATAAAAACTAATTTGTCCTTAAGTAAGATGACTTGACAGTACCATTCACTACATGTAGTTTATCCTAAATTTACTGGTAATTGGGGTGATTGTTATCTAATTGCCTTTATCCAGAGGAAAAGTAAAAATATCTTTATGATGTGGAACCAGGTGCCCAGGCTAAAAACTCACAGAGCTGGGGAGATTGGGGCTCTATCTTCCTGGAAGAGTAGGTTTCAAAGGGTAGGCTTTCTTCAAACAGTAGGCTCCAAAGTTTTTAAGAAAGACTTTCTTGGGCTGTAAAACTGGCCAAATGCTTATTTCGCTTTTAAAAAGATTTACATTTGTATCAAAGAAACAGGAAAAGGAGTTTTGTTTTGTTCTCAGACAGGGACCCAGTTTGTCACCCAGGCTCGGTGCAGTGGTGCAATCACAGCCTCCACCTCCCTGGGCTCCTCCCACCTCAGCCCCCTAAGTAACTAGGACTACAGGCGCACACCACTACACCTGGCTAATTTTTGTATTTTTTTAAGAGACAGGAGTTCACCGTGTTGTTGCCTACGCTGGTTTGAACTTGGCTCAAGCAGTCCTCCTGCCTCAGCATCCCGAAGTGCTGTAATTACAGGATGGAGCCTCCTCACCTGGCCAACAAAGGATTTGTAATTACAAGTTTGCATGAGGGAATGCTTTAAGGAAAAGGGAGTGGAAGGGGAAGGTCTCTTTCACTTTTGGCACTAGGTATAATTCAGCATTTTTTTTTTTTTAAGATTTGTATTTACTCTTACTGTATTAGTCCATTTTCTGTTGCTTATAATAGAATACCTGAAACTGGGTAATTTATTAAGAAAGGAATTTATTTCTTAGAGTTATGGAAGCTGAGAAGTCCAAGATTGAGGGGCTGTAGCTGGTATGGACCTTCTTGTTGTGGCATAGGGCATCCCAAGGCCAGAGGGGCAAGTGTGTTAACATGCTGACTCAGGTCTCTTGTTGTTATAAAGCCACCAGTCCTGCTCATTAATCCATGATTATGATTATTAATCCATAATTAAAGGATTAATTCATTCATGAGGACAGACCCCTCTTGATGCAATCACCTCTTAAAGGCCTTACCTCTCAATACTGCCACATTGGGAATTAAGTTTCAACATGAGTTTTGCAAGAGACATTCAGATCATAGCATTTACAAAGCCTAATTTGTTGTCTTTCCCATGTCAGAAATATTTTTGTATAAATACATTGGGAAGGTGTCCTAGACTCAGATATCTTCTCAGTTTTACTGACTCAACTTGACGAATGTGGACAAAGTCTTTTAAACTTAAATTTACCAGTTCCCATAATCATCATTATCTTAGGTAAGGCAGCTTTAAAAATAATTTGCTCACAGTCCCTTCTTCCTGAAGCTACACCTTTATCACTGAAGAAGACTTAAGAAATGCTCATTTCGTCATCGATAGGGTTTGGATTTGTGTCCTCACCCAAATCTTTTTTTTTTTTTGAGAAAGAGTCCCACTCTGTCACCCAGGCTGGAGTGCAGTGGTGTGATCTCAGCTCACTGCAACCGCTCCTCCCGGGTTCAAGCGATTATCTTGCCTCAGCCTCTGGAGTAGCTGAGATTACAGGTACACACCACGTGCCTGGCTAATTTTTTTTGTATTTTTAGTAGAGACGCGTTTTCACCATGTTGGCAAAGTGATATGCCTGCCTTAGCCTCCCAAAGTGCTGGAATTACAGGCATCAGCCACCGTGCCCAGCTCAAATCTTATCTTGAATTGTAATCCCATAATCCCTACATCGTGGGAGGGACCCAGTGGAAGGTAACTGAATCACGGGGGCAGTTCCCCCGCCCCATGCTGTTCTCATGATAGTGAGTTCTCAGGATATCTGATGGTTTTATGTGGGGCTTCCCCCTTTGCTCCGCACTCCTCTTTCCTGCTGCCTATGAAGAAGGAAGTGTTTGCTTCCCCTTGCACCATGATTGTAAGTTTCCTGAGGCCTCCCCACCCATGTGGAACTGTGAATCAATTAAACTTCTTTCCTTTATAAATTACCCAGTTTTGGGCCGTTCTTCATAGCAGCATGAGAATGGACTAATACAGTCATCATCACGCTTAGATTTCAGAAGATGATCTTTTGTTTGTTTTTGAGGCAGAGTCTCGCTCTGCCCAGGTTGGAGTGCAGTGGCAATCTTGTCTTTGTTTTAAACTCACACCTCTAATCCCTTTGGGAGGCTGAAGTGGAAGGATCGCTTGAGCCTAGAGTTCAAAACTAGCCTGGGCAACATAGTGAAACCCCTAATTTAATACAAAAATTAGCCAGGCATTGTAGTGTACACCTGAAGTCCCAACTGCTCAGGAGGCTGTTGTGGGAGAATCCCTTGAGCCCAGGAGGTCAAGGCTGCAGTGAACTGTGATTGTGTCACTGCTGTCCAGCTTGAGCAAAAGAGCAAGACTCTATCTTAAAAAATAAAATAAAATAAAATAAAGGCCAGGCACGGTGGCTCAAGCCTGTAATCCCAGCACTTTGGGAGGCCGAGACGGGCGGATCACGAGGTCAGGAGATCGAGACCATCCTGGCTAACACGGTGAAACCCTGTCTCTACTAAAAAATACAAAAAACTAGCCGGGCGAGGTGGTGGGCGCCTGTAGTCCCAGCTACTTGGGAGGCTGAGGCAGGAGAATGGCGTAAACCCGGGAGGCGGAGCTTACAGTGAGCTGAGATCCGGCCACTGCACTCCAGCCTGGGCGACAGAGCGAGACTCCTCTCAAAAAAATAAATAAATAAAATCTAAAATAAAATAAAAATAATTTTTGTACTAACATGGTTTGAGAGCATTGAAAAAGATGGAAACAGTCCCAATTCATCCAACAGTCTAATGCCAAAACTTGACAAGGATAGTATGAAAAAGTATAAATCTGTCTCAACTACGAATAATGATATAAAATCTTAAAATATTAGCAAATCAAATCTATCAGGGGATTAAAGTAATAATATACCAAGGCCAAATGGACATGGAAGGAGGAGTCATATTAGAAAAAGGAAAAGCCACATGATGACCTCATAGTAAAAAGGCATTAAAATATTATTTCTTTCCATAGCCGAAGACTCTGAACAAAAAAAAAGAAAAAAAATTTTATCATTTCTGATAAAAACTTGCAGCAAGTTAGGAATAAATAGAAAGAAATGTTCTTAAGTTAATGAAGTGCATCCATCAAAACCCGAAAGCAAATATTATATTTAATAGACACACTGTTATCCTTATTAAAGACATCCTTATTAAACTCAAGAACAAGACAACAGTGTCCGCTATCACAGCTATTCAACATTCTTCTGGAGTCATAACTTGATAAGAAAAAAGCAACATGTATAAACATTAGAAAGGAGGCAGAATTGTAATTGTAGGAGGCATAATGATTTACTTGGAAAAATCCAAGAGAATTAACTAACTACTAAAAGCAATGAGTTTATAGAATATCTTGAGTACAAGTCAATATACCCAGACCAATAACTTCTTGTATACATGCAGTAACAACTTAAAACTTTAGTTGAAAAGATTTTAACAGAATGAGACCCTGTTTCAGAAAATATATATTATTCATGATAGTTGTAAACACTTTAAAAATTAGGAATTCACTTTAAAAAGTAGGAGTTCTGTAGTGAGAAGATAATTTTACTGAAGGGCCTAAGACTACATAAACAGACATATTGTGTTCACAGTTGGAAAGATTCTGAACCATGACAGTTATCTTGAAATTTGTCTTGCTGTGTTATAATGTGGTAGTTACTTTTCATTCCCTTTGAGAATTGTAATTTCTCCTTGATTTACTGGAGGAGACAAGGAACCACTGAGCTTTTCTTTCACAATCTTGTTGGCACAAAGCTAGATGGGAAGTAGAACACATGGTGTTTGACTGCCTCACCTGTGTAATAGTAGTCCAAAAACTCACCAGTGGAAGAGCTGAGTATTTGATGATCGCCCTCCTGCAAAATTTATTTGGAGTTTTAAGTTTTACATTTCTTTACTAAAAAGTAATACATGGTTTTTGTTTTGTTTTGTTTTGTTTTTTTGTTTTGAGATGGAGTCTTCCTCTGTCGCCCAGGCTGGAGTACAGTGGTGCGATCTCGGCTCACTGCAACCTCTGCCTCCCAGGTTCAAGCGATGCTCCTGCCTCAGCCACCTGAGTAGCTGGGACAGCAGGCATGTGCCACCACTCCTGGCTAATTTTGTACTTTTAGTAGAGACGGGTCGTCACCATGTTGGCCAGGCTGGTCTCGGACTCCTGACTTCAGGTTATCTGCCTGCCTTGGCCTCCCAAAATGCTGGGATTACAGGTGTAAGCCACCGTGCCAGGCCAATATATGGTTTTTATTAGAAATTCAAACAGAATTTACAAAGTTAAAATATAGGCTCATTATTATTATTATTATTATTATTATTCTATATTTTTTGAGACGGAGTCTTGCTCTGTGGCCCAGGCTGGAGTGCAGTGACGCAATCTCGGCTCACTGCAACCTCTGCCACCTGGGTTCAAGCAATTCTCCTACCTCAGTCTCCCGAGTAGCTGAGATTACAGGCATGTGCCACCATGTCTGGCTAATTTTTGTATTTTTAGTAGAGACAGGGTTTCAGCATCTTGGCCAGGCTGGTCTTGAACTCTTGACCTCGTGATCCACCCATCTCAGGCTCCCAAAGTGCTGGGATTATAGGCGTGAGCCACTGCACCTGGCTAGGCTCATTTTTTTAAATATACTAGGAGGAATAATGGTTGGGGGGAATAAGTAATGTAGGAGTAAAAAGATCTGGATTCTAAAGCCACTTTCGCTATTAATCGGCTCTGTGTCCCATTAATGAAAATAATAAATATACTAGGCACTTTAAATATTCTAGGTACAAAAGTACTTTGAGGTAGGCACTATTAACTCCCACTTAGCAGATGAGTAAACTGAAGCTGAGAGAGCCTAAGTCTCTTACCTGGTAAGTAGCTTATTTGGGAATTTGAACTAAACAACCTGGCTCCATAGCCTTGCCTTACTTTTAACTACTACACTGTGCCTCTTCCCACCAAGTGAAAATTCTATGATATAACACTGTGAAATTTTACTTTCAGTGATTTAATCCCTAGAGAAATTTTAAATGGCTATTTATAAAGAATTTATACATCTATAAGCTTTTTCCTTTTTTTTTTTCTTTCTTTTTTTAAAAAAAAAAAAAAAAAAAAAAAACAGGGTTTCACTTCTGTCACGCAAGCTGGAGTGCAGTGGTGCAATCTCGGCTTACTGCAACCTTCGCCTCCCAGGCTCAAGCAATTTTCCTGCCTCGGCCTCCCAAGTACCTGGGATTACAAGGCATCCTCCACCATGCCTGGCTAATTTTTTTCTATTTTTAGTGGAGATGGGGTTTCACCATCTCTGAGGCCAGGCTGGTCTCAAACTCCTAAGTTCAAGTGATCCGCCCGCCTGAGCCTCCCAAAGTGCTGGGATCACAGGCATGAGCCACCACACCCAGTCTGTAAGCTTTTTAAAAATGACTTTATGAGATAACATGTAACAAAGTAGTATGATTTTGAAATATCTCAAATATGGATGAGTTAAATTTATCACATTTCTGCCATGCATGTGCACGTGTATGTATGCGTGTGTATATGAAATCATACAACTTCAGGGCTATGTAGGAAACTCTGGAGCCAGTTACAGTATTAAGCAAACCCTTTTATTTACAGATGAGAAAACTGAGACCCCAAAAAATAGTAAGTGACTTACTTGTAACTTTGATTTTTCTTTTCTCTGGTTTCTGCTTCTAGCTACTGCTATGATTTTAGGCAGATCCTAGAACAATCCTGACTTCAGTTTCTTCCTGTGTAAAATGAGAGGTTTGAATGAACCCCAAATTCTTTCCATTCTGAAAAGCTGTGTTTTTATCATTCTTTCCTTTATCTTTTCAAGTATTCTTGGGGTGAAACCCTGTTTTATAAGGTGTTAATGAGGCCGACTGGATTCAAAAGTAAAAGGTCTCGATTAAGACTTGGTAATGAGAATATTCTGGCTTCGTAGCTGTGACATTTTCTTAACATTTCTTATTTGACTTCCTCAGGGCATCACATATTATATATCACATATCACATATTGTTTCCCATACATAATCTATACTTGTCCCTTTATTTTGTTTATTTATTTTTTGCATGTGATTCTTCTTTAAGCAATATACTTAGTTATTTTATGTTACATGTTTATTGGAATAATACATGTTTATTGGGGAAAAAAAAAAACAGTACTGTTGAGTACAGAGTAGAAAATAAAAGTCCTTCATAATCCCACTACCCAAAGATAACCACTTTTAACATTTTTATTTACTTTTTTTTTTTTTTTTAATAGAGACAGGGTCTCATTATGTTGTACAGACTGGTCTCGAACCACTGGCCTCAAGTGATTCTCTTGCCTCCCAAAGTGCTGGGATACAGAGATGAGCTACTATGCCCAGCCTAACAATTTCATGTGTTTTTTCTTAAAGAAAAAAACACAGATTTGAGATGTAGCACCTGTTGTTGTGTAACCTCCTCCTCACCCTACCCTTTCCCCTCCCCCCAACCACCCCAGTAAGAGTGTTATAAAATGGCTTCTGTTATTCCTGTGGTGATTTCTGTAAAGAGGACTTTTTTTAAGGCACAGCCGTAAGTTCTGAACATCATTGAGCAGATCCAGCATTTGGCTATCCTAGCTCTTCCTCAAAATGTCAGCTTTTCTTTTGTCATCACCACCAGCAGGACTATTCTAGTATCCTAGTCAACATGCCTTGTTGTATAAATCAAACAAAAATGCCACACTAGCAAAAAGATTGGTTTACTCCCATAGCTTTCCTTCTATCTGATGTGCTCAGAAAAGATCTCCTTAATGCAAATCATATTTCCTAATTAATCTGTTTAGAGAGAAGTGTTCCATTGGATGGGTGTACCTGGTTTTTAAAAGGAGAAACAGAAAATGTTATCAGCATTTGAGGTGTATAGTGTTTGCATGAAGTGTCTTACTAACAGCCATATGCCAAGTGACCATTGGCTAATTTCTTGGTATCTATAAGCCTACATTTCCCAGCTGTAAATTGAGAGTAGTACAGTATCTTCTTCCTAAGGATGTAAAGTGCTTGATACTGTGCCTGCCATACAAGTAGGTATTCGATATTGTTTTTAAAATTTAAAAAAACAGACTGGGCACAGTGGCTCGTACTGTTATCCCACCACTTTGGGAGGCCAAGGCAGGAGGACTGCTTGAGGTTAGAAGTTTGAGACCAGCCTGGGCAACATAGTGAGACCCCATCTGTACAAAAAATTTTAGACATTAACCAGATGTGGTGCATGTGCTAGGACCACAGGTCCTACCTACTTGGGAAGCTGAGGCGGGAAGACCACTTGAGCCCAGGAGATCAAGGTTGTAGTGAGCCATGATTGTGCCACCGCACTCCAGCCTGGGTGACAGAGTGAGAGCCTGTCTCAAAAATAATCTTGGGGCCGGGCGCAGTGGCTCAAGTCTGTAATCCCAGCACTTTGGGAGGCCGAGACGGGTGGATCACGAGGTCAGGAGATCGAGACCATCCTGGCTAACACGGTGAAACCCCATCTCTACTAAAAAATACAAAAAACTAGCCGGGCGAGGTGGCGGGCGCCTGTAGTCCCAGCTACTTGGGAGGCTGAGGCAGGAGAATGGCGTAAACCCGGGAGGCGGAGCTTGCAGTGAGCTGAGATCCAGCCACTGCACCCCAGCCTGGGCGACAAAGCAAGAGTCTGTCTCAAAAAAAAAAAAAAAATCTCATACTGATTTTAGATTAACTTCAAATAACTTTCTTCTTATGCAGAAGACTTAACTGATGGTTCATATGATGATGTTCTAAATGCTGCACAACTTCAGAAACTCCTTTACCTGCTGGAGTCGACTGAGGATCCTGTAATTATTGAAAGAGCTTTGATTACTTTGGGTAACAATGCAGCCTTTTCAATTAACCAAGTAAGTACCTCAACTCAGCAAGCAGGCTCTTTCCATTCTTACACACTAGCAGTAATTGTGACCCTGAATAAATTACTTAACCTCTCAGAGCTTCAATTTTCTCATCTGTGCATTGTGGCTACTTATACTTAAAACATAATGTTTACTTCTGAAAAACACAGCCTAATAGTAATATGATTATTAATGTAATTGTAGATCCCTATGAAGTTGGTCACTGGCATCACATTCGTAAGTATATCTAATGAACGTTTAGCATTTCATGGCCTTCTAAATTATTTAAAATTCAGCAGTGCTTCAGTAAAACAATAAATGCATCTAACATTTAAGTACATACTTTAAATTGTATATAGGTCTGAGTGTGATTCTGATGCAGGTGGTCCCTGGACCACACTCTGATAACCACGAATCAATGTAAATGGCTCCTGCAAATGGAGACTTAAAACTAAGACTAAAGAGCTTAATTACATGTCCTTCTTCCTACTCTTTCTGACAACCGTCCAGCATGAGAAAATAGTTTAAAAAAAAAAAAATTGTAATTGTTTTCAGCTAATGCCCTTTGTTAACATTGTCATAAGTACAAAATTATTTTGAATTTATTGTATTTTTAGCCCAGCTTTCTCCAGAATGGCAAGGTTTACTGTAAAGCTCTATAGATGTATAGAGAGATAGAGAATCTTTGTGTATTACCTACTCTTTCAGTTATAAATGACAGAATTCACCTTAAATTATTTTAAGCTTTAAAGGGAAAATATTGAGCTCAGCTAACTTAGACAGCAAAGAATAGCAGATTTCAGACACAACTGAGTCCAGTTCAAGGTCGCAGAAAGAGTTACCAGAGTTCTCTCTCTCTCTACCTCTTGGCTTTGCTTATGGCCGCTCAATTTTATGTATTGGTCTTTATCTTTCTGGCCACAAAGTGGTTTTCTTCACAAGGGTTGAAAGAAAGCCACTAGCCTCTCTAAGCCTTCATCTCTGTAGCTCATGATCCAAAAGGTACAGTTGTTCTTCTAGGATCCAGTGCTCTTTGGATCAGTCTCTGGGGCAGTCTCTGGATCAATCAAGGGACCATCGCCCATGTTTATGAAGCCTGGTTCACATGAGCAGCCTACAGCTAAGTAGCAGGGATGGCTGTGAATACAAGTGAACAACAATCCCAGCAGGGATTGTGTGGAACAGAGGAGATGCCACATCTGCTGCCGTGGAAAGAGGGCCACTAGACAAGCAAAAACAATAGCTAGTGATTAATGTGTTAGCCTACCTTTAAAGGAGTATTTCTGATGGCATAATTTTGTATTCCTCTAAAATAAGTTGCAGTCAGAGTAGGCCAGTACCCACTGGAGAAGAAATACTTTCTTGAGGAGTGGGGGTCAGTGCCCTCACCATCAATTGTAGTACCTTAATCTGCTTAAACAGTACAGTTAAAAAAAAAAAAAACTTTTCTAGTAACTGCAAGTCCTTTAAAAGAACTTGAAATTGTAAAGGGGAAGTTTATTTCTCTTTTAATGCTAAGATCACCCTTAACAGTAAAATGGAGTATTGAGCTATTTGTAAAAAGTAGATAGATGATGGCAATCTTTTTCTTTTTTCCTGCTAGAATAGCATGTCTTGACTTGACAAGAATCATTTTTAGCATGTTTTTCTTACAAGAATTAAAGCAGTTTATTTCTTTCAATGTTTAGGCAAAGGTACATGGTAACATATTATTGCAACTACCTATAAGAACTCCCAGATTATTTTTCCTCTGAATATTTGGGTACCATTTCTCTTCTTTTTTTTTTTTCTTTTTTTTGTGGCAGTGTCTCACTCTGTTGCCCAGGCTAGATTGCAGTGGCGCAGTCTTGGCTCACTGTAACCTCCTCCCAGGTTCAAGCGATTCTCCTGCCTTAACCGCCCCAGTAGTGGGATTACAGGCACCAGCCACCACGCCTGGCTAATTTTTGTTTCTCTAGTGGAGATAGGATTTCACCATGTTGGCCAGGCTGGTCTCGACCTCCTGACCTCAAGTGATCCACTCACCTCGGCCTCCCAAAGTGCTGGGATTACAGGTGTGAGCCACCGCGCCTGGCCCTGGGTACCATTTTTCAAACTGTGTGGAATCTGATTCTGCAAGATATCAGTGTGTTCCCACCATTTCCACTGCTGAAAAATGACCCTCTTTTTGTGTATAGTTCATAGACATACTATCATTAACACACACCTCTTCAAGATTCCCAATGCACATGAACATATTAAAGAAACATGCTTACTCTTGTTATACTTAGATTTTCCTAAACTTATATAACCGTGGGAAAACCCCCCCCCCCTTATTTTTATGGAACATCTCTTAACATTTTGAGGAATTAGTGTTTCAAATAATACATGTTAGCAAAACACTACTGTAGTATTCTAAATTGAAACACTAACTTTAGTATTCTAAATTGTAACACTTTTCCAGTTTTGCTTATAATGGAGAAGTCATATAACTCATCTCAAAGAAAAATAATTTTATGTGTAAGTTGCTTCAAGATTGCTATAGTACCTCTGTAAATTTTTATTGTATTTCTCAACACTGTAGTTTAAGTAATTATATATCTTAATTTTGTTTTCAATGGATTTTCTTTACCTATAAAAGTATGGGTAGTGAGATTTTTTTTTAATCTGAATTAAATATTTGTATATGGGAAAGATATTTCCAAAAAGCCATTAATTTTTAATTGTATTTGTGGATGCGAAGAATTCAGTGAATGGAGATGCGTACTGAAGTCCCAGTCCTGTTTTGTTTTGTTTTGTTTTTTTCCCCTCATAGGCTATTATTCGTGAATTGGGTGGTATTCCAATTGTTGGAAACAAAATCAACCATTCCAACCAGAGTATTAAAGAGAAAGCTTTAAATGCACTAAATAACCTGAGTGTGAATGTTGAAAATCAAATCAAGATAAAGGTAAGTTGACTGAAAATCCCAAATATATAAGGTTTTCTATAAATAAAAGAAAAAATAACAAAAAGATGAGTAATGAAACTTCAGTAGACTATCCTTTGTAATTTTACAGCCAAGGATTACCTTTAGAGGAATGGAGAATAAGACAAAAGAGGGAGGGACCTGAACTGGCCAATCAGAGGTACAATAAAACTTTTGTTTCAGTAAAATAATGCTTGTTTATTCTACAGGTTATCCTCTACTTTACATCAGGCACAGGCACTGGTGACAGTAATAGCCTTAAGGCTATAGGCACCAACCAAATAGTGAATGTAGTTGGCTGAAAGTTGGGACAAGACTTCGTGCCAACTAGAACTAGAACTAGTATTACAAGACATTCATTCAGAGAGCATATCCAGTGCTACATGTTCATAAATATGGTTGTTAATGCATATAGTTTGGCTAGTTTTGCCTTTGAAATTAAGTATACTATATGAGTGTATTGGAAAACGTTAAGTCACTGTATGCTTTAGCTCTTTCAGTGGATGAGGCAAATGTGCAAATAGATTAAACTGACTTTTACAGAATAACTGTTCCTTTATGTCATTGTATGGGGAGAAATCCTTCATTTTAGGATTCACATGCTAACCTGCGTTACTGACATTGCTTTAATGCTTTTTTCAAAAATGATATTTATAAGGCAGTTAACCTGTTAAAAAAAATAGTTAATTTGGTAAATGCTAACAGTTAAAACACTTCAGCCATGGCATATATAGCCAGAACCCAGTGATACCCCTCAGTCATAGAAAAGAGCAGTTTTCTGTTCATTACTGAAACAGGACTCCCATGTTCAAACCAGAAATTGTCATTCAACAGAACAAATCAGGTCAAGACAATCACAAAACAAGAGACAGGAGGATGTGCTCATATGAAGAAAAAAAACAACAAATAACCAAACTTTATTTCCTTGGACATAATATTGATGGCAAGATTTGTAAGAGTTAATCTCTGTATTTAGTTTAGATAAAAACTTCCAGCCCAGAACACTGTTAGGCAGTAACTGTGAGGAGCTATGCAGAAGTGATGAGAGGCAAGTACTATATAGACTAGAAAATTTAATTTTCTACAGAATTACAGATTACTGTGCTGTGAAGCAAAAGCAGACCATTCTTAATGTGTCAAATTGGTAAGCTTATTAATTTCAATAAAAATATATGACCCCCATCACACAAACAGGTAACTCTAAATCTACTTTGAAAATCTGATCAGTCAAGAAGTATCACCAGTTTGGAGACTATGTACCAAGTGTCACACGAAAGATAAGGTTGCTGTCCTCACAGAATATATGGTGTTATTGACAATCAATTAGAATATCCATTGAAGTGGATATTCTAATATTTGGGAAAATATTGGAAAACTAGCAAAGTGCCCTGGAAATTATATATTCTTGCCCTTCCACAAGACTTAAAGATCCAGATGAGATTAGTTTGGAATAGGGGTCTTTTTTTAGTCCAGAAAATCTTTAGAGTCCAATACAATTATGGCTAATCAGATACAAAAGAACCTTTATAAAGGTAAGTAGGATTGGACGTCCTTGGAAATTGAGAACCTTATTTTGAATTATTATGTTTTAATCACAGGTATAGAATTAATCAAGTATCAGTTAAGAATTTCTGGAATGCACCCCAATGCCAAAAAACCACTAGCGTGCTCTTTTGTACTATGAAGATTTCTTGATTTGAAATAGAAGGTAAAAAATATATTGCCAGCCATAAAAGTAAATTTTACTGTACTTCCTCAGTTCTCCAAAGGAAAATCTTACTTTTTTCACATAAGAAACTCACTGGATCAAATGAATGTTAATTAAACAAAAGATTGTGTAAGTAAAACTGGGCAAAAGACAACCTCTGAAATCCATGAAAGAATTAGTCATCAAAAGAGAAGAATCATTTTTACAGTAGCCCCATTGCCGTAAGAGATATTTTTGTGAGCCTGGGCGGCCTCTCCAACATATAGTGAGAACCTATTACAGGTTTCAGCCAACCAATTTCCATTCCAGCTTGATAGGCTGCTGCAAATTGCTGAGATTCCTCCTTGGTTGGGGAAAATAGAGTAACGACAATTTTACTAGACTTTTTTGCCATAGTGTCCCGTGGGTTTATTTCAATAGTACCACTGTTGCCAACACCTATTACTCATCTTCCATATGACAAACAATTCACAGCTTTACTAAGATTTATATTAGCTATTATTTCAATAATCACATCAGTTCCTTTCTTACCACACATTTCTTAATTTTATCAACATAATTAACTTCTTCATAATTAAACACTTTGTGGGCTCCATTTTGCAAAAGTATTTTGTCCCTCTCAATACCAACTGGGCCCCAAACCTTTAAGGCATAAACTCTAACCATTTGGCATGTTGCTACTCCAGCAACTCCACTAGCCCCATGAACCAGAACCCAGTCTCCAGATTTCATACAGACACTGTGAATCAGAGCTCTATATGCAGTAACATATGGGATACCAATGGCAGCATTTTGTTTAAAAGTCCAGTTTTTCAGGCAGTCTGTAAACAGTGTGATCTGCTACAGGAGCATACTCCACATGGCTCCCAGAGATTGTGCCGGTAGTGAAAACTGTCACTTTTCTTGAAAGTAGATGCATTCCCTCCAACAGCTTCCATTACCCCAGTGACATCTGAGCCAGCAGTATAGAATAAGGTGGTTTTCTATCATAAATGCCATAGTAAATGTATGTCTCCACGGGGTTGACACCACATGCATGAACCTTGATTACACCTGATGGTCTTTTGGAATTGGTACTGCAACATCTGACTGAGTTTCAGGACTTCTGGTCTACCAAATTCAAACACTCTAACAGCTCTCATCAGCTTCTGTTCAGTTGCCGTGGTCATCTAGATAAAAGCTCTAGAGTGGGAATCAAAATCTGCAAGGGCTTCTTCATATGCCACTGAAGGAGGGTGGCCAGGCTGCTTCTAACTTTTGCAGCCAGCAAGACTTTTGGAGTTGGGGTTCAGTTTAATCTAAGGGTGCTAAAGGAACCAGGTCAGGGTCAGATAATGTCAGCAGAAAAATGCAATATTAGGAAATTATGTTATTTCAATTCAATATTTATCAAACTCCTGCTTTGTGGTGCAAATGAGCATGACGCAACTCTTGTTCTAAGAAAGGTGGAAGGAAGGATAAGGCAAGTTCTTAAATAATTGTAAGTCAAGGCAGAACATAATGAAGTCCTTTAAGGAAAAATGTAAGTAAAACATTATTGAGTACATAGAAAGGAGAGATTTGATCCAAAAGTTTCTGTAAGAGGTGGAGTCTGACCTGGCTCTTGAGAATGTTACTCTACAGGTAGAATTGGGGAAGGAGAGAATTCCAAGAGAACAGAACAAGATGAGGTGGACACAGCTACAGGAATAACTAAGCTGTCCCTTTGGTAATCTTGTTATTAGAATTGAAATGGTCAAAAGATTCAGATATAATAAGGTTGTAAACAGTCCACACATTTTAGGAAATGCTTTGAAAGACATCAGCTTCTTACAGAAATATATGATTTATAAAGAGCTAAATAAATGCCCTGTTTTTAAAGGATGGATGTATAATTAAATTGTAACCCAAGAGAACCAGTTGACTTTCAAATGTAAATTACAGCCAGGTGTGGTGGCTCACACCTGTAATCCCAACACTTTGGGAGCCAAAACGGGAGATTGCTGGAGGCCAGGAGTTCAAGACCAGTCTGGGCAACATAGACCCCATTTATTTGTTTTGGGAGTCTCGCTCATGTTGCCCGTGCTGGAGTGTAGTGGTGCAACCTCAGCTCACTACAACCCCTGCCTCCTGGGTTCAAGCAACCTGCCTCAGCCTTCTGAGTAGCTGGGATTACAGGTGCCCACCACCATGCCTGTAATTTTTTGTATTTTTAATAGATACGGGGTTTCACCATGTTGGCCAGGCTAGGTGAGACCCTATTTCTAAAAAAAAAAAAAAAAATTATTAGCTGGGCATAGTGGCATGTACTTGTAGTCCCAGCTATTCAGGAGACTGAGACAGGGGAATTTGAGGCTGCAGTGAGCTGTTATCATGCCACTACACTCCAGCCTGGGTGACAGAGTGAGATCCTGTCTCTAAAAATAAATGTAATTTAGATCTTGAAACCAGATTAAAAGTTTAATCTCTCTTTGCTTTACTGCCATTTAGTTTCTATGGTAACATGGATACATTTGGGGTTTTTAAAAAATTAATAATTGTTTATGGGACAATTGGTAACTTCTTACCACTTCAAATTAGGAAAATTTTCTTAGCAGTTAGAACTTTTGGTGGAGTTCAGATTTGGTTACGTGAATAACAGTTATCTGTAAAACATCTTTTTTCTAAGCTAGAAATCTCATGGCCAGGCTAGACATGGTGGTGCACACCTGTAATCCCAGCACTTTGGGAGGCTGAGGCAGGCGGATTGCTTGAGCTCAACAGTTTGAGACCAGCCTGGGCAACATGGTGAAACCCTGTATCTACAAAGAATACAAAAATTAGCTGGGCATGGTGGCTCACGCCTGTAGTCCCAGCTACTCTGGAGACTGAGGCAGGAGGATCACTTGAGCCTGGGAGGTCAAGGCTGTAGTGAGCGGAGTTTGTGCCACTGCAGCCTGTGCAGCAGTGAGACCCTGTCCCCCCGAAAAAAAGAAAGCTCATGGCCAGACACAGAAAATAGAGTTTCAGAAAAGTTTCCATCACACTGAGTTTAGTTCTGTGATGTATGATACAGGAGTACTACAGCATTGCATTACTTTTTACCAGTGATAGTTAACAATATTATGAAGGGGTGAATTACATATATATATATACACACACACCTAGGTAAATAAGAACCTTAGGCCAAGTATAATTTTGTTCTGCTTACTTTTGATAGGATTAATTCTAGGGAAAGAGTCTGTTTCACATTATCCTCCCATTCTTTACTTCAGAAATGATGTAGCTCTCTAGACCCTACTGCTAAGGTACTTACCGTGACACAAAATGGTGTCTCATCTTCCCTGATCCTAGTGTGCACAGACCAGTTGGAACAGAAAGGTGGACTAAGCTGGGAGGCCTCCAGCCAGGGAGAGGCCACTGCTGTTAAGAGCATGATCTCTGGGCTTGGCTATTGCATCCCCACCTGCTGTCTGACATTGCGCAGGGGACCCGAGCTCCTCAAAGGCTTAAAAGTCCTTGTCTGCTAGAAAGCTGTAATGGTGTAACACCCACCTCATTAGAGTTGTCTTCAGGATTAAGTGAGGAGTATTTGTAAAATGCTAAGCACTGTGCCTGGAATTACCAAAGGAAGCTTTTAAAAAGTCAACAACATTTGAGGGTCAGATAGAAATGTCATATTTTTTGAGGAGTCAGTTCCATCCTGAGCAGTAGCCTTACTCCACTGTGCAGAAAAGTGACTGTTCAGTAGAAAAATTTTGGAGATTCTAAGATGCTCATATTCCTCCCCTGCTTTCAGATATACATCAATCAAGTCTGTGAGGATGTCTTCTCTGGTCCTCTGAACTCTGCTGTGCAGCTGGCCGGACTGAGATTGTTGACAAACATGACTGTTACCAATGACCACCAGCACATGCTTCACAGTTACATTACAGACCTGTTCCAGGTGTTACTTACTGGAAATGGAAACACAAAGGTATGAAGAGCTATTGTGTCTAGCTTATTAACATTGAAATAGTATTTGCAGGCCACCTATCTTAAGTTAATGTGCCTCAAAGAAGAGGAAGATTTATTAAAAACTCACATGGGCCCAAGGAAGTATATTTAGTCCCAAATATTCCACTGCAAAATTAACTTGTGAAGATCATCTGTTGTTTCACTTATCAGCAGATTCATGTTCATTTGGTTTTCTCAGAAGCTAGCTTTCCCCCCACCAAATATAGGAACATTGTGATTAAAAGGAGTCTTTGAATAATAGTAGTGGTTAGTTGAATATTTTACTTACCTTGGGGTTAACAAATCATTTTTTTGATTCAGTTATTTGTTGAAAAATATTTCTAAAACAACTTTTAAGTTGTAGTAAATGAAGTGAATTGAATGAATGAAAGATGTCTCAGTGCTTCACTCTGTCCAGTTAGGTTGATATAAGAGGCAACAGATATTGAGCTGAATTAAGTAGGACCTTAGGAGATGCCCTATAAAAAGGTTCTTGAGTAAATCTCTCATATTAGTGTGCATTCTTATCAATTGCCATTTTTCAAGAAAAAGTAGCATAAAAATAGATTGTAGGCTAATTAAAAGTTCTGATAAGTTGGGTTGATTGTTCATCAAGGCTTTTTACCATGTTGCTCTGTGTTCTCTGGAACAGTTGAGAGACAAATGCATAAGCATTTTAGAAAGACCAAATGTGAAGCCATACTCCAAATATTCAACATCATTGCAGTTATTTTTGAGGTTATCAAGATGTGATTACAGGAGAGTTTTACTGTAGTCCTGCTTTTATGTTTCCAAGGTGTTTGTACGTGGACTTTTCTCTTTTCCAGTAGCCAAACTTGCTTGGATCTGGTCCAAGATGTACCAAAGGTATTGAAAATTAAATGTAAGAGTCGTCTTATAGCAATATTGCACCATTCCCGGGCAGTTTCCAACATGCATCAACATCTCTGTCTCCAGTGGAGCAAGATAACTTACAGCCCCTGAACCCCTGTGGAAACTCCTTCCCTCTTTACTCTTATGTTGTTGCCTCTGTAGGAAAAATCTCTCCTCTGCCTGACTCTGCAGCTGCTTTACCCAGAACCTCAGGAGGAACTCTGAGTTCAGAGTCAGGCTGAGTTCAGCCAGGCGAGTCTGGCCTTGGGACTGTATATATCTGTCTCAGACATCGTCTGCGTTTTCATGTATTTTTTGACTTTTTAAAAGATGACCCACACCACAATAGTATGTTCTATTTTTGTTTTGTTGTGTTGTGTTTTTCCATTACATTGCTAGTACAGTATTTCTAGGATAGAAAATTTGCTTTCTTGGTCTGCCTTGGAACATAGCCACCAATTACAACATTGATTTTCCATAAAAATTGAGTTTAAAGTTCTAACTTGCAAATAAACTTTTGGATAGTCATCCATTTGTTAGTGGGAAAGTATGTCTGATTTAGGTATTTTCTTAGTAAATAACCACTAAAATGAATTTTAAAATATCTTACTTTGCTTAAGTCAGGGATCTCACTGTACTGTGATAACCTTTTGGGTACACCACTGATTGATAACCAAATGCAGATAGCGGAGGATTAACATAAATTGTGTGCTTGTTACATCCGCAATGAAAACGAAACTAATGGTTTAAAATGTCCTAGTGTCACCACAAGATGGTGCATGTGATGAGGAAAAAAAAAACATGTCAATATGGTTTCAAATCAAAATCCATATATTTGTTTAATCTGTAGTTGTACTCTGTGTGTGTATATATATATATTTCTCATATTTAACTCCTTTCTACAAAGAGTAGCAACATCAGATTTTAATACAGGGTACCAAATAGCTATTGCTGTTGCTATTCCCTGGTTGTATACCTGCCTTCATTGACTATTAGTGGGTCTCAGATTTTGACTTCATCCAGGCTTATTTCATAAGTTCAGAACCATCCTATTTCATACCTCTTCTTCCTATTTTTCTAATTGAAACTTCATTGACATTGGAACCAGGTGTTTTTTTTTTTTTTTCCTAACACTTATTCCTAGTGTTGCTGACAGCGAGTCAGGCCAGATGAGATCTGATAGTGACCACCACGGAGTGCACTAAAGAAGGGTCAGAAGTCTCCTTTACTCTTTCACTCCCAAAGACCTTAATTTATTAAGAGCATCTGTTTGAAAAAGACAATCTCTGCATATTCAAGAAATGTTACCAGTGGTCACTGCTGAGGATTGGAAGGGGCCAATAGCATGGTGGCTTTTGTTTTTACCTTGTTCTCTTTTTCATTACTTAAAATTTTTGTTATGACCAAGTAGTAATTTTCTAAAAATAAAGAAATATTTGATAAAAACAGTAAAATTAAGCAAAGTATTATGTTATCCTCAAATAAATTAGTATCTACAACATGATCAAAGGAATTGTGAGTACACAGGATATATGCATAAAGATCAAAAAGAAAATACCAAAACTTTTCTCTTTTTTGACACAGAATCTCACTCTATTGCCCAGGCAAATTGCAGTGGCATGATCTCTGCTCACTGCAGCCTTGAGCTCCCAGGCTCAAGCAATCCTCCTACCTCAGCCTCCCGAATAACTGGGACTTCAGTCACATGCTACCACGCCTGGCTGATTTTTGTATTTTTTGTAGAGACGGGGTTTTGCCATGTTGCCCACGTTGCTCTTGAACTCCTGAGCTCAAGTTATCTGCCCACCTTGGCCTCCCAAAGTGCTGGGAATGCAAGCATGCACCACCGCACCTGGCCAAAAATACCAAAACTTAACCGTGATCATTTCTAGTTATGTAAATATGGGTAAATTTTCATTTTCTTTGTGCTTTTCTATTTTTTTTTTTTAAAGTGCTATGGTAAACATCTGTTGCCTTTGTAATAAAAAATTTTTACAAAATAATATCCAGGTTCCTTCCCAGCTCTAGTGAAGAGCACATTTGTCACATTTCCCTGAGTTAGTACCCCCACTCTACGCTCCTTGTTTTAGTTCCAGGTATCTTGTGGAAAGTATGATTTCACATGGCCTTTGTTTTTAAAAAGAGGCGTTCTATTTGAGTCTTTTTATTACTGACTTTTCAGTTATAAGTGATAAGAATGCTGATATTTTAGGTAGTCAGCCATTAAATAACATTTATTTGCTTATTATTTATATCATTGCTGGGCATGGTGGCTCATGCCTATAATCCTAGTTACTTTGGGAGACCAAAGTGAGAGGATTCCTTGAGGCCAGAAGTTCAAGACCAGCCTCAGCAATATAGTGAGACCCCATCTCAATCAATCAACCCATCAATCAGTTTTTATCACTGTGCTTTTTTATATGATTGTAAAACACTTTCACATTAGAAGATAGCCTCAAAGATTCATAGTAGCTTACTAAAAGGGGCCATATTGTTATTTATTTAGTCTTGGTAACCAAACAGTTCCAGAATTTTTATACTTTAAGTAGAAATGAGCTTTGAGAGTTTTTTTGTTGTTGTTTTAAAGATTATATTTCTTTCTTTCTTTTTTGTGGGGGGTGAAGATGGGGTCTCAGGGTCTCACTATGTTGCCCAGGCTGGAGTGCAGTGGCTATTCACAGGCACAATCATAGCTTACTACATCCTTGAACTTGAACATCCTTGAACTTGAACATCATTGAGGTGGGAAGGCTCAAGCGATCCTCCCACCTGAGCTTCCCAAGTACCTAGGACTACAGGCCGTGTCGACACCACCATGCCTGGCCATACTTCACTTAACAGTAATCATAATAAAGATCGTGTATTTAACAGATGTTAAGCTTACCATCTCTTCGGATGTGCATGTGAGTTGAGGGTAGATTGTGAAGACATTTGCAATATTCTATCTCCCTAACATTATAATTGGGAAAAAATAGGTTTAAATAACACTGTGATAGAAAACCTCTATCTCTGATAGGTTCTCTAAGAGTAGTGCAGGACAATTGCAGTATACTCTGTATCTCCCTAACAGTGTAATTGGAAAAGTGAGGTTTAAATAACATTGCTCTGTGATAGGTTCTCTAAGAGTGGTGCCAAGTGTTATAAGAGTTCACAGTGAGACGTTTAAAGTAGAATGAATAGAGAAGGTTTCCTGGAGTAGAGAGAATTTGAGCCAGGCCTGGAAGACATGGTGAGAGAAAGCATGCCTGAGAGAGAAAATTCATGCTTGCCACTCTGAGATAAGCTAGTATCATCTTCTTTCAGGTGCAAGTTTTGAAACTGCTTTTGAATTTGTCTGAAAATCCAGCCATGACAGAAGGACTTCTTCGTGCCCAAGTAAATAGCTTATATGTTTATTTTGTAAATATACACATATATAAATTTGAGCAGACAGATCTGGAAAGATTTAACCTAAAATGTTAACAGGGATTCTTTCTGAGGAGCAGTATTAAAGAATTTTTTAAATTCGTTTTGTATATATGAATTTCCTAAATTTTTTGCAATGGGTCTATTTTACTTACTTTTGAAAAACATTTTTAAAAATTCACCCTAGCAACAATAAATTATAACTTTTTTCTCTACCCAATTTTGAGTACAGTTGTGCCATTCCATCTTTTATACTGGACCTGTTTGTGTTTACATGTATCTTAGTATCCACTGAAACAGCAGTACTGAGTCCCCAGCATATGCTAGACTCTAGATGAGACACACCAGTGAGTACAGCATGACATGGTACATGTCCTCATGAAGCTTACAGTCTAGTGGACAAACAAAAATATATAACAAGTGAACAAGGTAATTAAAAGCTGTGATAAGCGGTCTGAATGCTGGGATAGAATGGAGCTTAACTCCTGTAGAAAAGGAACCATCATATTCATCTGCTTATCCCTGTTCCCCACCCAGCTCTGCGCCCTCTAGTGTATGGGCACTAAATGTTTGATGAAATAATGAGTTCCCATGAAAACCATATGACAGATCTTAAAAAAGAAAAATGGTTGTTTTTCCCAAATAACCACATTCTAAAATTACAAGGAAATTGTATTTTTCCAGCTAAAACACTCCCTTTTTTCCATTAGTATACAGCGTGGGGATACATAAGGTTTTATACATCTAAGTTATGCAATTTTGGGTTAATTTTCTATGACAAAATTTTTAAAATGTGAGATATTCACATTTTAAATGTGAATTTAAAAATTTTTAAATGTGAGTTATTCAATGCAATTTTAAGATGTTAAAATATACGTGAAAAATGTTTTCATATATTATTAATACAAAATAATACTCATTGTTTCCTATTTCAGGTGGATTCATCATTCCTTTCCCTTTATGACAGCCACGTAGCAAAGGAGATTCTTCTTCGAGTACTTACACTATTTCAGAATATAAATAACTGCCTCAAAATAGAAGGCCATTTAGCTGTGCAGCCTACTTTCACTGAAGGTTCACTGTTTTTCCTGTTACATGGAGAAGAATGTGCCCAGAAAATAAAAGCTTTAGTTGACCACCATGATGCAGAGGTGAAGGAAAAGGTTTTAACAATAATACCGAAAATCTGATTGGTCATATTTTTCCAAAGAGTAATGCAGTCTGGATGTAAACGTATTTTCTATTTTCCTTGTAAGGGGATTCTTCCAGCTGCTGAATTTAAACAGTAAATATCACATTTCATCATTAACACAGCTATAACTTGCCATGCTTCTAGATTTATTTTGGACTGTTTTGATACCAAGTGAGTATAAGAGCTTGTACTGAAACCGTTTCTTTCTTTTTATTTTGCTATTTGCAAATACTTGTTATTTTCCCTACATGAAGTGGCAGTAACCTTTTTCACATTTAAGCTACCCTTCTACTTTTTGAAGTGATTTGCAGTTACTCATCTGAGACAGCATCAGTATTTGACTAAATCGTTGATTCAGAACTGTCATAGCTTGTTCTTTTAGTAGCAATGAAATCCTAAGTTCTTGAGGCCACTCACCTGCCAACCTGACCATACTGCTTTCAAAAGTCTTTTCTCGTCAGTATAATCTATTTTGGTCACTTCTAGTCAGTGAAAAATGTAAACTTTTAGGAGAGAATGTTTCCTAGGACTCACCCACTCCCCTTCAATGTTCAATATGTAAAGAAAGTTATATATAAAATAGTGGGATCAATCACAATGTCCATCTTTAGATAGTTGGTTAAATAAATTTTCTGGTCTTGGAAAAGAATGATGGAGGCCAGGCACAGTGGCTCATGCCTGTAATCCCAGCACTTTGGGAGGCTGAGGCGGGCAGATCACCTGAGGTCAGGAGTTTGGGACTAGCCTGACCAATATGGAGAAACCCCGTCTCTACTAAGAATACAAAATTAGCTGGGCGTGGTGGCGCATGCCTGTTAAACCCAGCTACTTGGGAGGCTGAGGCAGGAGAATCGCTTGAATCCAGGAGGCAGAGGTTGCAGTGAGCTGAGATCGCACCATTGCACTCCAGCCTGGGCAACAAGAGCAAAACAGTGTCTCAAAAAAAAAAAGAATGATGGAACTCTGAATGTGCTTAAGTGGAAAGCTATCTATGAAATATGGTGGTTTTTTTAAAAAACACAAATTATAGAAGAATATGGGATCCTGTGTGTGTTTAAATGAAAAGTGCTTATGTATTGACAAAACACCTCTAGAATGATACCCAAACTCTTGTAGTGGGAGTGGGGAATGCCTTCTACATACACACTGTTCTACTGTTTGAATTTTTTACTATGAGCCCAAATTATAAAATCTTTTTTTAATAAAGAGGAAAAAAATCACTCACAAGGTTATACTGTTTCCCTTGACAGTACTTTATTAATTTTCATCCATATTTTACTTGACTAAAAATACAATGTATGAAAAGTTATCTTTAATAGTATTTTTATTCCATAAGCTGCTATAACAATTTATTGATACATCTGGGATTCAGCCAGGTCTTATAATATTTAAATTTATAACCCCTGCCATGCATAGCATTAAGTAAATCAGTATGCAAGCAGTATTTAAGGCAAAAGCTTTAAGAATACTTTAAATTTCATTTGTAAATATAGATACAAGACTGTTTCCGTAGGAAGTCACAAATCCTCAAACAGAAATATGTGTGTTCTCAAGGTTATCCTGATACAGAAATCAAACTTTGAAGGAATATTTTTACATTAGAAAAAGGGG
Source organism: Chlorocebus sabaeus (assembly GCF_047675955.1). Lineage (NCBI taxonomy): Eukaryota > Metazoa > Chordata > Mammalia > Primates > Cercopithecidae > Chlorocebus > Chlorocebus sabaeus. The sequence continues at coordinate 76,280,455 of NC_132924.1, forward strand.
TCAGTATAAGCTGAAAACTGAAAATTCCCAGTGAGCTAGACATGAACAAAAGTATGCATTCCCCAAAAGGCACATTTCTTTATAACAGTTTTTTCAAATTTACCTCCCTATTTAATGAAAGCATATTAATTAAATATGAAAATATGCATACATTGAAAACCAGGATTTGTTTTTAATGTGCTTTAGCAGCAGTGGATTCTAAAACTGTCTTGTCCTCTCTCATTAGTTTGAATAATCACGCTCCCTAGAGATCAGACCATTGAGTCTGAAATGTCAAAATGCTAGAGAAAAGAGGGAGTAATTTTTAACTACCCAGAAAGAAGATGCACAAATACATCTTTTCCTATGTAGGTCACGGCATATGTTGGCTTTTATAATTTGGGATTTCTCCTAATTGATGACCCACCCTATTGGGCAGTGAGGCATAGCAAAGTGTTCCTCAGTTATCGCAGGAAACTTCAATAAGATCTTACATATTGGTATGGGTACTCACTAATCAAAGAGGAAAATAAAGTTGACTTAGAGGATAAGACTGATTAAACGACACTACAATGCATATTAGACTGAATTGAAAAAGAGAATGGATTTGTCTTATTTTTCAAAATTTGTTTTCACTTTGCACATAAGCCCTTCAAAATGTAGATAACAAATGAAAAATAAAGTGGAACCCACTCAGTAAGGTGAGATTTCTGTAAGTAGGGATGAAGCTTGACATTCTTAATGAATAGTGTCAGTGTAGAAAGAACATGAGTGGTAATAAAAAATTACAGCTTATGAAAGGGCCTAGAAAAATGAGGCAGGCCAGATGAGTGGAAATAGAACACAACAGGTTAAAGTGCTTTGAGGCCCTCAGTTAAACAATACATATGAATACAAAATAATGTTAAGGCCATTCATGGAGAAGAAATACTTAAGCAAGACATACCTGGCTTGCTTCACAGAGTAGAGGTAAGAGATGGATTTTCAATTCGGTGTGCAGCAGCAAGGAATATGGCTACAACGTTGGCTAGTATTAGGGCAACACACCTCAAAACTAACCATAAACCTAACATCTTGATTCACATCTGCTTGGAGTGAAAAAGTTTATGAACAGTCTTTTCAGGAAGGTTTATTTTATGGGGGATTTTTTTGTGCTTTAGTACCCCAAAATCGCATACATTCGCATACATTATATATACACACATTGCATACACATTTCCCCTTGACTGATTCGCATCTTTGTAGATAAACACTAAATTTTGATAAAGATTATTTACACTTATTTAGGCTATTACTCCAATTTACAAAATCAGTGAAATAAAGTTGTTTTCAGTGTTTAGTCTCCTAATATATGATGCTTAAATTTGCAACAGGAACAATACATTATCAAAAGCATTAACCTATATTCAGCTTTCAAATATACCTATCTATATTAGGCAGTGATATCTTAAGAAATGATTTTCTCCCTTATATTTCTAAAGTGTTTTAAAAACTCATTTATTCTACACATTTTTCAGAGGTAGGTCGGAATTATCCTCTTGTTGCAAATGAGGAAACAGGCACAGTGAGCATTGGTGACTTGTTTCAGGTTACACAAAAAATCCATGATGAAAGCAGGGTAAAAGTTCAGATTTAGTGGCTAACGTGTGGCACTACACATACACATGAGTAAATCATAGAGCACTGCCTGGGTAGCATTTGGTGTAGAAAACCTATTTTGATTATTTTGTATGAATAAAGTGCTGAGACTGGATTAGGAATACAGAATGGGCCTCCAGCAGTATCTAATCCAACTCCCTCCCTTAGGAAGGGTCAGAATAATCAAGTGAATACAGAGCCCTTATTAGGACTAAATCTTACGTCAACCGACTTTTTTTTTTTTTTTGTAACCACTGGTGTTCATACTGGCTTACCAAAAGAATCATGCTTAAGGTTCATTTAATATAAAAATATAAGACATCTGAATCATGTAAAAAAAATTATAAATCTGACTGATATATTTAGAGCTAAGAGACCCCGGAAAAAGAAAATGTGTAGAGAAATTTAAAAACATAAAATTTAATTCAAAGTATATGGTCTATTAACATTTATTAACATTTTATCTGTAAAATACTTCATTGTAGCTATATTTGTGCTTAGAAGATCTTCTAGATTTAAAAAAAGAAAATGGCATAAATCATATTCTCATAGCCACACCCCTTCCCTTCCTCTGCTCAGCTAAGAAGAGGGCTTTCTTTCGAGACAGGGTCTCATTTTGTCGCCCAGGCTGGAGTGCAGTGGTATAATCACAGCTCACTGCAGCCTCTACCTCCTGGGCTCAAGTGATCCTCCCACCTCAGCCTCCCAAGTACCTGTGATTACAGGTACACACCACCTCACCCGGCTAATTTTTTTTTTTTTCCCCCCGAGAGACGAAGTCACCATGTTGCCCAGGCTGATGTCGACTTCCTGGGTTCAAGTGATCCACCCACCTTGGCCTCCCAAAGTAAGAGGTCTTTTGGGAATTGTAGATGTGCAACAGAATACACTGTTTCCTCTCATCTGAAGGCTCTAGGAAAAAAAATATACTGTTCCCTCTTTCAAAACCTTAAGTGAATGGTGGTCATGGGTGCATTAATGCGAAAGAACGGTACACTTAAAAATGGTTAAAATGGTAAATGTTTAAAATGGCAAATATGTATTTATATATTTTTACCACAACAGAAAAAATCAAGTCTTTAAAAATGATAGCCCCTATGTTTTTATGCTTACTGAAATAAGCCATATTTAATATTTGGCATATAAGCTAATCTTGATAGAGCAAGAATTGCTGTTTATAATAAGCATGTTGGACTGAATTTCATCATTTATTATAATGTGCATATAAGAAAGATACTTGTATTTGTAGGCCTCTGAAAAAAATCTAGGTGGGTAGACAGGCTTGACTCACCTTGCAGAAGGTCCTGAAGAATGGAAAAAACAAAATGAGTCTTCAATATCAGTTTTTCACAATCTCAGGAAATTCTACTACCACAAAAGTGTAATGCTTTAGTAAAAACATTTCCATTGCAGTGCTTATATCATGGTAGGAGATTTAAAATTCACATTAGCCAATTCATAATTTAAATGACCCACCCCTGAACCCTCTCACAGTGTATATGAGCTGATCATATTAGGAAGCAAGTTATTACACAAAACATAAAACATAAACTTGCAGAAGTTGTTTCCAAATGTAAAAGAATCACAATATTCATGAATTTCTAAGTCTTTTCACTTGTTTTTAAACTCAGATGATGCCTTTTTCATTAAAAGTGCCTGTGCTCACATTTATTAAAAGTTTTCATCATCAGTATTTAGGTATCTTGATTCTCCATGCTTCAAGACAAAAAAATCTTCAGCATTAAGTCCGTATCTCTCTAGAGCTTCATTCAGCTTCACTGGAGGCTCTAAGTAATGCTGGCGAAAGGTAGAAAGAAGAAAAACAGAAAAAGATTATACACATATTTGGGAGATTATTCAAATAACAGTTCAAACTAAAATAACATATGCATAGTTAAAATAAGGCCCTTTCTTTTAATTGAAGCATTAGCAAATGGGTCTATCACATTTTCTAATACAGTTTTGAGTCATGAAATAAGTCAACAGAAAGGTATTTGGTTGGACAGAAATCATGCCAACACCACGTATGTCAAATTTGGTGCCATCTTACTTTGAACATCACTGGATTGCATGAAATCTTATCACGGTTTCACCATATGAAATTCCAATCTAAACGGAATCGGTGCCAAAGATGATGGTATTAGAGAATTACATGTTACCAACATTTTTGAAAAATATAGAAATATTGAGATTGTGGTGGGTGGGTGGGTGGGTGGGTGTGTAGCCAAATACTACAGCAAATTGTTTTGGCTGAAGAGGGTTGTTACTCTCAAAAAGTCTAGTCACATACAGAAACCAGTCTACAGAATGAAAGAGGATCCCAGAGAATATAATCTGAAGGTTTACCTGTGTGTGGCAAAGAGGAGTCAAGATTTTGCCCTGAGTATTGCTAAATGGGAGTCGCCCTTTACTGAGATGTTTGAAAAGTAAGCTGGAGAGGGAAGATGAGGAAGTTGAATTTCAGACTTTAGTTCTAGGTACCTAATGGATATCCAAGTGGAGATGTGAAGGAGGCAGTTGGATATATAAATGTGGATTATAGAAGAAAAATAGCTAGAGAGGAACAGCAGAGAGGTGGTATTTGAAGCCATAATACTGGATGCGATTCCCAAGGGAGAAACCAACGATAGAAGAGAAGAGGTCCATAGACTGACTCCTACGGCACGCACTGTTCAGAGCAAGCGGAGAGGAGGAACTAGCAACAAAGAATAAGAAAGGACAGTCAATGATGTACAAGGAAAACCAGGTAAGTTTCCTGAACCCTTAAATGCACAGGTTTGGTAACAGTTAGTGGCCACACACAGGTCATCCTTTTCCCCCTTGCTCAGTTCCAGGTTTTATGGCTATGTTTAAAGATCGGCAGGGCACGGTGGCTCACACCTGTAGTTCCCAGCACTTTGGGAGGCCGAGGTGGGCAGACCACGAGGTCAGGAGATCAAGACCATCCTGGCTAACAAGGTGAAACCCTGTCTCTACTAAAAATACAAAAATTAGCCAGGCGTGGTGGTGGGTGCCTGCAGTCCCAGCTACTCAGGAGGCTGAGGCAGGAGAATGGCATGAACCCGGGAGGCGGAGCTTGCAGTGAGCTGAGATTGCACCACTGTACTCCAGCCTGGGCAACAGAGCGAGACTCCATCTCAAAGAAAAAAAAAAGATCAAGGATACCTTTCGACTGACTACTGAGTACGTTCAGTTTTAACTATGTGTTGGTTATCCAATATTCCTAGAACTAACCCCTTACTAATGGATAGTTGATAACAGGAATTTACTTTTAATCTGTTTTATATATAAAGGAAAAAGATCACTAATTATATTATCAATAAAATTTAACTTTATACCTTAAGTCAAGAAATTTCCCCTAAAATAATTTCCTAAATTATTTTAAGAGATTTCAAAATGATGAACTTTTTTTCCCATTGAAAAATAACTTCTTTTGTTAAATTCTCTTTCTCCCATGCTCTACAAGTCTGGGCCAACAAGACACTCACACAGTCACCCTACATTGGTAACTTACTTGTTAAGCCATTAACTTTAGTGTGGAGTGCAATGTGTGGATTTAGTGAGAATTCTGATATGTTAGAGTTGGCAGTAGACCCTCTGTCTTTAATCTGCCTAGATTTAGCAGTATCTTTCTGAGTTTCTTCATAGATCAATTCTTCACTGTTTCAACATCTAGAAAACCTTGGAGGTAGGTCTGAAAGGCTTCTGAGTGACTGAGAGCTCATAGTCCAAGCTCTTTCGTCCACAAGGGAGATAAAAATGCCCCATAACCATGGGACAAAACAACTATGTATAAAGCAAAGTATATCAGAGATCAGTATGAGGAAGTGGGAAAAGCAGAAGACTCCCAGCACTCTGGATCCATTAGGGTCTAGGCAGCTAGCCACACACAACTTGTAAATTCCTGCAGGGGTCAGTTTCATGATATACTACAATAGAATATATTCAAAGACCCTGATCACTTGAAAGGCAATGTACATATTATGTAATGCTTGAAATTCGTTTCCATCAAAACTAGTAATTTAAGTTTTAGGGCTTAAATATATGTAGGAAATCCACTCATCATTCCCTAGATAAATTAGATGTTGCTATATATGCAATTTTAGAGTATTGCCAAGTTAAGGACATCCTTAATCTGCTTATATTACAGGAGGCAGTTACTATAACAGCATATATGCAAAGAATCTGAGATAACCATCAGATTCACCAAGGGTGAAATGAAGGAAAAAATGTGAAGGGGAGCCAGAGAGAAACGTCAGGTTACCAAGAAAGGGAAGCCCATCAGACTAACACCGGATTTCTGAGCAGAAACTCTACAAACCCAGAAGAGAGGAGGGGCCGATATTCAACATTCTTTTTTTCTTTTTTTTCTTTTTTTTTTTTTGAGACAGAGTCTCACTCTGTTGCCCAGACTGGAGTGCAGTGGCACAATCTCGGCTCACTGCAACCTCCACCTCCTGGGTTCAAGCAGTTATCCTGCCTCAGCCTCCTGAGTAGCTGGGATCACAGGCGTGTGCCACAACACCTGGTTAATTTTTGCATTTTTATTAGAGACCGGGTTTCACCACGTTGGTCAGGCTGGTCTCGAACTCCTGACCTTGTGATCTCCCCACCTCAGCCTCCCAAAGTGCTGGGATTACAGGCGTGAGCCACCACACCCAGCTCAACATTCTTAGAATTTTCAACCCGGAATTTCATATCCAACCAAACTAAGCTTCATAAGCGAAGGAGAAATAAAATCCTTTACAGACAAGCAAATGCTGAGAGATTTTTGTCACCACCAGGCCTGCCTTACAAGAGCTCCTGAAAGAAGCACTAAACATGGACAGAAACAACTGGTACCAGCCACTGCAAAAACATACCAAATTGCAAAGACCATCAACACTATGAATAAACTGCATTAACAAGCAAAATAACCAGCTAGCATCATAATGACAGGATCAAATTCACACATAACAATATCAACCTTAAATGTAATTGGGTTAATGCCCCAATTAAAAGACACAGATTGGCAAATTGGATAAAGAGTCAAGACCCATCAGTGTGCTGTATTCAGGAGACCCATCTCACGTGCAAAGACACACATTGGCTCAAAATAAAGGGATGGAGGAATACTTACCAAGCAAATGGAAAGCAGGGGTTGCAATCCTAGTCTCTGATAAAACAGACTTTAAACCAACAAAGATCAAAAGATACAAAGAAGGCCATTACATAATGGTAAAGGGATCAATTCATCAGGAAGAGCTAACTATCCTAAATATATATGCACCCAATACAGGAGCACCCAGATTCATAAAGCAAGTTCTTAGAGACCTACAAAGAGACTTAGACTCCCACACAATAATAGTGGAAGACTTTAACACCACACTTTCAATATTAGATAGATCAACGAGACAGAAAATTAACAAGGATATCCAAGAATTGAACTCAGCTCTGAACCAAGCAGACCTAACAGACATCTACAGAACTCTCCACCCCAAATCAACAGAATATACATTCTTCTCAGAACCACATTGCACTTATTCTAAAATTGACCACATAATTGGAAGTAAAACACTCCAACAAATGCAAAAGAAAGGAAATCATAATAGTCTCTCAGACCACAGTGCAGTCAAATTAGAACTCAAGATTAAGAAATTCACTCAAAACCACACAACTGCATGGAAACTGAAAAACCTGCTCCTGAATGACTATGGGTAAATAATGAAATTAAGGCAGAAATAAAGATGTTCTTTGAAACCAATGAGAACAAAGACACAATGTACCAGAATCTCTGGGACACATTTAAAGCAGTGTATAGAGGGAAATTTATAGCATTAAATGCCCACAAGAGAAAGTGGGAAAGATCTAAAATCGACACCCTAAAATCACAACTAAACTAGAGAAGCAAGAGCAAACAAACTCAAAAGTGAGAAGACAAGAAATAACTAAGATCAGAGCAGAACTGAAGGAGATAGAGACACGAAAAATTCTTTAAAAAATCAATGAATCCAGAAGTTGGTTTTTTGAAAAGATCAACATAATAGACCATTCACCAGATTAATAAAGAAGAAAAGAGAGAAGAATCAAACAGACGCAATAAAAAATGATAAAGGAGATATCACCACCAATCCCACAGAAATACAAACTACCATCAGAGAATACTATGAACACCTCTACGCAAATAAAGTAGAAAATCTAGAAGAAATAGATAAATTCCTGGACACATATACTATCCTAAGACTAAACTAGGAAGAAGTCAGATTCCTGAATGGACCAATAACAAGTTCTGAAATTGAGGCAGAAATTAATAGTCTACCAATCAAAAAAATCCAGGACCAGACAGATTCACAGCCAAAATCTACCAGAGGTACAAAGAGGAGCTGGTACATTCCTTCTAAAACTATTCCAAACAATAGAAAAAGAGGGAATCTTCCCTAACTCATTTTATGAGACCAGCATCATCCTGATACCACATCCTGATACCAAAACCTGGCAGAGATACCAAAACCTGGCAGAGACACAACAAAAAAAAAAAAAAAGAAAGAAAATTTCAGGCCAATATCCCTGATGAACATTGATGAGAAAATCCTCAATAATGGCAAACCGAATCCAGCAGCACATCAAAAAGCTTATCCACCACGATCAAGTCAGCTTCATCCCTGGGATGCAAGGCTGGTTCAACATATGCAAATCAATAAACGTAATCCATCACATAAACAGAACCAATGACAAAAACCACAGGATTGTCTCAATAGAAGCAGAAAAGACCTTTGACAAAAGTCAACAGCCCTTCAAGCTAAAAACTCTCTATAAACTAGGTATTAATGGAACATATCTCAAAATAGTAAGAGCTGTTTATGACAAACCCACAGCCAACATCATACTGAATGGGCAAAAACTGGAAGCATTCCCTTTGAAAACCGGCACAAGACAAGGATGCCCTCGCTCACCACTCCTATTAAACATAGTATTGGAACTTCTGGCCAGAGCAATCAGGCAAGAGAAAGAAATAACGGGTATTCAATTAGGAAAAGAGGAAGTCAAATTGTCTCTGTTTGCAGATGACATAATTGTATATTGAGAAATACGCAATGCCTCAGCCCAAAATCTCCTTAAGCTGATAAGCAATTTCAGCAAAGTCTCAGGATACAAAAATCAATATATCACAAGCATTCCTATACAGAATCAAAAATCACAAGCATTCCTATACACCAATAACAGACAGTCAAATCATGAGTGAACTCCCATTCTCAATTGCTACAAAGAGAATAAAATATCTAGAAATACAACTTACAAGAGATGTGAAGGACTTCGAGAAAAACTACAAACCACTGCTCAAGGAAATAAGAGAGGACACAAACAAATGGAAAAACATTCCATGCTCATGGATAGGAAGAATCAATATTGTGAAAATGGCCATACTGCCCAAAGTAATTTATAGATTCAACACTACCCCCATCAAGCTACCATTGACTTTCTTCACAGAACTGGAAAAAACTACTTTAAATTTCATATGGAACCAAAAAAGAGCCCACATAGCCAAGACAATCCTAAGCAAAAAGAACAAAGCTGGAGGCATCATGCTACCTGACTTCAAACTATACTACAAGGCTACAGTAACCAAAACAGCATGGTACTGGTACCAAAATAGATATATAGACCAATAGAACAGAACAGAGGCCTCAGAAATAACACCACACATATACAACCATCTGATCTTTGACAAACATGACAAATACAAAAAATGGGGAAAGGATTCCCTATTTAATAAATGGTGCTGGAAAAACTGGCTAGCCATATGCAGAAAGCTGGATCCCTTCCTTACACCTTATACAAAAATTAACTCAAGATGGATTAAAGACTTAAATGTAAGACCTAAAACCATAAAAACCCTAGAAGAAAACCTAGGCAATACCATTCAGGACATGGGAATGGGCAAAGACTTCATGACTAAAATACCAAAAGCAATGACAACAAAAGCCAAAATAGACAAATGGGATCTAATTAAACTAAAGAGCTTCTGCACAGCAAAAGAAACAATCAGCAGAATGAACAGGCAACCTACAGAACGGGAGAAAATTTTTGCGATCTATCCATCTGACAAAGTGCTAATATCCAAAATCTACAATGAACTTAAACAAATTTACAAGAAAAAAACAACCCCATCAAAAAGTGGGCAAAGGATATGAACAGATACTTCTCAAAAGAAGACATTTATGCAGCCAACAAACATATGAAAAAAAGACTCATCATCACTGGTCATTAGAGAAATGCAAATCAAAACCATATTGAGATACCATCTCACTCCAGTTAGAATTGTGATCATTAAAAAGTCAGGAAACCACAGATGTTGAAGTGGATGTGGAGAAATAGGAATGCTTTTACACTGTTGGTGGGAGTGTAAATTAGTTCAACCATTGTGGAAGACAGTGTGGTGATTCCTCAAGGATCTAGAACCAGAAATACCATTTGACCCAGGAATCCCATTACTGGGTATATACCCAAAGGATTATAAATCATTCTACTATAAAGACTCATGCACATGTGTGTTTATTAAGGCACTGTTCACAATAGCAAAGACTTGGAACCAACCCAAATGCCCATCAATGATAGACTGGATAAAGAAAATGTGGCGCATATACACCATGGAACACTATGCAGCCATAAAAAATGATGAGTTCATGTCCTTTGCAGGGACCTGGATGAAGCTGGAAACCATCATTCTCAGCAAACTAACACGGGAACAGAAAACCAAACGCCGCATGTTCTCATTCATAAGTGGGAGGTGAACAATGAGAACACATGGACACAAGGAGGGGAACATCACACATTGGGGCCTGTCAGGGGGTGGGGGGCTAGGGAAGGGATAGCATTAGGAGAAATACCTAATGTAGATGACGGGTTGATGGGTGCAGCAAACCACCATGGCACGTGTATACCTATGTAACAAACCTGTACGTTCTGCACAAGTACCCTAGAACTTAAAGTATAACAACAACAACAAAAAAGTAATGGGTAACAGATCCTCTCTGAAGATTATATCTACTTTATAATTCAACTAACTCATACTTATGAGGTTTATTCAACATCAAAACATGAACAAATTCCAAATTGCTAAAAGCTAAATGAGTTTTTATTACATTCTCATTAAGAAATAAAGATTGGCCAGGCGTGGTGGCTCACGCCTGTAATCCCAGCACTTTGGGAGGCCAAGGCGGGCGGATCACGAGGTCAGCAGATCAAGGCTATCCTGGCTAACATGGTGAAACCCCGTCTCTACTAAAAAAAATACAAAAAATTAGCCGGAAGTGGTGGCGGGCGCCTGTAGTCCCAGCTACTCCAGAGGTTGAGGCAGGAGAATGGCGTGAACCCGGGAGGCAGATCTTGCAGTGAGCCGAGATCACACCACTGCACTCCAGCCTTTGCGACAGAGCGAGAGTCCATCTCAAAAAAAAAAAAAAAAAAAAAGAAATAAAGATGGAGGTTAGGTTTATAACAGGAATAATTCTTGAGGGCTGAATAATACAATAATTCTCAAAGACAGGTTTTTTAATCCTCTCCACATCTTCCCCATCTCAGTAAAGACCACAACTGTCTAACCAGCTATTTAAGCTAAAAATCTAGGAGTCAACCTTGATTCCTTTCTTTGTGTAGGTTTAATAAAATACCATTACTTCATCTGAGTCACATATATATGGAATATACATATGGAATATGTGCATACACGCACACATATATAGATGGAATAAGAAATTGTCACTAAATATAGTGGTATGGCACTGGAAACCAGTCTCAAACTTCTCCCTTCTCCAAATACACACCCACACACCCACATTTATATTCTCATTTATCCTCCCCACAACCCCATGGTTAGTCATTATTCTATTCCTTCTCCCAACAGTGGCTAAGAATTGCTGCATTGTGGCTCAGGATTGCTGCCTCATGGCACAGGAATTTTGATTAGGGAGTGGGGGAATGGGCAGGCAGTGTACTAGGTAATTTTGGAACTCACTGTATCTTTGGGAGAGGGCGGGCCATAAATGAGACAGAGGAGTACTTAAAACCACAAGAAAACACTGGGTTCCTGCAGAGAGGCTCTGGGATGGAAGATACCACAGGAAGTAAAGAAGCCAAGTACTAACCACACTTTTTGGGTTTTGTTTGTTTGTTTTTATCGAGACAGAGTTTCACTCTTTCACCCAGGCTGGAGGGAAGTGCCGTGATCTCGGCTCACTGCAACCTCTGTCCCCCAGGTTCAAGTTATTCTCCTGCCTCAGCCTCCCGAGTAGCTGGGATTATAGGTTCCTGCCACCATGCCTGGCTAATTTTAGTAGACGGAGTTTCATCATGTTGGCCAGGCTGGTCTTGAACTCCTGACCTCAGGTGATCCACCTGCCTCAGACTCCCAAAGTTCTGGGATTACAGGTGTAAGCCACAGGTGCCCAGCCAAATCTCACTCTTTTGCACAGGCTGGAGTGCAGTGGCACAATCTCGACTTACTCTCACCTCCACTTACCGGGTTCAAGCAATTCTCCTGCCTCAGCCTCCCAAGTAGCTGGGATGACAGGCACACACCACCACACCTGGCTAATTTTTTTGTATTTTTAGTACAGACAGGGTTTCACCATGTTGGTCAGGCTGGTCTTGAACTCCTGACCTTAAGTGATCCACCTGCCTCAGCCTCCCAAATTGCTGGGATTACAGGTGTGAGCCACCGTGCCTGGCCTAACCATACATTTCTAAGTTTTGTTTAGAGAAGACCTTGGATCCAGGAAAGGAGAGAAAGCTTTATACTATCCTCTGCTCTCAGAACCCAGGCTAGTAGCAAAGTTCTAGGGTCCATCTGCCTTAAGGAAAAATTAGCTCTTGTGTTTTAATCTAGGAATAAAATCACATTTATCCCTATGCCTGGCACATAGCAGACACCGAGTCAATGTTTACTGAACATATTTCTTGAAAGTTCCACACTAGCCTTACTTCTCCCTATTGCCCTCCACTCTCCTGCTGAACTGATTCAAGTATTCCCCACACTAGCTGCCTCCAAGCCTACGCTCTGCCCTTTCCTCCTCTGATAATGCCTTCCTCCCTGCCCTCTCAGAGCCAAGTTCAACTGTCACTTATTCCATCAAGCTCTCTCTGATCCCTGCCATCAGCAAACGTCCTGATTCTGAGACCATGTCATCTGTTCCACATTACAGCACTTTCCCCTTCTAACATCTGTATCACATACATGACTTCTGTCTTCTGCTAGCATGAGAGCCTGCTTGAGGGGTGAGACATGATGGCTTGCTTTTCTATTCTCCAGATCACATACAGACTTTTGGTTATACAAACACAAGCTTTACTAACTTCAGAAATAAGCCAAAAGAAAACACAATGAGCTTTTATTTTTTTCTGACTGTATATGTGTGTATTGTTCTACTAATTAGTATGATTTACCACCCTAATTCATGCAGTGACTGTGATGAGTATGCAGTATCTGCTTCCAGAGTCTTGGGTCTGAAAACTAGGGAACAGTGATGCCTGAATCCTGTCATTGGTCAAACACACAGTTATTTTTATCGCAATCAAACTTACCTCATTTGCTAAGGCAAAAGTTCCCCAGTGAATTGCCATAGATTTCTTTGTTTGGACATCAATGTGAATCCTTACAGCTTCTTCTGGGTCTACATGCTGGTATTTCATAAACCACCTGATGAAACAAGGCAATTTCTTAATTCTGACCTTTGAGATATACACTAAATTCTAAAATCTGTTTCATTTAATCAAACTTTAAGATTCTGTGCAGGACTATGGATGTTGAGAATTAAGAACCACTCACTGGGATAAAGCATGCAATTTTGGGGAGGATGAGCTAGAAACCAAGTCTGAAAGTCAGGTCAAGGCTAGATTGTAAAAACAAAACAAAACAAATTCTGCACAGGAGTAAGTCACAGGAGCAAAACCATCTCCCTTTAATACACTTTCTGCTGAAAAATAAAACAAGCAAAAGTCTTTTTTGTACAAATTGCTATAAAATAAGTAAGTCTCAAGCAAACTCCCCTCTGAATAGTGAGATTTTGTTTCATGTATACTTTGATTTTACTGGATCTATCTGAAGACACAACTTACTGATGATGCAGGGGGAGGCAAGCCCCAAAACTGGGGCTTAGCCCAGGAGGGTTTTTGGCCTCACAAAGGAAAGAATTCAAGGGCAAGCCAGTGGTGTTGGCCAGCAATTTTTATTAAATGACACTGCTCCTTGCGGAGCAGGGCTGTTATAGATAGTAAGTGCACTCAGAGTTGGCAACATATGAGGGGTTGGCAACTGTATTTATACTCACTTATACCCACTTTTAATTATATGTAAATTAGGGAATGGGTTAATGCAAATTGAAGGGCAGATTATTTAGAACTTTCTAGGCATGGGGTGGTAACTTCTTGGTCATTGCCATGGAAAGGGGCAGTAACTTCTAGGTTGTTGCCATGGCATTTGTAAACTGTCATGGTGATGGTGGGAGTGTCTTAGGCTAATGAGCAATGAGGGCAGCTAGGGATCACTTTTGTCACCATCTGCTGGTTTTTGCCAGTTTTTTTTTTTTTTTTTTTCTGAGACTGAGTCTCACTCTGTCGCCCAGGCTAGAGTGCAGTGCCATGATCCCAGCTCACTGCAACCTCCACCTCCTGGGTTCAAGTGATTCTCCTGCCTCAGCCTCCCAAGTAGGTGGGACTACAGGTGCCCGCCACCACACCCAGCTAATTTTTTGTATTTTTAGTAGAGATGGGGTTTCACCATGTTAGCCAGGATGGTCTTGATCTCCTGACCTTGTGATCTGCCTACCTCTGCGTCCCAAAGTGCTGGGATTACAGACGTGAGCCAGTGTGCCCAGCTGCCAGTTTTTTTACTTTATCCATTGAGACTGGGAAATAAGTCCTGACTCACTGTTACTTTTAAAAGTAGATATTTTACAGTCCTGGATATGAATCAAAGAAACTGAATAGCTGGTAAAGAAATGAAAACCAAAACTCCAATTACAAAAGAATTTGTATGTCCTGCTGATACAAATTTGTAAAAACTTGCTAAAGCAAAAATAAACAAAAACTAGTATATAAAATTTAAAGACCAGGAGCCAAAATATCCAATTACTATTCAAGAAATTTTATTTAACCATAAAACTGAACAATGAGGTGTTTGGTTTGGCAAGAACATCAGACTAATGGGTAAATGATGAAGGAAATAATGAAAGGCTGCCTAATGCCTTGGGAAGAGCAAGGGCTCAGGAGGCAGAAGGTTTGGGTGTGAATCCCAGCTCCTGCAGTTCTTAGAATACCTTTGGAAAGTCTGTTCAAATTCTCTGAGCTTCTATTTCTAGAATGCCTTTGGAAAGTCTGTTCAAATTCTCTGAGCTTCTATTTCTTTGTCCATGAAATATAAATTTACCCCATTATGTGAGGGTATTGTGAGGATTAAACAAGACAAGGCTTAGGAAGGCATAGAGAACATCATCTACTTTCATAGAATTCTCCCAAAAGAGTAAACAAAACCAATACTTTCAGAAGAAAGAAGTATTATTCCTGATACAAAGGAGAAAGTGTACTGTCTACAAGCAAATCCTTTGCCTTCCAAGCCATCAGTTTCAAGGAGGAAAAACAACACTGTGTTCACATTATTTACATCCTAGTCTGCCAGTGACAACTAACACTACAGTGAAGACCAACAGACATGGATTCAGCACAGGAGCTTCCACACTTTACAGAAGACATCATGGAGAAGTTTATCCATCTGCAACAGATATTTACTGTTAGGAGCTGCTGGGTCCTACAGAAGCCTGAAAACAAAGCCACTGTGTTCTCAACAGCAAATGAGAGCAGCACTGTTCTGCCATATCTCCTGACTCTTGGAATTCAGGGAAAGATGAAAATGGTTTTTGCTGTTTCTCTCTTGATTTTTTTTAAATCCTAGTGCAAATCAAAGGGATAGATACATTCCTTTCCACCTGAAATAGATTTAAAATTTTTATTCTGATATAACAATTAAAATAAAAACTTAAAATCTTAACTGACTCGGATAGAATACCTGGTGACAGGAGATTCCCTAAAGTAAGAATGAAACATTCCAAGCATCTTATTGAAAGTTGTTTTCGGTGTAAACATCTTAAATTTATACAGCACTCTCAAGCTTTATTTGATGTCTTATTTCTAAAGCCGTTAATAGTAACCAAAGAAACAGATTACACATTAGAGGCTCTCACAATTTAACTTTCTTGGGGCAAATAATAGCCTCCTTGTCTTTTTTCCATCTTAGTTGTTTCCTGTTTGCCTGCAACGCAAGCAGGAAAGGGGATTATGTGAGTAAATTTGGTTGTACACATTCTATCATCACAAATATATGTGACAAATTTATATATTACTACACATGAAAACTTATTTTCGTAACAACAAATAAAAGATGTTCTAATCTATTAAGAACATACATCAGGCTGGGTACGGTGGCTCACGCCTGTAATCCTACCACTTTGGGAGGCCCAGGCAGGCAGATCACTTGAGGTCAGGAGTTCGAAACCAGTCTAGCCAACATGGTGAAACCCTGTCTCTACTAAAAACACACACACAAAAACTAGCCGGACATGGTGGTAGGCACCTGTAGTCCCAGATATTTGGGAGGCTGAGGCAGAAGAATCACTTGGACCCAGAGGCAGAGGTTGCAGTGAGCCAAGATCACACCACTGCATTCCAACCTGGGCAAGAGAGTAAGACTCCGTCTCAAACAAACAAAAAAAAAAGGAACATACATCGAGTAAAGACCAATTTTATGTTACAAATATAAAACTGATTTGTAACAGTTCTAAAAATATACAAGTTGACAGGTTTTGAGAGGTTTCATTAGAATTATAACTAATTAGAAAAGTAAAATTGAAGCGCTAATATTGATTTGTAATCATTTTAACAATTACCAAGAACCAAAAAAGGGTAAAAATATCTAGCCCCTCCAAATAAGGAAACTAGCACAAAACAAAAAAGGGATAAATAAGCATTAATAAATAAAAATAGGGACAAAATGGTTTTAGTGAATGTAAAAATTTAGCAAATAACAAAATCAGATGAAAACAAAAGATTAGATTCATTCAATTAATCTATGTATTAGAGAAATACTTGTTCTTCTGCTTATGGAATTACCTAAACAAAATGTTTTTGTATGTATCTGTCCATGCACTATAGAATAAAATATTTTTTAAATTATCCATTGCTTTGTTACTATCAGTGTTTTGTTTTCTCTTTATTTGCACATATAAACCAGAGTTGACTGAAATCTAATTTAATTCTTTGAAATCACTTCTCTTTTCCCTAAACACAGAATATTAAGGAAACGAAGACAGTGGATGAGTCTCCTTGGTGTCCAATGAGAGCGTGACCTTTCACTGCTCTGAAACAGGTCATTAGTATGTCAAGGTTGGAGGATGAGTGATGAGTAGCACAACACCACCATGACCAGATTAACTTCAGTGCTGACTGAAATAAAACAATCAGCAAGGACTAATGCTATAGGCCAATTCCCTGCTTTTTCTCTTTGCTAAACGTAGGAGAGCTATAGGACAGGGGATTGGGGCACTCAAGTTATGGAGCAAAAAGTGGTTATATAAAGAAAGTATTCTCCATGTAAAAGAACAAGAGTAGGTTTTATTACTGGCTGACCAGTGTAGTTGAATGGTATGTGAACTTCTGGCTAGGTATAGTAATTCTTTAAACCTTGATCCTTTTTTTATGATAACATCATCCCTGATTTTGAGTAATTTTTTTAACCGATACAACTATAATTAAAATATTTTAATTCTCACCACAAAAACATAAGTATGTGAGATAATGCACATGTAAAACAGTTTGATTTAGTCATTCCATAATGTATACATATATCAAAACATCATGTTGCACACCGTATACACAATTTTTACTTGCCAATTTAAAAAATATTTAATTTAAAATATTTAAAAATAAAATCTAACTGAATCTGACCCACCGACCCCCAATCATGTATAACAAAGTCCACCATTAAAATCATAAATTACAGTGTCACAAAAATCATAATTGCTTTACTTTTAAATTCAGTTAACTTACCACATAGCAGGAGTGTTTTCTTTGGAAGTCTACATACCTTGGTTCATAAGCTCCGATGGGAATAGCGGCAAGGTCAAAAGGTCCAAATCTTTTTCCTATCTCTTCAAAAGCAGGGCAATAACCAGTATCTCCTGCAAAAAAAAATCGATTCCAAGGCCCCAAGACAGACCAGCTGCCCCACAGCACCTTGTTGTCATCCATTAGAGTCCTTTTACACCAGTGCTGGGAAGGTGTAAAGACAAAGGTGACCTTATCATGTCCGGGGACACAATTCTCCTCCCACCAGTCCAACTCAATCACATTCTCACAGCCACATTTTTGCATCCAGTCAAGAAGACCCAAAGGCACAAACCATCTCAACTCGTTACCAAATCGCTCATTCAAAGCAATGACAGAATTGTAGTCCAGATGGTCATAGTGGTTGTGACTGATAAGGACTGCATCTATTGGAGGGAGTTCACTTATTGTGCACGGGGAACGACGAAATCGCTTTGGACCCATGTACTGCGATGGTGAAGCACGAGAGCTAAAGATGGGATCCGTGAGAAATATGAGCTCATCCATTTCCACCATTACTGTGGCATGTCCCAGCCATGTGACTCTTAAGCCAGCTTCCCTCACTCCAGCTTCTTCAGGGTTAGTGATAAAATATGGCTTAAGCACTGGGAGTTCTTTGTCAAGTTCCTTTGTGTATAAAGAAAGCAAGACAAAAGAGTAGTTAGAAAAAAAAGTATTATATCATCATAGTCCACATTTTGACCTAAATAACAGCAAGAAGAGCTATTTTCAGAGAACTAAAGTTATTCAATAAACTTGCTACACTTTTGCTTTTTTCTTGAAAATGCATACTTCTTTCTGAATCTGACTTAATAATCACGATAATATGGTAATCTTCTTCATCTCAAATGCAAAAGGGAAAATTAAATTTAAAACTCTGAGTGCTGCTAAATGTATTAATTTTTTAAAGGCTCTCTTCAGTAGTGCCAGAAGTAGACTGGCCTAGATGCAGTCATTTTTTTATTGCCATTCTACTCAGCTGATGTATTTGCTGCTAAAAACTGCCTTAAAAGCGGGTCAGTCCCTGCAAATAGTAAAGCAAGCTTATGACCATTTATTTGTAGCTCTTGGATCTCAGACATGAATCATGAATCTGATATTTTTCTTTTTTGTTTGTTTGAGACAGGCTCTCACTGTGTTACCCAGGCTGGAGTGCAGTGGCATAATCAGAGCTCTCTACAGCCACAACCTCCCAGGGTCAAGTGATCATCCCACCTCAACCTCTCAGCTGGGATCACAGGCATGCAGCACCACCATATCCAGCTAATTTTTTATTTTTTGTAGAGATAGGGTCTCATTATGTTGCCCAGAATGGTCTTGAACTCCGGGGCTCAAGCAATCGTCCTGGCCTGCCCTCCCAAAGTGCTGGTATTATAGGCATGAGCCACTGTGCCTGGCCTGAATCTCACTTTCTGAGTTTCAAAATGGAGCGCTGTGATGATTCCTGGACAAATCACAGTCATAAATTGTTTTCCTCATTCTTTACCTTTCTGATTTTCTACCATTGATCAAACCAACGTGAATATGATCCCTTCCTGTGAGAAGCTGATCACTGAGGTAAGGGGAGTGGTAAATGGGTATAAAACAATAACTATAACAAAGTGTGAAGAGTATTATTCCTTGCTTATTCTACATTTTATACTTGGATTAAGCTAGGCCAAAACGTTGTAGGTTGCAGCGTCACAGTCTTGGCTTTTATAAAGCTCTTTTACTGAATTGTGCTCTGGTACCATGCTATATAGCTGCATGGAGGTCTCTCATAGGAAGCCACCTCATGAAACTTGCCATGCATGTGTTCAGGCTGCAGACTTGGTACCACCTCCACCTTCCTACTTACCCCAGAAACATTTCTCTCCCATCTCGTAACAGGAAAAACTCTCCTTCTCCAGAGCACCTGGCTTTGTCATTTCTGTCACTGGGAAAACTCTTAAGATTTCATGCTACTTCTCTCTTTAACTAGGAAGTTCAGAGGAAAAGCTGAGGCCACCTGCAGCAATGTGCAGCACATGATGGAACATATTTCTGTATTAACTTTATTCTTGGCTTTATTTTATTTCTCTAGTCTAATAGTCCATTTTGCTCCTAGACTGGCTAGGTATAGTAATTCTATACCTCATCCATTTCTTGTTTTACTGCTTTATGTATGTTTGTAAGTTGCCACTAAATCAACTTTGAAAGGGTGTGGTATTGGATAAGTAGTTAAAATACAGGTCATGTTATAGCCTGATAAGAAGGAATGAAGAGCCCAGTTGCCAAAGACATCACAGACACAGTGACTTGTGTGAGTTCCTGAAGAATGATGAGAAATTCATGATGCAGAAAAAAGGAAGAAGGGCATTTCAGGTAGAGAAACTACCCAAGCAAAGGTACAGAGCCAAACAGGAATGTGGTGTTTGAGGGGAACAAACTAAATCTATAAAGATGGAAACACAATAAGCCTTGAGTGTCATGCTTCACTCTAAGACAATGAGGAAGCATCTTTTTTTTTTTTTTTTTTTCCGTAGAGACAGGGTGGGTTTTTCCATGTTGCCCAGGCTGGTGTCGAACTCCTGGGCTGAAGCGATCTGCTTCCCAAAGTGCTAGGATTACAGGTGTGAGCCACCACACCCAGCCTAGGAAGTATCTTCTTGCCCTCACACGTACACACACACGTACACATGCATGCACGCGCGCACACACACACACACACACACACACACACACAAAGACATGACCCAATTATGTTTAGATAAAACAATTCTAGAGTCCAAACGATGGCATGGAGAGTGTCACAACAGTTGCCAGGATATGAAGAGATGAGGACCTGAGCAAAGGAGACAGCGGTAGACAGAGACAAGAGAGGACAGATGGGGAGATACTGGTGAAGGGAAACTGAGAGGTCAATGGGAGAGTCTGAATGGGAAGAAGGCCTGGACAGGAAGAGAAGGAGCATCACAAGTGGAGGACAAAAACGTTTCTCTTAGCCACTCTAACCTTTAGTTTCCTCATCTGAAAAACGGGTATAATAATTGTACCTACGCTTCATTCCTATGAGGATAGAATTAGGAGTGGCTGGCACATAATAAGCACTCTACAAGTATTCCAAAAGAAGAAGCAAGCAAGTTCCAACCCTGACAACCAACCAGGCACCAATCCTACCAATCTTTTGCATTTCTGTGGAGCTACTAACCTAGTTAAGATGCTAAGAAATATTCAGACATTCAAAGCTCTCCAGATTGCTCAACTATCTGCCTGTCAACTCAATCCATGCACAAGAGCCACCTCAAAAACAGCCAATTTAAGGTATAACTTAACTCTCCTCTGCTGCAAAATCTCCACTGGCTCTCTACTGCCTGACAAAGTCTGTCTCACCTCCTCAGCCCAGCAGTGAGCTGCCCAGGGACTGCCCCAATTCTCTCGGGTTGTTTCATGCTCCTCTTTCACATGTGCTGTGCCCCATCTACATGGAGACTGCTTCCCACTCCTAGACTGAGCTCAAGAACCCTGCACAGTATTCATCTCATTTCTCAGGTTAAATTATCTTCCCCCTTATCCCTTTGGGCCATCTCTTGAGTCCCACAGCTGGAAGCACTCACTCCTGCCTCTCAACTTCCGTATCTCCCTATTCACACATCTCCTCTGGATGTTCTGGTTATAGGTACACAGAATTTATCCTATGTCCTATGAAAGGTAGAATCATTCAGTGCTCAGTTTGATTAATGAAACACAGCATGTGCTCAACAAAATTTGTTGAATGGATGAGTAAATGAATGAATGAATGTCAACTTTCAATCAGTTCTTAAAATTGGTAGTTAGGGTTAGTGAACAATGATATATGCCAAGTGGTATATACAGAATTAATGAGGAAAGGGAGAGGGAATGAATATAAACTGAGTACCTACTATGTACTCATACTTGGCATCATATTGGGCACATAATGATGATGAACTACCTAATGTATCAAGTACTTTAGCATAACACAAAACAAAATACTATTAACAATAGCTACCGTTTATGAAGTGCTTATGTGCTAGACACTGTACTAACTGCTACTGGCTACTGAACACAACACTGGAAGTAGGTCCTATAAACCAGCTCCATTCTACAGGTAAGAAAACCATGAATTAGGGAAGTTACAGCACTCAGGCAAGGTCACCCAGCCAGACCCACTGTAGTAAAACATACTTCTTCTCATTAAATCTCATTTAATAACATGTTTTCTTAAAAAGTAACAGCCTGGGGTCCAGGTTGGGAGAATAAGGGGGTATGAATTTCAAAAGAACACAAGGAAACTTTAGGGGATAATATATATGTTCATTATCTTGATTGTGGTGATCTTTTCAAGGGTATATACATATGTCAAAACTCATTAAGTTGTGCATTTTAAATATGTGAAGCCTGTATTATGTTAAAACTATTTTTAAAATTTTAAGGCTGGTGCTGTGGTACATGCCTGTAATCCCAACACTTCAGGAGGCCTAGGCCAGAAAACTGCTTGAGGCCAGTAGTTCAAGACCAGCAGGGCAACATAGTGAGATCCTGCCTCTATTAAAAAATAATAATAAATAATAATTTAAAAATAATAATAGACCGGGCACAGTGGCTCACGCCTATAATCCCAGCACTTTGGGAGGCCGAGGTGGGTGGCTCACCTGAGGTCGGGAGTTCAAGACCAGTCTCACCAATATGGAGAAACCGTGTCTCTACTAAAAATACAAAATGAGCCAGGTGTGGTGGTACATGCCTGTAATTCCAGCTACTCGGGAGGCTGAGGCAGGAGAATCACTTGAACCCAGGAGGCAAAGGTTGCAGTGAGCCGAGATCATGCCACTGCACTCCAGCCTGGGCAACAAGAGCAAAACTCCGTCTTAAAAAAAAAAAGAAAGAAAGAAAGAAAGAAAAAGCATATAGAAAAAGGAGTAGGGAGAGGATGGACTCTTGTTTACTTGGTGAAACCAATCACTCACGTGGCATTTTCATGGCTAGATCAAGACTTTCTTGGCTGGTCTTCCTTTTTGAAAGCTGCAAAATGGAAAATCCCAAGACTCATAATTAACCACTATACTAGTTAATGTTTTACTTTTCTTGGGAAAAGGGAACAAATCCTAACATTTGTTCAATAGCTACTCTTTGCAAGGTGCTTTAGGTACACTGTGTCATCTAAATTTGTGAAGCAAATATTACTGCCATTTTACAGATGACCAGACCAAGGCAGACTGAGGTCACTAAGAAACTTGCCAAAGTCATACAAGAGTGAATCTAGATCTTCAGGAGTGAAATCTAGATCTTCCTGACTCAAAAGACCTCTCTTTCACTAAGCCATGCTCCTTCAATGGCATACATAGTAACTTACATTAAAATTAAACAATGAAACTCATATCTTCTTAATATACTTACTATTTTAAGAGTATGTGTTTGTGTGTATTAATGAGACAAAAAAGAAAGATGTGACTCAAATCCTTTTAAACCATGTTTTTAAAATATCACTTTTAAAGAAGACAAGGTAATCCTTTCCTTGCAACTGAAGGTACATTTTCACCATCTTAGAACACTTTACTACCTATACTGTAATTTGCAACTCAGATTTTTAAATTAAAAAATAACATTTTTCTTTTTCATATTTATAAGATATATGTGAACACTGAATAAAGATACATGTGTTACCAAAATAACTCCAATTCAATTAAGTATTGATGCTAATGTTTGACATTTTTGCCATGTGTGT
Organism: Chlorocebus sabaeus; assembly: GCF_047675955.1. Classification (NCBI taxonomy): domain Eukaryota; kingdom Metazoa; phylum Chordata; class Mammalia; order Primates; family Cercopithecidae; genus Chlorocebus; species Chlorocebus sabaeus. The sequence continues at coordinate 76,303,907 of NC_132924.1, forward strand.
TAAGAGTATAAGATCTATCAAAATGGCTTAGTATTTTTAAACTCCTTGATTATAAGAGAAAATGCTCTTAATATTTGGAAAATGCAGAAAAATATAAATAGTTGCCATCATTATACCAACATGCAAAGATTATAACCACTGTTAACATTATGATCTGTACTTGTAGTTCTATTTTATGAATGGTTGCGATCAGAGTATTCATATTTTCTGGTTTTATAAAAAATTGTATATGGTGACATTTTCAGTCATCCCCACGACTCTATGAGACACAAGATTTAAAAATGAAACAAACAGGGCCAGGCACAGTGGCTCACACCTGTAATCCCAGCACTTTGGGAAGCCAAGGCAGGTGGATCACCTGAGGTCAGCAGTTCGAGACCAGCCTGGCCAAACACAGTGAAACCCTGTCTCTACTAAAAATACAAAAAAAAATTAGCCAGGCGTGGTGGTAGGCGCCTATAGTCCCAGCTACTCGCAAGGCTGAGGCAGGAGAATCGCCTGAAGTCAGGAGGCAGAGGTTGCAGTGAGCCGAGACTGTGCCAGTGCACTCCAGCCTGGGCAAAAAGAATGAGACTCCGTCTCAAAAATAATAATAATAATAAATAAAAATGAAACAAATTATTGAGGAAATTGTTAAGAATATAAATTTGTTTTGAATTGCCAAAATTTATTAAAATTGAAAGACATTGTTTAATTAATCTTCTCTGCCATGAAACTCCATCTGGCTGTCTACAAAAACCACTGGGAGGCTGAGGGTCACTACAGCCCAGGTGTTTTGAGGCTGTAGTGATGAGTCTCAAAGCTCTACTGCACTCCAGCTTGGGTGACAGAGTGAGACCCTATCAAGGGGTAAGCTGCATGCTTGCTTGCTATCTGTGGTCATTAAAATCCTAGACGTCTCTAGGAAATCAGGTCTGCCTGCACTTCTCGGGGACAAGCATGAATTTTTAGTTCTTTGCTTCTTGAAAACTTGCTGCATGTGCACTGTTGTCAAGCCGATTCTCTATACCTTTAAAAGGTCTCCAAAAATCTGCACTCAGTCAATGGATAAAAACATTACCAATAATAAAACCATAAAGCTAGTCTAGACAAGTGAAATTCTATCATTTCAACTTCCAGGTTTCCATTTAATGCCTGTGTGCCAATGGCTGGAGTTAGGCTTGCTCTTTAGGACCTCAGCGGTTATTCTCATCCCTCCTTTGGGACACAACTGTCCATAAGGCACCATCAAAAGCCACACTGCATCTGCACCTAACATCATTCCTCCCAGGGTCCGACTCCTCAGAATGTAATTTTTTTTTTTTTTTTTTTTTTTGAGACAGGGTCTTGCTCTGTCACCCAGGCTGGAGTGTAGTGGCGTGATCTCGGCTCACTGCAACTTTTGCCTCCCAGGCTCAGGTGATTCTCCTGCCTCAGCCTCCCAAGTAGCTGGGATTACAGGCACATTCTATTGCGCCTGGCTAAATTTTTGGGTTTTTTTGTTGTTGTTGTTGTTGTTTTTGGTAGAGATGGCATTTTGCTATATTGCCCCGGTTGGTCTCGAACTTCTCAGCTCAAGCAATCCACCTGCCTCAGCCTCCTAAAGTGTGGGTATTACAGGCATGAGCCACTGCACCTGGCCATGTAATATTTTTAAAAAGATAAACACACAAGAAATTTTCTTAAATTACAGAGAATTGATCCAGGAGGTCCAAAATAGAACTACTATAACTAATAGTCATTTTGGAATAAGAAGATGTAGGGAAGGACATTTTCAAAGATATAGACGAAATTTCCTAGAACTAAAGGAAATGGATTTTCAGACTGAAAGGGCCCACCACACACAGAGCATAATGAATAAATAAAGAACTACACATCATGGCAATTTTCAGAACACTAGTACCAAAGAGAGGATTCTCAAAGTCTCTAGAGAGAAAACAAAGGGTCTGTTCAAAGGATCAAGAGGAAGGATGGCACTGAGCTTCCCCACAGCCACACTAGAAATAAAATTATGGAGGCAATACTCTCAAATTCTGAGAGAAAACTGTTTCCAAACAAAACTTCTATACCCAAACTATCAATTATGAGTGAGAATAAAGACATTTCAGACAAGCAAGTTTTCAAAAAACTTACTTTCCATATACCCTTTCTCAGGAAGTTCACTGAAAATATGCTCCACTAAAATGAGAAAATGACACAGAAGGAGGAACAAGTGGGATGCAGAAAATAAGGGCTACCATAGAAGACACAGGGGAGCCCAGGAGGCTGGTGAAGGGTACCCTAGAACAGAAGCCGGCAGAGACCCTGGGAAGGCATCAGCTCAGACTACAGCCCAGTGCTGAACGACCACCTGAGAGTCTTTCCCTCAGGAAAATGGCACTGAGAGGCCAGGGGAGGCAGGAAAATAATCGTCATAAATACACAGAAAGTCAAGCAAATGAAAGAGATGTTATTCACACGGCAGAGGGAGAGGTATATAAGGAAAGGAGACACAGCCATAGTATTTACTTGGTTCACCAATGAAAAATATTGATATACTCAATGTAAACCATGAAATCAACTTAACCCAAAACTGTGATCTATCTATTCTAACAGAATAGCAGAAGGCCAAGTAGAATCATCTTAAGTAAAACTAGTACGTTTAAAGGCTAGGAACCCAGAGTCAACTTTTCAAGGTCTGGAAAGGTCATCTGAAGCTCCCTTTCACAGTGTTGGCAGCTTTATCCAAGGGTTAAAAGCCAAGCACTCTAGGCCATGCCTTCACCCTCAAAATCCATATTCCACACACGTACCAGGCTACTACCTTCCAGAGCATGTAATACACTTTCTCACCTTCATGACCTTGTTCATGCCATCATCTACCTGGAAAATCACTGTCAAAATACTTTTTAGTTGGCTAGGCCCAGCTGAAATACTCCTCTCCTCTGTGAAGACATCTCCAGCTCTGCCTGTCAGCATCACGTTGCTTCCTGTACCTCTAAAGCACTCTGTTCCTACCTCTAGTTGCCACCAGATCAGGGCTGGTTATTCCTATATGCACTCTGTTACTGAATGATGAACTTTAGGGCCTAGGTTACACCTGTCCACTTCATCTCCTCAGACTAATTCTACGCCTTATGATATATAAGGGCTCAAATAATTAGTCATATATTAAGAGCAAATATAAAGCATTCAAAAAAGCCAAGCGCCACCTCTTTAGAACTTGGAACACTGCTGTGATCTTTCTCCATTATCAGCCATCTGAGAACATTTGGAATAGAGAGGTTTTTCCATGTTGGCCACGGATTCACAAATCTCCCATCTTTTCCTTTCTTGGATTTAGTTACATCTTCTTCTAGTCTATAATCCAGTTTGAAGCTTTTCCTGGAAAACCTAGAAGAATCACTTCCTCTGGAATTCCGTGCTGAATTTTGACGTTTTCTTACTGCTTCTTTAGGATATTGGCTGCTTGTCATCAGGGACTGGTTGCTTTCATTTTCATCCATGTCCTTTGGTGAAGAACTGAAAAAAAGGGGGAAAAATACTGAGTTGAACATAAAGGTAGTCAAACATAACACAAGGTACCATTTGTTAGCCAATAAAAATTTCTCCAAACTTATAAAAATATTATGTCTGTATTAGCTGAAACTTTCTTCCTGCAAAGCACAATTTTAGAATACAGTATTACTTCTTGCTAAATAAGAAAGATGTGCCAGGTGCAGTGGCTCACACCTGTAATCCCAGCACTTTGGAAGGCCGAGGCAGATGGATCACCTCAGGTCGGGAGTTCGAGACCAGCCTGACCAACGTGGAGAAAGCCCATCTCTACTAAAAATACAAAATTAGTCAGGTATGGTGGCACATGCCTGTAATCCCAGCTACTCAGGAGACTGAGGCAGGAGAATTGCTTGAACCCCGGAAGCGGAGGTTGTGGTGAGCTGAGATCACGCCCGCCATTGCACTCCAGCCTGGGCAACAAGAGCAAAACTCCGTCTCAAAAAAAAAAAAAAAGAAAGAAAGAAAGAAGTTTACCTATTAGCATAACTGCCAAAAAGCCCTTAAAAAATCCTTTATCTCCTGTAATCCAAAACAACATATTTCCCCAGTCAGCATGTAAGCATATTAAATTTTCCATTTCAATGATGTTTTGTAGAATAAATTAATGTACCTTCATGAATCTATAATATTTTCATACATGTATTTTAAAAATATTATTGTTAACAATGCATAGTAAGGATTGCTTCAGTTCCTTGAGAGAATTTAGTAATTCAAGCAAGTCACATATATACCCCACTAGGCCTAGCTATAGTTACACTGAAGATATTCTGTAACCAATGCCCCCAGAAAGTACAACCAGTCCAAATCCCTAGAAAGGGGATAACACATTAACTGAGAGACATTTCAATAATGTATTTAACTGATCAATAAAATACATTTAAATTAATTCAGAACTGCCAAGTCAGTGAGTATGTATCCTAGCTGTACGACCTTGAGCCAGTTTCCCACCCTCTCTGTATCCTGATTTCCTCATCTATAAAATGGAGAGAAGGTTACTTGCCTCCTAGGGTTATTGAGAAGACCTGTAATACAAATAAAGCACTTGGAAACATAGTAACACACATATAAACCCACTATCACAGCTCAATCAATGTTAGCTGTTGCTGCTGACCTTGTTTTACTGCTACTACTGCTACTGCTTAACTCAAGGCATTAAAATCCCTGATTTTGAACTATACAGAACTCCAGATACACAAAAGTGGTAAATAACATATCTGCCATGAATTTCATTTCTTTCTTATTCTGTTAAACAAACATTTGCTTTCTGTTTCATTAAATACAATGCACACACATAGCACATTTTATAAGTGGAAATAAGGAAATGAGCACAGTAACTGAAAGCCAAATATTATTTTTATGGCTACAATGGTGTTTAAATAGAAATACTGCCCCAGAGAGAAAGGGAAAAAACACAAACCCTAGGATGAACACGTACACAGAACCAAAACTTTTTTTCCAAATTGTCTAGAGTAAATAGTCTGTAATCTAGAGAAGAATCACTGTGAAGAAAAGAAACCCCAGCTGAGACTAAAGCTAAAGCACACGCTGTTGCTCAGCCATCACTGTGTGTGGGAGAGTCCAAGAGTTAAGAGAGAGTCTAACAAGATTTATACTTTGGGCAAATAACTTATCCTTTCTCATCCTCCATTTTCTCCCTGTAAACGATCTACCTACCTGTGGAGGTTTCTTTCAAAGGATCAAATGACACAGGTACATAACGTACTTGGCACTCACAAATGCTCATTCTTCTTTTCCCTAATCTTGTTAACTGGCCATACATCTAAATTGTTTTTTTTCTTTTTTCTTTTTTTTTTTTTTTTTGAGACAGGGTCTCACTCTGTCACCCAGGCTGGAATACAGTGGCTCAATCACGGCTCATTGCAGCTTCAACCTCCCCGGGCTCAGGCTATCCTCCCACCTTAGCCCCCCAAGTAGCTGGAACCACAGGTGTGCTCCACCATGCCTGGCTAATTTTTTTATTTTTTAGTAGAGATGGGGTTTCACTGTGTTGCCCAGGCTGACCTGGAACTCCTGGGCTCAAGCAATCTGCTTGCCTCCTCGAACTCACAAAGTGCTAGGATTATAGCTAAACTCTTTAAGTTATTCTAGAACTTAAAGTGGTCTCAGAGAGTAAGCTCTCATAGAATCACTTTTTCTGGGTTATAATTAAGTTCAGGCCAAGGACTTTACAAAGAGCAGAAACAATGACCATCCATCTGAACCTCACTTCATTTAACAGATGAAAATGCACAAGTTTAAATAGTTTAAGTTACTTCTCAACCAGATAATATGTCCAATAGGTGGGAGAGCTGACCTCTTGCTACCCCTTGTCATGATAAAATAGCTTATGAGATCCCTATATTTGTCATATACATATACATGTAGATACACGCACATATATATCACAATTCTACCAAATATGTTAATAAATGTTTGGCTCACTGTTTTAAATAATCAAGGGATAAGGGAGAAAGGAAAAAAGGACACTTTGATTCAAAGACCACAAAGACAACGTCAAAATAGGATTTTGAACAACATCTAGTGGTCTAATGTAGCTAGGACATAAAAAGCAAGGAAGGGTCAGGCGCAGTGGCTCATGCCTATAATCCCAGCACTTTAGGAGGCCAAGGCAGATGACTCATCTCAGATCAGGAGTTCAAGACTGGCCTGGCCAACATGGTGAAACCCTGTCTCTACTAAAAATACAAATTACCCTGGTGTGGTGGCATGTGCCTGTAATCCCAGCGACTCAGGGGTCTGAGGGAGGAGAATCACTTGAACCCTAGAGGCAGAGGTTGCAGTGAGCCGAGATTACACCGCTGCACTCCAGCCTGGGCGACACAGTGAGACTCTGTCTCGAGGGAAAAAAAAAAAAAAAAAAAAGCAAGGAAGGTTTGTGACAGTCAAGACTATAAAGGGTTAAAAGATTGGACAGTAGAGATGGGACTAGATTGTGAGCCTGGACTCCCTCTAAGGAGGATGGGCTACACTGCAAGCAATGGGGAAACACTGAACACACTTAAAAGGCAGTGTACTTAAGGGCTGGGTGCAGTGGCTCACGCATGTAATCACAGCAATTTGGGAGGCCAAGGAGAGCAGATCATGAGGTCAGGAGTTTGAGACTAGCCTGGTCAACATGTTAAAAGCCTGTCTCTACTAAAAATACAAAAATTAGTTGGGCGTGGTGGCGTGCACCTGTAGTCATAGCTACTTGGGAGCCTGAGGCAGGAGAATCGCTTGGAGGCAGGAAAATCGCTTGAACCCAGGAGGCGGAGGTTGCGGAGACTCCTTTAAAAAAAAAAAAAAAAAAAAAAGCAGTGTACTTAGGGAAGACAACTCCGGTAGCTGGATAAAGAAGAAAGGAAGTGGCCAAAAACTGGAGCTTGGGAGATGGATTGAGCGAAAACAGAAGAAGCCCAGAACACCCAATAACACTGAACCACCATGCCACATGTTTCACATATTTCATTTAAATTCACGCTCCTAGCTAACCCTCAAGGTAGGTATAATAATCCCCACTTTTTAATAGTGAGTAGCAGCCCAGTCAAAAGATGAGGAGGCAGTGCAATGAGAAGAGAAAAAGCAGAATAAATCCAAGAGACAATAAAGAAAATGAATCAGTAAGACTTGAGAGTATTTGGATAGTCACAAATTTTGGACTTTGTAGGGCTGGTTGGTCGGGAGGAGAGTGGGAAGAGTCAAAAATGGCAGCACCACTAATCAAGGTGGATTGTGACCCAGTGAGTTTGAGAAGGGTTTGAGGTCATGGGAAAGCAAGAACCCAAGAGAAAGTCCTCATTGACACCCAAAGGAAATGGATTCAGGCTGCTTTGGGGGTTAAACAAACAAACAAAAAAAAACACCCCACTGTGGTGGTGCAAGCCTGTAGTCCCCGATACTCAGGAGGCTGACAGGGAGGATCACATGAGCCCAGGAAGTTGAGGCTGCAGTGAGCTGTTATCATGCCACTGCACTCCAGCCTAGGCCACAGAGCGAGACTCCGTCTGGAAAAACAAAAAACAAAAAACAAAACACACACACACACACACACACACACACACACAGAAAAAAGAAAAAAAGAGAGAAGAAAAAATTGGGTCAGTGATCTTTTCTTGTCTCTAAACAATAAGCTTTTTCAAAGTTGTCTATTCACACAACCTCCATTTTCTCACCTCCCATCCACTCAGTCTTTCACCCCAATCAATCTATGGGAACAGGTCTCATTACCAAATAGCCATCCTCTCCTAACAAATCCCCTCCCCTAACACACACAAAGTCCAGTTTTCAGGAATGCTCTTTAAAAAACAAAAACAAAAAAAAATCTGATACAAACCAAACAAAACGAAAAAAGCTCCAAAGGGTTTTTTGAGGGCAAAGGTCAGCAGGTGGTTCACAGGGTCTGTGTTTCTAACCCTACCCACACTCTCCTCTGCTCCATAAACACAGCCTGAAACTATTTCCTCAGATGTATCATGTACCCACGTCAGGGCAACCAACTGCCACGTTTTAATATCTTTGCGGTATGGGGAAACGGATAGTCACAGGATTATGTATTGCCATCCACAACAGATGTTAAAGCAACACAAAATGATGAAACTATGAAGCACCATTTCACACAATGCACTGTTGAAAGGGCAAGAAGGGGCAGAAGCACATAAAACCTGCGCCTTGAAAATCTGTGGACTGGTTTTTCTGGAGGAAAAATATTCGAAGCCCATTTGGTGAATGTGCAAAATGACAAGCTCTGCCAACAAGTGCCCCAGTGACAAAGCAGCCTCGGCCCGAGAGCGGGTCACACAAGAACGCTCCTCATCCCCAGTGTCTTCTGGGCACTCAGTAGAGGACAATCCCGCAACAGTCATCCTCAAACACCACAGACAAAATGACAGAAAAACTAGGAATGAGGAAGAGTGGGTTGTCTCTGTGGTCCTGTATTAACTAGGTTTGAGCTCTTCAAGCTTGACAAATCCCTTAACATCTAGCTGGAGTTTCTCTAATTAAATGTGGCAAATTTCCAGCTATTTCTTGTTATGTAACTGTTTCCAAAATTGACAAAGTAAATGAAAATAATCCACCCTTGATTTCAGGCCAACACCAACTGAAAGTAGATGTGTACATGAGTACACATAAATTGTAAACAACCCATGTTTCAAAAAGTGCTTTAAAACTTGATAAAGATCTTTCCATTGTACTGATTTTGATTCAATTAAAGATACCCTGAATTCTGAAAGAGCAATCTAAACAAATAATAAATAAATAAAAATACCACAAATTGTCAGGCACCCTGATGTGTCATCTGCCACTAAGGAAGTAAAAATGTTATCAATTATAGTTAGGTCACACGTTATACATGACACATACTGATATCAGTGGTGTTAAAATGTGAATAAAATGTCTATCTCAAAATGGATGAAATATAGCATCTTGTGTTTGAAAATAAATATGTTGGGACAGGAGTGAAAACATTGCTCTTGGTAATTAAATATAATCAGAAGCATAATTAATTTGCTCATCCTCTTTCCCTCTGTGAACAACAGCTAGTTACAAACATACCAAATAGCTAAATTTGTTCTAGAAAACTAGAATCCAGAAGCAAATTTAAAGGTAACAAATCCCTGTGACAAGTGATAAATACAAAATACAAATGTTCTAGCCAGGCACAGTGGTTCATGCCTGTAATCCCAGCACTTTGGGAGGCCAAGGCAGGTGGATCAACTCAGGTCGGGAGTTCAAGACCAGCCTGGCCAACATGGTGAAACCCCATCTCTACTAAAAATACAAAAATTAGCTAGGCATGGTGGTGCGTGCCTGTAGTCCCAGCTACTCAGGAGGCTGAGGCAGAAGAATCGCTTGAACCCGGGAGGCAGAGGTTGCAGTGAGCCAAGATTCCAGCCTGAGCGACAGAGACTCTGTCTCAAAATAAATAAATAAATAAATAAATATAAAAAATAAAAGTTCTTTTTTAAAGAACAATTTATTACAAAAAGGACAACATAAATTCCATCTAGTAATTATCAAGGACATTCTCTACATTTTTTAAAGATTAATTGCCTATTTAATAGCAGAAGGACTTATCCCTATATCTCCAACCAAAGAGAGGTCTGAGCTGTGACATTTGGTGAAGACAAGTCAGCCAAGTACAAATATTTTCTCTCAATAACTGCACACATGGGTAAAATGCTTTCAAAAAATAAGAATTTTCTATTTCAAAAGCAAATGTTTCATGCTTTGTTTTTTCTACATTTAAGATTTGCCAACTGCCTAGAATTGAATGCATTGCTTTACCATGTAAAAAGTTAAAGAAAAAAATCAGAGTAGTACAACATATGTTTGGGATTTCAACATACTGGACAACAACAATTCCAACAATTATGAAGTGGTAAATCATCATTCCCAGAGTAGACATTTAATAAATACTAATTGAGTTCCTGTCCATTACATAACAACAAAGATGCTGACGTTAAATCTGGAAAGTATTCAGAACTGTATTTTCAGATATCTCTGACTAAATAACATTAAACTTACAATTCTGTATTTGCTCTCCTTATCCTGATTGAAGAGAAAGGGCCCTTTTGATACAATGCTAGATAACATGGCTAAAGAAACTACATAAATTCACTGAAACGTCTGCAAAGGGCTTCAGTGGGGGTAAAATTGAACAGTTCACATCCTTCGCATTCAAAAAGATTCCAGGCAATACTGGTATTACTCCCAGAGGCATTTAGGGGACTAGTGGGAGGGCAGATACGTCCAAGCACAGGAGTACACTGGATAATAAGAGGGAGAATGTTCTGTGGGAGGTATGTACACAACATTCATCAATCAAAAAAGTACTGCACTGTTATCACTGAACTTCATTCTTACCACACTTTATTGACTTAGCAAAACAACCAGTTTTGCTAACAACCAGTTTTGCTAAGAAGCTAAAAGAAAACAAAGCAAACAGAAGTTTAATATACAGTACCTGAGAGTATGACATTTAATAACAATTATTGCATCAAAAATAGAATGTACATGCATAATATACATTTGGATATATGTACACATAAATCTATATATCTCACCAAACAATTTACCTTCACAAGAATAGAAAGAACACTAGTGAGGAGTCAGAAAAACTGGACTCCAGTTCTACTATTAACTAGAGATGTTAGCCTGCAGGGAGTAACTCAGCCTCTCTAAACTTGGGCTTATTCATTTGCTCAGTAAAGACAGTAACTCCAAAACGTCTCTTTAAATGACTGTTAGTCATTCAAGGAGACCATGAGTTAGTACTATACATATGGAAGAGCTATATATATGGAAATTGCTGGCTAGTTGTGGTGGCTCACACCTGTAATCCCAACACTTAGGGAGACCGAGGTCAAGAATTCGAGACCAGCCTGGCCAACATGGCGAAACCCTCTACTAAAAATACAAAAAAAAAAAAAAAATTAGCCAGGAGTGGTGGTACGTGCCTGTAATCCCAGCTACTCAGAGGCTCAGGCAGGAGAATCACCTGAACCCAGGAGGCGGAGGTTGCAGTGCGCTGAGATCACACTACTGCACTCCAGCCTAGGTGACAGAGCGAGACCCCACCTCAAAAAAAAAAAAAAAAAAAAATGCAAATTGCTGAGGCTGGGAGCAGTAGCTCACACCTGTAATCCTAACACTTTGGGAGGACAAAGTGGGGGGATTGCCTGAGCTCAGGAGTTCGAGAACAGCCTGGCTACCATGGTGAAACCCTGTCTCTACTAAAAAAAAAGAAAAAAAAAATACAAAAAGAAATTATCTGTGCATGGCAGCCCGAACCTGTAGTCCCAGCTACTTGGGAGGCTGAGGCAGGAGAATCACTTGAACCCAGGAGGCAGAGGTTGCAGTGAGCCAAGATCGCACCACTGCCATCCAGCCTGGGCGACAGAGCAAGACTCTGTCTTACACACACACACACACACACACACACACAAATGCAAATTGAAGAGTAAAGAATATATGATAAATAGGACTTTTTGATCTAATTGAGTTGTTTTTCAGGTGAAGGATAAAACATTCTAGAATTCCATATAGCTTTAAAAACCTAAGTTGCTCAATTTTTTCATTTTTCTTTCCTTAATTTTATGTAACAAGTCTATAAAAGTATATAAGTTTTGTTATCCTTTAAAAAAACACGTATTTTCTTTTGTTAAAAAAAACTTTAAATTGGTCGCAAAGCCTTTATCCAATTACAGACAAAAAATTATTTTGACAAATAATTCACAAAGAAATGCCAACCAACCAAAAGCATTTAAGAGTCCAAATAAATTGTTTGTTTGGTTTTTTCTTTTTTGTTTTTTTTGAGACGGAGTTTTGCTCTTATTGTCCAGGCCGGAGTGCAGTGGCGCAATCTCGGCTCACTGCAACCTCCACCTCCTAGGTTCAGATGATGCTCCTGCCTCAGCCTCCCAAGTAGCTGGGATTACAGTCGCCCGCCACTATGCCCGTCTAATTTTTGTATTTTTAGTAGAGACGGAGTTTCACCATGTTGGCCAGGCTGGTCTCGAACTCCTGACCTTACTCCTGACCTCGTGATCTGCCCACGTTGGCCTCCCAAAGTGCTGAGATTACAGGCGTGAGCCACTGCATCTGGCCCCAAATAAGTAGTTTTGAGAGGAAAGAATGCAAACTGCAATCTGAATCTTTGGGATACAGTCTATTAACAGACTTTAAGTCACCAAAATATAAAAACACTCTAGAAGCTTTCTCTGTAATAAGAGGTTTCCCCATATGTAAGAAAGCAAAGCTTTCATTAGAATCAAAAACAATAAAACAAGAGAAACAGCTGGCTTAAGAACAAAGCCCATTTACAAATACCTTTTATGACTGGAATCCTTAGGGTGATCAAATCAAAATGTCATGTTATGGCAAATTTGGAAAACATGCATAAAATATTTATTGAAATAACATAGGTATCATCTCTTTAATACCTTAAAAAATAATACCAAGCACAAAGTGCAGGTTCATTTCTGGTATAATCAATTATACCTAAATGATATACAGAAGTATTTAATTGAAAAGGTCAGGCCAGGTGTGGTGGTGCGTATCTGTAGTCCCAGCTACTCAGGAGGCTGAGCTGGGAGGACTGCTTGAGCCCAAGAGGTCAAGGCCGCAGTGAACTGTAATTGAGCCACTGCACTCCAGTCTGGGCGACAGAGCAAGACCCTGTCTCAAAAAAAAAAAAAAAAAAAAAAAGAAAGAAAGAAAAGAAAAAAGAAAAGGTTGGGGGAGGACAAGGCAGGAGGAACAGTAAGTTGATGCCTGTGGAACTTGAAAATGCATCCTAAATATGTCAGATGATCTTTCCTTTTTTTTTTTGAGATGCAGTCTCGTTCTGTTACCCAGGCTGGAGTGCAACGGTGCGATCTCAGGTCACCACAGCCTCCATCTCGCAGGTTCAACTGATTCTCATACCTCAGCCTCCCAAGTGGCTGGGATTACAGGCATGTGTCACTAAGCCTGGTTAACTGTTGTATTTTTAGTAGAGATGGGGTTTCACCATGTTGGCCAGGCAGGTAGATGATCTTAAAATGTTCATTTACTGTTCCTGAGCCAAGATTTTAACAAAAAAAAAAAATGCTTCCAAAATGGGACTACCTTCTCTCTACTGTCTCCATCTCACAATTAAGTATACAAAAAGAAAAACTTCCAATCTAAAGCATAACCTGTAAAGAAACGCAAAGGAGAAACATGTCTTCATAGCTCCTGGATAGGACAGAGAAAGAGGGGAAAAAAGCACACTTTTCACTTCTTTCTGACTTCAGTCCAGTTCCAACTTTGACCCTACTGAATACTATAGCCTTTTTTTTTTTTCTGAGTCCGAGTTTTGCTTTTGTTGCCCAGGCTGGAGTGCAGTGGCGCGATCTCGGCTCACTGCAACCTCCACCTCCTGGGTTCAAACGATTCTCCTGCCTCAGCCTTCTGAGTAGCTGGGATTACAGGTGCACACCACCACACCCAGCCAATTTTTTGTATTTTTAGTAGAGACAGGGTTTCATCGTGTTGGCCAGGCGGGTCTTGAACTCCCAACCTCAGGTGATCCACCCACCTCAGCATCCCAAAGTGCTGGGAATACAGGCATGAGCCACCACACCCAGCCTTCTGCAGCCTTTAAAAAGTCACTTAACATCATTGGACTCTCTTTCATTCATCTGTAAAATAAGAGAACTGGGCTGTACCTCTAAAGTCTCGCCACCTCTAAAATTCTAACAATCTTCGGCTGCACCAAAGAGCCAGCTCAGGCCACTAAAGAGCTGTGCCCTCTAACTCAGCCTTGGCCAGCCCCTCCTATTTCCACTCCCTCAAATAAAATTCCCAGCTCAGGTCCAGCCACCTTCCCTAGGCTGGACTGGCAAGGGATAAGCAAAGTATTTCACCTGAGAACAGCAAAGTTATCTACTGGAAGAAAGTGCAATTTCACAGGTTTATCAGGTAGACTAGGAGGTTATTAAGAGCCAGGACATATAAATCTGATACAAATAGCCATTTTCAAACTTAAAAAGATTCCAGATATTACTTGTAAGGGCTTCTACTTAAAGCATTTTAAAAGTCATGTTTAAGAAACATTGTTAGAACGTCTACCTTATCTAAATCCTAGCTCTCCAGTTTGCTGTGGAGAATATGAAACCCTGACCTCCAGGGAGTCAAAATCCATTAGGGAAAAAAAGTCACAAACCATACAGATTTTTGGCTCAGTATCACATTTACAGAAGTGTCAGCTCTGTTTAATGAAAATGGTATAGACTTTAGAATAAGGCATTTCCAAAACACACTGGCCAAATTCTCAAGATGGTGATGAATACTTTTCCTTAGGCTGAGCCGTTCACACTGACAGCAACAGTCCTGTGATCCAGCAGGTCAGAGATGCTGAAAAGCTCAGAACTTTCTGAATTCAGCCAACAAGTTAAAGGGCCCCGATGGCAACAGAGAGGGTGATGGAAAGAAACAAAGTCACTAGAGAGGTTACTTGAACCCCTGATTCACTTACAAATTAATTTGGCAAAGGGCAGACATGTTATTCTGCCCGCAATGTCATGCATGGTCCATCCTCTGTGAGAAAAAGGTAAATGACAAAAAATAAACGAACAGTGAGACTTTTACAGGGAAACAAGGCCCAGGACACGACTACACCAGACCCTGTTCAGCCATCTCCTGAGTCTTCACTACACCGTAAATAACAGGGTCAGAGTGAGGCTAGAGACATCCCCAAAAGGTTAATAGAATCTTGAGGTTCAAAGGGACTTTAAGATCCCTGAGTTCAATTCAGTAGCCTCTGTTTAAGAATAGCAGAAAGTATGTAGTAAATTATAAAAGTAGATTAAAAATGAATATAATTAAAATATACTTGAATGGGTTATCAGGAAAAAGCACATTATCAGAAAACGGGGCAAAATAAATTAAAAACATCTTAAAATAAATGCTTCCCAACTTTGCCCCTTATCATACTAAGCCTCAGTTTCATAATTCTTAGCCCAGTCTCTGGCACACAGTACATAGTAAGCCCTCAATAACTAAGTCACTGTTTTACTATGCTGTAAACACTGTTTTAAATAGATAGCAGGATATACATTAATATACAAAAAAGAAGTATACCATTTTTGCATTTCGACACTAATGAGATAAGGGAGCTGAGGGAAATGGCATGAATAAACTGAAACAGAATAAACTCTGGAATGTGTTTTTTTTCTATTTGAGTAACAGAAGGCCTGATCTTGGAATTCACAGAACTCTTAACACAAAACAGGATTCCTACCTGACCTCATAGTTCCTTGTGGCCTAACTAACCCTCCTGGAATCACCAGAAGGCTCTCATTAGCTCAGAAGACTCATTGATAGTCTCCTGGTTCTAAAAATAATAATCAACCTGACTTCCCTTTATCTCCCTTCACTGGCCCCAGGAGCAGAAGCTGAAAACTCGTGATACTAACAGTGGCCACACGCAGACTCAGCACTTTTCCCAGAGCTTGAAGCCCCAGTTAAACAGATTCTTTTGCTCAAAGGAAGAATTTCCCACAATAGGAGCCGGCAAAATAGGTAAGCAAGGCCAGTTCTACCTAAATCACGAGTAACTAAGTTTCCCCTAAAGCATTTCAGTATTCTTGCCTCTCTTACCCAAATGACTCGACTATCATATTGTTTCCCCCATCTGCTTTTTCCATGGTCAAAACAGGTTTTCAAGAAAGGATTTGATCTCCAGTATGTGACAGATAAGGAACAACATGTAAATCCTCCCTAGATCATTTCCAGTCCACACGGTTACAAGCCCCTAAACCTCAAATGTACATCAGAATTACCTGTTTTTTGTTTTTTTGATTTTGTTGTTCTTTTGCAAGCAGATAAAGGCTTGTTTTATTTTAATGGCTGATCTATGCAATCACAGAGGCCAGTATGTACAGACAAGGGGGGTGGCTTTTATTTCTTGGTTTCTTCTTCCTTGGACAAAGTCTTGATGATCTCCTCCTTCTTGGTGTGTAGGTGCTCTTCACAGTGCTTGCGTGCTTCCTTAGTCTTAGACCTATGGGCCTCAGCCTGGTCAGCCAGGAGTTTCTTGCAGGCCTTGTCTGCCTTCAGCTTGTGAATGTGTTCCATGAGAATCCGCTTGTTTTTGAACACATTCCCCTTCACCCTCAGGTACAGGCTCTAATACAAGTGGCAATCAATCTTCTTAGATTCACGGTATCTTCTGAGCAGCCGGCGCAGAATCCTCATTCTCCTCATCCACGTGACCTCCTCTGGCATTCAGGCACTGGCTGTACCCTTCTGCTTACCTATGCCCATATGCCTGCACTTCCGGCGGGACAAGGTGTTTTTCCGGCATGGAGCCTGGGAATGACCATCACGGGCTTGCGGATGATCAGCCCATCTTTGATCAGCTTCCGATCCTCTGACGGGACTTGGCATTGGCAATTTCATTGGTCTCATTGGGGTCTAACCAGACCTTCTTCTTGCCACAGCGGAGGACACTAGAGGTGAGCCTCTTCTGAAGCCTGAGTATACTCATGGCTGCGGCCACAGCAGCAAAAGCAAAGAGCTCCCCTGTGGAGCTTTTTAAACTACACCTGAGGCTACTGAATCAAAATGTCAGGTGGGGCAGTTTCTCTAGGTAATTTTTCAAAGTTCTGTGGGTGTTTCTGATATACAGGCAGGGTTGAGAACCACTGCTTTAAATCCCACTCTTACTTCCTGTTCAGCACTCCAAGTTAGAGAGGCGGCATCATCCTGAAACTGTTATACAGTGGGATGGGAAGACTAACTACGTTGCTAGGTAGAAAGTTTAACAGGGACCAGGCATGGTGGCTCACACCTGTAATCCCAGCATTTTGGGAGGCCGAGGCGGGTGTATCATTTGAGGTCAGGAGTTCGAGATCAGACTGGCCAACATGGTGAAACCCCATCTCTACTAAAAATACAAAAATTAGCCGGGCATGGTGGCAGGCGGCTGCAATCCCAGCTACTCGGGAGGCTGAAATGGGAGAATCACTTGAACCAGGGAGGCAGAGGTTGCAGTGAGCCAAGATCGCGCCACTGCACTGCAGCCTGGGCAACAGAGAAAAAGAAAGTTTGATAGGGCAAGGCTGGTACTCAAGCCAACTGAGTCACAAATTTGACTCTGTGCCCCCAGGAAGCCAAGTCAATAAAAGGGAAATGTAATCAGTAATGATTCACATTGTCTATAATAACACAAAGCAGCCTGTACACAATGAGTGCACAATATTTATGGAATAAATAAATGAAAAAACCAGAGCTTAAACTCCTAATCACTCTTCATTGGGATATAGTTAATTGTTTTTTTAAAAGATCTCCTGCTAGAAGTCAAATAATAGAAGCAAAAGTGACCAGAAGACAGAGAGACAAAAATCAACAGTGGGGATCCCCACCAACTCTGCTAACAAAAATTAAAACTGGCCAGGTACAGGGGCTCACACCTCTAATCCCTACACGTTGGGAGGCCAAGGCAGGTAGATCACTTGAGCCCAGGAGTTCAAGACCACCCTGGGCAACACAGTGAGACTCTGTTCCTACAAAAAAAAAAAAAAAAAACAGAAAGGCCGGGTGCAGTGGCTCACGCCTGTAATCCCAGCACTTTAGGAGGCCGAGGTGGGTGGATCACGAGGTCAGGAGATCAAGACCATCCTGGCTAACACCGTGAAACCTCGTGTCTACTAAAAATACAAAAAAAATTAGCCGGACATGGTGGCGGGCACCTGTAATCCCACCTACTTGGGAGGCTGAGGCAGGAGAATGGCTTGAATCCAGGAGGCAGAGCTTTCAGTGAGTGAAGATGGTGCCACTGCACTCCAGCCTGGGTAACAGAGGGAGACTCTGTCTTAAAAAAAAAAAAAAAAAAACCAGAAAAAACACAAAAATTAGCCAGGTGTGGTGGGATGAGGTAGGAGGATTTCTTGAGCCCAGGAAGTCAAGACTGTAGTGAGCCATGACCAAGCTACTGCACTCCAGCCTGGGTGACAGAGCAAAAGCTTGTCTAAGAATAAATAAATAAATAAATAAATAAATAAACATAAAATAAATAAATAAAAATGGAAAAGTCTTGGGGAATAAATGAGTAGTTAAAATTCTATAGTGCTAAAGTGGTAGCACAGTGGTAAAGATGAAAAGATGCCTACCATAAAATCTAGTCTTCTTTAATCTGTCATGTGTTTGAAAAAAAAAAAACTTCTCTTCCTTTCTTTCTCAGTAACAGAACCCGTTTTACTTAGGCTAACTATGCACCACCTAAATGATGACATTTCCCAGCCTTCTAGCTAGGGATGGCCAGGTTGGTAGTACTTTGAACAATGTGATACAAGCCTTTTATGGTGCTTCCATAAGTCTCCTTAAGGGAGAGAGGCATTTTTCTTGATTTGTCCTGCATCTGGCTACCTGGAGCCATCTTGAGCCAGGAGGGTGCCACATCCTAAGAATGGCGTTGAAGAGAGCTAGAAGGACTTCAGGGCCCACCATACCAAGCCTGAACTGTCCAACTTTGGATTTCTTTCATGTGTAGGAAAAACATATTTGAGCAATCTTTCAAATCACAGCAAACTAATCCTAACTGATACGATTACCATAACTGGGAGGTTTAGGTTTAGGGGAGCTATAAAAACACTAATGGTAACACATGCCCAAAATACAGCTTTCCTAATCCATATGTGGGTGCCTTGATCAACACACTGTAGCCTTGAACTCCTCAAGCAATCCTCCTGCCTTGACCTCCTAAAGTGCTGGGATTACAGACATGAGCCACGGCACCTGGTGCATTTATCATTTACTAAGCACTTACTATGTACCAAGCACTTTAGATCATTATTATCCTCATGCTATAGGTGATGTAAAAGAGGCTCACGGAGTTTAATAGCTTGCACAAAGCAATAAAGTTGGTAACAGTTTGATCTAGGGATGAAACCCAAGTTGACCAGATGCCAAAGCCCATGCTCTTTCCACTAATCATGTTGAATCTACGAGGAAAATTCAATAAATTCATCTTGAGTAGATACCTAGGTTCTAAAGTTAGTAGCATTTAGCAAACAGTTACAGTCTCACTGACAACGCTCGCCTTTTGTTTTGTTTTGTTTTTTTGGCTTTCAACAAAATTTTATCTCCTTTTTCAAACTAAAAGGTACTTGGGGCTGGGCGCAGTGGCTCACGCCTGTAATCCCAGCACTTTGGGAGGCCGAGGCGGGTGGATCACAAGGTCAGGAGATCGAGACCATCTTGGCTAACACGGTGAAACCCCGTCTCCACTAAAAATACAAAAAAAAATTAGCCGGGCGTGATGGCGGGCGCCTGTAGTCCCAGCTACTCAGGAGGCTGAGGCAGGAGAATGGCATGAACCCTGGAGGCGGAGCTTGCAGTGAG
Organism: Chlorocebus sabaeus; assembly: GCF_047675955.1. Lineage (NCBI taxonomy): Eukaryota > Metazoa > Chordata > Mammalia > Primates > Cercopithecidae > Chlorocebus > Chlorocebus sabaeus. The sequence continues at coordinate 76,323,290 of NC_132924.1, forward strand.
CCGAGATCACGCCACTGCACTCCAGCCTGGGCGACAGAGCGAGCCTCCTCTCCTTAAAAAAAAAAAAAAAAAAAAAAAAAAAAGGTACTTGGGAGATGCTCAGTAAATACTAGTTCTCTTATAAATATAATTGCCCCTTTAATTTTACATGAAGAAGGTTTCAAATGCTGTAACTTTTATTGCTCAATTTTTCTAATTTACAGTTACATTGAAAAGAACCATCAACAAATAATTGGTCCCGTATTTTAGTCACATAAACAGAAAATACACATGGTACCCTGAAGACATTTCCCTTGCTTTCAAAAGGTGTCTGAGTTTATCCAGCATAAAACCATCTAATATGTTATTTTTCAAGCTGGGGAGAACGGCTAGTCAAGTCCCATAAAGAGACACTGTCAGGTAGGAGGACCAACATATCTGGTTTGCCTGAGGACTTCCCGGTGTTAACACTTAAAGTCCTGCATCTTAGGCCAGGTGTGGTGGCTCACACCCGTAATCCCAGCACTTTCAGAGGCTGAAGCGGGCAGATCATTTGAGGCCAGGAGTTCGAGACCAGCTTGGCCAACATGGCAAAACCCTGTCTCTACTAAAAATACAAAAATTAGCCAGGCGTGGTAGTGCACACCTGTAGTCCCAGCTACTTAGGAGGCTGACGCACAAGAATTGCTTGAACCTGAAGGTGGAGGTTGCAGTAGGCTGAGCTTGCGCCACCGCACTCCAGCCTGGGTGACAGAGTGAGACTCTGTCTCAAAAAAAAAAAAAAAAAAAAAACCTTCCTACATCTTGGGAACTCCCTCGGTTCTGGAAAAACCTGGAGGGCTGATCATTCTATGCCTCAGGTGACCATATAAATGCATAGTCATATCTTCAACAAAATTTATAAATATGTGGGCAGTTTAAACTAAATTGAAGATGAAGATTATAAAGTAAGATGTAAAGGTATTCGGGTAGCTAAGCAAAAGAAAAAAATTATAATACTCTACATAATCAGGCTTAACTAAGACAGTGTTGCTAAGAATACCAAAAATGTTTATTAAATCAAATTCTTCATTCTGATGAATTCGATATGTGCACCAGTATTACCGTTCACCCAGCTAAAAAACAGGCTCCAAACAGCACATGTACATTTACACACAATGGGCATTTAATCTACATACAAAAGTGAGACACTATATGAGGAAAGACTGAGAAAGGAATCAACTTTCAGGCAAGAATTGTGAAGTATCTCATACCTGTGAAATGGTAGAAAAGCCTAATTTTGATGTTTCAATTTTGAGGTAATCATGACAGGCTAAACTCCTATGAAGGCAGAAATTAAAAATCTGCACATTAAAGAGATTGAACCAGGTACATTCCCTCTAAGGTCCCTTCCAACTTGAATATTCCATGACAGAAGTCATCACTTGTGTGACCCTTTTACCTAAGAGGTAAAGCAAGTCAGGCCACAGAGTTACATGACATTCCAAGGATCTGGCTCTGGCTGATGATGGAACCCGGACTATCTATTGGCCATGCTGTCACCTTAATTATGCTTAAAAACACTTGGAACCAAAAGAGCATACAATCAGCATAGGAAGATAAATGACACATTTTACTTTATATGGGGTATTTTACTTAGTTTGGCTTCAAGTTAAAAAAAAAAAAAGAATTTGAGTCCAGAAACTCTTTAAGTTTTCATTGGTTACTTTAACCATAAAGCACCACAACATTCTGGAAAACACACACACACACACACACACACACATGTTCAGAATATACAGACAGCTTAGTTTACAGAGCTTTTCATGAGCTCTCTAAACAAACCAAAGGAACAAACACAGTAACTTGAACAGGGAACATCTTTGTAATCAAAGGACCTTCAAAATACAGAAAATAACAACTTTCAAAACAAATGACTGCTGTCATCGGAGTGTCCTATTAAGATGTGACCAGTTTTAGCTGGGCACGGTGGCACATGCCTGTAATCCCAACTACTTAGGAGGCTGAGGCATGAGAATCGCTTGAACACAGGAGGCAGAGGTGGTAGTGAGCTGAGACTGCCCCGCCACACTCCAGCTTGGGTGACAGAGCAAGACTCCGTCTCAAAAAAAAAAAAAAAAAAAAAAGATGTGACCAGTTTAAGAGTGCTAGTAACAATGAGAAAGCTTGGTGTTTCTTTATTCATTCTTGTAACTGAGAGAGATTACAAAATCACACATAAGTCTACAGGCATTCATTATTTATTGTTCAATCAATATATTACTGTCCCTTAATCTGGGAAGGTGCCCAAATTAGATAAAACACAAGAGTCTGCGCCTTCAAGAGGAAAAATGGATTATTCCAGGTAGCAGGCACAAACTGAGTTGTTTTTCAATCAAGATTTTGAATTATGCTGATCCATCTATATGCCAGACCTGTGCCTCCATAGCCAACAGCACTGACCATTCACGACCTGATACCCAAAGGCAGGGGTGCAATCTATGAGTGTGTTGCTGACCAACGCTTGCTGATCCACACTCCTCCACTTTCGCTTCATTGGAACCCCGGTGTAACATGAGGCTGCAGTGTATATAACCCCGGTATAACATGAGTCTGCAGTGTATATATTCTGCTGAAGCCTGGGGCTGCTGAGCTAAGGGACCTTGGCCAAATCACCAGACTCTCCCAGGCTCTCGGCATCCTATTTTCCTCATCTGTGGAACAAGGCTAATAATTTCATATTTTATGTCTATAAAATCACTCTCTCTATATATACATATATTTAAAATACTTGAAAGAGCTTTGTAAATGATAAAGTTATAATACATTTTTTAACCAGCTGAGGTGGCAGAAGACTGTATCTCTAATATAAAACTGCCCCTGGGGATATATGAGTTCATATGTAATCTGTCTCCAAAGTCTGTTAGTAAAATACTTAAATACACAATAAATGGTTAATAAATTCAAAAGGCAAATCAAGCAAAGCACTATAAATTGTAGACAGAATTCTTCAGTAGTTTAGGCGTTCAAATGATGTATTACTTGAACCTTATGCTAGAAATCACGAGTGATATTTTAATGACAGTTTTATGCATGCCCTCACAAGCCTCCAGAATAAAAGTGCTCTTTAAAGATTAATTATACACACAGTTCATTTCCCTAATAATACTTCAATGAAAACACTTATGCGTATGCATTTCAACCTAAAAAGCCCAGATTAACGGTCCTCCAGCTATAGCTATACTCTTACTTAGAAAGCGTAGAAAGCAATGGAAAAACTCACTATATCCACAGCTATCCATCACTACAAAGAAAAAGCAGAATAAAACTACAAAATTAAAGGCAAATACTGCTGCTTTTCCAAACACAGACTAAATGTTCATAAAAATCCCCTCAGTTTTCCAAACTCACCAACACTCAAAGTAACATAATACCCCTTTCAAACAAACACAAGGATGATTGTATCAACTAAAGCATAACCAAAATCCTGCGATGGAATGCTTATGCTAAAATGTTCTTCATATAGTTATAACTGGACTAATTTTAAAATTAGAATTTTGCAATATAGAATTTCTAAAATATAATTTGGAATTATGAGTGAAAATAAGGGTATGAGAAACACACTAAGTATTTTTGTCTCTTGGAGACTTACTATAATTCTTGTAGCAGGAAAGCCTGCAGAACGTTAACAAAATAAAATCTCTGAAAATCCTGACTATATTTTCAGTTGACTTAAAAAATTTTAACCCCTCAATCTCTCTCTTAAATTATTATTTTAAATAAGTACTTTTACCCTAAATTTCTTCTTTAACAGACCTAGTATTTTCTTGCAACAAAAATCACACTATTGTGGAATATAGGTAATCTTTTCTTTTTAAAGATTACATAACTTCTTTCTAAACGAAGTCCATGTCTGCGGCTAATTCATAACCAATGTAACTGAAAATAGAAATGGAAATGTTAGAGATTTCCTTTTTTTAACAAACATGGAAATTATTTCTCAATTTGAAGAACTGCATCTCAGGAATGACTTCCTTGACAAATTAATCAGAATTATCAAGTAGCAAACATTTCATGCTAAGCCAAAGCCAACCAGGTGAGTCATTCATATTATAACATGTATATATAACAACGTACACTAAAGGCAAAGACAAGAACGAAATGACTTTTTAAAAGGTCGATAAACTTTACTCACTCCCTTAATATTTTCCAGGTTTAACTGAGGTATAACGATGCATGTGATCCCGGAACCCATGGAAGGGTATCTACCTCAACTACCAGGACCATATCGAGTTCTAGCTTGGGGAAAAAAAAAAAGCAAAAAACAAACAACAACAACAACAACAACAAACCTATCTGATTACGTGTTCTGAAAAGCCCGCAATAATACCCAATTTATAAGAAGCAAGCAACCACAGAACAGAAAACTCAAGAAAGCTCAGCCTTCCACCACCGCTCCCCAGCTAGCCTCCCCCCTTTTCTTTTTTGCTCTTCATTTCCATTCCATAGTTAAATAAGTACACTTATTCCAAAATAAAAGGGGAGAAACCTGTTGGAATGGATTTTTAGAAGATAAATACTCTAGATGAAGCAACAATAAGTTGCTAGGAGGAAGTTGTCGACCCATTCATTTACATACAACCGAAAGAAAATAAACCCACATGTATTCCTATCAGTGAAGATGGAACCTGGTAATTTGCAGGGAAGATGGAATCTCAATCAAATCCCAGACAGCTACTCTCCCAAAGAGAAAAAAAAATAATGCTGTGGCTCTTCACCCAGGCAGCTTCTGAGATGCAGGCTCCGCAACTCGCGAGGTGCGAAAATTCAAATGAAGCCCTGTCGCTCACAAGTGCTGCATCTCCGGGATGAGGGAGGGCTCGGGGACCGGGAAACCCACTCAGACCGCTCCACTTCGCCAAAGAATCCCAAACCACCCCAGGCTCGGGAGTGTGGACTGCTCTGCCCAGAGACGGTGGATGAGGCAGCAGAGAGGCCACACAGCAGGCGGGAGAAAACCGCCTCCCGCGAGGTCCCACAGAAACCACGGAGCTGCGGGGCACTCGGGATCCCGGGCCGCGGGCGCGCGGCCAGAGAGGCGGGGTGAGAGCGCGGGGGCGCGGACTCACCTTGCAATGGGGGTGGCTGGGCGCGCGCGCCGCCTCTGTTCCTCGGCTTCCGGCCACAGAGTCCCCTTGCAAAGCTTCCCCGCGTAGCGGGAGGGGCCTCGGCGGCCGGTGGCCGGGTTCTTCCGACCCTCCGCCCTCCTCGCCGGCTCCGCCGAGGGTGCCAGCAGCTGCAGGCAGCGCTTCAGCGCTCGCCGCCTCGCCATCCTTGGGGCGAGTCGTCGCCGGGTCACTCCCTTATTATGACCTTCGAATCTCACAGCAGGGCCAGCAGCGGCCTCCCTCATCCTGCCTCTCCAACCCTTACCAAGATGGCCGCCCCTGTGGGCCGGGGCGTCGAAGCCATCTTGGTAAAGGAAGCGCCTGGGAGCATGCAGCCTTCTCCCGGCCTGCCCCGCCCCGCCTTGCGACTCAAACACTCTGCAGGGACCCTCCTAAGACCAAATTGGTTCCCCCCAGCTGTCCTAAGCCAGAGGCTTACTTTCAGATCGCATGAACACATTCCTGGACACCAGCCACAGTTGCTAAAACTAAATGGGATCCTGCAGACCCTTTGATGGACTCTCATAGCCAACTCAATCACAGTCGAGAAGCACTGGAATGCTTCTAGCCTATGTCGCTAGGATCCTGGTAGCGAAGAAACTAAACTGTAATTTGAAGTGTTGTGCAGTAGGTATTGAATATTAGTGGCAGCACTGCATCGTTCACTGTGTGCTCGTTTACTTTTAAAATGATATCACAGCCCCCTGGTACACACGGTTCTCATCTAAATTTGCACCTTTTTTAACGCTAGGATAACTACGAAAGAGCCTACAGTTGTGATTCTGAGTTTCTTACTGGATTTGCTTTTTAAACTGCAGAATGAAATTAGTTGTTTCAAGAAGTAAAGTTAAGTACAGTCAGATCGAAGTAAAATTCAGCATTGGGTGGTTGGGCAAAAAGATTACAAAAGTCCTCCTGGGGTGTGCCAGGGGTCAAAAAAAAAAAAAAAAGTTCGTTTCTGGGGTTATCTTGGCAAAAAAGAAACCACCACCACAGGTTCTAAATGGAGATAAAACTGGCAGAAAAATGCAAACCAAACTATTCTGCATTTTGAAAGTGAATGTGCCTGTGTGACATTGCAGGAATGTAAAGAACTATATCAAGTGTGGACTTTATCTCCTCAGGCTAGCTTAGAGTGGCTGCTGAACTTAAGCGTGACTAAGAGCTGCTTGCGCCTGGGTGGAGCTGAAACTGCACAAGGTAAATAATACCTTTGTACAACAGAAGAAAAAAAAAATAACAGCATACATGCAAACCCAAAGGGTAAGCTAAAGTTACTACTCAAAAGTTCTTCATAGTGTTCTTGACTAAGCAACGAAGAAGTAATCCTGGCATTTTGGGAGGGCAAGGCGGGAAAATCCTTTGAGCCCAGGAGTTGGAAACCAGCCTGGGCAACATAGCGAGACTTCATCTCTACAAATAATAATTTAAAAAAAAAAAAAAATTAGACCACCTTGATGGCCCGCAATTGTGATCCCAGCTACTCCAGAGGCTGATGTGGGAGGATCGATTGAGCCTGGGAGATCCAGATCAAGGCCACAGTGAGCTGTGATTATGCCACTACACTCCAGCCTGGGCAACAGAGAAGACCCCATTTCCAAAAAAAAAAAAGAAAGGCTGGGCGCGGTGGCTCACACCTGTAATCCCAGCACTTTGGGAGACCAAGGCGGGAGTATCACCTGACGTCAGGAGTTCGAGACCAGCCTGGCCAACATGGCGAAACCCCATCTCAAGTAAAAATACAAAAATTAGCTAGGCATAGTGGAGCGCACCTGTAATCCCAGCTACTAGGGAGGCTGAGGCGGGAGAACTGCTTGAACCCCAGAGATGGAGGTTGCAGTGAGCCGAGATGGGACTCGGCTGGTGGACAGAGCAAGACTCTGTATTAAAAAAAAAAAAAAAAAAAAAAAAAAGCCCTTTGTTCCCCTCACTCCCACTCTTTTTTTTTTTTTTTTTTTTTTAATTCTTGTCCTTTATTGGATAAGGGCTGAGAGAAGCAGACAGACCAGTTGGACATAGTAGATAGGTGTGCGAGGTCAAAGTGCTACCCGAAAGCCAGCCAACCCACACTCCCCTGAAATGAATGCTAATCCCCTTCAAACTATGGGCATCAGATTCACACACAGCCTCTTCCAGGGATAAAAGAAGGGGTTCTTGTAAAGCCTCTTCTTTTCTTTTTTCTTTTTCTTTCTTTCTTTTTTTTTTTTTTTTTTTTTTTTTTGAGACGGAGTCTCGCTCTGTCACCCAGGCTGGAGTTCAGTGGCCGGATCTCAGTTTACTGCAGCCTTTGACTCCCAGATTCTCCTGCCTCAGCCTCCTGAGTAGCTGGGACTACAGGTGCCCACCACCACGCCCGGCTAATTTTTGTATCTTTAGTGGAGATGGGGTTTCACCATGTTAGCGAGGCTGGTCTTGAACTCCTGGCCTCAACTAATTTGCCCACCTGGACCTCCCAAAGTGATGGTGGGCGTGAGCCACTGCCATCCGGCAGCTTCTTGTTTTCTTCCCTCTACTATGGAGACAAGTTCTGGTTTTCCTAGGACAACTAGCTCTAGTCACAAAGATCTCTTCAGTGATCAAGCATGGTGGAGTGGCAGAGTGAGTGTTCTGAAAGGATAAGAAGAACAGGAGTCTTTCCCAGGCCCCATTACAACCTCAGTACCTGTGAATGGCATCCCCAGCCCAAACAGAAGTTGACAAAGAGGCACGTACCTGGTGAAAAGATACATATATTTAGAACTAACCAGCTGGACTCAGTTTAGATGACCCCAATTTTGTTGGCAATATCCCAGTTTTGTTGGGTCAGCAACAAAGTTGATCCCAATTTTGTTGGCAATATCCAAAGCATTGTAATCAGGAGCCAGTGGAGCTTATGCCTTCTTCCTCCATCAGGCCTAATCAGGGCATTGACTTTGGCCACATCAATGTCATAGAGCTTCTTCACAGCCTGTTTGATCTGGTGCTTGATGGCTTTAACATCCACAGTGAACGCAAGTGTTTTGTTGTCTTCTGTCTTCTTCATGGCAGACTCAGTGGGCAGAGGAAACTTGGTGATAGCATAGTGGTCAAGCTTGTTTCTCCTGGGGATGGTCTTCTGAGGATATTTGGGCTGTCTCCTGAGTCACAGTGTCTTGGGCTGTGGGACATAGGTGGTGACTTACAGACCTTTTTCTTTGTGGCTGTGGACCCCTTGCAACACTGCCTTCTTGGCCTTCAAAGCCTTCGCTTTGGCTTTGGCTTTAGGAGGGGCAGGAGCTTCCTTCTTATCTTTTTGTACCATCTTGTGGAAAGGGCACTCCCATTCTTTATTGTGAAAAAAATCCAAATATACAGGTAATAGACATGCCTTTTCGTAATACTATTTGAGTAAGTTGCAGACATCAAAATGCTTCACCCTAAATAATTCAGTGTATCTCTCCTAAGAATGAGGACATTTGCTTCATAACCACAGTATCATTCCACCTATGAAAGCATCAATTCCCCAATATCACTTAATAATCTGTTTTCAAGTTTCCATGATGTACAATCATGGAATGTCTATAACAGCTGTTTTTTTCTGAGCTAGGATACTACCTACGCTAGTGTGTTGCATTTATGTATTATATTTAAATAAGAAGCAATCTAAAGTATTTACTCGCTCTTTTCTATGCATATCATACAGATATTATAAAGAGACAGATGTTTACAGGATGTTTTTCATTGAGAACCGGTGCTTTAGAAAAGCATATTTCTGTGTACACCAGAAAAGTCTAGGAGGAATGTCTTTTAACACAATATTGACAGTATAATTGAAGCTGTATAAATTAAACAGTAACATTTGTACTTTGTTAACTCCTGGAATACTACATCAACTTTATGGATTATGTTGGAATCTCTGCTCGACGTGACTTCTAAAGTGTAATTGGTTGGTTTTTTTCTAGACAATGGAAAGAAGCTGTTTAGTATAATAATTTATATCACTCCAGGCAAAACCTCTAGCTTGCCTTGCTTCACTTTACAAAACAAAATGAACATTGCACTCTGAGCATTTTACTCATGGTTTAATTTTAGATCCTGGCCTGCTGAACTGGGCTTTATTTGTCCTTCCCTTTTATGCCACCCCTAGGAAGTCAGACATTCAGAAAATAATAACTATTTGTCTTCTAAGTTGTTACTTAATGTTTACATAAGAAGCAATTTAAAATATTCCCTTGCTAATTTTTGTACATCTCATTGACTTTCTTCCTTACCTGTATTGTTCATTAATTCTGTCAAGAAGAGGGACAGATTTACACAATTCCCTAAAAGTGACTAGTGGCCAATGTAATTTTTTTCTTGGCGATTAGTACTGTATTAAATAGGATTATTTTAACATTTCATAAAGTATTAGGTGCTACTTAAATTACTTCTGGGAAACCACATTTAAAACAATTTTAGCATTGTTTTAAGGTAAGTTCTGTAATCAGTACCGTCCTTTTTTCTTCTATCTCTAGTTTTAAAAGCACAGAGGACTAGAGGACTCATTACTAGAGTATTTTTAATTCAGTGTATATTTATAGTGGCACCTGTGGAATTCAGTTGTGATATTAAGTAATTTGAAATCTAAGCTGTTGGAACTCCAAATTATTTTGAGCCTTAAAAGAATGTGATTATGGGGCCTGAAAAGCAGCTATATCCTAGGCAGCTGTAACCAGGCAGCTGTAAACTTTGTTTCTCTGATTATAGACCTTCTTTCTTACCTGTATTGGTTTGTAAAATGTTGTAAATGACTGAAGAGTGTCAGGGAAAACCTCTTCCCTCTCCAGTGTTAATCTTCATTATAGATTAGCCTCCCTCTTACCTTTCTCAGGCAAAGACTTAATGACGATCTCATTATCTTAAGATGAAATGTTAAATACACTCTTTTAAATTGGAAACAAAATGAAAATCCTCTATAAAGAAAACAAGCTGTATGGAAAAGAAAACAAATAAATTAATGGGTTGTAATTCTCAAACCAGCCTTGTATAGAAAAATGTTGTAATACTGTTAAATTTCTTTGTCGTCTTCCTATAAAAGCAAGAACTTAATTTTAACTTCAGAGCACTGACCCCATTTCTCTGGAGTCTGCGTGAGCTGGAATGGCTATTAACCAGCTTTTCGCTTGAATAAACTCTTTAGAACACGATTCTGACCCTTTTCATTATTTCAGGTTGACACATCTAAATGCTGCATTCACTCCCAGTCAAATCAAAAATTGTTTGCCTGATCATTAAGAATCTATAGATCACTACAAACAGCAGTAGATCTTGGGCAGCTAAATTCTTTTTTTTTTTTTTCCTTGAGATGGAGTCTCTCTGCTCTCAGTCACTCTGTCACCCAGGCTGGAGTGCAGTGGTGCGATCTTAGCTCACTGCAACCTCCACCTCCCTGGTTCAAACAATCCCCCTGCCTCGGCCTCCCAAGTAGCTGGGATTACAGGCACACGCCACCACGCCCGGCTAATTTTTTTTTTTTTTTTTTTTTTTTTTTTTTTTTTTTTTTTGCATTCTTAGTAGAGACTGGGTTTCACCATTTTGGCCAGACTGGTCTGATCTCCCGACCTCAGGCAATCTACCCGCCTTGGTCTCCCAAAGTGCTGGGATTTTACAGACGTGAGCCACTGCACTTGGCCTGGACAGTAATTTAACTGCTCTGCTGTTTACTACCTCTCTGACCTTGGAAAATACCCCTCCCAATTCCCCAGTCCCCATACCCTTACACCCCAAAATGACCCTAAGTCTCTATGTCTACTTGCAGTTGTAACATTCTGTTACTCTATAAAAAGGTTTTGAGGAGAAATATATGAAGGAACAGTGCAGGTTACAGGGGTTGTAGGAGTATGTTAGACCATGGGTCAGCAAACTAGGAGGGCCAAATCTGATCTGCTGCCTGTTTGTTTAATTCAAACTATTTATTTTTCAGAACACAAAGTCCTCAACATTCATATTATAGCAATGCTTTTTTTTATTGTGGCAAAAAACACATAAAATTTACTATCTTAACCATTTCTAAATGTACAGTTCAGTAGTGTTAAGTATATTCATGTTGTTGTAAAACAATTTGAATCTCTGGACCTTTTTCATCTTGCAAATCTGAAATTCTGCACCCATTAAACAACGACCTCCCCTTCCCCACCAGCCCCTCAGCCTCTGGTATCTACCATTCATCTTTCTGTTTCTATGAATTTGATTACTTCAGAGACCTCATATAAGTGCAATCATACCATATTTGCCTTTTTGTGACTGGCTTATTTTGCTTAGCATAATGTCCTCAAGGTTCATCCATGTTGTAGCATATGACCGGATTTCCTTCCCTTTTAAGGCTGAATAATATTCCATTGTATGTTATTTTAACACATTTTGTTTATCCATTCATTCATCAATGGATATTTGGGTTGCCTCCATCAAAAAAAAAAAAAAAATTGGAGACAAGTATAGTTAATTGACTCAATTCAGCATGGCTGAGGAGGCCTCAGGAAACTTACAATCATGGCAGAAGGAAAAGCAAACATGTCCTTCTTCACATGGCATCAGGGAGAAGAAGAATGAGTGAAAGGGGAAAAGCCCCTTGTAAAACCATCAGATCTCGTGAGAACTCACTATCTTGAGAACAGCATGGAGGTAACCACCCCCATGATTCAATTACCTCCCACTGGGTCCCTCCCATGACACGTGGGGATTATGGAAACTACAAGATGAGATTTGGGTGGGGATACAGTCAAACCGTATCAATAATATATAAAGAATCAAGCCCTCCATAAATAGTTATTAGTAGTACTATTATTGTTGCAGGTGCCATCCTCCAGGGAAACCTTCTTTGATTGCTCTCAATGATCTCTCTCCTCTGAATTCCAGGAAAAGCCATTGTGCTGATTGCTTGGCTTTATTATACACTGCTTTGTATTATTGATATTGTGAGTTTGAATCTCAGTGCACAAACTTATACATGCCCAAAATATCTGATTTCTTCACATTCTAGATATCAAATTAATTTCAACCTTTAGTCTCTATCCCACCAAAATGGCTGTCAATTCAACTTAGGGGGACTTCCCTGAATTGTGCTGTTCTGTGACTCCTGCAGTGATACGGCATTAGAGGAGCCTCCTAATCTACTGTCCATCCAGGTTACCACTTAATGTCCCAGCCCTCATCACCTTGATTCGTGGCTGTGCTTCATAGCCTGCCATGCCTAGGGAATCTTTGAGTTGGGAGAATAAGGTTAAGGATGTAGCATCTCTGGGGTCTGACATGGCCATTCACCTGGGAGTCCAGCCACATCACTAGTGTTTTTTCATCTGAAAAATAGTATAATAATAATAAGAGTTATTAAGAGAATAGTATTCGCAACTGTGGGAGACAGCTGACACAAGAAAATAACTAAAAATTAAACTCCTTTGCTTCTTAAGAGTAGTTTCACATACTGTCATTGTGACACCACACTTTGAATTTCATCTAGAATTTATCAGAAACTGGAAAATACAGGCTAGGCAGATACTATAGTATTTCCATTGTGAGAAAAGTAATATTTATCTTACTAATAATCGGCCAATTTCTTTCTTTTCATTTTTCTTTTTTTTTTAAATCTAAAAGACTCAGAATATGATCTTCAAAATATAAACTCTAAGCCCCGGGTAGTTAAACTTGATAACTAATGCTGATTAGTTTGGTGATTTAAAAAATATAAATTATAGCTTTTTAGAAATGCTATTTTCCATATGGATTAATATCCACAAAAATACAGGGGAGAGCTTCAAAAGTGAAGGGATTAGTCCACCATCTTTATGATTTATTCCACCTTGAAAAATTCTGTGCCTTCAAGAACATGTAAGTACCCAGCACTAAGATAATAGTCAGTGTGCTACTTTTCATCACAACGATGAATGTTTAGATGTATTTTTAAAATAAAAAAAGATAAGAAATTAGTAAAAGAGGAACTACAGTAGCCAATACATATTTTATGATTAAGAATTATTAGACTTTCAGGCTGGATGTGGTGGCTTACACCTGTAATCCAACCCTTTGGGAGGCCGAGAAAGGAGGATGGCTTGAGGCCAGAGTTTGAGACCAGCCTGAGCAACATAGCAAGACCCTGTCTCTAAAACAAAAACAAAACAACACAAAACCATTAGCCAGGTGTGGTAGTGCACACCAGCTACTCGGAAGGCTGAAGCAGGAGAATCGCTTGAGCCCGGGAGTTCGAGGTTACAGTGAGCTCTGATCATGCCACAGCACTCCAGCTTGAGCAACAGAATGAGACCCTGTCTCTGAAATAAATAAATAAATGATTAGACTTCAGTTTTAATCTTTGTTAATTAGCTTATCCAGAGAAATTCATTGCTAAATCAACCAGGAGAATTTTGAGAAAACCCACCCTGGTTTTCTCCATTGAGAAAGGATCCCACCTATACCTAAGTCATTCAAAAATATGATTTGTGTGAATCTTCATGGAAGGATGCCACTTAGGAAAAATCACTCATTGTTTTGTTCTCTTAGATTTTTTCTAGCATTCCCATGTTGCTGAATTACATAGTTATCATAGGATTGGAACTTAGAAAAAAGAACCAGACATTTTTCAAAATCTAAACACTGAAGACTGACTGTTAATGTTGAAGGCATTAAATCTTGTTTATCCTCCTCACCCCAGCTAAGCAAATAAACTATTTCATGAGTGTTGAGGCCCCCAGATAGCTATTGCTGTCCTCATGATTTGAGAGATTAATTGGCCTTCTTTTTAGATTCAGCCTACTGCCCAAAGAACCTCGACTCAATTCCTTCCCATTATGGTGATTTGCTTGTGCTGCTTGGTTGGATGTGGCCACCTCTGACAATTGTTGCTATTTGTGGCAGTGAGTGTAGCTCTGGCCAGGCTTGCCACTCGCATGTACAGGACCCAGGGTAAGAGTACTGAGCCCACATGCCCCATGTCTAGTTATTTAAAGGGAATAAAGCAGGCTGAACAACTGTTAAGTACAAGGTATTTGGTCCTCCTACCTTGACAGGTACACCTTCATAAGGATAGACTGAGTTCTCAGACTCTTCAGAATTTGTGTCTTCAAGGCTTTGTCCTGTTCAGTGGCAGCCTGGAACTTATCCACGCAGACCCTTCCAATTGTCTAAGTTCAGCCTGTCTCAGTCTGTTCAGGTTGCTACAACAAAATACAATAAACTGGATGGTTTGCCAACAATGGGATTTTTTTCCTTCACAGTTCTGGAGGCTGGGAAGTCCAAGATCAAGGCACTAACTGACTGGTTCAGTGTCTGGAGAAGGGTCACTTTCTGGTTCATAGATGAATACTTCTCACTGTATCCTCACATGGTAGAAGGCACAAGGGAGCTTTTGCAGGCTGTTTTTATAAGGGCATTAATCCCCAGTCACCTTTCAAAGACCCTACCTCCTGATACCATCCTCTGTTAGGTTAAGATTTCAACATATGAATTTGGGGGACACAAACATTCAGACCATAGCACTGTTTATCCCCAACAAAGAGCTGTCCCTTGGCCATCCCTAGGCCTAGGGGTACACACAGTAGTGTTGCCTCCTGACCTTAGTAGGACAGACCTGGGAAACATGTTGGTACAGGCCCTGGAAGCAGACTTGGAACCTTCTGAACAAGACCCCAAATTCCTGGATACCTGAAGAGTGGTTGGGGAAGGAGCTTGGACTCCAAGTGCGCATGTCCCCTTGGCACACATGGGGAGAGGCACAGCCAAAGGAGGCCAGAGTAGGTTCTCAAGGGCAGGCTTTGGAGCAGGGGTCCTCTTACCTGGCTCTAAAGGAGTTCTGCTCTGAGACTTTAGCATGTTCTGAATTGTATACACAGCCAATCCAGAGTCAGAAACTGAACCTCATGTGTTTATACATCAAAAAAGTTCACTTGCAATGCTCAATCATGTGACTCTGCCATCGGTGATCAGTTAACACAAATTTTAGAAGGAGGCCAGGCACTGTGGCTCAAACCTGTAATCCCAGCACTTTGGGAGGCCGAGGTGGCTGTTTCGCTTGAGTCCAGGAGTTTGAGACCAGCCTGGGCAACGTGGCAAAACCCTGTCTCTACAAAAAATACAAAAATTAACCAGGGATGGTAGTGTGTACCTGTAGTCCCTGCAACTCAAGAGGCTGATGTGGGAGGATCATTAGAGCCTGGGAGGCGGAGGTTGCAGTGAGCTGAGATCGTACCACTGTACTGCAACCTGGACAACAGGAGTCGCTGTCTCAAAAAAAAAAAAAAAGGAAAAAGAAGGAAGAAAACAATAAATTTTAGAAGGAGCCCTCCAACTCATGTAAAATTGCCAAATACATTTCCAGCGCAGTGTTAATTCAACTAGAATGGCATTTATTATGAACAGAGGAAGAATAGACTATTGCTTTCTTCCCTGCAAAGAATGGACCAAACCCCTCAGGTATATCTGATTCTCCACAGATTGAGTAATTAATGAGGGCTACTTGTCCCAGCACTTACCATTTACAGTTGAATTCCCAAGTCCCCAACCACAAACAGGTGTATATCTGCTACCTGCTTCCAATGTGGGGACCATGATATTATTTTATTATAGGCATGGCTGTCAAATGTAATTGGACAAAAAAGAATGATCATAGACTAAGTGGGGAGACCCAGCAAATCCTCTCTGTTTAGATTCTTCTGAGCTCTTCTTCTGCCCAGCATTCTGTGTGTGTACACACACACACACACACACACACAGAGTTCTTGGCTCATAACTCCCATAGCCCTTGTTATCATGTTGGGGTGCTTTAGGCCTCAGAGAACAGAATCTCTCTCTCTGATCTCCTCCTACCCTCCTTTCACCTAACCAAGGCAGGACTTCAATCTGATTGTAGGTCAGAAGACCCTCATTTCGGAAACGGTCCTGCCTGATACCCTGGAGGAAGGAATGCCACGCAGAAGAGCCCAGAAGAACCTAAACAGACAGGATTTGCTGAGTTTTCCCACCCAGTCTATGAGTATTAGATCATTTCTTTTTTTTTTTTTTTTTTTTTTTTGAGATGGAGTTTTCCTCTTGTTGCCCAGGTTAGAGTGCAATAGTGCGATCTCAGCTCACCACAACCTCCGCCTCCCGGGTTCAAGCATTTCTCCTGCCTCAGCCACCCAAGCAGCTGGGACTACAGGCATGTACCACGCACCCGGCTAATTTTGTATTTTTAGTAGAGATGGGGTTTCTCCATGTTGGTCAGGCTGGTCTTGAACTCCTGACCTCAGGTGATCCGCCCATCTCAGCTTCCCAAAGTGCTGGGATTACAGGCATGAGCCACCGCACCTGGCCTGGATCTTTCCTTTTTTTGTCCAATTACATTTGACAATCATGCCTATCTGCTGAAGTCTCCATAGAAGGCCTAAGAGGACAGGGTTTGGAGAGCTTCTGGATAGCTGAACACATGGAGGTCCCTGGAGGGTGATGAGTCCAGGGAGTTCACGGAAGCTCCACGCCTCTTCTCCCCATACTTCACCCTATGCATCTCTTCATCTGTGTCCTTTGTAATATCCTTTATAATAAACTGGTAAACGTATTTTCCTGAGTTCTGTGAGCCACTGTAGTAAACTAATCAAACCCAAAGAGTGGGTCGTGGGAACCCCAACTTGAAGGGGTTCAAGTTGGTTGGTCAGACATTCTGCACACCTGGACTTGTGACTGGTGTCTGAAGTTGGTGGGCAGTCTTGGGGACTGAGCTTTCAATCTGTGGGATCTGACTCTATTTCCAGGTAGACGTAATCCAGAACTGGATTGCAGCTGATGTCTGTACAGAATTGATTGCTTGCTAGCTGCTAGAGAGAATTCTTCACATACTTTGGGGTCACAGAAGTCTTCTGTGTTAATTGTTGCTGTTGTTGAGAGAAAAAAATAGGAAAAAAGCACTCTGCATGAGTGTGGTTTTTTCATTAACAGAGACTGAGAATATTGTTCTCTGTAGCAAACCGAATAATCCCCATCACCACCAACAACCAAATATCCACTTCCTAATCCCCAGAATCTGTGAATGCTGCCTTATATTGCAAAAGAGATTTTGCAGAGTGATTAAAAACCTTGAGATGGAGAGATTAGCCTGGATTATCCAGATGGATCTGGGACCTAAATGTAATCACAAGATTCTTAAAAGAGGGAGGCAAGAGGGTCAAAGGGGGAAAGGGGCAATGTGACAACAGCACAGAGATCGGAGCCAATGCATGCGAGCAGCCTCTAGAAGCTGGAACAGGCAAGGAACAGATCCTCCCCAAGAGCCTCTAGAAGGAACCAGTCCTGCTGACTACCTTGACTGTAGCCCAGTGAAACAGATTTGAGATTTTGGTCTGCAATCAGAACTGTTGTGTTGTTTTAAATCACCAAGTTGATGGTAATTTGTTTCAGCAGCAATAGAAAGCTAACACAGTTTCCTTTAAGCAATCTTTGAAGTCTGATAATGATACATATTTGTCAAATTAATATAACATTAATAAGTAGGCACAAGACTATAGATCTCAACTCCATACCGTGATCTCTAGATTGAGCTAGAACTGTGGCAAAACATTTTGCCTTTGAATTTCATGTTTACATGTTATTGCTGTCACAGTCTCTCCTCAGCCTCCCTGTTCACCGTGAAGCCTGTATGTCAACTGCATGCACATCTGAGCTTATGTACATGTTTTTTCTTCTGATTGGGTTTTATTCCTGGCCTTTACATCCCTCAACACTCAAATCAAGAATTATCACCTTTGAGAAGCTGTCCCACCTTCCCAAAGCAGAATAGTCATCTCTGCCTTGGTACTTTTGTAGAATTGTAAAGTAGTTGTTGTCACATGCATCCATGTGAAGAGACCACCAGGCTTTGTGTGAGCAACAAGGCTGTTTATTTCACCTGGGTACAGGCGGGCTGAGTCCGAAAAGAGAGTCAGCAACGGGTGGTGGGATTATCATTAGTTCTTAAAGGTTTTGGGATAGGCGGTGGAGTTAGGACCAATGCTTTGTGGACAGGGGGTGGATCTCACAAAGGACATTCTCAAGGGTGGGGAGAATTACAAAGAACCATCTTAAGGGTAGGGGAGATTACAAAGTACATTGATCAGTTACGGTGGGGCAGAAACAAATCACAATGGTGGAATGTCATCAGTTAAGGATGACATTGTGGATTTTTTTTTTCTTTTTTTATGAGACAGAGTCTTGCTCTGTTGCCCGGGCTGGAGTGCAGTGGCGAGATCTCGGTTCACTGCAAGCTCCATCCCCTGGGTTCACGCCATTCTCCTGCCTCAGCCTCCCGAGTAGCTGGGTCTACAGGCGCCTGCCACCACGCCCGGCTAATTTTTTGTGTTTTTAGTAGAGACAGGGTTTCACCGTGTTAGCCAGGATGGTCTCAATCTCCTGACCTTATGATACGCCCGCCTCGGTCTCCCAAAGTGCTGGGATTACAGGTGTGAGCCACCGCTCTCAGCTCTTTTGTGAATCTTCAGTTGCTTCAGGCCATCTGCATGTATACGTGCAGGTCACAGGGGATATGATGGCTTAACTTGGGCTCAGAAGCCTGACAGTTATCAAATTACATTGTGACTATTTGTTTCCATTTCTGTTTCCCAAATCAGAATGTGAATGCAAATATGCATATGCAAATACTCTATGATCCATATTTATACAACTAGTACCTACTTCTCTGCTTGGCACAGACACTCCTATCTATGAACTGAATAAAGAGATGAATGACTATTCCCTGAATTCTGAAGAGCTTACCTGGGGGTGGGCAGGGATGGGAAGTGGGGAGGGATAGAGGTAAAGGACAAGGCAACAGGAAATTCATGGTTCAGCAAGACATTCAGAGTCTTGGAGAAAAAGACGGGGCTGATTTGTGTGATGATTCCATTTGAGGCTATCCTCAGATGCTCATTACACATGCAATTTAGCATCTCTCTTGACCTTGCTTCAAAGTCAGTTTCTAAGTG
The DNA here is from genome assembly GCF_047675955.1 of Chlorocebus sabaeus. Lineage (NCBI taxonomy): Eukaryota > Metazoa > Chordata > Mammalia > Primates > Cercopithecidae > Chlorocebus > Chlorocebus sabaeus. The sequence goes on from NC_132924.1 coordinate 76,342,332, forward strand.
GAGTTAACAGTATGTGCTACCTCACACAGCAATCTGCTGATTAGAAGCTCTTAACTGGGGTAGATGGCAAGCAGCCACACACGATTTGTCAGCTCTGCATCCTTGCATGGCTCTAGGCAGAGGCTGACAACTTTAGGATTTAATAGTAGCTGTTTAACAACTCTGTCCTTTTAGACCATTCAGAGTAACAACTCGTAAAAGTATCTACATTTAGTTTTCCTTCTTAGGCATAAAAAGTACCCTCCCTCTACGCCTCAAGTACTCCAGATATATCGTCCCTTTATCTTGATCCAAAGTACAAAGGACAAACCTACGCTGAAAACCCTCTTTCAGTGGAAATGAGGCTGTCAATTTCACACACCTAGAAAACCTACGAAATCATACTTTTTGCAATATATAGACTGATGTTAATTTACGGTGTGTCTTTGATCATGCATCACTCCTCCTGATGTAGTTAACTCTGTGTGCTCCTTTCCTGTTTTATACTATATATCTGTGTTGGTTTAGAATTTTACATTTGAGATTCAGCTTATTTTTTAAGGTACCACTTACTGTATATTTTCCATGTGCCAGACACTATGCTAAGTGCTTTACAATTCTCATTGAATCCTCATAACAAATTCAGGCACTAAGCATTATTACACCCTTTTTATAGATGGGGAAGCTGAGATTTACGGAGGTAATTAGCTTTTTCCTTAAGGTTACTGGGATGTGGAGGTAGGACTCGGGTTTATGCCTATTGGATGGAGAGATTCGATCTTCTTTCTTGCTTTCCACAAGTCTAATGTGACATTAAATTGCCAAAGAAATGCCATTGAGCAATTAACAATAGCCTGTGGGGAGAAATTTTTAAATGTAACCCTTACTTCCAAAGTCAAAATTTCCCTTGGAAACCAAGTGCTGTGGACTGAATTATGTTCCCCTCAATTCCTATGTTAAAGCTCTATCCCCCAATGTGACTATATTTGGAGAAAGAGTCTTCAGGAGATAACTAAGGTTAAATGAGGTCATAAGTGTGGGGCTTTAATCCCGTAGGACTGTGGCCTTATAAAAGAGAGAAAGAGTCTGGGCACAGTGGCTCACACCTGTAATCCCAGCACTTTGGGAGGCCGAGGCGGGTGGATTACCTGAGGTCAGGAGTTCGAGACCAGCCTGGTCAACGTGGTAAAACCCTGTCTCTACTAAAAATACAAAAATTAGCCAGCACGGTGGCAGGCATCTGTAGTCTCAACAATTCTGGAGGGTAAGGCTGGAGAATCACTTGAACCTAGGTGGCGGAGGTTGCAGTGAGCTGAGATCATGTCACTGTACTCCAGCCTGGGCAACAGAGCAAGACTCTGTCTCAAAAAAAAAAAAAAAGAGAAAAAGATACAGAGAGAGAGATTTCCCCACTCTAACTCTCCCTGCCTGGCATGCGAGGACAGTGGGAAGTCAGCAGTCTCAGAGCAAGGAAGAGAGTCATCACCAGAAACTGACCATGCTAGCACCCTGACCTCTAGAACTATGAGAAAATAAATGACTGTGGTTTATGCCATACAGTTTGCGGTATTTTATTACTGCAGCTTTAGCAGACTAATGCACAAAGGACCACCATCTTGGCGGTCCAAGGTAACATATATTTACATCTTGGTGGACAGAGTTGTGTATTACGTGTGTTCAAAGTTTCTTCAGCCTCAAGGACTGGTGGTTAAATCACTTATAAAACAAATTAGTCTCTATTTTATTTATTCATTTATTTATTTATTTATTTTTGAGATGGAGTCTTACTCTGTCACTCGGCTGGAGAGCAGTGTTGCAATCATAGCCCGCTGTAGCCTCGAACTCCTGGGCCCACAGGTCCTCCTGCATCAGCCTGCCAAGTAGCTGGGACTACAGGCATGCACCACCATGCCCAGCTAATTTTAAAATATTTCATAGAGTTTTTAAATTTTAAAAAAATGTTTGTAGGCCGGGCAAGGTGACTCACACCTGTAATCCCAGCACTTTGGGAGGCCAAGGTGGGCGAATCACGAGGTCAGGAGATCGAGACCATCCTGGCTAACACCGTGAAAGCCCATCTCTACTAAAAATACAAAAAATTAGCTGGGTATGGTGGCAGGCGCCTGTAGTCCCAGCTACTGGGGAGGCTGAGGCAGGAGAATGGTGTGAACCCAGGAGGCGGAGCTTGCAGTGAGCCGAGATTGCTCCACTGCACTCCAGCCTGGGTGACAGAGCGAGACTCCGTCTCAAAAAAAAAAAAAAAAAAAAATTTTGTAGAGTCTTGCTATCTTGCTCTGTTTCCCAGGCTGGTATCAAATTCCTGGCCTCAAGCCATCCCCCTGCCTTGGCCTCCCGAAGAGCTGGGATTACAGGCGTGAGCCACTGGGCCTGGCCTCTATTTTAGTTCTTGAAGTTAGAGAGAGAGCAAAGCTAGAGGCCTAAGGACTCCCTATATCCAACTGGGCCAAAAGTGAAATATAGGCTTATAATGTACATGTAAATGTACATTAGGGGAAAATTAGCAGAAATGATAATGTTCTGTAGAAATTCAAATTAACCTATGACCCCTACTCATGTTCTGTGCCATCATTAAGATGAAATTTTGTGGATTCAGTTTTATTTATTCCTTATTTTGCTTTATTAGGGGTATATGGTATCCTGCAACCTGATGTTTCTATGGAAGTATAAAGACTTGGGAAAGGTTTTCCAAGGCAACCACAGTGAACTTACAGAATGTCTCAGATTCTCAAGGATTGTTCTGAGATTCCCTCGTCAGTTGGTCTTGGTTCCTACAAGAAGCTGCTCAACTTTCCAAAGAGCAAAAATCATAGACTTCAATGGTTTCTGCAGATGTCTATGGGTAAGCCCATCTGGTTGCATAAAAATTACTTGAGAAGTTTGCTCAAAATACAGACAGATGGGCCTAAGTTCAGAGGAGGTCTCAGTAATAACAACAATAATAACAGCTAATACTTACATAGTATTGACTATCGGCCCAACTCTGTTCTAAGCACTTTACGAACGTTTACTCATTTAACCTGCCCAGAAATCCTGTGAGGTAAATATGATTATCGTCATCATCATCATCTATCAATAAGGCAACTGAGGCACAGAGAGATTAAGGAACTCGACCAAGGTCACATCAGCAGTCAGGGCAGGTCCAGGTTTGAACATAAGCTGTCTGACTCCAGTCTGCACTTTAACCTCTATGCTGTGCTCTTCATATCTGTGTTTTAGTAAGTTTTCCAGGTAATTCTGATGTGAGCAAGGTTTGGAATGCTGAAAATTCTCATCTGATGTATGAATCTTCTTCTTTTGCAACTTCTTACCTGGCAGTCTCTCAGCTAGGATTGGAAGCCAGCCACCTCAGGATAGCGTATTCTTTTTTTTTTTTTTTTTTTTTTGAGATGGAGTTCCACTTTGTTGCCCAGGCTGGAGTGAAGTGGCACGACCTTGGCTGATGGCAATCTCCACCCCCCAGCGATTCTCCTGCCTCAGCCTCATGAGTAGCTGGGACTATAGGTGTGTGCCACCATGACTGGCTAATTTTTGTATTTTTAGTAGAGATGGAGTTTCATCATGTTGGCCAGGCCAGTCCTGAACTCCTGACCTCAAGTGATCCACCCGCCTCAGCCTCTCAGAGTGCTGAGATTACAGGTGTGAGCCACCATGCCCGGCCCTATTCTATTTTTTATATAATCCTAGGCGTTAACTATTGCATCCTCTGCTCTATGGAGACTAAGACTGAGCCTGAGAAGAAACATGATGGGATGGAGAGTATGGACTTGGGGGTCAGTAAGGCAGTATACTGGAGTTGGCTCATACTGACTTGGAAGAGCTGTTTATGTGCATCTCTTCCTAGCACTGTGTTTAATGATGCCACGTTGGGAGCTTGAAACCGACCTTAATAAAAGTATTTACACCACAGAATTCAGCAAATACTACAAACCAGGGCTTCTTTTTCCCCAGACAGCTGGTAGCTAAACATGTAGCAGCATGTGGCTAAATGTATGGCACAATTCCCATCTCAGCCACCTATTGTCTACATTACATCAGCCACATTCTTCAAACTCTCCAAGCCTCAGTTTTCTCATTTGTAAAAATGAAAGGAATGGCCTGGCACGGTGGCTCATGCCTGTAATCCCAGCACTTTGGGAGGCCGAGGCGGGCGGATTGCCTGAGCTCAGGAGTTCACAACCAGCCTGGGCTACATGGTGAAACTCTGTCTCTATTAAAAAATACAAAAAATCAGCCAGGCGTGGGCACATGCCTGTAGCCCCAGCTACTCGGGAGGCTGAGGCAGGAGAATTGCGTGAACCTGGGAGGCAGAGGTTGCAGTTAGCCAAGATCGTGCCACCGTACAATCTTGCCTGGGCGACAGAGCAAGACTCCATCCAAAATACATAAATAACTACATAAATAAATAAATAAAAATAAAAAAATGGAAGGAATTACATCTATGGGACTCAAATGAGATAAGAAATGTGGAAGCCTTTGGCTTAGTGTTGAACAAATGAATGAAGACCAGGCACTTTACAAATGTTCTTTCCACTTTTTCTTTCCACTTCCCAATTATTCCCAAACAGTTTAACTGTTTAGCTGACATCTCTCATATTTTTTCTTGTTTTCTGTTTTCCAAGCTCAATTGTCTTTGAATTACTATTCGTTTGCTGGTGTTTTCAGACCCTTTTATGTATTTCTGGATATGTCAGAGTTCATCACGATCTGCAAGGGAAGCTCTCAGTGCTCCCAGTGTGGGCAGCTGGCCTCTTGTTCCAGCTCTGCCTGTCAGCATCACCACTCCCTGCAGCTCTGTGGCCTGCATCAGACACTTCTGCTGCCTCTGGGTACCATTACTGATGCACCAGAGCCCAAGATGGGTCAGAGTTCTGTGGCAAAGCCAGAAAACCACTCGTATTCCCACATGGTTAATTATTTTCTACAAGTACCAAGGACATGTTGCTTAGAAACCCCAAGGCCCCCAGAGTCCTGAAGAGTTTTGGCGAAATTGCAATTTTAGTAGTTTTACTTACATCCTCTAAGAATCAGGTGTAAATTTGTGCGTGGAGTGTGGGTGTTGGGGTGGGGGATTGTTGTCTTAGTCAAGAGATAATTTCAGTGACAAGCAAAACATATGCCCAGATAACTCCTTCTGCCAACAATTAAGGCTTTGTAACTGGGCCACGTTTAGCTGCCTATTCTTTTCCACTTTCTCTCCCATGAGGCTCATTTGTCTGTCAGCCAGCTAGACACATACATACCTATCTGAATTCCAGAGGTGAAACAAACAGACTCAGCCTGGGGCCTCGCCCATAAAATTTCTCTGAAAGAGCTGAACACCATTTCATGTGCAGCTGGATGTGCAGAATGGACAGGGAGGATGTCTTTTCCCAGATAGGACACTATAGTTTTACAAAAGTCACCTAAGATTGACTTACTTTTTTTAGTCATCGTACTATTGATTTGCTTAAATAAACTGAACTTGCAATTATGGGGAAAAAATTGCTTTTAGGTTGTTTAGTCCTGTCTTCTACTAATCTCATATTGGTACAGTTGATTATTTAAACATAAATGGAGAGCTTTCATACCTATGAAATCTTAATGTAATACATTAGGCCCATCATCCTAGCCTTTTTTTTTTTGGAGACAGAGCCTTGTTCTGTCACCCAGGCTGGAGTGCAGTGGCGCAATCTCAGCTCACTGAAACCTCCACCTCCTGTGTTCAAGCAATTCTCCTGCCTCAGCCTCCAGGGCAGCTGGGATTATAGGCATGTGCCAGGAGGCCAGTCAATTTTTGTATTTTCAGTAGAGACGGGGTGTCGCCACGTTGGCCAGGCTGGTCTCAAACTCCTGACCTTAGGTGATCTGCCGGCCTCGGCCTCCCGAAGTGCGGGATTGCAGGCGTGAGCCACCGCGCCTGGCCATCTTAGCCTTTTGAGGGCATTTTAGGTACCAATTGTTTCTCCATAAGGTATTCATTCATATGGGGAAAAAAAAATCTGTTTTTACTGAAAGATATAAAAGGGAAGGACCTCACAGAAAACTGGACAAATGTTTAGCAGTTGGGATACAGATATAGCTCTAAAACATCTTTGGTAACCCCAAACTGGCCCAAACATCTTTAGTAACTGAGAGCTAGTTCAAATACCAGCGACACCCCCATTTTTTAGGTCCTACATTTGTATTTGTTCCCCTCTCTATCTGCTTTTCCATTAACCCTGCTTCTATTGCTCCCTGTGCAGCTGTTTACTCCTACTGCCTTCCCTCTATATTTTAGATTCAAAATGCCCTTAATATGAATTTGATTAATACAAATGTGATAGTTACAATCTGTAGCACACTGTTGGGCAGATTTTTCGCGCAGACCACTCCAAGGCTACTTCTCTGCCATGACTAGCCTAATAGATGATTTGGACTAGAATAGCAATTCCTGGTCCCCTTGGATGTGGCCAACATAATAGGGTCACTTGACAAAAATATATTCATTCATTAATTCAACAGATGTGAATTGAGCACCTGTGGTGTGCCAGATGTTGTTATAGTGCTGGTCATACAGACTCTGACCCTCTGTTCAGAGATTACTTATTATAATGGGAAAGAAAGACAATAAACAAGTTTTGTTTTGTTTTGTTTTGTTTTTGTTTTTGTTTTTGTTTTGAGACAGAGTCTCGCTCCGTCACCCAGGCTGGAGTGCAGTGTCGAGATCTCGGCTCACTGCAAGCTCCACCTCCCGGGTTCATGCCATTCTCTAGTCTCAGCCTCCCAAGTAGCTGGGACTACAGGTGCCCGCCACCACGCCCGGCTAATTTTTTGTATTTTTAGTAGAGATGGGGTTTCACCGTGTTTGCCAGGATGGACTCGATCTCCTGACCTCATGATCTGCCCGTCTCGGCCTCCCAAAGTGCTGGGATTACAGGCGTGGGACACCACGCCCGGCTAATAAACAGGTTTAAAAATAAGGCCGGGCACCGTGGCTCATGCCTGTAATCCCAGCACTCTGGGAGGCCAAGGCAGGAAGATCACGAGGTCAGGAGTTCGAGACTAGCTTGACCAACGTCGTGAAACTCCATCTCTACTAACAATACAAAAATTAGCCAGGTGTGGTGGCACATGCCTGTAATCCCAGCTACTGGGGAGGCTGAGTCAGGAGAATCACTTGAACCCAGGAGGCAGAGCTTGCAGTGAGCCGAGATCGCGCCACTGCACTCCAGCCTGGGTGACAGAGCGAGACTCTGTCTCAAAAAGAAAAAAAAAAGTAATAATAATAACAATAACAATTCAGTGATAAATGCCATTAGGTAAAAAATAAGGCAAGAGATGGAGAGACCAGGCTGGAGAGAAGAGAACTAATAGGGTTGACAGGAAGGTCTCTTTGAAAACATAAAATTTAAACTGGGACTCAAAATATGAACAAAGGAGTTACTCTGGTCAAAATCTTTGTACCCGCATTCCAGCACATTCTGGCAAAAACTTGGGTGCAGGAATGAGGTCGGTGTTAGGAAACAGAAAAGCCAGAGTGGTGAGCCTCAGGAGGAATGGGGAGAGTAGCAGAAACCAGTTGGAGAGGTAGGCAGGGCCCAGTCGTCAGGGAGTTTGGCTTTTATTTGCAGTGCACTAGAAGGCTGGTTGAGTTTTAAATATGGGAGGTGTGTTGGAGGTGTGAGAGACCATCTGGTTTTAACAGAGGTGGGAATATGGTAGCATCAGAAGGCACTGGCTGGAGCTGTTTTCTTCAAGGCATTTGGGCCTGGTGGGAACTTAGGTTTCACAAATTGTCCAGTCATCTGAAAGGTTCTATCCCTCCACCTTTTTGTCATTTGTAAGCATACTTTCAGTGTTCTCATTGGGGTTATGACACAAACATTGCTTCAGAGGGTGGGGCTAAAGCTGCCAAAGATGATGATAGGAAGATAGGGATTTCACAGCCAGTCAGAGTGCCCCCTGGAGGACAAAAGGCAATCTCCCAGCTTTCCTCCTCAGATGACCTCACCCCTTCGGTTTCCAAAACTGAAAGATGAAAAATCAGCTTGAACGGAAGAACAAGGCAGCCATGCTGTGAGTCAGTCTGGGAAGAAGAGGACAAAGAAAGATAAAACCAGCCACAAAGCTATCAGGAAGCGTTGTCTGTCCCAGGGCTTGCAGCAGCTGTAAAATGCCATAATGTCCCCCTCTTTGAGTGACTATTACTTTCTTTCCAGTGATGCTTCTAATCCATGTTATAATTCCCATCTTTCACTGGGGATCCTAAATGCTAGGCCACACTCACCTCATGGCAGCACCCAGCCCCTGGACTACCCCCACTTCTCATAAACCCACTGTAGAAACAGCACCCACTGCCCAGGCGTGGAGGCTCACACCTGTAATACTAGCACTTTGGGAGGCCAAGTCTGGTGAATCACGAGGTCAGGAGTTACAGACCAGCCTAGTCAATATGGTGAAACCCCATCTCTACTAAAAGTACAAAAAAAAAAAAAAAAAAAAAAATAGCTGGGTGTGGTGGTGCACACCTGTAATCCCAGCTACTCAGGAGGCTGAGGCAGGAGAATTGATTGAACCTGAGAGGCGGAGGCTACAGTGAGCTGAGATCGCGTGACTGCACTCCAGCCCGGTTGACAGTGCGAGACTCCATCTCAAAAAAAAAAAAAAAAAAGAAACGGCACCCACTGCACAGCTGATCCCCACTTCCCTTCTGGCATCCTCAGCATCCTTCAGAGGGGACCCAAAGATGCCTCTTTCTCTCCTCTGTTGGAGTCAGTAAATCTGGTTTCATCAGACCACAGATTTGCACCTGCTGGTCTCAATCCCTTCGGCTCAGTCTGTTCCCTCCCTGCTTCATTTCTCTCATCACATTGAATAGGGTCATGGTGAGATAGTCATATAGTTTTGAAACCAAGATCCTGGAATTTGGGATTGCAAATGGTAAAGACACTTCCCCTCTCATGTCTGTACTTTGTACTTTTTGGCTAGGGGAGTTGGCAATGACACTGCTGGTTTTGCTTGGGAAGAATGGGGCTGTGTCCCAGGGTGCTTCTTAGAAGCCCATGATCTCACAACCTCCCACCAGGATTCCTGTGCCTGTTGACAATTTGCCTCAACGTACAATATTTAGTCTTTGTTTTAAAACAACTCTAATTTTGTATAATAAAGCTCCAATGGCTACCAGCTGATGTTAACTTGTAAGATCTCTACAGAGTTAGCAAAATGGCCAGCAAGAATGTCAAAGCTCCTACCAGTCCCTGTCACTTCAGGAATGTTTATGCCTTTTTCTTTTCTTTTCTTTTCTTTTTTGGAGACACAGTCTCATTCTGTCGCCCAGGCTGGAGTGCAGTGGCACAATCTCAGCTCACTGCAACTCCACCTCCTGAGTTCAAGCAATTCTTCTGCCTCAGCCTCCTGAGTAGCTGGGATTACAGGCATGTGCCACCATGTCTGGCTAATTTTTGTATTTTTAGTAGAGATGGGGTTTCTTTATGTTGACTAGGCTGGTCTCGAACTCCTGGCCTCAAGCAATCTACTTACCTCAGCCTCCCAAAGTGCTGGGATTATGGGCATGAGCCACCACACCCGGCCAGGATTGTTTACACTTTCTTAAAGTAATGACAGACTTCCCTGTTACCTACAGTATGGAATTACAGATATATGTTATTGATACTACCAGCCTGAGGCTTGAGCTTAATTTTCCATGAATAAAGTGTTACCGTTTTAACATGAATTATATGTTACTTACATGGCATTGCCTCTAAGAGCAAAAACATTTGGAATCCACTGGGCTTATATACAGTAAGGAGTAAATGTGTTTATGGAGTAGTAGAAAGATTATGAGTTTAGAGTCAGGTGGACCTCAGCTTGTCTCTTCTGAACTCTATGACCTGAGCTATTATTTATCCTCTCTGAGTCCCAGTTTCCTCATTTATAAAATGGAAATGATAATACCTACTGTATTAGTCCATTTTCACACTGCTATGAAGACATATCCAAGACTAGGTAATTCATAAAGAAAAGAGGTTTAATTGACTCACAGTTCCTCATGACTGGGGAAGCCTCAGGAAACTTACAATCTAAGGGTAAGTCAGCACGTCTTACATGACGGCAAGCGAGAGAGAGCCAGCAAGAGCAGGGAAAACTGCCTTATAAAACCATCAGATCTCGTGAGAACTCATTATCACAAGAACAGCAAGAGAGAAACTGCCCCCATGATCCAATCACCTCCCACCAGGAACCTCCCTCGACACCTGGGGATTACAATTCAATATGAGTGGGAACACAGAGCCAAACTATATCACCTATCTTGTAGGGGTTTTGTAAGTTTAGTGACGATGAATGCAACATTCTAACTCACTTTATTCTAACACATAGTAGGTGCTCAGTGAGCGGTTGCTATTTTTATCAATGTCAGATTCTATCTAGTCTCCAACTACTTAATTCTTCATCCCTGCCAAGTCTGATGCCACCTTACACCCACTCCAGGCCCCACTCTCCACCAGATGGCTCAGCCCTGGGCCAGTGTTTAGGCCTGCTGACCTCATGTCCACTCATGCAGGTTGCTGGTTTTCCTGCCCACCTGCTTCTGCTTTGAGAACTGGAACTGCCCTGTATCCATGGGCCTGAGTGTTGGTGCTTGCACAGTACTGAGTCTCTCTCTTTGCAACCCTCTTGTCAAACTTCCCAACCCCTACAAAAAAGATCAAGGACAACAGTCCTGCTCATTAGGTCAGCCCATTACTGCTGTCCTGCCACCTGCTAACAAGCCTCTCTGGTTGCACTGCCTGGATTTTCAAGGATCTCCTGCTCTGGATTTCCAGGTCTTGTCCTCCACCAGTTGGGATATCCTAGTTACTTTGAGTTAGATCTTCCCTCACCTGGTTTGAATAGTGTGTTCTGTCTCTCTGACTGCACCTTTCTCCCAGTACTGCCTTCTGAATACCTGTATCAACCCAGTTTCAGGTCTAATTCCTGAATGCTATTTATTCCTCCTGCCTATTTATATTGGAAGTAGTATCAGGGTAATAAAACTACTGTCTGAAGCCTTTAATTGAGGGTCACATTGAGGTGTATAAAATGGTTAAACTTTGATCTGGGGACCTTGTAAATGGTAATGGAGGCTGCAAATGACAGTGTTAAAGTGCTGTGGGTTGCAGGCGAGTCATTGCTTTAAATTAATCTGGAATGTTCATATATTAAAGAGCTGGAGAGTTCAGCTGCTCTTAGCATTTAACAGTTCGCTAAAGACAAAGTTTCAATTTAGGTTGTAGATTAGTGTTGTAATATTGCCAATTCTCAAAAAAAAAAAAAAAAAAAACACACACAGCTGCCAGCTTGTTGTTGACTATGTTTGGGAGCTAAAAAGTAATAAGAAGTAGGCATCATTGGTACTGTTTTGTCAACATTGTGCTGGAGGTAAGCCCAACTCAGATCCAGTAAGTCACTCGGCTCAGCCATCCTTTCTTCCTGACAGGGTGTCTGGGGAAATTTTCAGCACCATGTGTTGTTGTTTTCTAACTCTTCCACCTGCCTGGTGACAGTCATCCAAATTAGAAAGAAGACAATTAAAAAGAACATTTTATATGGTAAAATAATGCATGTTTACTCCGGAAACTTACAAAAATACATTAAAGCATAAAGAAGCAGTAAAATTACTGTCTATTCCAGCATCCAGAGGTAAGTATTGCTAACTTTTTTTTTTTTTTTTTGAGACAGAGTTTCGTCTCGCTCTATTGCCCAGACTGGAGTGCAGTGGCACGATCACGGCTCACTGCAGCCTCGACCTCCAGGGCTTAAGCGATTCTTCTGCCTCAGCCTCCTGAGTGACTAGAACTACAGGCATGTACTAACATGCCTGGCAAATTTTTTTTTTTTTTTGAAATGGAGTCTAGCACTGTTGCCAGGGCTAGAGTGCGATAGTGTAATCTCGGCTCACTGCAACCTCCGCCTCCCAGGTTCAAGCAATTCTCCTGCCTCAGTCTCCTGAGTAGCTAGGACTACAGGCACCTGCTGCCATGACTGGCTAATGTGTGTATTTTTAGTAGAGACAGGGTTCACGATGTTGGCCAGGCTGGTCTTGAACTCCTGACCTTGTGATCCACCCACCTCGGGCTTCCAAAGTGCTGGAATCAGGCATGAGCCACCGCGCCTGCCCTGCTTGGCAATTTTATTTTTTATTGTTTGTAGACATGAGGTCTCACTGTGTTGCCCAGGCTGGTCTCAAACTCCTGTGCTCAAGTGATTTTCCCACCTCGACCCCAAAGTGCTGGGATTACAGGCACAAGCCAGCACGCCCAATCACTGCTAACATTTTAATACTGATCATGCTTTTAGTTGAAAAATAACTTTGTTTGCATATAATAATAATATTTTTATTAGAAAACAAAAAGTAATAAAAATAATGATGACCACTTACTGGGCACTTTGTGTGCCAGCTACTGTACTAAGTGCTACAATATGTATGAACCTATTTAATTTTCCCAACAGCCCTGCCAGGTAAGCTGGTAAGGAAAAAGCAGATTCAAGCCAGGCAGCCTGTTTAGAGCATGTGCTCTTACCCAACACAGTCTTCTTTGTGCACAAAGAAGGAAACAGTGGTCACCTGGAATCCCATGACTTAGAAGGCCACTGTTAGCATGTTACATTTAAGACATTAATTTCAAAAACATCAGTACAAAAATTAGCCAGGTGTGGTGGTGCATGCCTGTAGTTCCAGCTACTCAGGAGGCTGAGGCAGGTGAATCGCTTGAGCCCAGGAAGTGGAGGTTGCAGAGAGCTGAGATCGTGCCACTGCACTCCAGCTTGGGCGACAGAGCAAGACTCCGTCTCAAAAACAAAAAGCAACAACAAAAAAATGTATTAGTTATTTGCATATGGCGCTGCTCCAAAGTGTAACATTTTCTCTCACAAGCAGAGTGCTGGTACAATGACTAATCTTTTGTCCATTCCTTTATTCCTTAATGCATTCAAACTATTTTTATAGCAGGCCCTGCTGTGGGTGACACTGAGCAAAAATGACTAAAAAAAGTCTGAATGAAGAGGGAAATAATCAAAGGGCCAGGTGCGGTGACAGGCACCTACAGGTCCCAGCTATTCAGGCAGCTGAGGCAGGATGATTGAGCCTGGGAGTTCAAGACCAGCCTGGGTAACATAGTGAGACCCTCCATCTCTAAAAAGAAAAAAAAAAAAAAAAGGCCGGGCGCAGTGGCTCACGACTGTAATCCTAGCACATTGGGAGGTTGAGGCAGGCCGATCATCTGAGGTCAGAAGTTTGAGACCAGCCTAACTAACATGGAGAAACCCCGTCGCTACTAAAAATACAAAATTAGCCCGTCGTGGTGGCTCATGCCTCAAGTACTTGGGAGGCTGAGGCAGAAGAATCACTTGAACCTGGGAGGCAGAGGTTGCGGTGAGTTGAGATCGCGCCATTGCACTCCAGCCTGGGCAACAAGAGCAAAACTCCATTAAAAAAAAAAAAAAAAAAGGAAGGAAGAAAGGAAGGAAGGAAGGGAAGGAAAGAAGGAAGGAAGGAAGGAAGGAAGGAAGGAAGGAAGGAAGGAAGGAAGGAAGGAAGGAAGGAAGGAAGGAAGGAAGGAAGGAAACAGCAGTGACTAGAAAATAAGCTGTAGTGGAAGACAGCTCTGAGACAAACTTTCTAACACTACAGTTTAAAATCAGCATCTTCTGGACTAGATTATGCTTCTACAGACTATTGCAGTCATTATCTCACTAGTCTACCAGCACTCACTCTGGCATCCTTCCATCCATCATCTATGTACAACAGCCAGAGTTCCCATGTACAACACCATTTGGGTCTGTCACCTCTTAAGATGATGACTAAGCTCCTTATCTGGCCCACCAAACCTTGTTGGCCCCATTTCCGGTTGCACCCACTGGCTTCCATGACTTCATCCTCCTCCTCCCTCCTGACAGCCTCTGCTGCACCCTCTGCCTACATTGCTGCCTACAATAATTCTCCTTTCTTGGCTCAGAGGACATTTTCTCAGAGGAGCCTTTCCTGACCTCCCTGAATAGGCCAAATTCCTATCTGTCTCCCTGACTAGAGTATGAGCTCGTGACAACAGGCTCCATGTCAACATTCTGGACACCTAAGGTCTGGCATGGCTCCTGGCACAAGGCAGGCACCCAAAAGGGAAGTGAGTAAATGGATGACTAAATCAGTCTTTTTTTAAAATTTTTCTGTGAGACAAGAGTCTCACTCTGTCACCCAGGTTGGAGTGTAGTGGTACGATCTCAGCTCACTGAAACCTCCGCCTCCCAGGTTCAAGCGATTCTCCTGCCTCAGCCTCCCGAGTAGGTGGGACTACAGGTGCCCATCACCATGCCTGGCTAATTTTTATATTTTTTTTTTAGTAGAGACGGGGTTTCACCATGTTGGCCAGGCTGATCTCAAACTCCTAACCTCAAGTGATCCACCTGCCTTGGCCTTCCAAAGTGCTGGTTTTACAGGCATGAGCCACCAGGCCTGGCCAACTAAATCAGTCTTTACTAGGAAGTACACTAGCTGCTATTTTAAAAAATAAGTCATCCATTTGAATTACTATGTGATCATAAGAATAAGAATAACATTAAGAGAAAACACAATCTCTGAGGCAGAGTGAGCACTGGGCCGACTTCACTGTCCAACAGAGAATAGGATGTTGATCTAACAGAGAAGGGTTCAACTCTGGGATGGAGCCTCAGGGAATAGAGATGATACAGGCTTTTAGAGCCAAATCCACAAATGGTCCATAGTGTAATAGGTTTCCTAATTGGTTGAATCCAGATCATATAGTTGAATCACAGACTGCAGACAGCGACCATTTTACCATCAAGGTGTATTTCTGCTGGTTCTAGCAAGTATTTGGAGAAAAATTGTCCCTATTCTTTCTTATGTGGGAGTGGGAGATCCTTACTGCTTGTTATCTTGAAATTTTTCTTACCCTCCAAAGCTCAGAGTTCTGCAGATTCTCACTTTGAGGGTTAATCCATAAAGACAATGCTTTCTTATTTTTACTTGGCTGAGGCATTGGTTTGCGTTCATCTGTAAAATAGGGCCAATAATATCTTCCTCAAAGAATTCTTAAGAGGATTATTCAGCTAATTCAATGAAGGAAGATAGAAGTGTATAGTCTACCTAATAAAGACCACTTAAATGTTACTGAAAATGATGCTGGGTGCAGTGGCTCATGCCAATAATCCCAGCACTTTGGGAGGCCGAGGCAGGTGGATCACCTGAGGTCAGGAGTTCAAGACCAGGCTGGCCAACATCATGAAACCCTGTCTTTACTAAAAATACAAAAAATTAGCCAGGCATTGTGGTGCATGCCTATAATGCTGTCTACTTGGGAGGCTGAGGCAGGAGAATTGCTTGAACCCGGGAGGTGGAGGTTGCAGTGAGCCAAGATCATGCCATTGCACCCCAGTCTGGGCAACAAGAGCGAAACTCTGTCTCAAAAAAAAAAAAAAAAAATTACTGAAACTGGTGTTAATTATTCAAATGGTAACATTCTTTTTTTAAGGACCAGAATGCCAGGCCCCGCTAAATGGTGCTATGCCAGTACAGACTTCACCTACTTCTATATTGATTCTTTAAGATGCAACAAGAATGATATCTTGTGGATAGTCTTCCTGAACACATTTTTCCTCATTGTGTTAAATGAACTCATGCCTTCAGTATCACCAGATTCAAGGCCAAATTTGTGGGAATGAAATTCCTTAGGCAGTCATCTTGTGAGATAATGTCTTAGGATAGTGGAGTCAATAAAACACAGAATTTGGTCAGAGCCCTAGGTTCTTTTCAGCATCTCACCTTGATTTCTTTCTTTTTTTCTTTTCTTAAAAGACAGAGTCTCCCTCTGTCACCCAGGCTGAAGTGCAATGGTACCATCTCAGCTCATTTCAACCTCTACTTCCCAGACTCAGGTGGTCCTCCCACCTCAGCCTCCTGGGTAGCTGGGATTATAGGCGCACACCACCACGCACAGCTAATTTTTGTAGTTTTAGTAGAGATGGGTTTCCCCATGTTGCCCAGGTTGATCTCAAACTCCTGGGCCCAAGTGATTCTCCTGCCTTGGATTCCCAAAGTGGTGAGATTACAGGCATGAGCCACCATGCTGGAACACACCTTGATTTCTTACAAGCTATGTGATCTTAGGAGGTTTATTAACTTCTCAGAGCCTCGATTTCCTCATCTGTAAGACAGCAGTGATAATATTAGCTTTTTAGACTAATTATAAGGACTAGGATAGAAAGGTTTCATCAAAACTGTAAACTCCTGTATAAACTGAGTAATGATGCTATGGACTGAATGTGTCGTTCACACGCTGTAGTCCTAATTCCTAATGTGATGGTGTTTGAAGAAGGGGCCTTTGAGAGGTAACTAGGTTTAGATGAGGTTGTGAGGGTAGAGCCCTCATCACAGGATTAGCACTGTTTTAAGAAGACACAGGAGAAACTAGCTTCCATCCTCGTTGTGTGGATACAACACAAAGAGCTGTCTACAAACCAGTAAATGGGCCCTCACCAGACACTGGATCTGCCAACACCTTGATCTTGGATTTCCCAGCCTCCAGAACTGTGGGAAAGAAATGTTGTTCAAGACAGTGGCACCCAATTTTTTTGGCACCAAGGACCAGTTTTGTGGAAGACAGTTTTTTTCATGGAATATGGGGGGGAAAGGGGGGATGGTTTGGAATGAAACTTTTACCTTGCATCATCAGGCATCGGTTAGATTCCCATAAGAGACACTCAACCTAGATCCCTTGTGCAGTTCACAATAGGGTTCATGCTCCTATGAGAATCTAATGCTGCTGCTGATGTCTCAGGAGGCGAAGCTCAGGCAGTAATGCTCACTTGCCTGCCACTCACCTCCTGCCGTGTGACCCGGCTCCTAACAGGCCATGGACCAGGGTTTAAGTCATCCAATATATGGTAATTTTGGTATAGCATCCAAAACTAAGATAAATTATTGTTGCATATACAATAATAACATCAGTTTGATATACAATAATGATAATAAATTGGGCCTAGCTTTCCATAGAAACACAGTCATATTATCCTACCTCTTTGCAGTAAGTTGATCATACACACTTTGATGGAGCTCAACATAGTAAGGTGTTATGGGAATCAAAACACCAATGTAAAAAAATGAGCAAATGACCATTATGAGGTTTAAAACCATAACATGGCTGAGCATGGTGGCTCATGCCTATAATCCCAGAACTTTGGGAGGCCGAGGCTGGAGGATGACTTGTGCTCAGGAGTTCAAGACCAGCCTGGGCAACATAGCAAGACCTTGCCTCTACTAAAAATAAAAAAATTAGTTGCACATGGTGGCACATGCCTGTAGTTCCAGCTACTTGGGAGCCTGAGGTAAGAGCATTGCTTGAGCCAGAGAGGCCAAAGCTGCAATGAGCCATGATTGTGCCATTGTACTCCACTCTGTCTAATCTGGGCAAAAGACCAAGACCCTATCTCAAAATAATAATAATAATAAAACCATAACAATTGGCATATTTTTCATATTGTCATCTCTCTAATCAACCAGAAAAGAGTACATTAATCAAATGCGTGAATGCAGCATCCCTACTTAGTTAAAACTAAAGGCATTCTGTTACTGCTATGTCAATGCCATTCTAAATGAAATATTTTTAGGCTGGGCACGGTGACTCACACCTGTAGTCCCAGCACTTTGGCAGGCCAAGGCAGGTGGATCACCTGAGCTCAGGAGTTCGAGATCAGCCTGGCCAAGATGGCAAAACCCCGTCTCTACTAAAAATACAAAAATTAGCTGGGCGTGGTGACAGGCGCCTATAATCCCAGCTACTCAGGAGGCTGAGGTTGGGAGGCCTGCCTAGACCTCCCAAAGTGCTGGGAGGCAGAGGTTGCCATGAGCCAAGATTGCACCACTGCACTCCAGTCTGGGTGACAGAGCGAGACTCCATCTCAAAAAAAAAGAAAAAAAGAAATATTTTAAAAGAGAAATACAGATACATACATAAGATTTTATGTGAGGTAAGCCCAAGTAAATTATCTAAAAACAAGTAAAATAAACATGTTATTAAATTTAATACTTTATGAATACTGGTTTTAAAGAAAGATTTCTAGGTAGAGCTGTAGATGAGAAAGCATTTACTTTCCCTGTATGTATATGTATGTGTGTGCATATACACATATGTACGTGTATATGGCATATATTTCCCAAAGGAATTTCTATTTATTTGCTGCTAATTAAAGAAACATTTTGCTTTGTCATTCCCCTCATCTCTTTATTTTTAATGTGGAGAAAGAATTTCATGAATCATTCAAACTCTCTTTTTATGCCTGAGAAAGGTTCTGCTTATGTTAGAAGCTGAATGATTTGAGACAAAGTGACAGGCCTACTTTTTGTATGTCTTTTAATATTCTTGGTGGTTAATGTCTAGAAGCAAAAACTGTGTGCACAGACATTACAGCCTGATCCTCCCTGAAGGAAAATCCTAATCACCAACTTCAAAAGCAGCTTTACTAATGACGGGAACAACTTGCAATCTGCAGCCATTATGTTTTACTTGAAACCAGATTTCCTTACAACTCACAAGTACAAAGAATCAGTCTCAATGCCCTGAAGACTCTTCAGGCTGTTACTCAGTGATTAATCATCGGGAGGGAAAAAACACTATTTTCAACTTAATCGGTTGGAGGGCAACCTATAGACATTAAAAAAAAAAAAAAAATTTACAGCCCACTAATGAACAGCTATGCAAGAAATGCACACATTGAAAACACTATATACTCTATAAGGAATGTATAATGCAGAACACTGCTTAATTCCCACAAAACCTTTCTGGTCTTACTTGTTTGTTCTATCTTTTCAGTTTCTATCTGCTGCCTCAATGCGGTAAAGAACCTCTAGGCAAAAGCTATTGAAATACTTTCTAAACCTTGTGCCGCATTTTTCAGGCTGAATCATAAATACTGGTGCTGGCAAAGTGGTTACCATGGAACAAGGGGGATTTTTAGGTTGTCTTTCCACACCTTTTATTAGTATTGTTATAAAGCTTTGGGGGATCATTATAGTTTGACTGTCTGTGTCACTAGCTTTTATTATATTTCAAAATGCAATTGAGAAACTCTCTCCTTACCAATACTTAAATAGAATCTCTGGTTCAGAGGCTATTGTTTTTTATATATATATCTATATATATATATTTTGAGACGGAGTCTTGCACTGTCACCTGGGCTGGTGTGCAGTGGTACGATCTCAGCTCTCTGCAACCTCTGCCTCCCAGGTTCAGGCGATTCTCCTGCCTCAGCCTCCTTAGTAGCTAGGATTACAGGCACCTGCCACCACACTCAGCTAATTTTTTTTTTTTTTTTTTTTTTGTATTTTTTGGTAGAGACGGGGTTTCACTATGTTGGCCAGGCTGGTCTCGAACTCCTGAACTCGTGATTCGCCTGCCTCGGCCTCCCAAAGTGCTGGGATTACAGGCGTGAGCCACTGCACCACATTCCTATATCTATGAGGGTTCTGGCAGAAAACAGGATCACATACGAAGACTTTAACTGGAGCTGACGAGATCATTTACAGGGATGTGGGCATGGTAAGGCATATTCATAAGGGGTTAAGGAAACATCCAGGATTAACAGGGTGGCTGTCACTATCCTGGCCCTGAAGGCAAGGGCAGGAAACAGTATTGTGAGCCCTGTGAGAGCTGGAGCTGAGGGAACTGTCGTCCTATACAGAGGAAGACATAGCCCCTGAGGCAGGGAAGAAACAGGAAGAAGTACCTCAGTCTCTGGCTTCTGCCCTCCATCCCCTGTGAGTGCCTCCCACTGGATAAACCCCAAGGGAAGCTGGAGGCAGGGAACCTAGACTACACTGTCAGTAAGGCTCAGCTCCCATCCGGAGCACAGATCAGGTTACAGAGGGACCGGGAATGAGTTGGGGGAGCAGGAAGGCAAACAGAATAATCAGAACAAACCTTTAAAGGGCCACGTGTCTAGTGATTCTCAGACCTGTTCGGGTGGCAAAGCACGTGAAGATCAGCTGATTCCTACACAACACCTTCAGTCTAACCAACTTTAACTGCCTGCCTACTACATGCTAGGCCCTCCTAGAGGCAGGTGAATTGGGAGATGCATAAAGCATCATTTCTTGTCTCAGGGGAACCAATAGCCTGAGCCAAGAGATAGTCTAGTAAGAAGATCATTTCAATATAATGTGGCATGTACAAACTGATGCATGTGTGTGGCCATCTATTGTAGCGTTGCGTTTGATAGCAAGAAATTAGAAATAAACTAATTGCCCATCAATTGGGGATTGGTTAAACAAAGAATGGGGCGTCAATCCAGTGGAATCCTATATAATTGTATATTTCAAATGAAGAAGATCTTTATGATTGTCCCATGTTATGGAATTCTCTCTGAGATACATTGTTTTAAAAAACAAGAGCTGCATGTTTTTTAATGGTATGATACCATTCGTGTAAAAGGAAGGAAGGAAAAAAGGAAAGGAAGGAAGGAAGGAAAGAAGGTAGGAAAGAAGGAAGAAAGGAAGGAAAGAAGGAAGGAAGGAAGGAAGGAAAGAAGGAAGGAAGGCAAGCCAAAGAATTTTAGGATGTACACATAAATTTGTGAGATATTCTGGTCAATCTCTGGAAGGATTCTTACGTAAGTGGTAATGTTGGTTGCCTCTTGTAAGGGGAAAAGCTGGCCAGGGGACAGGGTAAAAAGAAAGTACATTATCATTTACTCTCTTGAGCCTTTTTAATTTTGAACCACATGAATGTATTATGAATTAAAAATAAACGAATGAAAATTTAAAAATCAAAACAATATGGTAACGGCACAGGGCATACGGGAGCCCACAGGAGGGATCTGTAGCTTGGCGTTGGGGTCAGCCTAGGCCTTCTGGTGAATGTGCTGCCGAAACTGAATCTCAAAGGAAGAGCAGAGCTTGGCAAGAAAAGAAGAGCCCTGAGCTAGCAGAGATGGTTTGAGCAAAGGCAAAGAGGCTGAAGCTGTGGATGGGTGTACCTTGGAGTATAAGAGGCTGTGCACGACTAGAGGCCCCCAAAAAAGCCAAATGGAGAGTGACCAGAGATGGGGCAGGAAGCTGGTAAGGCCAGGTTATGGAAACCTGATGGCCCCTGATAGAGAATTTGAGTTTTGACTGGACATAGTGGCTCATGCCTGTAATCCCAGCTACTTTGAAGGCTAAGGCAGGTGAATTGCTTGAACTTGCGAGGTGGAGGTTGCAATGAGCTGTGATCGTGCCACTACACTCCAGCCTGAGCAACAGAGCAAGATTGTCTCAAAAAAAAAAAAAAGAGTTTTAGTTTTATCCTGAAGAGAATGAAAAGTTACTGTAAACTCTTGGGATCAGGATGGGTTTAAGGATGTGAGACTGGAGACACCAATATATTTAATTGCATCAGATGAACCGGGAACAATTGGTCCAGCAGGAAATCCAATTGATACAAATTGACAACAAACAAAAGATGGTTTCCTTAATAACATTTAGTAATATTTTAAAATATTAAACTACCAAGACTTGCTTACTCTGGGTTCATGCATTTTGACATGGTTCAGAATAGAGTTCCTGGAGAAACATTTTATCCATTAGCTTAATATCTGGATTGGGAAACAGACCTCAGGGCAGGGCACATTGTTAACACAACATTACTTTTCCGAGGGGCACAAGATGAGATCCACAGATCTCGTCCAACTCACACCCCCGGCCACCAGACCAGACTCTGACTCAGAAGTGGTGGGAGTAGGGAACGTCTCATCCCTGAACAAACCCCCTATCCTCCAGGGCTTATAGCTTTTGCTCCTCCAACTGAAAAAGAGTGGATAGTGAAGCACCGTTGGATTTAGAGACACAACTTTAGTTTCTCGTCTTAGATTTCTCCCTTACTAATTATATAAACTTGGGCAAGCACTTAGAGCTCTGATTTCCATATCTACAAAATGGAGATGTTGATACTTTTTTTTTCTATCTCACGAATACATAGATATATAAAGAAACCTAGATAATATATGTGAATGTGCTTTAAGAACAATAAAACATAAAATAAACTTGACATTTTAAAAGTAAATAAATAACTAATAATGACTCTTTCCCAGACACAAAACAGACTGTCGAGTCTGGGCGTGGTGGCTCACGCCTATAATCCCAGCACTTTGGGAGGCCAAGGCAGGAGGATCGCTTGAGCCCTGGATTTCCAGACTAGCCTGGGCAGCATCATGAGACCTAGTCTCTACAAAACAAACAAACAAACAAGACAGATCATTAAACTTATAAGCCCTGACTTATTAAGTCATCAATTAACAACCAAAACCAGAAAAACACAAAAACAAAACAAAATATCATCTCCAATGAACTTCCTTTATTCGTGGCAAGATCCGTGTTCAACACATTATATATTCAGTAGAATACCATAGACTAACAATGTTTCATATAGACCAACAGAACTTTAAGGTTTATGTCTAGTTATGACATTTATTCAAGCACAGGAGCTTAGGTATTAAAACTTACTTATAAATATTTAGCCCATATTTAGTATAAATATTTACTCAAGTAAGAGTAGTAGTAGTAGCTTAAGGGAGAAAATATAATGGGAGAAAAGAAATGGGTTTTAGAGTCAGAAAGTCCTCGATTAGGTTCACAGCTCAAACTTTTACTTATTTTATGCGTTGGGCGAGCGGCCCGATGCCCCTGAACTTTGGTTTTCTCATCACTATAAGGTGAATAGACAAATACCACCACTGGGCCATAACTGTGTTCTCCTCCCTTCTGTATCTACTTACGGAGAAAGAGTAAGCTCATGAAACCTTGTTTTCTAAGTGCCTCCACTTAGAAATGCATAAAGGAATATAGTGCACTTACTATATTATTATCCTGTGACTATATATTGTGTTATAATACAGCATTGAACTCAAATTACTTGTAGTGAAAGAGGCTTTTCCTGCCCCCTCTGTCTAACAGAGTGTCTGCATCCTTTATTCTTCTTTACTTTTCCTCATAGCACTCATTACCTGTTATGTTTGCTTCTTTGTCAGTGACTGCCCCTCCCTAGTAGATGCTGAGTTTCATGACAGTAGGGGTCCTGTCTGCTGTTCAGTGTTATAGCAATAGCAAGTAAAACAGTGCCTGTACCTAGTAGGGGTTATATAGATCTCAATACGAATGAACAAAGAGGCAAAAGGGCTCATACTATTGTAAGATCTCTATAGAATACAGGCATATGAATTGATGAGAATCACAGAAATCATGATTGTTAGTGCAGAATGTATTTCTTGCTTTCTGGGAGAAGAGACTCCTAGCTTGGTCCCAGTGAATAGGAGCCACAGGGATGCAGGGAGTACTATTAGAAGACTAAACCTTGGCTGGGCTGGCTGGCTTTCTTTCTTTCTTTCTTTCTTTCTTTCTTTCTCTCTCTCTCTCTCTCTCTCTCTCTCTCTCTCTCTTTCTTTCTTTCTTTCTTTCTTTCTTTCTTTCTTTCTTCTTCTTTCTTTCTTTCTTTCTTTTCAAGACACAGTCTCGCTCTGTTCCCTAGGCTGGAGTGCAGTGGCATGATCTTGGCTAACTGCAACCTCCATCTCCTGGGTTCAAGCAATTCTCCTGCCTCAGCCTCCCGAGTAGCTGGGACTACAGGTGCATGCCACCTTGCCTGGCTAATTTTTTGTATTTTTAGTAGAGATGGGGTTTCACCATGTTGGCCAGGCTGGTCTTGAACTCCTGACCTCAAGTGATTCGCTCACCTTGGCCTCCCAAAGTGCTGAGATTACAGGCGTGAGCCATCGTGCCTCAGCTGGCCAGGGCTTTGAGACCTATCTAAACTCCATGCAAGCCATACTCGTCTTGAAGAAAGACACCAAACTCACACATTCATTCACCCGTTCAATGACTTCTGAGCTCCCTGCTGATACTGGGCACACAAGGGAAGATGAAACAGGTGTGGTCTCCACCTTCACAGAACTCACAGCTCATCAACCTCATGGCTAATAGGCAGACAGTAAAAATGAATAAATCCACAAACAGATATAAAATTGCTATTTTTGAAAAGTACGATAAAGGAAAAGAGGGCATATGAGGGCGTATATGAGACAATAATGAGGAATATCTTTTTTTTTTTTTTTTGAGACAGAGTCTCATTCTGTCACCCAGTCTGGAGTGCAGTGGCACAGTCTTGGCTCACTGCAACCTCTGCCTCCCAGATTCAAGCGATTCTCCTGCCTCATCCTCCTGAGTAGCAGGGACTACAGACGCCTGCCACCACACCCAGCTAATTTTTTTTTTTTTTTTGTATTTTTAGTAGAGACAGGATTTCACCGTGTT
The DNA here is from genome assembly GCF_047675955.1 of Chlorocebus sabaeus. NCBI lineage: Eukaryota > Metazoa > Chordata > Mammalia > Primates > Cercopithecidae > Chlorocebus > Chlorocebus sabaeus. Next base: position 76,366,618 of record NC_132924.1, read on the forward strand.
AACCAGGATGGTCTCAATCTCCTGACCCTGTGATCCGCCTGCCTCGGCCTTTCAAAGGGCTGGGATTACAGGCGTGAGCCACCGCACCAGGCTGAAGGATGTCATTTCTACTGGGGATGTCATAAGGTAGGTTTTCTAGAAGCAGAATCTGAGGTGGGCATTTTCATGCAGTGATTCATGAAGGGCATGCCCTCCGGAGAAACTTGTAAGGGAGTGAGGGCAGCAGGATAGGGCAGGAGAAGAATATGAGCAATGTTGTGGTTTCAAGAGAACTCTAGACTCAGCCTGACCCCACAGGGAGTTCTGGAGCAGGAATTGCAGGGCCAAGTCTATCCACTCAGACACAAGGGGGCTGAATGGTTTTACCCCACATCTGTCGATAATTGGCTCAGAAGAGCCACCTTAGAAGAAACTTCCAGGAATCTTTCAGCAAGGCAGTTCCCATCGATCAAAGTCTCTGCTCTGAAGAAAAGTGCAAGTGTGCAAGTGTCAGTGGCTCACAGCAGCCACACCTGCCCTGCCTGAGGGGCACTAACTGGGTACACATAGTGTAGATGGGCCATTCGGAGTATCTGCTACAGAGTATGTGCAGAGGCTTCTCTGTAGAAGTTATTTTGAGCTAAGATTTGAAGGATGAGTAAGGGGTAGGCAAAGAGGAGTATTCCAGGCTCAGAGAACAACGTGTGCACAGATGAAGAAAAACAAACAAAAAAAATCAGCAAGGCTAAAAAATCATGAGGTATGGGAAAAACAGGTCAAGATTATTTTGAGGCCAGGTGTGGTGGCTCATGCCTATAATCCCAGCACTTTGGGAGGCTGAGGCGGGCGGATCACGAGGTCAGGAGATGTCTTAGATGGGAAAAAACTTATATTTTTGGCAGGAAATGGTAAGAATTTCTATTTATACTCCTTTGATATTCACAATATAGACTTAGAACCTGATATTAAGTGTTTTTTTTTTTTTTCTTTTCTGTCTATCCCTGTGTAGTTGGTAGGGCATATCGAAAGAGACTGACAATAAAAGCAAGGTAACAGAACAGCCACTCTGCAACAGCCTGCCACATTTCCGGGCTTTTTTTTTTTTTTTTTGAGATGGAGTCTTGCACTGTTGCCCAGGCTGGAATGCAGTGGTGTGATCTCAGCTCACTGCAACTTCTGTCTCCTGGGTTCAAGTGATTCTCATGCCTCAGCCTCCCAAGTGGCTGGGATTACGGGTGCATGCCACCACGTCCGGCTAATTTTTTTGTATTTTTAGTAGAGATGGGGTTTCACCATGTTGACCAGGCTGGTCTTGAACTCCTGGCCTTAAGTGATCCGCCCCCCTCAGGTTCCCAAAGTCCTGGGATTGCAGGCATGAGCCACTGCACCCAGCCACTTTTGGAGATTAAATGGGGTATTTGTCTATATTGCTGCATTATAAATTAACATGAGCTTAGTGGCTTACAGCAATACTTTCATTATTGCACAGTTTTCATGGGTCAAGGGTCCGAGAATGGGCCTTTTGCTCAGGCTCTCACAAAACTGCAATCAATGCATCAGCCAGGGTTGGGGTCTTATCTAAGGTTTGGGGTCCTCTTCAAAGTTCACAAAGCTGTTGGAAGAATTCATTTCCTGGCAGCTGTAGAACTCTTGGTGGCTTGCTTCTTTAAGGCCAGCAGGGAGAATCTCTTACCTCTAGCTGCTCTAACAAAGGTTCACCTGATTAGGTAAAGTCCACCCAGGATAACCTCCTAGTTGATTAAATTAAAGTCAATTGATTAGGAGCTTTGCTGACATCTGAAAAATCCCTTCACCTTTGCCATATAGTGTAACCTAATCATAGGAATGAGATTCCATAGGGAGGGGATTATAAAGGGGCTTGGATTATTGGGGGGACATCTTAGAATTCTGCCTATCACAAACTAAAACTAAAAAGAGATCAATAATAGAAGAGTTTCATGCCACCCTATAGACTTGGTGGGAATTAAAAAAAAAATACTTTTACCATTAAATTTCTACCACAAGATAAGAGCTCTCCACCCAAAACTGGTGCAATCAGTCAGGAGTGAAAGGGGGAGGATGCATAAAGGTGATCCAGGCAGATAGATAATAGAACTGAGTAGACTAGCTTTTCTCCCTGGAAGTCAATACTAAAACAATGCTCTAGGTTACTTAATTGGAAAATCACCATCCCTGCATTTTCTGAATCTCCTATTATTTTTTCAGATACCAGACAACTGAGCAGATGTTGGAAATAAGTTCAGTTTACTTCTGTTAAGAATCTTATATTCATCTCAATAATAGCATTTTGGGACCCAAGCAATTTGGTATTCTTGAAAATTTGTGTTGAGATCTTTATTAAAACTTTCCCTCATGCAATTAGAATCTGGACTCTGTTCCCTTTCCCCCACTTCCACCTTACCAAGTCTCTTGCTAAAGGTACCCCTGGAGACATCTAGAGCAAGACATTTGTCTAGAAGGTCCTGCTGGTCTCCACAATAGATACACAGAATCTCCAGGAAGGTTTGTGGAGTGAATGGAAGTTGGGGCAGAAACTCTCAGTACACATCAACCCAGTGTCAATCCAGGAGCATGAAAGAGATGAATTCTGGAGAACAAAATGGGGAAGCAATTCATGATTCAACCATGCCAGAAAGACCAGTGAGCACAGAAAGAGCCTCACAATTTGGAGTCATCATAGGCCATGGAGAAATGAAGTTGACGAAGATAAAAAATCAGGTTTCACTGGTATCATACAGGCTGGGCTTAGTTTCCTATAAAGAGATATAGTGGCTTGCATGGGGATAAGTGGGAGTTTTAAAGAATTCCTTGATTATATAATAGTTGGTTCCTAATAGGCACAAAGCAGAAGCTTGAAGGATGTGAAGTTGTTTGCACAAAGTGCTCATATTTTCTTCTGCTTCTGTCCTCAGGGACAAATCGGCTAGCCAATAACGCATATACACACGCGGGGAGGGGCATATACACTCACTCACACTCAGAAACATTCAGAACATTAAAAAGTGCACAAGAAGGTCAGGTGCAGTGTCTCACACCTGTAATCCCAGCACTTTGGGAGGCTGAGGCATGAGGATCGGTTGAGTCCAGAAGTTTGAGACCAGCCCGCACAACATGGCAAAACCCTGTTTCTACAAAAGATACAAAAGATCAACCAGGTGTGGTGGTGCACACCTGCAATCCCAGCTACTGAGGTGGGAGGATCGCTTGAACCTGGGAGGCGGAGGTTGCAGTGAGCTGTGATCATGCCACTGCACTCCAGCCTGGGTAACAGAGTGAGACCCCATCTCAAAAAAAAAAAAAAAAAGAAAAAAGAAAAAAACAGTGCACAAGAAGGATTTTGACAAAAGGCATATGGGGGCCATAGGCCACATTCCCAGGGATTAACTGTAGTCTCAGTTCCCATGGTGATTATACATTCAACTCAGGGACTGCTTCCTACTCAGTGTAACCTCCATTAAGAGGCAGGAGACAAAAAGGAATAAAGCTGAAGCACTTCAATGACACCAGACTGTGCACAAAGGCTGCCAGCACCACAGCGAGACCCAGGGAGCCACTCAAACTGTCACATTACACATCTCATAGCACACTAATCGATCCCTCATCACCAGCAACCATTGTGGAAAAGGCTGGATCAGAAACGCTTTATGAAACATGCAAAGATTTTTTTTGCTCCAATTCATCTGAAGTTCCCTTTATTATGTTATTAGTTATGGCCAGATGAACAATTCTGAGATTCTTTCCTATTTCAATTTGTGTAAGAGCCCTTGTGATGTGTGTGATGTGTGTGTGTGATGTGTGTGATGTGTGTGTGTGTGTGTGTGTGTACTTGAATGCATGACTATAATACATAATGGTCAACAGATAGAAAGCAGTATTCTTCTCCCACTGTCCCCTTCCCATAAAAAGAAAAAGGTTTTGGAAATGTAACCTCGTTTTTTTCTTTTAATTAAATTTTTTGTTTTGAGATAATTGTAGGTCCACCTGCAGTTGTAAGAAATAATCCAGAGAGATCTCATATGCTTTTCATCCAGTTTGCCCCAGTGATAACATCTTGCATGAATAGAAACAATATTACAACCAGGAAACTGATGTTGATACAACACACTGAACTTATTCATATTTTACCAGTTTTATGTGCGTTCATTTGTGTGTATTTAACGCTATGCAATTTTATCATGTGTACATTCGTGTAACCAGAAGCACAGTTGAGATAGGGAATGCTCCCATCGCTTCAAGAACCTCTTATGCCACCCTTTCATAGCCATACTCTTCTCCCTCTTGTCCCTGCCCTTCTCCCCTCCCCAGTCCAACCCTTGGGGATCACTAGTCTATTTTCCATCTCTATAATTCTGTCATTTCAGGAAGGTTATAGAAATGGAATCATATAGTATATAACCTTTTGGTATTGTCATAATTCCCCTAAGGCTCATTCAAGCTGTTGCATTTATCAGTAGTTATTCCTTTTGAGAGCTGAGTAGTATTCCATGGTAAGAATGTACCACAGTTTGTTTAACCATTCACCTGTTGAAGGATATTCACATTATTTCCAATTTTTGGCTATCACAAGTAAAGCTGTTATGAATATACATGTAGATGTTTTTGTGTGAACTTCAGTTTTCATCTTTCTGGGATAAATGGCCAGGAGTTCAATTACTGGGTTGTATAGTAAGTGGCTGTACTACCCGAGAATTTTATATTCCCACTAGTAATGTATGAGTGATCTTGTTTTTCTACATCCTTGCCAGCATGTGGTGTTATTGCTGTTTTTCACTTAAGCCATTCTGCTATGTGTGTAGTGATATCTCATCATTTTAATTTGCATTTTGTAATGATTGATGATATTGGACATCTTTTCATGTGCTTATCTGCCATCTGTATTTCTTCTTCAGTGAAATGTCTGTTCATGTCTTTTGCCCATTTTTTTCCCCACTGTTTTTGAGAGTTCTTTTTGGCATAATTTAGACACAGGTCCTTTGTTGAATATGTGGTTTGCAAATATTTTCTCCCAGTCTGTAGTTTGTCTTTTCATCCTCTTAACAGCATCTTTTTTAGAGCAAAAGCTTTTAATCTGGTTTTTTTTTGAGATGGAGTCTTGCTCTGTTACCAGGTTGGAGTGCAGTGGCATGATCTCGGCTCACTGCAACCTCCGCCTCCCAGATTCAAGTGATTTTTTTGCCTCGATCTCGGCTCACTGCAACCTCCGCCTCCCAGGTTGAAGTGATTCTTTTGCCTCAGCCTCTCGAGTAGCTGGGACTACAGGCATGTGCCACCATGCCCAGGTAATTTTTGTATTTTTAGTAGAGATGGGGTTTCACCATGTTGGCCAGGATGGTCTCGATCTCTTGACCTCAGGTGATCTGCCCACCTTGGCCTCCCAAAGTGCTGGGATTACAGGTGTAAGCCACTGTGCCTGGCCTTAATCTTGTTTTAAGGATTATATTTTTGATATCAGGTCTAAAAACTCCTTGTCTACCCCGATATCACAAACACTTTATCCTATGTGTTTTTCTAAAAGTTTTATAGTTTTATGTCACATATTTGCATCCATGATTCATTTTGAGTTAATTTTTGTATAAAGTGTGAGGTTCAGGTTCACTGGGGAGCGGGGAGCGGTGGATATGAACATCTAAGTGTTCTAGCAGCGTTTGTTTAAAGGCTATTCTTTCAAAGCAATCTATTGAATTGCTTCTGCACCTTTGCCAAAAATTAGTAGGGCATGTTTGTGTAGGCCTACTTCTGTCTTGAGATAATCACAAAAAAAGTAGAGGAAAATGACAAAGCCTTAAGCAGTTAGAGAGATGCTAATAAATATGAAGGACAGATAAAGTCATTCAGCATAAGAAGAGCTGCAGTCCTTGAAAAGATAACATACTGAATGGAATGCCAGAAGATGTATTCAAAGAGACTTTCTCTAAAATGAAGGAAGAAGTGAACATGCAGAATGAAAACATATTATGTTTTTGAAAATTATGATAAAAATCACAACACAAAAATTACTCAACATTAAGATATAGCCTAGTTGTTATTGAACTTCAAGAATAAAATAATTTTTTAGGTTTTTAGGCAGATGAAACAGGTCACATTTAAGGGTGGTAAAAAAAGAAAAAATCTGGCTAGCCTCAGACTTCTCCAAAACATTTAATTCAAGAACATAATGGAGTAATGTTTATAAAATTCTGAGAAAATGAAACTGTGACCCAGCAATATTAAGTCCAGACAAAAATGTCATTCAAGTATAAAGATAAAAGCAGACATCCTCAAACATGAAAGAATTAAAGGAATATGACATCCGTGATGAAAATTTCCAAACAACAAAATAGCAACGGCTCTTTGCCAATAAAATCCAGTCAGTTAAGAAATTACTTAAAATAGGCCAGGCACAGTGGCTCACTCCTGTAATCCCAGCACTTTGGGAGGCTGAGGCGGGCAGATCACTTGAGGTCAGGAGTTCAAGACCAGCCTGGTCAACTTGGTGAAACCCCGTCTCTACTAAAAATACAAAAATTAGCTGGGTGTGATGGTGGGCGCCTGTAATGCCAGCTACTCAGGTGGCTGAGGCAGGGTAATTGCTAGAACCCTGGAGGCGCAGGTTGCAGTGAGCTGAGATTGCACTATTGCACTCCAGCCTGGGCAACAAGAGCGAAACGCCGTCTCAAAAAAAAAAAAAAAAAAAAAAGAAATGGATACTGTTGTGGGTGTAGGGCTATTTTGTCAGTAGTCAGAATACTTTGATTTCTGGCTCTACTCTGGTGCACTTAATTTCTGTAGGCTTTATGTTCTAAGATATTGACCATAAATAATGACTAATAAATTAATACAATGTATATTAGAATTGAATACAAGTTCTTGCTAAAACTTCCTAGGTGTTTCCTGTGATTATACCTAAATGTTTTTGTATATATGTATGCATGTTTGTATTTATTTACAGTTAACACACATTTGTTTTAGAAACATGAGGGAATAACCTTGGTCGTCCTTTATTCCATTACATCATGAGTCTCGTGGGCTGAAACTGAATCATAGCAGCTGGGTAGGTGGAGGGAGATGAGTCTGAAAAGATAAATGGGAGTCAGATCATGAAGGGCCCCACCTGCCATGCTAAGGACTCTTTACTTTATTGTGACCAAGGGCCCCCTGGTGGATTCTTCACAATGGGACTGTTGTAACAGTTGCATTTCTAAAAGATCCCATAGGTAGTAATGTGAAAAAACTGACAATGGACCCGGAGTAGATTGAAGGGGCAGGAAAGGGGTGTATCAGTTGAATGTGGAAGATGGAAAAAGAGAGGCGCTTCCGGGTGATTTGGATTTTTGGGTGAATGGAAGTATGATTGGCTGTTTAGCATTGCAAATATGGGAAGAGATTCAGGGGCCACAGCGAATTCCCTTTTGGACAAGTTGATATGGAGGTTCCAATGGGATATTCAAGTGTAGTTTCCTAGTAGTTGATGGTTAAGTGGGCCTGGAGCTCAAGAGAAAGGCCTGGGTTGGGCAGACAGGTGCTGAAGTGGAGGGAAAAGCCCAGAGGGAGAATGTTCAGTAGAAGAGGCCTAGAGTCCTGGCAAACGCCAACTTTTAGGGCAAAATGTAGTGTTTCACAGCACAGTCTTTGGAGTTTACCTAAGGGTAACCTGGGGCAAGTTATTTGACTTCAGTGTCTTAATTGCAAAATGAGCACAACAGCACCTACCTGAGTTAGAAAAACATTTGCAATTTTTAGTTCCTTGAGAGATCTGTGGGCTGGGAGCAGTGGCTCACGCCTGTAATCCTAGCACTTCAGGAGACTGAGGTGGGCAGATCACCTGAGGTTAGGAGTTCGAAACCAGCCTGACCAATATGGTGAAACCCCATCTCTACTAAAAATACAAAATTAGCCAGGCGTGGTGGCACACATCTGTAATCCCAGCTACTTGGGAGGCTGGGGCAGGAGAATTGCTTGAACCCGGGAGGCACAGGTTGCAGTGAGCCGAGATTGCACCATTGCACTCCAGCCTGGGCAACAAGAGTGAAACTCGGTCTCAAAAAAAAATATATATATATATATATATGTATGTGTATATATATATGAATAAGGAGGAGTCCAAGAAGGTGCAGAGGGAACTACGAGGAGGTGGAGCTCTAGAATATATTGAGAAAAGAGAATTTCAAAGAAGCCAACAATGTAAAATCCTCCAACAGGACTGTAACATAAGTCTGTAAAGTGTCCAACTTTTAGCAGTTAGTGACCTTACCACGGGCAATTTCTATGGAATGGGATGAGCCATACTGTAGAGGTTCGAAGACTGAATAGGGGTCAACATGGATACATCTTTTCCTCCCCTCACCGCATCTGTCTTTCCCAGTAGACTTTTCCTTTAAAGGCAGCGACTTGTGGATATTATTCCACTGTTTTCAATCAATTCCATCCACCAGTGAGATATATTACATCAGATTATCTTTCACTCCACCGCATTTGTGCCTTGCAGTTAGTAGGCCATCGACAAAATCACTGATGATATAGGGGCTTCTACAGACTCCCCAATTCATTTGGTAAAGACCTCTCAGCATCATGGTCGGGCCCTGATTCCTTTCACGACAGCTTCGAGGAGTGTCATTCTCATCACGGCCACAAGGTGGAGGCCGCCTCCCTGCTCTGGGACCTCAGGTCGCGACCCCGGAAGCACATCCTCCATCCTCCGCCTTCTTTCCAGCAGAAATGGCGGCTGCGGCGGCTCGAGTTATGTTGTTACCCGCGGCGCGGCGGCGGCTCTGGGGTTTCAGCGAGAGTCTCCTGATCCGCGGCGCTGCGGGACGGGTGAGCTTCCCTCTGCTTGTCTGGGCGCTGCCTGGGGCCAGACCCGGTCGGGCCGGCTCTGGCCTCTCTCGCGGCACCCGGCGCAGCGCACCTGAGAGTCGGCGCCACAGATCCGAACAGCGGGGTCGGGCAGGGCCTCCTCGACCCGGACCCGCTGGGCGCCAGGCGGCCTGGGGCTGCTGAACTGGCCGGGGTGGCTGGCTTGTGGCTACCCGCCAGGAGACCTGCTAGTGACGTGTGGGATGACCCTGGTTTTCGGCTCCTCCCGCCAGCTACTGAGGAGTGCATGTTTGACCACTAAAAACGTAGTGCTGGCAAATTGGGGAAAACTAAAAAGTGAAATATGGTTACCGCTCCAGAGTTCTGTTTTAGCCTAAGACTGAACTTCGTCCTCAGCTGGACTTCCCGCTAACCTGGACATCGCTGAAGTAAAATTTTGTATGTATTTGCATTTTTCTCATGAGCGAGCCTCTGACTTTCAGCAAAGAGATGTGAGACTTTTGTATAAGGGCAAATAAAAACTTCTGGAAGACGAATAGTTCCTGGCCGACAAGCCAGTCAGTTGCATTTTGAACGTCCGGCCATCTTCCTATCCTTTTTTTTTTTTTTTTTAAAAACCATTTCCAAACCCTGTTGCTTTTCTTAAACAATGAAAACCCGAGTGTCAGTTCTGTCTTGTGTGTAGGTAGTTTTACATCTTTTCTCTCCTTTTTTTTTTTATTTTCCCTGCTTGTTTTCTCCATAACGAATATAAAACATTTCTAGGAGAGGTAGTGAAATAAAGTCAATTTCTCTCTGGGTAATGATAATAACTGCTCATCTTCCCTGAGGGAAGGGCATGTTTGTAATCACGTTGCTGGCTCTAGGACAGTGGCTAGTGACACGTTTCTAGGCCAGGCAGAGATCCCAGTGGAACCAAAATTCAAGAAGAAAGATTCTTTTATAGAGAGAGCCTGTTTAACATAGATTTGGTTTTAAAGTCAACATTTAATATCAGATTGGTAATGTGTTTTGCTTTGTCTCTTCCACTTCCTACCCCCAACCAGTCATCATATTTTGGAGAGAACAGATTACGAAGTACACAGGCTGCTACCCAAGTTGTTCTGAATGTTCCTGAAACAAGAGTAACATGTTTAGAAAGCGGACTCAGAGTGGCTTCGGAAGACTCTGGGCTTTCAACATGCACAGTAAGTGACTCAGGCAGCCTTCTCTAAGTGACCCTTCATTTAGTGTAGCAAATTGTTGATTTTAGTCTTTAGTTTCTTTGTTGGCTGGTGGTTCAGAAAGGGTGGCAGTTATTTTGCCTTGACAGATTTCCATGAGTTGTGAACCTTTTGTTCCAGTGATACTTAGTTACAGGGTGCATATGTATCCTGTTGCCTTGTCTGCATCTTGTTCTTGTAGCTTATTATTGATTATTTATTGTTAGTAGTATTGATAATAATGAAAGAGGTATATTTGCAGGGCTACTCTGCCAGGTGTTTTTACTGATGTCTTATTTGCTAAAAAGCAATTCTTTCTAGTGGGCGTCCTCACACCTGTTTTATAGTTAAGGAAGTGAGAGAAGTTAAATGGTTTTGTTCAGGTCGCTCAGCTAATACGTGGCAGAGCCAGGATTTCAACCAAAGTTTTCTGACAGTTTCTGATGTTCTTGATACTACAGTTATTAATTGGCTGGATTAATGAGCTGGGCAAAGAATCCTCAGTGAAGGTGGCAGGTAGATACTTGTAGCACCCAGCAGTATCCTGATCAAAATTTTTAAATCTCATGGTTCATAGGAATGAACTATTAATTCACTCAGATCAAGAAAATCTTAGTGTTAAGATCAGAAAGCACTTGTCAGAAAAAGGAAGGAGACTGTTCCCCGCAACCTCAAATAAATAAAATGGATTTATTTAATTGTTCTTTGATTGCATTAAGGTTGGACTCTGGATTGATGCTGGAAGTAGATATGAAAATGAGAAGAATAATGGAACAGCACACTTTCTGGAGCATATGGCTTTCAAGGCAAGTTGTAAAACTTTACAAAAATGCACTCTCTTTAAGAGATAGTAAGCACAAAGTCTCATTCTTTAGAGGCAGGGAGAGCTCTTTCAGTAGTATAACATGTTTTATGTTTTTTTTCCCAGGACAGTATCTAAAATAAGTACTGATAATTGCTTTGTAAAGTTGAAATGAAAACTTTCTCTTGGGATGCAGGAGTCATCTGAATGTATACCATTTCTGAAGCCTGATGTACCTTATTTTTTTTAAATTTAACTTATTTTGAGATAGGATCTGGCTCTGTTGTCTAGGTTGGAGTGCGGTGACACAATCTGCTTACTGCAACCTCCACCTCCTAGGCTCAAGTCATCCTCCCACATCTACTTCTGGAGTAGCTGGGACTGTAGGTGCATGCCACCACACCCGGATAATTTATTTTTATGTGTGTGTGTGTGTGTGTGTGTATATATGTAATTTTATTTTATTTTATTTTTTGGTAGAGAGGGAGTTTCGCCATGTGTTGGCCAGGTTGGTCTCAATCTCCTGGGCTCAGTCAGCCTGCCTCAGCTTCCCAAAGTGCTGGGGTGACAGGTGTGAGCCATCATACCCTACCTGATGTACTTTAGAAACCAAATTTGACTCTGCATGAAACTAACTTATTGTTCTCCGTGTTCATTATCTGAAGTGTTTAGAATAGATGAAGGATAAAGGGAGGTTGCATAATTTATTTTTCCTCTTTTATTTCAAGGGCACCAAAAAGAGATCCCAGTTAGATCTGGAACTTGAGATTGAAAATATGGGTGCTCATCTCAATGCCTATACCTCCAGAGAGCAGACTGTATACTATGCCAAAGCTTTCTCTAAAGACTTGCCAAGAGGTATTGTTATTATTTATACAGCAGATGATAAAATTTTCATGAGAATCAGAAATTATTTAGTACTTTTTATTATGTCTGTTGTAAAAGAGTAAGTCCCAGAAATGTGAAAACACGAAACTGAATTCTGGGTGAGGGTACAGCTGATCTTATTTTTTTTCTAAATATGACAGATAGTAAGATTATGGATGATTGTTTTTATTAATATGTAGCAATAAAATAGAGATTATTTGGTGGAAATAAAATATTTTGAGAGGACAGCAGTTTGTTACCATATTTGTAGACTATTTTGACTCTTTTAAAAGTTATTACACAAAACATTTTCCTAGTGGAAGAATTAACAACAAAATTTAGCAGTTTTAGAGCTAATTGGTAAAATTATTATTTTTGTTTTTAGAGAGAGAGTCTCGCTCTGTCACCCAGACTGGAGTGCAGTGGTGCGATCTGGGCTCACTGCAACCTCTGCCTCCTGGGTTCTGGGTTCAAGTGATTCTCCTGCCTCAGCCTCCTGAGTAGCTGGGATTATAGGCTCCTGCCACCATGGCAGGCTAGTTTTTGTATTTTCAGTAGAGATGGGTTTTGCCATGTTGGCCAGGCTGGTCTTAAAGTGACCCACCGCCTCGGCCTCCCAAAGTGCTGGGATTATAGGCGTGAGCCACTGTGCACGGCCATTAGTGAAATTATTAACCTTTAAGGTCCTTCTGTAGTTGTAGTTACTACTTTGCAGTTTTGGATTCCTAATAGGCTTCCATTAATAATGTTTAAATGGCACTTTACACAAGTACTTTTGTGTATATATTATCCATTTGATCTGCATAGGTGTTTCTACCTTGCAGTTGTGGAAACTGAAACTCAGACTCTGACTTGCCCAAGATTGCATAGCTATCAGGTGGCTTACTGTGGACTCAAGTACATGTCTACTTACCAGATTCATTTGCTTTGTCAAAACAATAAAATAAGAAACCTATCACCTGTAAATAACTAAAATACTTAATATGATATCCTAACTTTTGCATTAAAACAAAAATGACAGCAACTATGGAGGGTGTGTTGGTTTGAATAACAAAACCAATGAGACAATTTTTGTCCCAGGACTAATTAGGGACCAAGAACATAGGGCTAGGCCAAGCTTCTTTAAAGAGTTGTTCATTCCAGCCTAGTTCCTTCCTTTATTTACACAGAACAGGGAAGGCAAAAAGGAGAAACAGAAAAAGTAAGGGTGACGTTAAAAGACTTTTTTCCTTTTCTCTTGGCATCTAGCTGGGAAGGGTAGAGCCTCTGCTAGTGGGAGTGGAAAAGCAGAGGAGCTCTCCCTGAGGAATACAAAATGGAAGTGCTCTCTGAAGCAGCTCCAACTTTGGGGATTTACTTGGGGTTTTTCACCCTTCACCCTGGGTGAAGCCTGGTATATGAGGTAATAATTAGACATTTAGATAATGGTCTCCAAGTTTTTACGATCACTTATTTTTTTAAATTATTATTATACTTTAAGTCCTAGGGTACATGTGCACAACGTGCAGGTTTGTTACATATGTATACATGTGCCATGTTGGTGTGCTGTACCCGTTAACTCATCATTTACATTAGGTATATCTCCTAATGCTATCACTCCCCGCTCCCACCATCCCACGACAGGCCCTGGTGTGTGATGTTCCTACCCTGTATCCAAGTGTTCTCATTGTTCAATTCCCACCTATGAGTGAGAACATGAGGTGTTTGGTTTTCTGTCCTTGCAATAGTTTGCTCAGAATGATGGTTTCCGGCTTCATCCATGTCCCTACAAAGGACATGAACTCATCCTTTTTTATGGCTGCATAGTATTCCATGGTGTATATGTGCCACATTTTCTTAATCCAGTCTGTCATTGATGGACATTTGGGTTGATTCCAAGTCTTTGCTATTGTGAATAGTGCCGCAATAAACATACGTGTGCATGATGATCACTTATTGTTAAGAAAGTTGATCATATATCCTTAATGTATGTATACTTGTAAGTTAAATACATGTGCTATTATACTAATGTATCTATACATTTAAAAAAAAAATTCAGATTAAAACAGACTGGGAAATAGGAGCCCCCCTCCCCGCCTTTGGAAACTACCAGTGTAGACTACCCATCCCACATAACGGAGGATTTTCTCACAGAATTCTTGTCCTTCCATTTGTCTGTGGGCTATTTCTCACCCATTTTACTAGACTGTGGTTCTCTCATCTGGACAGATGGGTTTTATTTGGTTTTACACATAATTTTTTCCTTTTGGTCATGATCTCAGCCACAGTTTGCTATAATAGTCTGTTTTGTCATGTTCTTAGTATTTGGATATAATCACTTCTGAGACAGTGCCCCTTAAAGTGAACTGAATTAAAACAAGGAACAAAAGTTTATAGTAGAGTAAGAAATGAAACCTAAATCAGACACGGTAGTGCATGCCTTTAGTCCTGGCTACTTGGAGGAAGCTGAGGCAGGAGGATTGTTTGAGCCCAGGAATTTGAGTCCAGTCTGGGCAGCATAATGAGACCTTGTCTCTTAGGGGAAAAAAAGAAACTTAAGATTGAAAGTTTATTTTATAACATTAATTGTATTAATGAAATTTAGATTTATGATTGCAACTGTGTACTAATACTTCAAGAATGAAGTACAGTTTTTTTTTGGAGAGGTATGCACTTTTTCTGATAAAATTGCTTAATGGCCTAATATGACATGTTCCACTTCACTTTTCGCTTTTTGCAAATTCGGGTTTGAGAACACACAATTCTGTGATTCATTTGGGGTATATTTTAGATTATAAGGATTCTTTTCTCTGTTGCCCAGGCAGGAGTGCAGTGGCGCAATCGCAGCTCACTGCACCCTTTGCCTCCCGAGCTCAAGCCATCCTCCCATCTCAGCCTTCCGGGTAGCAGGGACTACAGGCACATGCCACCACGCCCAGCTAATTTTTGTATTTTTTGTAGAGACAGGATTTTGGCATGTTGTCCAGGTTCATCTCAAACTCCTGGGCTGAAGCCCATCTTAGCCTCCCAAAGTGCTGGGATTATATAGGCGTTAGCCACCGTGCCTGGTCAGTTGTTTGCTTCTTAACATAGCACTCTTATTGCTATGGGAACTTGCATAGTAAATACTTGGGTGATGTGAACCCTCAGTATGTTCCTAGCTAGGTATTTTCAGACTAATATATGTAACTTTGTAATTTTCATATAGAACAGTCTACATTAATATGCAAATTTCCATAGCATTTTTGAAGTAGGTAGAGTCATTCCAAGGTGATGGCAAATTTAGAGTTTTTCCCCAAGGAAAATCTTTTGTACTATAGGGGTTTATATGTTAAATTTTAATTTTGTCCTGTTAAGTATATCTGATGTTTTTCTCCCAGGCTAATCATTTAGTACTGAGTGATGGGTCAGTGTCATGATTTCTGATTTTGGTTTAATAGATTTTAATAGTGAAAGTTAAGATTGCTGGTGCTTTTTCTTATATTTTATTTTCAATTAGCTGTAGAAATACTTGCTGATATAATACAAAACAGCACACTGGGAGAAGCAGAGATTGAACGTGAGCGTGGAGTAATCCTTAGAGAGATGCAGGAAGTTGAAACCAATTTACAAGAAGTTGTTTTTGATTATCTTCATGCCACAGCTTATCAAAATACTGCACTTGGACGGACAATTTTGGGACCAACAGAAAATATCAAGTAGGTATAACTCTCAGAATTTCTTGGTGGGTAAGGGAATTTATGAATTTTGAAAATTAACATTTACAAACTTTCAAAAAGTATGTTTCAAAAAGTCATTTTCCTCCTGGTAATCTAAGTGAAATTGTAGTTAGCTACATTTTGGTCCCACCTAGCTCCCAAGCATGTGAGTTCATAGGTACTTCGGAGTAAACCAGTAATGGTGTCAAATCTTTTTTCCTTGATGTAAAAAAGTCGAAGTTCTTTGATGTGTTGTCTATATCCTATTTCTGCCTGCATTTTAGGATACGGTTATGGTCCAATTTGATTTCAGGTATATTATGTGAAGATCTGGTTTTTTTTTTTTTTTGGTTTCCTTTAAAAATGGTTTTACTTCATTTACAGATCTATAAGTCGTAAGGACTTAGTGGATTATATAACCACACATTATAAGGGACCAAGAATAGTGCTTGCTGCTGCTGGAGGTTAGTCAATTTAAATTTCTACAAATGTTTTAAACACAGTTGTTGGAGTGGTATGCTTATTAGTTTGATCCTGTTGGGAGATAGCCTAAGAATTTACATAGCAAGTAACTGTATTTGATACTGTGTAAGGGGAATGTGGAGCACTGGAACCAGACTTTCCCTCTATTTTTTTTAAAGTAGGTTTCATTTAGGCTGGGCGTGGTGGCTCACTCCTGTAACCCCAGCACTTTGGGAGGCCGAGGCGGGCGGATCACGAGGTCAGGAGTTCAAGACCAGCCTAATATGGTGAAACCCTGTCTATACTAAAAATAGAAAAATTAGCCAGGCATGGTGGCGGGCGCCTATAGTCCCAGCTACTCAGGAGGCTGAGGTAGGAGAATCACTTGAACCCGGGAGGCGGAGGTTACAGTGAGCCAAGATCGCACCACTGCCTGGGTGACAAAGTAAGACTGTCTCAAAAAAAAAAAAATGTAGGTTTTATTTCTAGAAAGACTTAATGAACTGTTTAATACATAAGTGTACATAGTAGAACGTGCAAGAAGAGGGCAAAGGAGTGAACTGGGAGAGAGTCGGAAGATAGCATTCTGTACTTTGAGAATTTCTTGAGATTTTAAATTATTTCTTGAGAACCAACTTCATCCTTGTTCAAGCATGGAATGGGTATGTTAATTCTTTGATTTGTTCAATTATTCATTTAATAGATCTAATTTTGGGGAAGGAGAAGCACATAGGGAGCCATGAGAATGCTGAATGGGAATCCAAACATGCAGGTGACTTTAGAAGGTTTCCTTGAGGTCATGTTTGAAGCCAATGAATGAAAAAAAAAAAAAATTCACAGCAGATATTGCCAGATTTCCTGGCAGTCTGAATCTAGGCAACAGTACATTTTAATTGGTTTCCAGTTTTTTTTCTTTTAAAAATATATTTATAGAAGTAGAGATGGATTCTTAACTATGTTGCCCAGGCTGGTTTCAAACTCTTGAGCTCAAGTGATCCTTCCACCTTGGCCTCCCAAAGCTTGGGGATTACAGGCGTGAGCCACTGCACCTGGTCTCCAGTTTTCATTTCTTTGTATTTTTTAATATTAGAGCAAAGTGAAGTGTTGTTTCATGTAAATTTTTCTCTTTTTAGAAATTGTAATTTAAAAATTCTAGTTGCTCTGGATTGATTTCTGAGCTAATTACCTGGGGGGTAATGAAGAAGATGAAACCATTAAATATCAAACATGTTATTCATTGTAGTGCCTAGCTAAAAATCATGTTACTTTCATTGTACATGGCAGGAAGTGCACTCTGAAATTCTCTTGAGTAACACTGTTTCTAAATTGGCTCTTGCAGACTTGGGCTTAAGTGTTTGAAACTGTCTTGGAAATGGGACAAGATACTTGTTAGATGGGTCCTCAACAACAAAGCTTTCTGGAACCTCTCTGCCATTGTTGGTGGCATATGGACAAAATGAGTTTTTTGTTTTACTTTGGTTTATGGGTTCATTTTGACAAAGTTGAGATATCTTTAGTTTAATGCTTATAGATTAATTAGTATTCATTTTAAATACTATGTAAGTGATGTGCCTTACAAATGATTGCATCTTAAATTCAATTAAATAGGCCAGTTTTAAGTTTCTGCTGACCTCTGAATTATGTCTTGGCTACCATTTAGCTCTTCTAGGTTAATCTTCAGGATGTATAGCTTTTATTTGCCAAATAGTTTTTTGTATCCTAGCTTCATTTATTATAAAATTATAATTTAACATTTTAATTATACATTAAGTTAAAGAATCTTAATTTGGGTCTCAAGTTCAGATAGTAAGAGATATAGAGTCTAAGAAATTCCTAAGTTTTTGCATTTGGATACCTATTAATATATTCAGAAATAATTTAGATGACACTATTTTGTTCCTGAGTTGTTTTTTTGAGACGGAGTTTCGCTCTTGTTGGCCAGGCTGGAGTGCAATGGCGTCATCTTGGCTCACTGCAAACTCTGCCTTCCGGATTCAAGCGATTCTCCTGCTTTAGCCTCCCGAGTAGCTGGGATTACAGGCATGCATCACTACACCCGACTAATTTTGTTTTAGTAGAGATGGGGTTTCTCCATGTTGGTCAGGCTGGTCTACCTCCGACCTCAGGTGATCCGCCTGCCGCGGCTTCCCAAAGCGCTGGGATTATGGGCATATGAGCCACCGCGCTGGGCCCTGTTCCTGAGTTCTGATAGGAGAGCGCAGAGAATATAGTATATCTGTGTATCCTGCTTTCTTTTATTTATTTAATTTTATTTATTTTAGACACAGAGTCTTGCTCTGTCACCCAAGTTGGAGTGCAGTGGTGTGATCTCAGCTCACTGCAACCTCTGTCTCCTGGGTTCAAGCAATTCTCCTGCCTCAGCCTCCTGAATAGCTGGGATTATTACAGGTGCCTGCTACCATGCCCAGCTAGTTTTTGTATTTTTAATAGAGACAGGGTTTTACCGTATTGGCCAGGCTGGTCTTGAACTCCTGATCTCAAGTGACCTGCCCACCTTGGCTTCTCAAAGTGCTGGGATTACAGGTGTGAGCCACGGCACCCGGCTTTTAAAATTTATTTTATTGAGACAGGAGTCTTACTATGTTCTTGCTATGTCCAGGCTGGTCTTGAACTCCTGAACTCAAATGATCCTCCCACCTCAGCCTTCTAAAGTACTGGGATTATAGGCATGAGCCACCTTGCCCAGCTCCAGCTTTTTAAAAATTAGATAGAGCTCATATTTGTATTTTCCACTAAAAAAATTTTTTTTGTTGTTGCAAATTGGAAAATTGGCGTTTTTTTTTGCTAGTTTGGATCCCAGAAATTTTTATAATTTAATAGAACATGATTTTGTAAAAAGTGGAGTTTTCAAGTTGTCTTATTCTTAGCTGTGAATCCATTGGTCTGTTGATGAAAACTGTCATTTGCTCTACAAAATGAGAAAGCTGTGCAACCTCAAGCTTTGCAATGCCAAGGAAATAGGTGTGCTATGTGAGCTTACTCTTAATGGCTTTTAGTGAGTGTAGATACTTCATGTGTAATGTACATCACATTATATCACCTAGGGATTTTTGTAAACTATATTGCTGCTAGATACATGTGAAAATATTTTCTTTCAATTTAGGTGTTTCCCATGATGAACTGCTTGACTTAGCAAAGTTTCATTTTGGTGACTCTTTATGTGCACACAAAGGAGAAATACCAGCTCTGCCTCCCTGCACATTCACAGGAAGTGAGGTAGGGCAAGCCTCCCAGCTAATATTTAGCCTTTTGGATTCCTTGTGTTGTATTTACACATAAGTAAACAAAATGTACTATTTCTAGTAGGAATAAAATGGAATAAAAGGCTTACACTGAAATACAGAAAAAGGGAAGAGGAGGTACTCATTTGCTTAAGATTCCTTCCTCTTCTGTATTGTTTAACCACCTGTTTTTCTTTCCTAAGGAAGCAAGGTTTTTTTTGTTTTGTTTTTAAATTTCTCCATTCTAGTCTGAAAGGAAGCAGAGTTTTAAGAGCAGTTTATAATTTGGTCTTTTTGTGCTTTTTCTTTGGCACTGTGCAAATTTATATATTGTAATATCTGGAAGTAATCTTTTAAACCCTATATTTTGACCTTCACTTCAGGTTTACTCTTGGCTCAGTTTTACCCACAGTATGTTTTGGGAGTGGGTAGTAACTGTTAGAGCCAGAACTTGCAGGGAATCTACTAGTTATCAACTAGCTTTAAGCCTCTTTAGGGGCTTAGTTTGCCATGTTAAGAATGATGCTCAACGTAGTATCTGGAAAATGCCCTGATATTGGCAGCTGCCTGGAACTGTAGCATTGGCAGTACAGAAATAAACCTATAACGTCAATATGACATTTCGATAGAAAAGTTCAGATTGAGGCTGGGCGTGATGGCTCATGCCTGTAATCCCAGCACTTGGAGGGCTGAGGCAAGCGTGTCACTTGAGGTTAGGGTTTTGAGACCAGCCTCACTAACATGGTGAAACTCCGTCTCTACTAAAAATACAACAGTTAGCTGGGTGTGGTGGTGGTGCATGCCTGTAATCCAGCTACTCGGGAGGCAGAAGTTGCAGTTAGCCGAGATGGCGCCACTGCACTCCAGCCTGGGTGACAAAGTCTCAAAAAAATAAAAAGAAAAATTCAGATTGACAAACACAAAGGATTAATTTCTACCAGTGAAATGATGCAACCCTTTTTGACCTGGTAAACCACGTGGTGGCCGTCTGTAGTAAAATGTGTTGGGAAAAGTAATTTTTCCTTAACCCATGAAATTTCTTCTAGGCTAAACTATACAATGTAATGAGGCCTGATGGTTAAAAAATCAAGAGAGAGTCCTGGTGTGCATTTTAACTTTGCAATTAATGGGACTGGTGATTTTTTCTTGTTAATAAGCATGTTATATAATGTTAATCTTAACTAGAGGTCCTCCTGCTTTATCTGAACTAGATTCGTGTGAGGGATGACAAGATGCCTTTGGCGCACCTTGCAATAGCTGTTGAAGCTGTTGGTTGGGCACATCCAGATACAATCTGTCTCATGGTTGCAAACACGCTGATTGGCAACTGGGATCGCTCTTTTGGAGGAGGAATGGTAAGTGATTTTAAAAGAAATTTTCCATAACAGATGGAAGATTATCATGTTTTCTTAAATACAAGTTCTTTGTAAGAATCCTTTTTTGAAGTGGCAAAATAGAGCCTTGTACTGTGAATTATATAAACTGATCCTGGTTTGCATGTGGGCCAGAAAAAAACATTTTCTTTTTTTCTTTGCCACAAAGTTTATTAGTGGCAAAATTTGAATAAGGACAGAAAAATTAGCTAGAAGTACTATATCAATGTTAATATCCTAATTTTAATGGTCAGTAGGCCTTCTGTATCTGTGGGTTCCATATCCATGGATTCAACCAACCATAGGTGGAAAATTTGGGGGAACAAATGGATGATTTCATCTGTACTAAACATGTATGGACTTTTTTTTGGTCACTTCCCATATAGTATAACAACTATGTACATAGCATTTACATGGATTGGGTATTTAGAGATGATTTAAAGTATATAGGACAGTCTGCTTATATGCAAATACTATATACACCATAGTACATGAGGGCTCTAGCATCTGTGGATTTTGGTATCCACAGGGATCTGGGAACCAGTTCTCCACAGATACTGAGGAGCTATACCGAGGTGATGTAAGAAAATTAATTTCCTTGTTTTTCACAAGTACATACTAAAGTACTTGGGGCAAGAAGCATCACATCTAAAACTCAAAACAGTTGAAAAAACTTGTATAAAGAGAATAAAGCAAACATGGTAAAATAACAGGGAATTTGGATAAAGGGAATTCTCTACTGTTTTTGCAACTTTTTTGTAAGTTGGAATTATTGCAAAACACAGTGTATAGATTTGTCTTTACTCAGATTTCTCCAAAATACATTTCATCTAAATATCTTAAGCTTTGTATGCAACATAACTTTGAATCTAAGCGTATGTAACCAAGAGCCCTAAAAATTGGGTTGATAATAGCAGTCTAGTTTTAGAAGTAGGTATAGCTACTACATTAATTATAAGGATTCATTGCTTTTATAACATGAATTTCTCCAGGGGGTGCACTGGATTAATAAGCACAATTGTTAGTCATACTGAATTTTAACTGTACTACTGAGATGTTGAATAAAACTAGGAAACTTGCCTCTAAGGATATTCACTGTTTTCCACACACTCCATTTTCCTTTCTGTATTTTGGACATGTGTACTTAAAATTCTCTTGGAATTTTTTTTTTCCTTACAGAATTTATCTAGCAAGCTGGCCCAGCTCACTTGTCATGGCAATCTTTGCCATAGCTTTCAGTCTTTCAACACTTCCTACACAGATACAGGATTATGGGGACTGTATATGGTTTGTGAACCAGCCACTGTTGCAGACATGCTACATGTTGTTCAGAAAGAATGGTGAGAATTTAAGTAATTTAAATTTTGCCTTTAATTCGTTTTAGACTAGTTTTTTCTGTATACTTCATGGTGATTTATGGTAATTTTACCTTTTAATTAAGAGACCTAGATAAACAGTAGTTGCCATGTTTTTAAAGGTTGCAGATGTTTTTTCCTAAGTCTCAAGATGTGAAGCTGATTTATACTATAGGACTTTTTTTTTTTTTTTTTGAGATGGGGTCTTGCTCTGTTGCCAGGCTGGAGTGTAGTTGCACTATCTTGGCTCACTGCAGCCTCTGCCTCCTAGGTTCAAGCAATTCTCCCACCTGAGTCTCCCGAGTAGCTGGGATTACTAGGTGTACCACCATGCCTGGCTAATTTCTTGTATTTTTAGTAGAGACAGGGTTTCACCATGTTGGCTAGGCTGGTCCTGAACTCCTGATCTCAGGTGATCCACCCTCCTCAGCCTCCCAAAGTGCTGGGATTACAGGCGTGAGCCACCGTACCCGGCTGAAAGTTTTAATCTTTCAGAAGCAGGTTAACTCAGAAAGATGATCCTAAAAGTTTAAAAGCCAACTAGAAGTTGTTTGGAAAATATCTTTGAAAGTAATCTGGTTGAAGGGAAAGTAAATCTGAAGTTGCCACTGCTAAAAGAAAACAATCAAAGTATATTGAGTCAGTAGATGGGCAGAAAGGCTCACAGCTTCTTGGAAAACATTTAGCTCTGGTTCCTCTCCTCCACTATTCTTAAATTGGCTTACATCTTTCTAAATCTAGTCAACTAGGATGTAATTATTAAGTTAAAAATTAGGTTTAAGATTCATTGTTTTTAGGAACCAATGAATGACCACTGACTTAACCCATAGCATATCAGACCCCAAGAGATGGGGACTCATGAAGTCTCAAGATGCTTATAGCATTTCTGAAAATGTCATCAGCCCATTTGTATTAAACCTTTGTGTGCTAATGAGTAATTAGACATGTTTATCATTTTTGAGAAATTAATTCTGGGGAAAATAATCATTTTAGCTTTTGCTTAGATTAGAATTAAATCATAATCACCTGTATGTTATGTGTAGACTATGGCATCATCATTCTTAGGTCATTAACTCATGAAATACAACATTTTCCAACTGCTTAATACTGTTTTTCCAAATGTTTTTTAGGATGCGACTCTGTACAAGTGTCACCGAAAGTGAAGTCGCACGAGCCAAAAATCTTCTGAAAACAAACATGTTGTTGCAGCTTGATGGTAAAAATATAAGACATAGCTTCTATTTTCATATGGTTGATCTATATTCCAATACTTAATTTTTCCTTCTCTTTAAACAGGTTCAACTCCAATTTGTGAAGATATTGGTAGGCAGATGTTATGCTATAATAGAAGGATTCCCATCCCTGAGCTTGAAGCAAGAATTGATGTAAGTAGTCCTGAGTTATTACTGGGTCATGTGTAAAAAGATCCTTGTTACAAAAGCTGAGAATATTTATCTTTCATCTTGCTTTAGTTTTAAAAAGTTCCAGATATAGACGTTGTCTTTACTACAAAAAGCTGAATGACAGTATCTTCCATATTTCAGGCTGTGAATGCTGAGACAATTCGAGAAGTATGTAACAAATATATTTATAATAGGAGTCCAGCTATTGCTGCTGTTGGTAAGCCTGGCTTCTTTTCTTCTATGCAAAAAGTTGGCCAAGTACTTTTAATTAACTGTCTTCTTTTTAATCCTTAGGTCCCATTGAGCAACTACCAGATTTTAAACAGATTTGCAGTAACATGTGTTGGCTTCGTGGTTAAAATGCTTGTTATCAAGGTTATTTGAACACATGTATTTATAAAACTGAGATCTAGAAAAAATAAAAATGAACATGTATATACATCTGGAAATTTGAATGAAATACTGTATCATGCTTTCAAAGGATAAAAAGACTACCCCTCTGAAGGTTGTTTTGTATTAATGGTCAATCTTTGTTCTCTGAGAAATTATGTTGGAAGCAGCATACTTTCAAATTATTACCATAAGTATAATTTTAAGAATGAAAATGTTTACAGTATTTTCAGTTTTATTATAAAAATGCACATACAACAAAGATTGTCATTAAGTCATTTCTTGGCTCTACTTGCATTCAGCACTTGTTCTTGAGCAGCTTTCTTTGCTTTTACCATCTCGACAAGTTCCTAGGAAGGGAGAAAGGAAGTTGTCAGAATTTAAAAACAGACATTTTAATCTAGTGTTTGGTATAAAGAATTCAAACAACTAAGACAGTACTAAGTATACCGATTTCACTACCTGCCAGGGCCTAGAAAGTTTCTAAGGTTGCTCATTTATTCCTAATAATATTGGCCCCATAACTACTGGTGTTGAAATAAGCACTATATTATTAACCACTTAATAGACATAAAATGTGAGCTATATAACCCACGTTAAATTTAAAATACAACAATCTATAAACTCTTAAGTCTGCAACCTTATATCGTTTCATGCAGTCCTTCTTTGTCCTGCCAGGCACTGCTTCTGCTATTTTTTCCCATCTTTCAGGTGTATTTACTGGGTATGTTTTCAAAGCTTGTTCCAAAAGCTTCTGTTCTTCTGTTGTCCAAGGGGTGAAGTCCGTATATGGACCTGTTTAAGAACAATTTTTATTTGAAAACTGTCTTGTTCAGAACATGTTCCCAGACAAGTCTTGTGGTCCACAAGTGTCCGCTAAGTGCCCATTTCAGTCTGGGATGTGTCATTTTGAAATAAACTTGTAGAGATGAGAGATACATATATCCCTCTGAGTGTTAATAAGAGAAAAAACTTTAGATGACTCACATCCCAGAAAATGAAATCTCAAAGGCTTTTTAAAACACAAGAGTAAAGATCTGCCTTGTACTGTTTATCTCTTACAAATCAATGTAATATACCCACTAGACTGGAAAAAAGCCATATTTAAATTTATAGTACTGTTGGACTCTCGGGCTCAAAAACACAACCACAATTCATTGAGAGTTCTGATAAATCTGCTTCCTTACAGGATAGGTAAAAGAGCTTCCTCACAGTTAAATTGTTGCTGGATAGAAACCCTGGAAACCATTTTTGTTTTACACTGAAGGAAACAAACCTAGCAAAATTAAGCCAAGTGCCCAAGGTACCAGTGCCGAAGAGGCAAGCTGAGATTAGATTGTGTTGTAGTGTGGTGTTCTCTTCGCCACATCTGCTAAAATCTTGGGAGCCAATGCCAAACATTTCCAATAACTGCTATTGTGGTTTTTCAACTAAACCTTTAATATTTCAGAAAACATCTAAGATGTGTGTCAGAAACAAATGTGTTTCTTAAGGATGTTAAGTATTACACAGTCCACTTGTGTAGGTAAAAGGAGAATGTTAAGTGGTAGAGAGCTGATTTGGTTAAGTCAATGGACTTCTGGCAATTTAGTTATTTCAGACTATGCAGTGACAACACAGACCTAATATTACCAGTACCCTGACTACTACTTGAAACTTCATCCTGTGAGATCTGTCACAAAGTTAAGCCTAGAAACCAAAGTTCCTTCCCAATTAAAGAAGGGGAAAAAAAAAAAAACAAACCCCACCACCTATTCAAAACAAAGCAGAGAATTTGTATAATATTTGAAGGTACCTAAGGTACATAAGAAGCTTTTTTGAAGGTAACTTTTAAGTTCTAGGAAGTCTTGTTGAATTTCCTTATATTGGTTTAAAGCCCTGAACACCATAGATTTATATCCTCTCTTGGAAAAAAGATGGAAGTGACATGGCAGTATTTCCTGCTGTTTTCCAGTTACTTCACAATACCAAAATAAATTAAATGTACTGTTGCAAAATTCCTATGAGAAATCACTATTCAAAAAATGGTGCCAGGTTGATGTTTAATGGTACAACTGAAGAGGAAGGAGCCTTCCCATTTCCATAAAAGAGGCAAAGATGCTAAAAGACAAAGGACTACTGTCAGTCACTCTTGCCTTCACAGGGTCACCTCTCCTCACAGCGGACTGGACAAGTATCAGGGCCTACTTCCCTCCAACATGGAAACAAGTCCCCTAAGAGCTGAGACTAGTGTGCTAATACCTGTTGTATGGTATTTTGTGGAGATAAAGGCACAGGAGAATAAACCCCTTTAGAAGTGTCCTTCAGGTGTTCTGAAACCCTGCCTTGTTACTTACCTTTATTAAAAGAACTGAAATAATGCCTAACTCAGCCAAACAAGTCACCCCTGATTTTTGCAAACAGTGATCTTCCTCCCCTATATAACACTAAGTCTCATATCTTTAGGTTGAAATTTTGGGATAATAAATAAGATTAAGAAGATAGGTAAAACTGGGACTCTTAGAAGAAACAGCTTATCATGTATAGTCAAGTCTATTAATCCAAAAGCATCTTTCTGCGATTAGTTTAAGAAAGGATTGGTGGCTTACAGAACATCAAGTGAAAGAACTTCTTTCACATAAACTGCTTTCAAACTCATAGCAAGAAAAAAATTTATATCACATCCCCAGACACAAAGACACACATGAACAAGAGTTTCATTACAGTATACCCACCTATATAATGGGTGTCACACTCACTAATTTTCTATTCAAGACACACTAAATTGATGTAATATGAAAAGCACTGATCTAGGGTAATCAAATTAGAACACCCAATATCAAACCCTAACAGGGTTTTTTTTTTTTTTTTTTTTTTTTGAGAGGCTTACTATGTTTCCCAGGCTCGTTTTGAACCCTAACAATTTTTAACTTTATTTTGAAATAATTTTAGAGTAGAAAGAATTGTATACTCTGCCTGCATTCCCCAAATGTGAACATTTTCATGTTTGCTAATTCTTTTTCTCCATATGTACAGACATACTTTGCTCTGAACCATAAGTTACAGACATGATGCCTCTTTATTCCTAAATACTTTGTGTGTTTTTCCTTAAACATAAGGACATTTTCTTATATAATTACAGTACATTTCTCAAAATCGAGCAATTATCCCGATAAAATACTATTCTTTTGTCCCAATAATATCCTCTAACACTGATTTGTAAAACCTGGTAAGAAAAACAAACACAGCCCCCTTCTCTAATGGCATCTGAAATGGAAGAACTATAATTCTCCATTTTTAATGGTGAGGTAAAGTAAATCTTTGCCCTGGAAATGTTTGCTTACAGCTTCCAGTCTGCTAAACATTTTATTTCCCTATCATGCTGAACATAGACTCTAAGTCTTGTATATCCAAGCAGCACAGATACATGGCTAGCATTTTCTACTTTTAGAAAAGCAAAATTTACCTTCAAATCGTTCTGAAGGTGCTGCGTTGTCTGCTTGAGGTACCACTCCATGTTCTTTTTTAAACTTATCAAATGCCTTTTTATTTATGTCATCTTTTTGATGAGGGTCTGAGAAATGAAAAACTTTTAATACTTAACAGATCATCTCATTTAACCTTTCATTAAATTGCGTAAGTTATTTTAAAAATAGGTGTTTAAAGTAACAAATGGACTTCTCAAAACTCACCAAGTTTTTGGAGACTCTTTGCTTTGCCAATAACATCTTTGGCAGTTCTTTTGACTCCAGAGGAAGAATGTATGTTCATGTAATTAGCAATAACTTCCCATCTGATAGGATATATTACACCAATAATATAATTTAATAGTATTAAGGAAAAACAAAACAACAAATACCATTAGATTTTTACTGCAGAAAGGTTATAGTATAGAATGAGCTCAAATTGGTAGTCTAATGATGCTGCTACTATAAATTCCTGTTGCCTGGACTAGGGTTTTTGCTTTTCGCATGTTTAAATCAACTATATAATCTTGGTTTTAAGTCCATACATCTTACATATTCTGTGTACAAATCAACATAAATAAAACCACTTATTTGTGTATACTGCCAGTTTAACACATTTCTTCAGAAGATCAATCATTCTGAAAACAGCCTCAGTTTCATCTACAGAATTAGGGATGCTGGGTCCCTAGGGCTTTCTTGGGAGTTAAAATCAAGCTCCAGCTTGAGGTGGGAAGAAACAAACAGCAAGACTGTAAAAGAAAAACTACAGAAAACCTAATCCCCAGCACAAGCCATGACAGAGTAGGCCAACATAAGTCAAGATTTGTCTCATGATCTTCAATTTCCTAAGAAACTGAAGCATTTTGTCCTATGTGTATGTGCATGTGTACTGGTGTAATGGGTAAGACTGACACCTTCAAAATGTACCTTTTTCACACTTCTGCTGTGGCACAGAATTTATCTCTGCAAGTTTCTGTGATAACAAGTGCTGCTATTTGGAGTCTATCTACATTATCTCCAGGCTCCAGTGTGAGTTGAAGAAAAGTTTCATTAAAACCAGTACCTTGAATTTGTTCCAGCAGGGAACAGATTCACAGCTTTAATTAGTAATTGTAAATCATCTTCTGACCAATTTTTACTTCCATTTCCACCTCCACCAGTTGATTTTTCTGTGTTCTTAGATGCTTGTCGCATACGAGCCTCAGCTTCTTCTTTCTCTTTTCTGATTTGCTCATTTATTTCTTCTATCTGCACAAATATCATAAGTCAGGGACTTAAAAGTATATTGCTATTCTACACTCTCTTCCTGGCTAGGGCTTTGTGATCCTCAACTCTTAATGTCATTCTCACTCTGACCCCATACTCCTCTCCAAGGCCAACCCAAAAACAAGCACCAGCTTTTCACTCTGGCTTTTCCTGCTCTGGCTTCCAGTCTGCATAGGTCTGCCTGAGGGACCAAGAACTGCCCCACAGCCTGCCTGATCTTCCCAGTACTCATGTCACGTGTCTTCCATTAGCCTTGGACACTAATTGACAAGTCTGTGGTTCACTGAGTTATTCATCCACAAGGCCATTTCATACCTCTCTTTAAACTCATATTCACCCTTTCTGCAGCACCCTTTCTGCAGACAATCTCATTTATTCTCTACAAAAGGTGACGGCATAGCAAAATAGCCTCTGTTTTATTTTCAAGTTGTACCATTTACATTGTTCCTTCTAGTCTACCTTCAAACATGCACAAGTAAAAAAAGAAAACCTTTATTTGCCTTGTTGCTTCTGTCAGCTGCTATCTTAGAGTCATGTTTGGCTCATTTCTCCCCTTCAATTCCTTAGAACCAGTAAAGTCTCAATAATGCTAACTTTGTGCTAACTTTGAAAAGTTTTTTGATTCCCATCATTGCGTTCATAGTGTAGGTTCTTTTTCTTTCTTTCTTTTTTTTTTTTGAGATAGAGTCTCACTCTGTTGCCCAGGCTGGAGTGCAGTGGTGTGATATCGGCTCACTGCAACCTCCGCCTCCCAGGTTCAAGTGATTCTCCTTTCTCAGCCTCCCAAGTAGCTGGGATTACAGGTGCCTGCCACCATGCCCAACTAATTTTTCTATTTTTAGTAGAGATGGGGTTTCCCCACGTTGGCCAGGCTACTCTTGAACTCCTGACCTCAGGGGATCTGCCTGCCTTGGCCTCCCAAAGTGCTGGGATTACAAGCATGAGCTACCATGCCCAGCTCATAGTGCAGGTTCTTAAAGTAAGATTCTCACAACTAGTCACATCTATCTGATGCACCTTATCCACAAACGTCGGATTAGTAGTACAATGTTGAACCTTCTGTTAATCAAAGATTTGCAGTAATGGAAACTAGTCAACAAGGTATTAAAAACCTGATAACTGGTTCTACTTTTTCTAACTGATTGTGTTTCCCACTCCTTTTCCCCATAATGTTCTACCTTTTCTTTTTTTTTTTTTTTTGGTCTGTTTTTTGAGACAAAGTCTCGCTCTGTTGCCCAGGCTAGAGTGCACCAATGTGATCATAGCTCACTGGAGCTGTGGCCTCCCAGGCTCAGGTAATCCTCTAACCTGAGCCTCCTGAGAAGCTGGGACATGACACCATGCCAGTTAATTTTTGTATTTTCGGTAGAGATTTTGTTCATGTTGCCCAGGCTGAACCATACTTTATACTTCTATTTCTATTTTATAGTTTGTGGTATTCTTCTGACCTTCATTTTAACTCTATCCTTCCTTTCAGGCTGGTTGAAACTCTACACCAAGCCTTCCCTGGCCACTAAACTTGTGGCCCTTCCTGTCCTACACAACATTTACTATGGGCTCTCCATCTTTTGGTCCTTAAGGTTCTTCTCAGCCTAAGTCCTTTGTGGTGCAATAGCATTAGGCATTTCTCCAAAAGAACCTAGGCATAGTGTTATATATAGTAGGTACTAATACTTGTTGAACTGAATTGAATTTCTGGGCCTGTTTTCTTATCTGTAAAATAAAAGGTATAGACTAGACAGAACAAAGATCTCTTTTGGTTCTAAATGTTATTACCCTATGAAAATACTCAAGGAATAATCAAAACAATTATTTTCTTCTAATGATGATTTTGCAAAAGCTATGATTGTGATAGATACCACAATTCAAACACTAAGCATGGTAAAAACCATACACATTAAATCCAACTTAAATCAACAACAGCACTTACTACATAAACAAAACACAGGCTGGGCGTGGTGGCTCATGCCTATAATCCTTTGGGAGGCCGATGCGGATGAATCACCTGAGGTCAGGAGTTCGAGACCAGCCTGGCCAACACAGCGAAACCCTGTCTCTAGTAAAAATACAAAAATCAGCCGGGCATGGTGGCACACACCTGTAACCCCAGCTGCACTCCAGCCTGGATGACAGAGAGAGACCCCGTCTCAAAGACAAAAAACAGGCCGGGCGTGGTGGCTCACACCTGTAATCCCAGCACTTTGAGAGGCTGACACAGGCAGATCATGAAGTCAAGAATTCAAGACCAGCCTGACCAACATGGTGAAACACCGTCTCTACTAAAAATACAAAAATTAGCCGGGTGTGGTGGTGTGTGCCTGTAATCCCAGCTACTCAGGAGGCTGAGGCAGGAGAATCACTTGAACCCAGGAAGCGGAGGTTGTAGTGAGCTGAGATTGTGCCACTGCACTCCAGCCTGGGCGACACAGCGAGACTCCGTCTCAAAACAAAAAACAAACACACAAAACAACAACAAAAAAACAGTGGGAAACACAGAGAAATCAGATACTGTTTGTACTTGGTGACTTATATATTAGGTAAAGAAACAGGTAAAAGCAGAATTAAATGCTACATATAGGTAGGAGTGATGTGTTCTTCTATTACCTGTTTTTCCAAAGCAGCCTTTCCTACTTCTTTTGTGCATGATGTGAGTGTTTCATTCAAGCACTGTAAGCTAAAGGAAAAAAAAAAAAAAAAAGAAGAAATGAAACTTTATCCTAAGCTCAACTGAAGACTTCAATAGCAGTTCCATAGGTATACCTTGCCAGTTCAAGCCGATCACAAAGTTTTTCCACTTCTTCCATCATTTTAACCCGCTCTGCCTCATTATCAGAAAAATGATTCCAGGTCTAAAAGCATAAACACAAAAATTATATCTACTCACACTCAAAAATACATCCATCAACATAATTACAAAGCATGAGCTCTCAGGAGTTCCTGATGTGAACATACATAATGGCCTTCTGCCCATCCCCAGCTGTACTTCCACAGTACCTCCCAGGGCTCTCCCTGATCACCTAGCAATAAAAGGCATTATATACCAAGTTGGAGGTACATACCAAGGAGAAGCAAAACAGAAAAAAGAATGCCTAGGGATGTTATAAAAAGTCAGAATGATTCCTTAGAGAATCACTTAAGGATCAAGAAATTCTGTATGATAACTCAAAATCCCTTTGTTTGGCGGCCTGTTGCAATGTGTGCTGAACTGTAAAATCTACTGGAAATTTTAAATGTGAAATTAAAAAGATGACATAGTGTGCTTAGGAACAAGAGGTATTAGCAAAAATTTCAATTAAGACTATGCTCGGAATGGAACAGCATGATGCACAAGAAGTCACTGGCAAGTACTTGCCATGCTTTAAGCTGCTGTTGAGACTTATGTCTCCCATTCCTCACTTCTCCTTGCTTCCTTAATCCATGCAATCTGCCTCTCACTAAGGTTCCAGTGCTTCTATTACTATTCACTCTTCCCTAGGCTTCCGAAAGCACTACTGATTTTCTTCCTACCTGCCTGGTCACTCCTTCTCAGGCTTCTTTTCCTCTATCAGTACCTTATGTACTGGTGTTTTGCCAGAGTCCCAGCCTCCACCCTCCTCACTCTATACCCTCTCCCAGGGTGATCTTCTATATCTGCAGAGTTTCTAGTGCTATCAAGATGTAGAAGAGTCTGTGATAATCCTGTTCTTGAACTTACACACTCAATCATGTGCCGAGTTATCTCCATTTGAGTGTCCCAACAAGCTCAACACACCCTAAACTGAAATCATTTTTGCCAAGTCTTTTCCTCCTCCTTTGTTTTCTACTTCCCTGAATGCTACCAGCGTCATCCATCCAGTATTCCATGCAATAAACCAAGGCATATAAAGATCTCACCCCTCCTGTTACCTCCAACACACAATCAATCCCAACAGGCAATAGCCTAGTCTACTTGCTGAATCTCTCTCCCTTTCATCTACCTTTTTCCATCCTTATCATCTCTGAGTTCAGGCCACAATACTCTCTCACCTGCATTGTGGCAAAAGACTCCTACATTAGTCTCTCGGCCTCTAGTCTTCTCAGCACCCTGACCAAAACCAACTCAGGATCGGAGTAAGCTCTTATAGCAAGACGTATAAAGCCCTTTAAGACCGGGCTCCTCCTTACCTCCTCAAGTGCCCCTGGTTCATCAAATCTCATTTCTCTGGATCTCTGCATTCTCAATACTCCATCTGTCTTATCCTTAATCCTGTGTACATACTACTTCACCTGGCTAAATCCTACTAGGTGCAGAATGCCTTCCTTGACTACCTTTTTGGTACCTTCTCATCCTAATACCTACCTTGAAGTGTTGGAATAGCTTGTTTACTTTTTATCACTAATCAGTAGACTCCTTGAAAGAACTGTGCAATCATTACATTCACATCAATTACAACTGCTTGGTACATAGTAAATGCTCATCAGATATGGATTTACGATAATCTGATGAGTATTTACTCTGAATGAATAAATTATGTGAGAAAGGAGCAAGAAAAGTTTCCAAATGTCAGGACTTTTATT
Organism: Chlorocebus sabaeus; assembly: GCF_047675955.1. Taxonomy (NCBI): domain Eukaryota; kingdom Metazoa; phylum Chordata; class Mammalia; order Primates; family Cercopithecidae; genus Chlorocebus; species Chlorocebus sabaeus. The sequence goes on from NC_132924.1 coordinate 76,399,432, forward strand.
TATGCATAATCTCTAAGAACTATTCAAGCTTTATTTCCTGATTGGCATTTTTAAGGTTCTTGCTGAATGTGCCAAGCACTACATGTGAATTATCTCATTTAATCTTCACAACTCTGTGACTAGGTATCATTTCAACTATAGAAGAGGTGAGGAAAGTGAGGCACAAAAGTGTTGAGGTAATCTCCTGAGGGTCCCACAGCTAGTTAGGAGGTAAGCAGAGAATAGCCTCAAACCCAGGTGGCTTGCCCTGAGCCCATGCTCTTTACCACTTTGATAACACTGCATCCTTCTGAAAACAATCTTCTATACAGTGGAATCTGAGAAAAATATGTATGTTTTCAAATTTGGATAATCTTTTTCCTTATTAAAATGCCTAAAGAAACAAGTGCTTGTATTTTCTATTAAGCCTCTTTCAATGTCAGCTGATGGGGCAAGTTAATTTCAATTGTATTATTATCTGAAGATTTAGGATAGCATATATTAGACCATACATGTCTACAGCCTTCTAGATAGTCACATAAAAGATAACTTTTCTATACATATTACGCATTTATATACTTGCTAGATTTAACTACAATGGACAATGGTATAGTACACAATATTCTTTGTGTGGCAATCTCTATTACAGCTTGGAATTCCACCAATTTATTCATTCAATGTTGTTTAGTAAGGAACAGTACTGTCCTGTGACTTTACCAGCTTAAAATATAAGAATTAGCTCTTGGTCAAAATTATACTTCAAAACTTTTGGGGTTTTTGGTAAATACTTTCTAGTGGAAACTGTATTTGAATGAAAACTGCCAGTACTCACTCAAATGATACCATTTTAGATAAAATTGAAAGCTTTTAGAACTTTAAAAACAAGTTAAAACTTTTAAAAAACTTTCTAAGATAAAAATTAATTTTACACCAATAGGAAGCAACAACCTAAAACCAAACTGTGGCACCTTCTCAGAAAAATGATCTGGTTTCTCCAACAAATCAGTGGCAATGGTGTGAGGTGGGGAGAAGTGGTGATACAGAGGTGTTACAGAATTAGAGGGTCTTAAGAACAACCAGGAGACACAACAACTGAAGTATTTGTATTGTATTGACTTTTGTATTGACCTTATTTGGGTCCTAATTTGAATACACCAACTATAAAAAGACATTGCTGAGGCTGGGTGCGGTGGATCATGCCTATAATCCCAGCACTTTGGGAGGTCGAGGTGGGTGGATCATGGGGTCAGGAGTTTTACACCAGCCTGGCCAATACGGTGAAACCCTGTCTTGACTAAAAATACAAAAATTGGCCGGGCATGGTGGCAGGTGCCTGTAGTCTCAGCTGCTCAGGAGGCTGAGGCAGAAGAATCGCTTGAACCCGGGAGGCGGAGCTTGCAGTGACCTGAGCTCACGCTACTGCACTCCAGCCTGGGTGACAGAGCAAGACTCCATCTCAAAAAAAAAAAAAAAAAAAAAAGACATGGCGGAGATAACTGAAGATATCAATATAGACACAATTTCAGAATATATATATATATATATATTTTCTGAGACAGAGTCTTGCTCTGTCGCCCAGGCTGGAGTGCAGTGGCATGATGTCTGCTCACTGCAAGCTCCGCCTCCCACGTTCACGCCTTTCTCCTGCCTCAGCCTCCCGAGTAGCTGGGACTACAGGTGTCTGCCACCGTGCCCAGCTAATTTTTTGGATTTTTAGTAGAGACGGGTTTTCACTATGTTAGCCAGGATGGTCTCGATCTCCTGACCTTGTGATCCACTAACCTCGGCCTCCCAAAGTGCTGGGACAGTTTCAGAATATTAACTTTTTTTTGGTTTGATAATGGTAAGATGATTATGTTTAGAAAAAAACTATCAGGGTTGAAAACTGAAACATGTAAGGTGAAATTTAGAAAAAGTTAAAAACACATTGAGATAAAATTAAATCTGTTTAGTTGTAGTTGTCTGTTTGTTTGTTTTTTTCGAGAAGGAGTCTAACTTTGTCTCCCAGGCTGGAGTGCAGTGGCACAATCTCGGCTCACTGCAATTTCCGCCTCCGGGTTCAGGCAGTTCTTCTGCCTCAGCCTCCCGAGTAGCTGGGATTACAGGCACATGCCATTGGGCGTGGCTAATTTTTGTATTTTTAGTGGGGATGGGGTTTCACCATGTTGGCCAGACTGGTCTTAAACAACTGACCTCAAGTGATTTGCTCACCTTGGCCTCCCAAAGTGCTGGGGTTACAGGCATGAGCCACCATGACCAGACTCGTTTAGTTATAATTGCATAGTAAAGAAAAGAAATACATTTATGCTTGGACAAGTGCAGTGGCTCATGCCTATAATCCTAGCATTTTGGGAGTCCAAGGTGGGTGGATCATTTGAGGCCAAGAGTTCGAGACCAGCCTGGCCAACATGACGAAACCCCTCTCTACTAAAAATACAAAAATTAGCTGGGAGTGGTGCTGGGCACCTGTAATCCCAGCTACTTGGGTGGCCAAGGCATGAGAATGGCTTGAACTGGGGAGGTGGAGGTTGCAGTGAGCCGAGATGGCACCACTGCACTCCAGCCTGGGTAACTGAGTGAGACACTGCCTCAACAACAACAACAACAACAACTTAATTAAAAATTGTTCTTTTGGCTGGGCGCAGGTGGCTCACACCTGTAATCTCAACACTTTGGGAGGCTGAGATGGGTGGATCACGAGGTTAGGAGTTCAAGACCAGCCTGGCCAACACAGTGAAACCCCGTCTCAACTAAAAATACAAAAAATTAGCTGGGCATGGTGGCGGGCGCCTGTAATCCCATCTACTCAGGGGGCTGAGGCAGGAGAGTTGCTTGAACCCAGAAGGCGGAGGTTGCAGTGAGCCAAAATTGTGCCATTGCAATCCAACCAGGTGACAGTGTGAGACGCCATCTCAAATAAATAAATAAATAATTTTTTTTTCCCAAGAAATACTTTGGTCAGGCGCAGTGGCTCATGCCTGTAGTCCCAGCACTTTGGGAGGCTGAGGTGGGGAGATGGCTTGAGGTCAGCAGTACGAGACCAGCTTGGCCAACGTGGCGAAACCCTGTCTCTACTAAAAATACAAAAAATTAGCTGGGCGTGGTGGCACGAGCCTGTAATCCCAGCTACTTGGAAGCTGAGGTGGGAGAATTGTTGGAACCTCAGAAGGGGAGGTTGCAGTGAGCCAAGATCACGCCACTGCACTCCAGTCTGGGCAACAAAGTAAGACTCCGTCTAAAAAAAAAAAAGAAAAAGAACTGTTTTTTGATTAATCAGCAACTTGGTTTACTTGTGCCTAGTGTTTGTTCAGTCTGACATACCTTGCATGAGTTTCGAAGTTTTTGCCTTTCCTTCTTAATGGCTTTTTTCTGGAGATCTTTTTCCTTCTTTGCCAACAATGCTTGCTGTCTAACTTCCTCCTCTTCTTTCTCCTTAGCTAACCGAGCAGCTTCTAACTCAGCTTGCCTTTGCTTTGAAAAAAGGGAGTAAAATCATTTTAATAAAGTAAAATTCCTAAATGTTTATATTTTTTAAAATTTAAACTTTTAATAAATTATATTAGGAAAAAAGGCAACATAAACTTATTGAAAACTGAAGGATGAACTGGGAAAGGCAGCTGGTAAAGATTCATAGACATTTATTAGAAAATGTAAAATTGACATTAGAAATAAACATAATATTAAAGGAACGTATGACACCCTTTTTTTGCTAAATAAAAATCTGCTGGTAAGGAAGATCTCTCTCAATTATACCAACTTGTCATGATTCATTCACAGTAGCACCCAATTCTCTGCTTTCAAATTATAGTTTTTTAAAAAAATAGATGTGAAGAATAAAGATGTATTTTTTAAATTTTTTATTATACTTTAAGTTCTAGGGTACATGTGCACAACATGCAGGTTTGTTACATATGTATACATGTGCCATGTTGGTGTGCTGCACCCATTAACTCGTTATTTACATTAGGTATATCTCCTAATGCTATCCCTTCCCCCTCCATCCACCCGATAGGCCCCGGTGTGTGATGTTCCCCTTCCTGTGTCCAAGTGATCTCATTGTTCAATTCCCACCTATGAGTGAGAACATGAGGTGTTTGGTTTTCTGTTCTTGCGCTAGTTTGCTGAGAATGATGGTTTCCAGCTGCATCCATGTCCCTACAAAGGACATGAACTCATCCTTTTTTATGGCTGCATAGTATTCCACGGTGTATATGTGCCACATTTTCTTAATCCAGTATATCACTGATGGACATTTGGGTTGGTTCCAAGTCTTTGTTATTGTGAATAGTGCCGCAATAAACATACGTGTGCATGTGTCTTTATAGCAGCATGATTTATAATCTAAAGATTTCATAAACATTTAAAGTCCACCTTCATTAAATGTTGTCTTACTTTTTCTTTAGCTTCTTGCTCCTTCCGTTTAGCTTCTGCTTTTGCTTTCTTTTCTGCTTCTTTCTTGGCTTTTTCTTCTTCCTTGAACTTTTTTATCCTTGGATCACAGCTATATGCATTGTCTACCAAAAGAAAAAGTTGATCTCATTTTGAATTTCTAACATTTAGGGGACTTAAAAAAAAAATCAATTATACTTACCAACTAATGTTCTTATTCTGTTCATTTCTTCTTTTTTTCTTTGTGCTCTTGTTGCTCTGTTCTGCTTTTCAATCCATCTCCTCTCATCACGACTATAAAACAGAAAATACTGGAAACAAACTACTGCTTATAGATACTGTGACTGGAAAATGTAATATTTTATAAAATATTAATATGTAAATAACATCCTAGAAGGTTAAAATGCTGTGTCATTACTAACATTAAACAATGACTTATGTTGGCCAGGCTGGTCTCGAATTCCTGACCTCAGGTGATTCACCTGCCTCAGCCTCCCAAAGTGCTAGGATTACAGGCATGAGCCAGCAGGCCTGGACTAAACAGTGGTTCTATTTAATACTAATTCTGGTTATTTTTTGGGCATTCATGTCAAAAGCATTTCTGCACACATACAAAAAACAAACAAACAAACAAAACCTAATAAAACCTTGGTTAAGCAACCAGAAGAAAAAGATTTTGCTGAACTGCGCTGACATTATATTCCCTGGCAATTTCTTAAGCATGTCCTAACCAATTATTGATCTGGGCCCACCTAGTTTAACTTGTGAGAAAGGATTTCAAAATATTAAAAAATTGTTTAAAAAAGATGTACAAAGAGAAAATTTTGAAAGAAAATTTATGTGACATAGTTTTACATCATCACAAATACCAGAGAACCAAATAAATACCCTCTATTTTTAATGATTTGCATACATACCATTCCGCTTTTTCTTTTTCTTCTTCATCTAAATAAGAAAATTCTCTCCAAGAATCAAAATTATACCTAATATAGACAGAAATAATATACAATCAAGAAAGAACAAATGAAAAAAATTCCTTTTAATGCAAATGGATGAATTTGTTTTAATAGATACCTTTCTTCTCTTCTAGTATTAAACTAAGGTCAAATCTTTCTCCTTTTTAAATGACATTGCATTTGGTATGAAAATCTAAAATGCACGCATCACTCCATAATCAAAACCACACTTCCCTGCTGTCTCTTCTTTGTTAGGTTTTTTGCTTGACCAAGACCTATTTTAAAATTTTCCTTGCCTTTCAGTTTCGCCAGTCTGTCAAGTCTGAAGGTAACCCTAGTAGTGGTTATCTCATCTCCAGTTTGTATCCTCTGAAGGTAAAAGCAATTACAACTGATAGAACTAAATCTTGTTATTTTTGTTCTACATGATTTTGTTTTTGTATTTACTAGGCATTTGATGAGAAAATGTAGCACATATAAAATGGCCACTAACTATTGTGTTTATTAAAAATTAGTGAATTAGTTACAGAGACAAATAGCACTGTCTCCTTCCTCATGAACTCAAGTACTTTTAGTAGTAACTAAATAAAAATGTACTGATTTTTATTCAAATGACTCCCCAATTTTCCTGTTTTACTACTATCGTGTGCTTGATATCTAGAAATCTCATTAATAGAAAACAGGCTGAAAATCTTAAAAGCCTAAATATCACAAAGGTAACAGAGTGCTTTTGTTCAGTGAAAGTTCTGCAATTTGCCCATCTCAATTAATTTATAAACAATCAAGTACTTATTGAATACTTTTCTTTTTAAAAGATGACAGCATCATACAAACAGTATATTCACTTACCAGAAAGAATAAAATATATCTACATCTTCAAATGATGAATTCATATCACCAAGTTTAGGAACATTTTTTTTATTTGACCATCTGAAATATCAAAGGAAATATTCTTAAAATTCTTCAAAAATTATGTACAAAAGTTCAACAAACAACTTAATTTATTAAAAACTAATAGTTTTAACTAATCCCTCTGATTTCCCTTCCCTACAAACTCTACAACTCGAAGATGTCGCTGGAAAGTCAGCAGTGGGGTATGAAACAACACAGGCGTGTGAAAAGTGAGGCCAGACATAGACTGGGGAGAGGAGAGAAACACGGGACAGCCTTCTAATCAGAGGTTACCTTCAGTTCTATAAAGTACAATGCCATAGCAGCTGCTAGTCAGGCTAGGAAAAATGGCAGCTAGCTCCTTTTGCCAAGCTCCTGTCCCTAAATAGGCAGCATAACAACAACCTGTAGGCCTAGCCCTTTAAAAATGTTAATAGTCACAGATGGAAGTAATTTCTACCCCATCACCACCACCACCTTCCCCTTAGAGCCAGATTTCTTGGCTCAGCACTTCATCGATCACTGCTGAAAAGGATCCTGAGGCTGCTACTGATCCACGTTTTCTACTCTGTGAAATCATTACACAGAAAAATATACTGCTTTTTACCACCTCAGCACTGTTATAAAACAAATGTGGCCAGGCGCGGTGGCTCACGCCTGTAATCCCAGCACTTTGGGAGGCTGAGGCCAGCGGATCACCTGAGGTCAGGAGTTTGAGACCAGTCTGGCTAATACGGTGAAACCCTGTCTCTAGTAAAAATAGACAAATTAGTGGTGGCAGATTCCTATACTCCCAGCTACTCAGGGGGCTGAGGCAGGAGAATTGCTTGAACCTGGGAGGCAGAGGTTGCGGTAAGCCAAGATCGTGCCACTGCACTCCAGCCTTGGCAACAGAGCAAGACCCTGTCTCAAAATAAACAAGGAAAAAACAAAAACAAAAACAAAAAATAAACATGAAATCCAAGGGAGAGAAGATGGCGGAAATACTAGGCGGCGCCAAACTGCTAACCGAAGTGGTTCTCAAATTTGGCTGCACAGTAGAATCACCTGGGAGCCTCAAAAATCCCCACAGGAATTCAAACCAATAAATCAGAATCTTTCCAGGGGGAACGCAGGCATCAGGAGTTCTTCCTGTTCTCCAGGTAATTCCAATGTGCAGCTAAGATGTGCTTTAAGGGAACCTGCCAACGCAGATGGAAAAAAAAGATGTAAAATAATATTGGTACACAATTTTAAAACAAACTTTAATGAAATATGTATGCTTTAATCATAAATATAAATAATGTTTTGTCAAAGAAGCCTTATGATAATCAGATGATCAAATAAAGAACAAAGGCTTTTCTCAACTGACAATGAGTCAGAGTAGTATACCCATTCATAAAGAGGAAATCAAAGAATAGAAAATTACTGTCACCTAAGTGTAAGAATCACACTATAAAAGTCAGATACTGTTATTTCTCTCAAAGTAAATTTTTTTTTTTTTTTTTGAGATGGAGTCTCACTCAGCCACCCAGGTTGGAGTGTACTGGCACGATCTCGGCTCACTGCAACCACCGTCTCCTGGGTTCAAGCGAAACACCTGTCTCAGCCTCCCAAGGAGCTGGGATTACAGGCGTACACCTCCACGGCCGGCTAATTTTTGTATTTTAGTAGAGATGGGGTTTCACCATGTTGGCCAGGCTGGTCTTTAACTCCTGCTCTCAGGTGATCTGTCTACCTCGGCCTTCCAAAGTGCTGGGATTACACGTGTGAGCCACTGTACCCAGCCCAAGTAAATTTAAGAGACACCTCCCATAAATTGAACAGAAATTTTACTATGGAAATGTAGAACTTCTGTTTAGAAAGCAATATAAATGAGAACAATAAGTTCACCAGAAGGGCTCAATATTGCACAGAAGGAGGAGGAGGAGGAAGAGACAGTGGAAATTATAAATGAAACTATTATTAGAGGGAAAAAAACAGAAACCTGGAAGACTACAAGAAACAAGCCAACAGGGCACTACGATCAAAAGGGATGCCTTAACTCACCTGGAATTCCTTTCAAACACTGGGGAAAACACTTCGAAGAAATTATCCTTTGCTTCACTTTTAGAAGGAACTGAGTTATCAAAAGTAGGATCTACACTGTTAAATGCTCGTCTTTTCACTGGATCAGATAACATTTCATAAGCTGAGAAAAAAATTGTTAAGATCATATCACCATAACTTTACCTATTTTTTTCTTCAAGAAAACAAATATTTCCCTCCTTAAAACATAAAAGTCATTAATTTTCATATTTGAAAATTTTGTTTGCACGTTGGGGAGGATTTAATTTAGGTAACAACAGCTTTAGCACTACTGGATATAACTGGACTTAACTCTTTCTTTAATTATTTTTCTAGTAGACAAGTGACAAAACAATATCACCCACCCTTCAAGAGAACAGATGACTCTGGGGAAAAAGAAATAGCTAGTAAGTTAACTGTTAGATCCCAAGGTTGTAAAAGATCGAAGGATCTGAGGCTTCTGGAGCACTGTGTAAGAGAGCTGGCAAAGAGTAAATTTGAACGGTGTGCATACAACTATTTAAAAATTAGCATCAAAATGTAAAATCACATTTAAGGAAACATTTGGAAATGGTGGCAACCTATATTAATTTGCTTAGTGATGTGTATGTAAATAGCAATAAGTAACTGTAGGGTCTGTACTAGGATATAATCAACTTCTTGATTTAAACTAGGCTAGCAAAACATCTGAGGAACAGTTTAGTCCCATAAAGCATCTGAAACGAAAAAAAAAAAAATCTTAGTATTCTCATCATTAAATAGAACACTTACATGAATTAACTGTAGGATGAGCTTCTGATAAGAATCACCTGGGGACCCTGTTAAAATGCAGATTTTAATCAGTAGGTTTGGGGCAGGGCCTGAGACTGCATTTCTAATAAGCTGCCAGGTGTTGCTGATGCTGCTGGCTGGGGAAACCTCACTTTGTGTAGTGAGGCTCTGGGGTGATGATTAGAAATAACTTGATATCAACTGAAATGTTTTAAAATGTCAAAGGATAGTTGAATGAACTACAGTATGCATAAGAAACCCAATCCCAGCAATTAATAAATAACAATTACTATTAGAAATTCCTGACTCTAAAGCATTTTCTTACCTTTAGTTATGCAAGTGAAGTAGTCATTATCTCCTTCTTTTATTGGTTCACCAGCTGCTTTCCGTTTGTCTGGGTGATGCTTTAAAACCATTGCTTTATCTACAAAATCAGTCGGATTGAGATAATTTTGTCACTTTAAGCACCAAAACTAAAGATAAAGATGAGCTTCATGTAGACCATTTCTAAAATCATAAGGCTAATATTAGAATCTTTTCTCCCACAGTAAAATATATGATTATTCAATGTGAAAATTATAAACTGATTTATTATTATTATTTTCTGAGATGGAGTTTTGCTCTTGTTGCCCAGGTTGGAGTGTAATGGTGCGATCACAGCTCACTGCAACCTCCGCCTCCCAGGTTCAAGCGATTCTCCTGCCTCAGCCTCCCGAGTAGCTGGGGTTACGGATGCCCCCACCTACATGCCCAGCTAATTTTTTGTATTTTTAGTAGAAACAAGGTTTCATTATGTTGGCCAGGCTGGTCTTGAACTCCTGACCTCAGGTGATCCACCCACCTCAGCCTCCGAAAGTGCTGGGATTACAGGTGTCAGAAACTGCACCCGGCTTGAAATAATTATTTTAAGAACTAGCCAAAGTGCCCCTAGCCAACGATAGTGACTGTTAACATTTTGGTGTATTTCTGCATAGATATTTTTGTTTTCTTAAGCATATGCTTTTAAAAATTCAGGTGTAGGCTGGGCATGGTGGCTCATGCCTGTAATCCCAGCACTTTGGGAGGCCGAGCTGGGAGGATCACTTGAGGTCAGGAGTTCAAGATCAGCCTGGCCAATATGGCAAAACCTGGTTTCTACTAAAAATACAAAAACTAGATGGGTGTGGTGGTGCATGCCTGTGGTCCCAGCTACTTCGGTGGCTCAGACATAAGAATCGCTTGAACCCACGAGGTGGAGGTTGCAGTGAGCTGAGGGAACGCCACTGCATTCCAACCTGGGTGAGTGAGACTCTGTCTCAAAAACAAGAAGAAGAAAAAAGTTCAGGTGTAATCATATGTACTAATTTATATTCTGCTTTTTTCAGTTTCACATTATAGCATTTGTATTTTCCATGGTTTTTTCCTTGCAAACTCTTCAAATTTTTCTTTCAAATGACTGCTTAATACAGTATTACAAGTAGATTTGTTGTAATTTAGGCATTTCTCTACTGTTGGACACTTGGGCCATTTCCAATTTTGCATTATTATAAATAATGCCAATTTGAATAATTTTAAATATAAGTATTTTTCCTTATTTAGGATTCTTTCTTAGGATATAATCACAGAAGTGAACTTTGTGAATGGAAATGGAACAAGTTATTTTCCAAAAGGCATACTATTTCATACTCCTATGTGAATATTCTTTCACCACAGCCTCAGCCACAGTAGGTATAATTATTTAAAATTTGTGATTATCACTGGTGGTCAACAATTTTTTTGTTTTTCATTCTTTAACGGGAAAAAGGAGGGGCTGTCTCAGTTTTTCTTCTGACTCTGTGTGTCACTTTATAATAAATAATGGCTAGCTGTTAATATCTATGGAGTAGCTGACATGTGCAAGGCCTGTTTACCAGTTAAATCTTCTCCATGATCCCATGAAGATACTATTACTGTCTCCACTTTATAGATGAGGAAAACGAGGCACAGAGATGTTACGTAGCCACTACCACTGCAACTTGCTCAAATTTCTGGCCAAGTCGGGCTCTAATCCAGACAGCCTGACTCCTCAGCCTATGTTTGAATGCTGCCTCTCCTAATTCACTATGTTTATTGCTAATTTTTTCCCAACTGTTTTGTTAACACTTATGTTTTTAAAAAAATTGTCATTTTTATTTACATTTACTGATTATTTCTTTTATAATTTCTTCTAGTACTTATAATAGTTCTAGTTTCATTAATATTTCCTACAGTTAGATTGAAAAAATTTTTAAATCTTTTTGGAATTTTAATATAGCCAAGAAAGTATCTAAACTTGTCATTTTTCAAAATCTTACTGTGATTTAATAATCCTTCCCTATTCCACTGATTTGTGATACTATCTTTATAATAGTAAATTTTACAAGGGCTTGTTTTGGTTACTTATTGTTGCCCTGCGGTTATCTTTATAATGACCACAGCTTTCTTATATATTTGATGGTAACTTACAAAAACTGTAATTTTTGCTTATTTTTCTTGCATCTAGTCCCTTAACTCTCTTTTGCTTTTCTAGGCAGATCCTATATTATCTACAAATGTATTTATTTTCTTCTTTCCAACAGTTGTCTCTTATTTAATAACTTAACTCACTAACCCAAACTCCCAAAATAGCATAAAAAATAAAATGCAGGCTGCTTCACCCCTAGATTTTAGGTAACAGCATTAATGCCACATAGCTAAAAGTTTGCTAGCTGTGGGCCTGAAACAGTTATCAAAGTAGGGAATTAACTACATTTCTTTTCAAAATTCTTATCAAAAAGGAATGGGTGTTAAATTGTGGTATGTGTTTTCACTACCTACTTGGGAAATCACATAGATTTAATATTATCTGAGGTATAATTTTGCTATATTAATATACTTCCTAAGTTGGATATCTGAGAGAAACTGTGTTCGTGAACACTATTATTCTTTTAGTATACTGTTAAATTGCATTTGTTATTTTATTTTATTTTGAGACAGGGTCTCACTCTGTTGCCCAGGCTAGAGCACAGTGACACGATCTTGGCTCACTGCAGCCTTAACCTCCTGGGCTCAGGTGATCCTCCCACCTCAGCCTCCCAAGTGGCTGGGATTACAGTTGCGCTCCACCATGCCTTGCTAACTTTTTTTATTTTTTGTAGGGAAGGGGTTTCGTCATGTTGGCCAGGCTGGTCTTAAACTCCTGGGCTCAAGCGATCCTCCCACCATGGCCTCCCAAAGTGCTGGAATTACAGGCCTGCGCCACCACACCTGGCCACTATTTTTTCATAATACAAGTATCTGTACACACTGACGGGGTACATGTGATATTTTGTTCATAATACACGAACAAAATCCATTTTTTTTTTTTTGAGATTGAGTCTCATTCTGTTGGCCAGGCTGGAGCACAATGGTGCAATCTCGGCTCACTGCAACCTCCGCCTCCTGGGTTCAAACGATTCTCCTGTCTCAGCCTCTGAAGTATCTGGGATTACAGGCACCTGCCACCACACTCAGCTAATTTTTGTATTTTTAGTAGAGACGGGGTTTCACCATGTTGGCCAGGCTTGGTCTCGAACTCCTGACCTCATGATCCGCCCGGCTCGGCCTCCCAAAGTGCTGGGATTACAGGCATGAGCCACTGCGCCTGGCCTCATTTTGTGCATAATTCATGATACATGCATAAACCATATAATGATCAAGTCAGGGTATTTGGGTATCCATCAACTTGAGTGTTTATTATTTCTATGTATTATGAACATTTCAAGTTCTCTCTTCTAGCTATTTTGAAATATACAATACATTATTGTTAACTATTGTCACCCTACTCTGCTACAGAACACTGGGACTTATTCCTTCTAACTGTATGTTTGTGTCCACTGACCAACCTCTCTTTATCCCTCTCCCCCAAACACCCTTCCCAGCCTCTGGTACCTATCATTCTATCTACTACCTCCATGAGATCAACTTTTTAAGCTCCCACTGTTCTCAAAAGTGAGAACATGCAATATTTGCCTTCCTGTGCCTAGTTTATTTCACTCAACATAATGACCTCCAGTTCCATCTATATTGCTGCAGACATGATTTCATTCTTTTTTATGGCTGAGTGGTATCCCATTGTGTACATATACATTTTCTTTATCCATTGGTCTGCTGATGGACACTTAGGTGGATTCCTTATCTTTGTTATTATAAACAGAGCTGCAATAAAAACATGGGAGTGCAAGTACCCCTCTGACATACTGTTTTCTTTTTCTTTGGATAAATATCCAGTAGTGGGACTGCTGGGCTATATGGTAATTCTATTTTTAATTTTTTGAGAAATCTCCATACTATTTTCTTTTTTTGTTGTTGTTGTTGAGACAGAGTCTCGCTTTGTCGCCCAGACTGGAGTGCAGTGGCCGGATCTCAGCTCACTGCAAGCTCCGCCTCCCGGGTTCACGCCATTCTCCTGCCTCAGCCTCCCAAGTAGCTGGGACTACAGATGCCCGCCACCTCGCCCGGCTAGGTTTTTGTATTTTTTAGTAGAGACGGGGTTTCACCGTGTTAGCCAGGATGGTCTCGATCTCCTGACCTTGTGATCCGCCCGTCTGGGCCTCCCAAAGTGCTGGGATTACAGGCTTGAGCCACCGCGCCCGGCCCTCCATACTATTTTCTATAGTGGCTATGCTAATTTACATTCCTACCAACAGTGTATCAAAATTCCCTTTTCTTGAATTTGCTATTATTTTAACATTTTAACTGGGTTTTTTTTTTCATTATATTAATAGGAATTGTTTGTAGGATTTTTTGAGCTCTCTGCTAGGTTTTGCATACTCAGATTACATTAAACTGTACAACTTAACAAAATGAATTATTCCAAAACAGTTTATGATTAACTGATTCTCCAATTACAACATAAAAAATCAAGTTTATACTCAGCATTAGAATTTTTGATTCTTTAACACTTGAAACAATTCACCTGAAAAATGATCTGGGCCTAATAATTGTTTTTAGGAGTAAATCCTTCGGTAACTTTAATGTTTTCATCCTTTTTTTTGTTTATTTTTTTTTTGGGAGGGCAGGGGGACAGGGTCTTACTACTGTCCAGGGTGGAGTGCTGTGGTGTGATCATGGCTCACTGCATGGGCTTCTTCACCTCCTGGGCTCAAGCGCTATCTCAGCCTTCTGAGCAGCATGGGCATGCACCACTATGCCCAGCTAATTTTTGTATTTTTGTAGAAATGGCATTTTGCCATGTTGCCCAGCCTGGTCTTGAACTACAGAGCTCAAGCAATCCGCCCACCTCAGCCTTCCAAATGCTGGGATCACAGGCATGAGCCACCATGATTAATTCTTTGTGTATTTCACTACGTCGTGAGTATCCTGTCTCTGAAATGCTTGGGACCAAAAGCATTCGGGATTTCAAATATTTTTAGATTTTGGAATATCTGCATTATACTTACTGGGTTAGCATCCATTCCAAATCTGAAAATCCAGAATCCTCCAGTGAGCATTTCCTTTGAAGTGTCATACTGGCACTCACAATTTGGAGCATTTTGGACTTTGGATTTTAGGAGTAGGGATGCTCAACTTGTATTTGTTTATTCTTCTTATAAAACCCATTTTGGGATATTGTCTTATTTATTTTCTTCCTGCATCTTCCTTTGTGCTATACTTTTAAACCTCTGAATTGAATTTCCACCTCATCTTTTCCCTCTTTTGAAAAAAGTAACAGAATAGGTTAAGGCAATGAATTTACTTAAGGTACAGCTCTAGCTGCCAGTCCTTAAGTTTTGGTAAAGCAGTAATCTTACTCTTGTGGAAAAAAAGAAGTCTATTGCATAATTTTTATTTCTGTCTAGGCTCAAAAGAATATATTTAATTTCCCAAGTGACTGGTATTTTTGGTTTGTTTAATCATATCTATCTGATTCAACTGAGATAAAATTTACATAAAATAAATGCCCAGAGTTTAAGAATTCATTAAGTTCAGTGAGTTTTGACAATCATATACACTCATGTAACTGCTACCCAAAAGAAAACAGGCCATTTCCATCATCCAGAAAGTTCCCTTGTACCCTTTTCCACTGGGCTCCCATCCTCTACCAGCTGAGGCAACCATTTTCTGATGCCTGTCACCACTTTTGTATGTTCTTGAGCTTCAAGTAGATGTAACTTACAGTATGTCTGTGTCTGGCTTCTTTTATTCATGGTTTGAAATTCATCCATGTTTTTCTGTGTATTGACAATTTGTTCTTTTAAAAATTGCTGATTAGTATTACACTGCACCAAAATATACAGCAGTTTGCTTATCTATTTCCATGTTATTAAACATTTGGGTGATTTCCAGTTTCTGGGGTGCAGTGGCATTATTTCGGCTCACTGCAAGCTCCAACTCCTGGGTTCACGCCATTCTCCTGCCTCAGCCTCGCGAGTAGCTGTGACTACAAGCACCCGCCACTACTGCCAGCTAATATTTTTGTATTTTTAGTAGAGACGGGGTTTCGCCATGTTGGCCAGGCTGGTCTCGAACTCCTGACCTCAGGTGATCCACCCGCCTCAGCCTCCCAAAGTGCTAGGATTACAGGCGTGAGCCAGCACAGCCGGCTCCTACTTCACACTTAATTAATTTTCATTACTGACATTCAAAATATACTCAACAAAAATAACTTTGCTTGTAATATGAAGCAAGCACTCAAAGGCCCTCAAATGGTACCAGACTTCCATTTTCATTAGGTTTGTTTGTGCTAATAATTACAGATTTGCAAACAGTAACTTTGCATTTTAACTTTTAGAAAGATTTTCAGAAAGCAGGGAGTAGCAACTGTGTTTTATAGTGACAGAAGTGCAAGAATGACAGCTTCTTTCTGAATAAAGACTGATGGAATATTCCGCAAGGGTGGTAATGAGTAAGTTATAATTACCCTTATTGTTAACAATCTCTGCACTGCTGCTACAAAACTTTTGGCTAGAGAATACATATTCAAAAGCTATATTTCTTTTCTTTTCCTTTTTAATGAGACAGAGTCTCACTCTGTTGCTCAGGTTGGACTACACTGGTACAATTTCAGTTCACTGCAACTTCCGCCTCCCAGGTTCAAGTGATTCTCATGTCTCAGTCTCTCAAGTAGTCGGGCTTACACGCATGCACCACTGCACCTGGCTAATTTTTGTATTTTTAGTAGAGATGGGGTTTCGTCACGTTGGCCAGGCTGGTATTGAACTCCAGCCTCAAGTAATCCGCCTGCCTTGGCCTTCTAAAGTGTTGGGATTACAGGTGTGAGCTACTGTGCCTGGCTAAAAATCTATCTCTAGAAGGCCAATAAAAAGAGTGGATGTAGGACGGGTGCTGTGGCTCATGCCTGTAATCCTAGCACTCTGAGAGGCCGACGTGGGTGGATCACCTGAGGTTGGGAGTTCGAGACCAGCCTGACCCACATGGTGAAATCCCATCTCTAAAATTAGCCAGGTGTGGTGGCATATGCCTGTAATCCCAGCTACTCAGGAGGCTGAGGCAGGAGAATTGCTTCAACCCAGGGGATGGAGGTTGCAGAGAGCCGAGATCGCCCCATTGCACTCCAGCCTGGGCAACAAGTGCGAAATTCTGTCTCAAAAAAAGAGAGTGAATTTAACAGAAGAAAATGAATGTTTCTTTTGCAATTTATTGCACATTTTTAATCTTTTGAGAAACAAAGAATTATTTCACCTTAAAACACAAACTATTTTCACAGTTATACATCAATTCTAATTAACAAATTTATCTGTATTGAGACATATTTGGTCTTTTTATGCTATTCATTTTGTTTTGGAAACAGTCTCACTCTCGTTGCCCAGGCTGGAGTGCGATGGTGCGACCTCGGCTCACTGCAACCTCCACCTCCTGGGTTCAAGCGATTCTCCTGCCTCAGTCTCACAAGTAGCTGGGATTACAGGTACCTGCCACCATGCCCAGCTAATTTTTTTGTACTTTTAGTAGAGACAGGGTTTCACCACATTTTCCAGGCTGGTCTCGTACTCCTGACCTCAGGTGATCACCCATCTCGGCCTCCCAAAGTGCTGGGATTATAGCCGTGAGCCACCACGCCCGGCCAACGCTATTCTTTCATATAGTAAAACTTTGCAAACACTTGTACGTGGCAAATGGATTTTTCTGGCATTTATGTATACTGGAATAACTATTCACATGCACTAGCATATGCTTTGTCTAGAATCATGCCAGCCTTTAAACAAATTTGGTTTAAAATAATCTGATAAATTCCTTCACTTTGTTAAAAAATATTTCCTGTGATTTTCCTAAATGTAAGCAGTAATGGGGACGATTTTGAGTTCATCTACTATACTAAGTATTGACCAATAATTTTTAGCATAGGCGTTCTTCTTCAGTCATCTTCCTTCAAGTATAATTCCTCCTCTTCTTGACAGGCCCTGACTCCCTACTCCTTTTCCATGTGGCCACAATCTCACCCTCTCTGACCTCAATACCCATTCTCCAGAGTGGAGGGCAGAACATTCCCATTCTCCTAAGATAGAAAACTGATCACCTTCATCTCTTACCTCTTTCACTAAACTTTATTAGTTGAACTGATCATGTGTATAAGAAATTACGTCCACAGGATTGCAAAGCATAGGACATTTAGGAGCATTAAGGGATGGTGTTTTATAAGGCATATGAAGACTGGGGTCCCAACATTACCCTGTCCCATGCCAAATTTTAACTTTGTCAATGAAAACAACAATAAAACATCAGACAACTTTCTTGGACAGAAGACAGGGTGATATCTATAAAGGTGTGACCTAAGATTACAAAATAACCTAAAAAAAAAAAAACAAAGAAAAAGGCAGTATCCACTAAGTACAGCTGGCCATACTTCTAAAGAGAGGCGAAGTATTATTTTTTAAAAGCTTGCCATTGGGAGAATATTCTGTATCCACACACACACACCCATCCTAATTTCTTATCCCTAATGGGAAAGTCCACATGTAAAATGGATTGCTTTCTTCTGATTCTGACGGCAAGGGAGACCACGGTTTTTTGCTTGTTATGACAATATAACGCATGCTGTTAAATGTAGTTACAGCTGCAGACTATGATACCGTGTATCTTTTAAAAAGCATAGGGTGTTCCTATACCAGATATGTGATTATTTCAAAATAACTAAGTACTTAAAGCATAGGGTGTTCCTATAATAGATATGTGATTATTTCAAAATAACTAAGTACTTACGAGCTGCTTTGATCTGTCTCTGTGTAGCCTTGTATCTCACATGGCCAAGTCCAAGAACTGCATAATGATCTTGGTTCTGATAAAAACACAAAAGGGAGTCAAATTTGAAATGGAGCCAATATATTCCATCCCTTGTGTTCTGGTACCTTAATACAGCATTTCCCAAAGTGACATTTCATCAGGTGTCTGGTAAAAGGTTCTGTATAAAACAGGTTCTATGGTCATATAAGGTTGAGAAATGTGGATTAGGCTGGGTGCCATGGTTAAAGCCTGTAATCCTAGCACTTTGGGAGGCCCAGGTGGAGGATAGCTTGAGCCCAGGAATATGATGCCAGCCTGGGCAACAAAGCAAGATTCCTGTCTCCACAAAAAAATTTTTAAAAATTAGCTGGGTGTGGTGGTGTGCACCTGCAGTTCCAGCTACTCAGGAATCAGAAGTAGGAGGATTGCTTGAATCTGGTAAGTAGAGGCTGCAGTGAGCTATGATGATGCCACTGCACTCCAGGATAGGCGACAGAGCAAGACCCTTTTTTTCTTTTTCTTTTTTTAAATGATTTTAAGATTTTACTTTTTTGAGACAGAGTCTTGCTCTGTTGCCCAGGCTGGAGTGCAATGGTGCCATTTTGGCTCACTGCAACCTCCGTCTCCTGGGTTCAAGCAATTCTCCTGCCTCAGCCTCCCAAGTTGCCAGGATTACAGGTGCACACCACCATGCCTGGCTAATTTTTGTATTTTTAGTAGAAACAGGGTTTCACCTTGTTGGTCAGGTTGGTCTCGAACTCCTGACCTCAGGTGATCTACCTGCCTTGGCCTCCCAAAGGGTCAAGGGATTACAGGTGTGAGCCACCGCACCCGGCCAAGACCCTGTCTTTAAAAAAAAAGGCAGGGCGTGCTAGTTCACGCCTGTAATCCCAATGCTTTGGGAAGCTGAGGTGGGCGGATCATGAGGTCAGGAGTTTGAGACCAGCCTGGCTAACATGGTGAAATCCTATCTCTACCAAAAATACAAAAAATTAGCCGGGCGTGGTGGCGCCTGCCTGTAATCCCAGCTACTTGGGATGCCGAGGCAGGAGAATTGCTTGAATCTGGGAGGCGAAGGTTGCAGTGAGCAGACACCACGCCACTGCACTCCAGCCTGGGCAACAGAGTGAGACTCTGTATCAAAATAAAATAAAATATAAATTTTAAAAAGGGTAAATGTGGACTATTATATAGCCTCCTTGATGATTTATAGGCACAAAAGCCTAAGAAAGGCTCTGAGAAGTCCTGTAATTAGATTTAAAAAATAAACGGAAACCTGTAAAACCTAGCATTTTCCAAACCTACTTGACCAAAGACCCCTTTTTTCTCTTAGCACCTGCTGATAGCTTATGGTCATCCTATGGCACTTACGGCTACATGTTCTTGTTTTACTTATTGTGTCACTGGAATATAAGCTATGTGGAAGCAGTAATACTGTCTTGTTCAGTACAGTATCCTCAGCACCTAGAACAGTATCTGACATGGTGTTTGATCCATATTTGATGAATGAAAATAAACCGAACAAGCGAATGAACCCTGCTACCTTACTCTGATACAATCTACTTCTTTCTATACCAAAGACCTTCTCCCTCTTATAGATCTCGACACTCCCCAGTTCTGTCTTTTCCCGACTCTGCCTTCTTCTCAAGTTACTATCTTCTCTCATTTTCTTTACTACCCAGCTTTGAAAGGGTATTTTACACTTTGGTCCTACTTCATCACTTCCTAATCGCTCCTCATCCACTGTAATCTCTTGCCTTCCCAATCATTTTACTCAACCTGCTTTCAATGAGAGCACTGAAGTAGTTTGTCAAATCCAGCATTTTTTGTGTTTTTTTTTTTTTGAGATGGAGTTTTGCTCTTGTTGCCCAGGCTGGAGTGCAGTGGCGCGATCTCACCTCATAGCAACCTCCACCTCCCAGGTTCAAGCGATTCTCCTGTTTCAGCCTCCTGAGTAGCTGGGACTACAAGCATGTGTCACCATGTCCCGTACAATGTTTTTTAAAATAATTTTTCATGTTATGTGATTGATCTTTTTCTGAAGCAGTGACACACGTGACTCTTTTTCCCTTTTTATTTTTTGAGACAGAGTTTTGCTCTTGTTGCAATTGTGTGATCTTGGCTCATCGCAACCTCCACCTCCTGGGTTGAAGTGATTCTCCTGCCTCAGCCTCCCAAGTAGCTGGGATTACAGGCATGCGCCGCCACGCCTAGCTAATTTTGTATTTTTAGTAGAGATGGGGTTTCACCATGTTGGTCAGACTGGTCTCGAACTCCTGACCTCGGGTGATCTGCCCGATTCAGTCTCCGAAAGTGCTGGGATTATAGACGTGAGCCACCACCGCACCCTGCCTCTTTTCCCCCCTTGCTCCTCCCTTAGTTTCTGGAAGAATACGGTGCCTGATGTTTAGGAAGTCTTTTTTTCAGATAACAAAGTGTCTTTTTCCTTGTTTTCTTTCTACTTCTGTTACCCTTCTTAGTATCTTCTGCTGTTTTTCCTCCTCTTCCTACCCTGGAAATACCCATGCTCCTCAATGTTCAGTCTCTCTCTTTTTTTTAATGGATGAGGTGGTGGGAGAATCAGCTAACACTTTCTGAGTGCTTACTTTTCCAAGTGTTTTATACATATGCCTTAGCTCATTTAGCCCTCTAAACAACCAATGACATAGGAACTCTTTTTATCCATTATTTGTTTGGCATTTATCATGTGGCAAGTACTAACTTAAGTGCTTTATAAGCATCCTTTTATTAACCCTCAAGATAAACCTCTGAGCTGGTAACAATCTCACTGTAGCAACAAGGGAAACGAAGTACACACATGTCCGGGAACTTTCCCAAGGTCCAAGTGCACCAAATGGCAGAACCAGATTTGAATTCAGGCACTCCAATTCCACAGCATACACATTTAACTATTATACAAGTAGCTACTAAAGCATTATCTATTTGTTTATACTTTTGTCCCTTGCTGATGTCATTCAATTCCCCACAGCAACCACCACTATGTGCCAATGACTTCAAAAAGTCTTTGGCTCTAACCTCTTTTTGGAGTCATAGACCAATTTCTAACCAACTACTAGACAGCTTCACCACTATGGTACCAAACCTCAGTCTTCACATAGCCAAACCTGGACACAAACAGCACCTCCCACAAACATTCATATCCTCATCCCAGCATTGGTTACTGACCTCACACTCTAGCAGGTCACTCAAGCCCTAATGCTGGGGAGGACCTCTGAATACTTCCCTTTCTCTTGTGCCACACAGCCAGGGTCACCAAAGCCTATCAATTCTACCTCCAAAAAAAGGAAATCTGTCCCTTCTTCCTCAAAACCCAGCCACACAGTAAGTTCAAGGATTCAGTCACAGGTCTGCCTTAGTGCACTAGCCCTATAACAGTAAACTATTCACTTCCCCTCCAGTCCCTTGCCCCCTTTCAAGCAAATTTTCTGTACTGCCAAGGGAATTACTTTTCTAAAATTAGCTAAGAAACTTTTGATGGCATCTTACTGTCCCCAAAATAAATTTTAATTCCTTCCTTAGCATGGTGTAAAAAGGACACAACAGAGTTTGGTCTAGAGTCCAAAAGATTTTAAGGACACTAGATTTCTTACCACCATACTGCATGTACCCTATACGACTCATCGATCCCTCAAGAGGCACTACATATTCTTTTACTCCTTTGTGTCTTTGTATATCTTACTCCTTCGGCCCAGAATACTTCTCTCATTTCTCTGCTTCACTAACTGCCGCCTGTCCTTTTAAGACCAGTGCAAACATTATCTTTTCTGTGAACTCTTCCTGGATTTCTCCAGCAGAGACAGTATCTCATGGCTAGTGCTAACCCACTCAAGACTTAGTAATAAACAGATGCTAAATTATAGTCATCTTGCTGAACCATCTTAAAACATGGTTTATTAATGGAAAACTCCCAAGAAAACTGTCTATGTCTAACAAAGCATCTGACTGAACAAAATATTCAGATATTGAATACCTTCCAGTCTTTGGGATCAAGTGTTTTCAGCATGGCAAACTCTTCCAACTGCAATTCTTCATCTTCTGATTCCTCAGATAACTCTTTCTTATCCTCCAGTTCCTGAAAAGAGGCAGAAGCATTTCTGTTTCTCCTCTTAACAAAAGCTTCAAACCATCTTCCCACAGGTTCAACTCGACAAAGTGTAGAGGCTGTGATTGAAAGTGTTAAGAGAGGCTTCAATGTATTGCATGGAATAAATCTGTTTCAAGGCAATTAACTTTTTCAGGAAATAAAATCAAAACAGTGATACAAGAATATACTTTTAAAACCACCAACTAAGAAAATAATTGCAGTCATCCAGTTTACATGAGGGTTAACAAGAAATTATCCTTTCCTAGTATTAAAGAGTATTTAATCAACCTCTTCCAGTTATCTGACAACATAAAAAAACTTAGTAATGTCAACAATAAATCAGTACTTTTCTCGGGATATGAGAGTAAGCTGAGGAACAGGAAGAAATGTTGCAAACTGCTTGACTTTTAGACGAATAATTTTATTTATTTATCTTTTCACTTTTTTTTTTTTTTGAGATGGAGTTTTGCTCTTACTGCCCAGGCTGGAGTGCAATGGCGAGATCTCAGCTCAATGCAACCTCCACCTCCTGGGTTCAAATGATTCTCGTGCCTCAGCCTCCCAAGTAGCTGGGATTACAGGCATGCACCACCATGCCCCGCTAATTTTGTATTTTTAGTAGAGATGGGGTTTCTCCATGTTGGTCAGGCTAGTCTCGAACTCCCGACCTCAGGTGATCCGCCCGCCTGGGCCTCACAAAGTGTTTGGATTACAGGCGTGAGCCACTGCGCCCAGACAAATAATTTTAATAAAGTAATAAATAGTGATAAATTGTCACGAAGAGCTAGCCTCACCAAAAATAAAAAATCTAAAAGCAACGCAAACTATCTTTTTTTTGAGACGGAGTTTTGCTCTTGTTGCCCAGGCTGGAGTGCAATGGCGCAATCTTGGCTCACTGCAACCTCTGCCTCCCGGGTTCAAGAGATTCTTCTGCCTCAGCCTCCCAAATTGCTGGGATTATAGGCGCCCGCCACCATGCCCAGCTACTTTTTTGTATTTTTAGTAGAGACAGGGTTTTGCCATGTTTGCCAGGCTGGTCTCGAACTCCTGACCTCAGGTGATCCACCCACCTCGACTTCCCAAAGTGCTGGGATTATAGGCGTGAGCCACCGTACCCAGCCAACTCAAACCATCTTACTTATTAAAATCTTGAACTATAGCTCTTAAAAATTTTAAGGATTCACTAACAAGAATTTGTACTGAAAACAATTTTCCAAGCAGTAAACGGGGATTTACTAATGCAGCTAAGCTGTAGCGGAACAAGCTCTCAATCTGAAACCAGACACTCTGGGTTTCAGACTAGGTCTGACAGTGGCTGTGTGGCCTGAAATAAATCAGGATGTCTTCACCTATAAAATGGGAACGATACCTATTCATCTCATTCAGTTCCTAGGAAGCTTGAATGAGACCATAACAACTCTCTGAAATTAAAAACTTGTAGTAAAGATATCATCTATTCCTCGGAAATGGCGGTAAATCACTGTGCATGTGTATATTAGCAATTCGAAGAAGGAAAATCCCTGAAAAATTTAGTTTAAGATTTCCTCCACCTTACACAGGAGAGGATTAAAACACTGTCAAAAAGGTACTACCTTGTAGTACGGGGTGTGTGTGGCTTTTAAAAATACTGCCTTTTAAGCCTTTTCCTCTAGTTGTAAGAGGCACAAGGAGACACACAAATGCAACATGTGCCATGGGTAATGTTCAAAATCACATTCAACAAACGCTTATGTACCTGGCTATGGGAATTACTGTAGATGACTGGAACTGGAGACTCTTAAGTTTACAATACTCATCACTGTACTGGGCCATAAAT
Organism: Chlorocebus sabaeus; assembly: GCF_047675955.1. Classification (NCBI taxonomy): domain Eukaryota; kingdom Metazoa; phylum Chordata; class Mammalia; order Primates; family Cercopithecidae; genus Chlorocebus; species Chlorocebus sabaeus. The sequence goes on from NC_132924.1 coordinate 76,423,583, forward strand.
CTAAAATCTACAGCAGCAGGACAAGTTTCACTTGTAATAACTGCCTTTCAAAATGTACGCGGATCTTTTCAGCAGCACAGTCTTTTAACACCGAATATGAGGAGCGGTGTCTGAGTTATGACATTTAAAAAATAAGGCCGGAACAAACGTAGAGAGGGAGAAAGGTGTTTAAGAGACCGCCAGCAGCAAAGCTTTGTACGACCCCAGGCACGTGGGGTGCTCGCTGCGCGCAGTCTTTCCGCCGTAGGCAAAGACAGGCTTATGTGAATCTTTCTGGGGTACTGGGGGGTTCGGTCCCGAAATGTTCAGGCCAATCCATGAGTCAGCAGCGGCGAGAGGAAGCAGCCAACGGTAGGAGCAAAAGGAAGGCACCCCTCACCCTCCTTCCTTCTAATCTAGGGTAGGATTACTTTAAAACACGGAGCAAAAACGCACCCATTACGGCTCCACACGGCCCCAGGGCTGGCTAGTCGCCAGGGTCAAGGGTAGAGACAGCCCAGGGTTGCCAAGGCGGAGGACTGAGGCAGGGGCGGCTGAGGTGGGAAGGAGCCGGGGTTGGGTGGGCACTTACCAGAGGTCAAAGCGTGGGTGATGGCGGTGCCCCGGCCGTCCGCGGGGCTTGGCAAGAGCAGCATGATGGCGCCGGGTCTAGCCCGGTGGGAGCAGCGATTCACGTCCCGGGCGGAGGGCGCTTACGGTTCCCCCAGCTCTACCTCTCAGTCCGAGCCTCGCGCCTTGGCTCTACGACGCCCAGGAACCGGCGCATGGAGACGACCAGTAAGCACTTCCGGGATGGATCTTCCGTGGTGCCGAGGCCAGTCTGACACCCTCCTACCCCCGCCAACGTGTGCGGCAACCTAGTTCCACACTGACTGAGATCCGGCTGGAGACCAAGTCGCACGAGAGAATGGTTCCTAGGCGCGTTAGTTTTCCTATGAAAAAGATTATATTCCACATCCCTGTACAATACATAGAACATAACCTTTAAAAGCAGCTCTTTTTATATTATCTTTGTTTTTAAGTTCTTACTGCTTTATATGTTAATCTGAACCTAATCAGTGATTTTCCCAGGAACGCTACACTTTTAAGTAAAAAATGAAAATAACTGTATGAACCAGTATCGACGACTAGTATATACATTTGCGGAGAATTACGTACGTATATTTGTGATACGTTTGTGTTTAACTTGATGATGATAATAGCAGCTAATATTTGTCGTGCTATTACTAATTTACCTGCATTATATATGTTAATACTCACTTGGAGAAGAAACTTCTCTCTGGTGTTAGATTGTATTCCAAGGCCAGCAATATTTTACCCTGTTCTAATGGAATGAAGTTTTCATTCAAGATATTCCCAATCAGAGGACTCTGGGACTTGTTTAATGTGTAATAAAATCAATTGTATTCTTACTATAAGCTTCCTTCTAAGACTGTAGTTAAAAGCAAAAACTAGAAAAACAAAAAGCAGTGGGTAAAGGCTCACCCCCAACAGCAGTATCTGAAACACGTTCAATAAAATAAACTTCATGTGCCATTCTTCAGCAAGGACCACCAGAAATTAGTAAATTATCTTCTAATTTACTAATATCATTATATTTTCACAATTAAGCAACTTTTTAAATATATATATATAGAGAGAGAGAGAGAAAGACAGGGTCTCCCAATGTTGCCTAAGGTGGTCTTGAACTCCTGGCCTCAAGGGATCGTTCTGTCTCAGTGTCCCAAAACTCTGGGATTAGAGGCGTGAGTCACCGTTCCAGGCCTGTATATCTGCTGCATTATAAAATTGTCACTTCAAAATTGACATTTCAAAAATTGAACTAAGGGAGGCTGAGGTGGGAAGATCGCTGAGACCGGGAGGTGGAGGTTGCAGTGAGCCGAGATCTCACCGTTGCACTCCAGCCTGGGTAACAGTGAGACCCTGTCTTAAAAAAAAAAAAAAAAAAAAAAAAAACTGAACTAATCTTGTGCCCCCAAACCTCTTCCTGATCCCTGTTAATGCAACCACTGTTAAAACATGCTCCAAGGTGCAAAGTAACCTGACTCCACTTTCGTCATTTTAATATATGTTTTTCCTCACTCCTCCCATTGAGTTTTACCATTAACTCTAAGGTCATAGGGTGTTTTGTTTTGTTTTGTTTTCTGAGACGGAGGCTTGCTCTGTCTCCCAGGCTGGAGTGCAGTGGCGCGATCTCGGCTCCCTGCAATCTCCGCTTCCCAGGTTCGAGCAATTCTCTTGCCTCAGCCTCCTGAGCAGCTGGGACTACAGGTGCGTGCCACCACGCCCAGCTAATTTTTGTATTTTTAGTAGAGACAGGGTTTAGCCATGTTGGCCAGGCTGGTCTCCAACTGCTGACCTCGTGATCCGCCCGCTTCGGCCTCCCAAAGTGCTGGGATTATAGGAGTGAGCCACCGTGCCCGGCCGGGGGTTTTGTTTTTTAAAAAAATTGTTCTAAAATACACATAACATGAAATTTACGATCTTCACCATTTTTAAGTGTACAGTAATGTTAAGTACATCCACATTATTGTGCAACTACCCTACAGAACTATTTTTATCTTACAAAACTGAAACTCTATACCCATTTAATCTTACAAAACTGAAACTCTGCCGGGCATGGTGGCTTATGCCTGTAATCCCAGCACTTTGGGAGGCCGAGGTGGGCGGATCACCTGAAGTTGGGAGTCCGAGACCAGCCTGACCAACATGGAGAACCCCTGTCTCTCCTAAAAATACAAAATTAGCTGGGCGTGGTGGCGTATGCCTGTAATCCCAGCTACTCGGGAGGCTGAGGCAGGAGAATTGTTTGAACCCGGGAGGCGGAGGTTGCGGTGAGCCAAGATTTAGCCATTGCACTCCAGCCTGGGCAACAAGAGCAAAATTCCGTCTCGAAAAACAAACAAACAAACAGACCAAACTGAAACTCTATACCAGTGGAGAAAACTCTCCACTGGAAACCATCCTTCTACTTTGTCTTTAGGAATCTGACACCTCTAGGTACTTCATATTTGTGGAATCATATAGTATTTGTCTTTTTTGTGACTGGCTTATTTTCTTAGCATAATGTTCTCAAGGTTCATCTGTGCTGTAGCTTATACTAGAATTCCATTCGTTTTTAAGGCTGAATAATATCTGTGTGTGTGTGCGCGCGCAGGCGCATCACGTTTTGTTTGTCCATTCATACGTAGGTGGACACTTGGGTTGCTTCCGCCTTATGGGTGTCGTGACTGATGCTGCTTATGAACATGGATGCACAAATACCTCTTTGAGATCCTGTTTTCAATTGTTTTGGATACATATCCAGAAGTCGAATTGCCAGATGGCATGGTAATTCCATTTTTAATTTCCCGAGGAATCATCGTACTGTTTCCTACAGCAGTTGCACCATTTTATCATTTTACATTTACATCAACAGTGCACCAGGATTTCATTTTATCCAGCAGCACACGCAAGGGTCTGCTGGAACCAAGGGTCACCCTTTCCGACACTTACTTCCTGTTTTGTTTTTGCTTGTTTTTAATAATAGCTATCTTAATGGGTGTGTGGTGGCATCCAACTGTGGTTTTGATTTGCATTTCCTTAACAGTGATGTTGTTCATTTGTATATCTTCTTTGGAGCAATGTTTATTAAGGTTATTTACTCATTTAAAAAACTAGGTTGTTTTCTTGGGTGGCAGGATAGGAGTTCTTTAAATATTCTGGATATTAACTCTTTACCAGAAATAGATTACCTTCACTATGTTAGTAGATGGCGCCACTACTTATTGTGTCTAATATGCCAGGCGTTTTACAAACACTGTAGTTCCTTTTCACAGGTAATCAGGCAAAAAACCAGCGTGCCACAGCGTTTCCCCCAGCCCTCTCTCCGGACTCTCTAGCACTGCGTAAGGGGCCCGCCTGAGGCCAATATACTTCCGGTGGGGAAGGGAAAGGGAAGACACCACCGGAAGCAAGGAAGGTGCTGTGTAATCATTAAGGAGAGGAGGCATTTGGAGCTGCTAAAATGCCGGATTACCTCGGTGCCGATCAGCGGAAGACCAAAGAGGATGAGAAGGACGACAAGCCCATCCGAGGTCAGTTGACATGGGCAGGAGCTCGGAGCTGGGGCGGGACTGGAGCGGAGCTGCCTTGGCACAGGAGAGGAGCTGGATTCCCGCTCCTGGCTCTGTGCTCTGGCCCTTTTGTGCCCCTAGTAATTTAGTCTGCGCCGGCCGGATTAACTTGCCTGCCTTCTCAGTCTCCCTTATCCACTACAAGTTCTGTATTCATCTGCTGATGGACATTTTTATTCATTCTCAGCTCTCGGGTCTTGAAGAAGTCACGCACCCTGGTTGGCTTAACAGGCCTTGAAAAGTTCTGCTTGGCGGTGCTGGGTCACCTGATCCTCTTTCCTTTCCTCCTCCTTCCCCCTGTGACAGCTGGGAGCTACCACTGTGTAGCTATAATTCTTAAAAAAATTTATTTGACTAGATAATACATCCACAGGGTTCACAATTCAAGAGGCAGAAAAGATAGATTTGAAAAGCCTCGCATCCTTGGCCCCAGCCTCCAACTTCTCCACAGAGGCAACTAATGTTGCCATTTTGCATATCTTTCTAGACATACTCTGTACATATAGAAGCAAGTCCGCTTATATATTCCTTTTTTTTTTTTTACAGAAATGTAGCATGCCGTACATACTTCAACATCTCGATTTTAAACAATTTTAATATAAGAGATAATTTCCTATCATGTAGTCACTTTCTCTGCATCTGCATAGTATCCCGTTTTATGGGTATACAATAATGTATTTAACTATTATTGATGAACATTTAGATTTTTCCAATTTGTTGCTGTTATAAAACAATGAATACCTTTTACCTCGTTGCACTCTGAGAGCAAGATGGGTCACCAGCAGCTGTACTGGAGCCACCCGCGAAAATTCGGCCAGGGTTCTAGCTCTTGTCGTTTCTGTTCAAACCGGCAAGGTCTGATGTGCCTCAATATGTGCCGCCGGTGTTTTCCTCAGTATGCGAAGGATATTGCTTTCATTAAGTTGGACTAAATAATCTTCCTTCAAAGGATTATCCAAGGCATCTTCCCAATGAAGAAGCATGATAGTTCTTTGTACATAAAATAAACATTAAAAAAAATGAATAATCTTGGTTATATATAAACTTTTACCAAGTGCACAAGTGCAAATTGTAGGATAAATTCTAGAAATGGAGTTCTGATTTTGTAAGTGCCAAATTACTCTCCATGGAGATTGTACCAGTTGATACTTTAACTTACAGTGCATGAGATATGCGCACCATTTTTGGATATAACTTCTTCCCAGTAGTCCCGTTTGTAATCTCATCTTTATGCTGTTTCTCCTTTTGTTCCTTAAGCTAGTTTTAAATGTTCTTTTGGTATTTCTTATGTTTCTTCTTACTTTTACCTTTCTTAACAACTTCATCTTTTCCTTGCACCCTGTTCCATTTACACTCTCCCCCAAAAGAAAGCATTTCCTTTCTACCTTCATCTCATTCTGCTGTTTCTTTTAAAAATATTTTAGGACACTGAAAATGTCAGAGATACTCAGTATTTATTGGAAAAGTTAGACACAGAGATTTATCATTTGATCTGTGCACAGTGATCTGTGTGTTTCTCTGGGTTTGTTATTCTGTAAAAATATTAACGCATTTATTCCTTGGATACAGTTATGACTAACATGTATATAGGATCTTGTGCATTTATTCATACATATCCCCCCCCCCCGCCTTTTTTTTTTTTTTTTTTGAGATGGAGTCTTGCTCTTGTTCCCGAGACTGGAGTGCAGAGGTGTGATCTCAGCTCTTCCTCCTGGGTTCAAGTGATTCTCCTGCCTTAGCCTCCCAAGGAGCTGGGATTACAGGTGCCCCCACCACGCCCAGCTAATTTTTGCATTTTTAGCAGAGATGGGGTTTCACCATGTTGGCCAGGCTGGTCTTGAACTCCTGACCTTAGGTGATCGCCCGCCTTGGCCTCCCAAAGTGCTGGGATTACAGGCGTGAGCCACCGTGCCTGGCCTGATTAAGTTACTTTCAATTTAAGCTTTCAGATCTCAACTTGGTCCTAATTGCAGTTAAGTTTTTGTGAATATCCTATTGACTCACTTTGTTTGAGTGGTTATTTCAAACCTTTTACAAGTTTTTCAGGTCCTCAGTTCAGTCTCTTTCCTCATGACTGATGACTTTTTTCTCTACTGAGAAGATTGAGAATCCACTTAAGAGTTCTCTTAACTTCTCTGACATTTTCCATTTTCTGTTTTAATTCTGCCTTAGAGGAAGTGGTATCACTTTTTGTTATGTGCAACCTTCCCATCTCTGTTTTTGATCTTATGCCTTCCTCCTCTGGGACTTTGTTTCTTCAGTCACTACCTCTTCTATTTGTTGTCCTACGGAATTTTTCCCTTTTGTTCTTGTAAACATGCTAATATCCATTTTATCTTAAAACCATAGTTGAGAAAATCTTCCTGCTCTCTGAAGTTACAAGTCATTTTCTTTTTTTTCTTTCACTGCCTAAAAGTGGCAGAAAGGACAGGCTTGGGAGTTAGAAAGACCTAGGTTTGAATTTTGGCTTTGAGTTTTGTCTAATAAATTCTGTGAAACTGTTGTTCCTATCTGTAATGTAGAAATAATTGTATTTACTTCACAGGTTTATATAGAATAAGATAATATCAATATATATCTCTAATCACGGTGTCTCATACAGTGATCATCTCGATTTATAGCAGCTATTACTATTCGCCCACAGTACATTTCTTTACTACTAATATATTTATTTTTAGAGACAGTCTTGTACTGCCGCTCAGGCTGGAGTGCAGGGGCACAATCAAAGTTCACTGCAGGCTGGGAATTCCTGGGCTAAAACCATTCTTCTGCCTCAGCCTCCCTAGTAGTTGGGACAATAGGTGTGCACCACCATGCCATGCTAATTTAAACAATTTTTTCTTTTTTTTGTAGAGACAGGGTCTTGTTATGTTGCCTAGGCTGGTTTCAAACTCCTGGGCTCAAGCGATCCTCCCACCTTGGCCACCCAAAGTACTGGCATTTCAAGGGTGAGCTACCATGCCAGGCTCTTATTTTATTTTTAAACTTCTTGCACTTTAGTTTCTATCTCTATAAATCTGTTGAAACTGATCAATAGTTTCTTAATTCCCAGATCTTTAGTATTTCTCAATCCCAATCCTTGTGTTTTTGACATTGTTGAGCCTTTGAGCCTATCTTGGTTTCTCTTGCTGAACCTTCCCGTTTATCCTCCTGCTTCTTTTCTTTCCTTCATTGTGTCCTCACGTAGTTTCTCTAAAGTTTTGTTTCTGTTAATTTCATCCATTCTGGTCTTGGACTCTATATGCTTCCTTAGTCAATCTTTTTATCCTCAAGCTAGCATCTGACCTCTAAAGCCAGATTTCTGTCCGCCTTTTAGAATGCTGCATCAGGTTATGCTGGCGTGTTGGATAGTCTCCACGCCTAGTCTCAGGCTCAGGAATATGCTAAGAGCATTCCCAAGACTCAGCATGTAGTCATCCTCATGGCTATGATGTATTTTAGTGAAAGGATACAAAGCAAAATCAGCAAAGAGAAAAGACACATGGGGCCAAGTCCAGGAGAAACCAGGCACAAGCTTCCAAGGGTCCTCTTCCAGTGGAGTCCCACAGGATGCGCTTAATTCCCCCAGCAACAGGTAGTGACAATTTGTGTAAAATGTTGCTAACCAGGGTAGCTTGTTAGAGATCTGGCACCAAGGGTTTTTATTATGGGGTGGTAATGTAGGCATCTCTGCCTAGCACTTACCAAAATTCTAGACTCCCTGAAGGAAGATAAATGTTCTGCATAAACCCTATAGTTTGTATAAACATTTTAAGCACAGTGAACCACCTTTTTCAGTTCTGGGAATGGTAGGAACCCTCTGAAATCGTTGTTCTCAGACAAGAGCCAAGAACCAACCTTATAAGCAGGCCTTTCAAAGGATAGCAATTATGCATGCTATGTTAACTCTTTTCTGCTCTGGTAATAGTACCACAAACTTAAGAAAATTAAAACTGAACTTCGTATCTCCCTGCCAACCACTTTCTATTGTGACATCTATTGTGTAGTACCTAGGTCTGAAGCCTGGGCATCAGGTTTGATCCTCTCCCCTCAGCTTCTCACATTTAGTCATTTGCCATGTGCTGTAGATTCTACCTCTGAGGGTTTTTTTTTTTAATCCAACCGTTCCTTTCTCTTTTCATTGCTACCATTTTTATTTAGGTTCTTATGACTTCCGAGTGGCCTCACTCCAATCTGTTCTTCATATCTTGGCGAACTATTTCTTTCTAAGGCACATTTCCTATAATGTCGACTGTAGTGGCCCTGATGGCCTCATTCTGGAATTTATGGTCTACCTCACTAGAGCCCCAAACCTCCATCTACTTAATTTCCTATTACTGCCTAATGTGTATACTGTGTTTCAGCTTACCTGGTCTAGCTGCTATTACCTAAGCATGCTTTTTCCTACCTCTACTCATACCTAGTTAAAAAAAAAAAAAAGGCCTGCCGTTTTTTTCCTTAAAATATGTATGATTGTATGATTGGTTCTTGTTTTTCATGATAGATATGTTCTATACAGTTGCTGTGAACCGTGAATTAGGAAGTACTGAACACTTGCTCCTAGGAGAAATATATATATACATCTCACATAGATTATAATCTTTTTTTTTTTTTTTTTTGAGACAGGGTCTCACTTTGTTACCTAGGCAGAAGTGTAGTGGCACGATCTCAGCTTGCTGTAGCTGTCACTTCCTGGGCTCAAGCAATCCTCCTGCCTCAGCCCCCGCAGTAGCTGGGACTACATGTACACACCACCATGCCCAGCTAATTTTTGTATTTTTTGTAGGGACATGGTTTTGCCATGTGGCCCAGGCTGGTCTTGAACGCCTGGACTCAAGCAATCTGCCTGCCTCAGCCTGGGATTACAAGTGTGAGCCACAGCATCCGGCCGATGATAATCTTAAATCCTAAAAACAACTCATCCGGGTAGATTCTTTTTTTCTTTATTTTGCAAAAGAGAAAACAAAGTTCAGAAGTGTTAAGTGACTTGGCTGAGGTCACCCCACTAACAGATGCCAGAGCTGGCATTCAAGCCCTGTCCACCTGGCCCCAGAGCCTGAACTGCTTGGATTACATTACATTTCCCCTACCGTCTCCATCTTCTAGTCATCTTTGTATGAAAGCTGAAACAAGAAGTTAGAGTGACTTGTTCTTAGCTGTGAACTTAAATTTTTTACCACTCTGCCTATTTGCAAATGACCATGAAAGCACATGAGTATTGATATGGGGATTACAAATAAATTTCAGCAACTAAGCAAATTCAGGAATGCAGAATTCGTGAACAGAAAAGATTAACTGTAAATCACTTGAAATCCTGGATAACCACCGTAGAACACCATTCCAGGTTACTCTCCACATGTGTTTTAAGTGATTTTATATAAAAACAAAATATATGCATATTATATGGTGTTTTTTAAACCTACCTGATTCACTGAATAGCATTTGTTGGATTGCTTTCTATGCCTGTGTTCTGTTACCATTTTAAATTGCTGCATTAGATCTCCTTTTTCTTTTTGAGACAGAGTGTCTCTTGGTCACCCAGGCTGGAGTGCAGTGATGTGATTTGGGCTCACTGCAACGTCCGCCTCCTGGGTTCAAGCAATTCTCCGGCTTCAGCCTCCCGAGTAGCTGGGACTACAGGCATGTGCCACCATGCCAGGCCAATTTTTGTATTTTTGGTAAAGACGGGGTTTCGCCAGGTTGTCCAGGCTGGTGTCAAACTCCTGACCTCAGGTGATATGCCCGCCTCGGCCTCCAAGAGTACTGGGATTACAGGCATGAGCCACCACACCCAGCCTGCGTTGTATTTCATTGTATGAATATGGTATAATTTAACCAAGATCCTTAATGGATGTGTTTTACATAATACTATATAAAATAGGTAATCATGTATATTATGTACTTTTAAAAATCTGTCTTCCTCCCAGTTAGATAAAAATTACTTGAGTCCAGGAACTATTTGATTGGATTTATATCATCATAATCTTGCTTGAGTTTTGGCCCTCAATTAAAACAATTTGAATCGAACAGAAAAGTTGATCAGCTCTAGTTTCTTTTTTTTCTTTTTGTTTCTTTTTTAAAAAATGTTAATTATAGTTTCTTTTTGAATCTCATGTATTGTCTCTCTCCTTTCAGCTCTGGATGAGGGGGATATTGCCTTGCTAAAAACTTATGTAAGTCCTTTCAGTGTCTGCAAACTATAGATGTTTTATGTTGAAATAAAAGCTGTTTTGGTATTGTCCTTCCAAAATAATTAGAAGAAGTTAAGAAACCAAAATTAAAAAACCAAACAAAAAATAAAAAGAAACGAAATACTTAGAAAAGAATGTTTGGCAGCTCATTGTAATTTTCACTAAATGAAGTTACCTACTTGAAGTTTATAGAATAGATCAGAGTATTTGGCGTGTCTCAGTTTATGTATTATTTTAATCCTATTCATGATTAAAATGTGATACTATATTGAAAGATATTTAAAATAATTTACACGTGTTTACTATGTTTAACAAGTATTACTGAATTAGTTGGAAATGAAGTTTTAATGCATAGAAGTCAGTAGTTTTGCATAATTTCACACAATTTTTTTTTTTTTTTTTGAGACAGAGTTTCGCTCTTATCACCCAGGCTGGAGTGCAGTGGCGCGATCTTGGCTCACTGCAACCTCCACCTCCCGGGTTCAAGGGATTCTTCTGCCTCAGCCTCCTGAGTAACTGGGATTACGAGCGCCTGCCACTGTGCCTGGCTAATTTTTAGTATTTTTAGTAGAGATAGGGTTTCATCATGTTGGCCAGGCTGGTCTTGAATTCTTGACCTCAGGTTATCCACCCGCCTCAGTCTCCCAAAGTACAGGGATTATAGGCGTGAGCCACCGTGCCTGGCCATGATTTTCATTTGTTATCTTGCATAATAGTGGATTGTGTATTTAGGGGGAAATATTGGCTCAGGAACACCTCTCTACTTCACAAGCTTTGGGATAATGATAGCTATTGAAATTGTAACTTAAAAATAATTTTTGCCTGTAGTTTAATAAATTGTTGATATCCTGATATTCTAACTAAACTGACCTTCATCACCTAGGGTCAGAGCACTTACTCTAGGCAGATCAAGCAAGTTGAAGATGACATTCAGCAACTTCTCAAGAAAATTAATGAGCTCACTGGTATGTATTTTTAAATTCCCATTTCCTTCCTTTAAATGTAATGTGTTAATAATATCAAAAGAGTTTAACTACAGATTTTACTCCTTTATGATTACAGATTTTAAAAAATCGTTATTCTTCCTTTCTGTTAAGAAATTTGATCTCATTTAACCATATCTTTCACTGCTTTTTACAACCAGGTTTAATGCTTATGCAGTTAAGAAATAAGAAACAATACCATCTTCTAAGCCAGTAATGTTTCTATTGGTCAAAACCCAGTTCAGTAAACTTCAGTTAACAAGTCGAAAAACTTTTTTGGATAAAAATAAGATCCACAGCATAGTTTTGCTCGAAGTAATTGGGCTCTTTCCTGGAAGTTGGAAACATTTTTTGGGGGAACTTGAATGATGAAGTTTTACATTTGACCTACACAAAAATATCAAATGTGGCATTATATTTTTGGCTTGACGATTACTTTAGGGCAGGGTAGTAGTTTTCAGCTGGGGTGATTTTGCCACACCCCCCACCCGCTCCCGGAGGACACTGGGCAATGTCTGGAGACATTCTTGATTGTCATGACTTTGAGAGAGGGTGGTGCCGCTGGCATCCAGTGGTGAGAGGCCAGGGATGCTACTAAACAGCCTATAATGCACACAACGATCCTTGCAATGAAGGATTCAGTGCAAAATGTCAGGAGGGCCGAGGTTCAGAAAGCTTATTTTAGGGTGATGCATTACATTTTAGTAAATTTTGTCATCTTTCTTTATGTAGGTATTAAAGAATCTGACACTGGCCTGGCCCCACCAGCACTCTGGGATTTGGCTGCAGATAAGCAGACACTCCAGAGTGAACAGCCTTTACAGGTTGCCAGGTATGCACAGGTGCTCTGTGGCAACTTCCCTTTGTCTGTATTTTCAAGCACTTAATGTTAGAGTCTCGGGGATAATATAATAGTTCATAAAGTATTTTTATTCCAAATTTCAAGTAAATAAAGCTTTCTACAAAACTGGGGTTAAAATTTTATGCCTTAAACAATTATTTAAAAATACATGAAGGCGTATTCATTTAAAAGATTTAAATGATACAAAAAGATGTAGAGCAAGATGTGAAAAACTCCCTTCTCCTACTTGCTTTCCTGTTGCTCTTTCCTCAAACATAAGTACTGAAATAGTTTGGCCCTCCTAATCCTCTTTCTGTGTATCTTCCTGTGTGTATTTGCATGCAAGAAACATATCCTGATTTTTTTGTGTGTGTTTTAGACATAACTACATGTTTTGGGAATCTGTGTCTTTAATATAGGTACACTTATTTCTTTTTTCTCATGTTTTTAAAAAATTGCATAATGTGTAGATGTTAGGCTATAACAATTTCTGTTATTATACACAGCACTGTAGTGAACATTCATGTTAAATGTTTCTCAGTGTATGTGCATACATTTCTATAGGCTAGCTTACTACAAGTGGAATTCTAGGGGTCGAAGATATTACAGTTTTAAAATCCTGTGACAATTGCTTTGACCAGTTTATACTTTTACCAAGAGGATTTGAGGCAAATATCCATTTGTCTGATGAATGTAAGATATGCAGTTTTCAATTTTTACACTTTTGTCATTTGAGGGAAAATAATTTTAATTTGTACTGTGCTGATTACTAGTGTGATTACTTCTTGTGTTTACTAAACCTCTGTATTTCTTTGACTACTCATGTTTTGTTCTTGGGTTGTTTCTTGTTAATTGTAGAAACAGTTCATATATTGTACATATTATCTTTTCTTAAGTAATGCTACAAGTATTTTTCCCTAGTCACTTTTAACTTCTTGGTACCTTTTGTTGTACTAATGTTTTACATTTTTAGGAGATAAAATATACCAGTATTTCCATTATACCTTTTGGGTGTTAATGTTGCTTAGAAAAGCCTAGCCCAATTCAAGGCTGTAAACATATTCTCTGTTTATGATCCTTTTAAAAATTTTGTTTTTATTTTTAGTTCCTAAAAGCTAAAGATTATTTTTCTTTCCCATCTACTCACCCTTCCTACCTCCCAATTTCCATCTTTTCTCCCTTTATTTATTTATTTATCCATATTTTAGTTTTATTATGGTTTTTGAAGGGTTAAATAGTTCAGGCTGGGCACTGCAGCTCATGCCTGTAATCCCAGCACTCTGGGAGGCCCACGCGGGCAGATGACTTGAGGTCAGGAGTTTGAGACCAGCCTGGCCAACATGGTGAGACCCTGTCTCTACTAAAAATACAAAAATTAACTGGGTGTGGTGGGTGCTTGTAATCCCAGCTACGGGAGAGACTGAGGCAGGAGAATTGCTTGAATCTGGGAGGCGGGGAGGTTGCAGTGAGCCGAGATTGTGCCACTGCACTTCAGCCTGGGCGACAGAGTGAGACTCCATCTCAAAAAAAAAAAAAAAAAAAAGAGAGTTAAATAGTTAAATAATAATAACTGTATTTCCCAATTTCTCTTCCCCACAGACACTCATTTTCACCTTTTTTAGCTGATTATTTTGGTTTTCGCCTTCATGGTTCTAATGGATATTGCTATATCTTGTGTATTGTAGATTCCTGATTCTTGATTTTTTAGTTTTAGGTATTATCTTTTGGCTTCCCACCATGGAAGATGAGGATTTTGTTTTGTTTCCTCTGCCTTCGTGTTGAAGGCACACCCTTCCTATCCCAACATCCTTCCAGTGTAATTCTGTTATAATTTTGGTTAGATCAGTATTCAGTGTTTATATGATTATGGCTATGTAAATACTATTCACAAAGAGCCAAGTGGTAAGCTGTGATTGCTTTTCCTTTCTTGTACCACTTATTTTGGAGGCCGAGGCAGGTGGATCACTTGAGGTCAGGAATTTGAAACCAGCCTGGCCAACATGGTGAAACCCCATATCTACTAAAAATACAAAACAATTAGCCGGGCGTGCTGGTGCGTTCCTGTAATCCGAGCTACTTGGGAGGCTGAGGCAGGAGAACTGCTTGAACCTGGGAGGCTGAGGGTGCAGTGAGCTGAGATCATGCCACTGCACTCCAGCCTAGGCTACAGAGCAAGACTCTGTCTCAAAAAAAAAAAAAAAAAAAAAAAAAAAAAGCTTCTACTGCCTCAGTTAAAAAAAGAAAAAAAGTAGCAAAAACAATAAAAATGGATTTAAAGGCCGGATACAGTGGCTCACACCTGTAATCCCAGCACTTTGGGAGGCTGAAGTGGGCAGATCACCTGAGGTTGGGAGTTTGAGACCAGCCTGACCTTGGGAGTTCGAGAGGAACCCCATCTCTACTAAAAAAAAAAAAAATACAAAATTAGCCAGGCATGGTGGCTCATGCCTGTAATCCTAGCTACTCGGGAGGCTGAGGCAGGAGAATTGCTTGAACCAAGGAGGCGGAGGTTGCAGTGAGCCAAGATCACGCCATCGCGCTTGTTGCCTGGCAACAAGAGTGAAATTCTGTCTCGAAAAAGCACTTTGGGAGGCCGAGGCGGGCGGATCACGAGGTCAGGAGATCAAGACCATCTGGCTAACATGGTGAAACCCCGTCTGTACTAAAAATTAAAAAAAAAATTAGCCAGGCATGGTGGCAGTTGCCTATAATCCCAGCTACTCAGGAGCCTGAGGCAGGAGAATTGCTTGAACCCAGGAGGCGGAGGTTGCAGTGAGCCAAGATCATGCCCTTGTACTCCAGCCTGGGCAACAAGAGTGAAACACCATCTCAAAAGAAAAAAAAAAGAGAGAGAGGGAAAGAAAATAAAAAGAAAAACGGATTTAAAGTATAAACTCAGGAAAAGAATGAAAACCCATTTATTACTGAATTTGGTGTAAGACAAAACCATCTTTTTATAGGGAAAATAAAAACGAGAGCAACTTAAGATATACAGGAGCATCACTAATAATAAAGGAATATAAATTATGGAAATCAAGAAATCAGATAACTTCTTAATGATGAGATATTTGGGTTTAATGTTCCAGGAGAATGTATTTGAAAATTTTATGGCTTGGCTAAAGTCGAATGGACCTTCAGAGTTGAGTATAGAAAAGGATCTTTAACAATGCCCCAGTTTCTGTAGTTCCAGTTTATACCTATATTTTGCACACTCAGTTTAAAATCTAGTTGGTTGAATTCATTATTAGTGGCTTAGGTTCCTTATTCTAATCAAGCTTTTTGCTGTGTTAGGTGTACAAAGATAATCAATGCTGATTCAGAGGACCCAAAATACATTATCAACGTAAAGCAGTTTGCCAAGTTTGTGGTGGACCTTAGTGATCAAGTGGCACCTACTGACATTGAAGAAGGGATGAGAGTGGGGTAAGATTTCTATTTACAATAAATACTTTTCTTTCACTAAGGATGCTGTCTCACATTCACATCCTTGGCTTTGTGGTGAATAAATAAACTGAGTTCCTTGGAATACCAAGGGATGATCTAGTAATGTACTATAGTTGAAAATTCTTTCTTCTACATCTGCTTTCTAACATCCCATCAGGTTCCCTGACTCCCCTACTCCCACTGTTGTATATTATGAATGGCTTCAAATTTCAGAGTTGAGGTTACCAGTCTATTTACGGTAACATGGTATAGGTTGGGGGACTACTTGCTTTAGGATAGTTATGATGCCAAGTGTGTTAATGTCTATAGAATACATAACAATTCACTCAGTAAATTAAAAAAAAATCTCCCCTCCCTCCTCAAGGGTTTGGTTGCTGTTAGGACAAAGCGTTCTTTTTTAGCCTTGACCTCCTGGGCTCAAGTGATGCTCCAGCCTCAACCTACCCAGTAGCTGGGACTACAGGTGCATCCCACCACACCTGGCTAAGCCAAAGCATTCTTTACCTTACTTTTAACTCTACCTATGTGCGCACTCCACAGGCTATTTTTGTATTTCTCTGTAATTCTTGTTTGCCACATTAGACATATAATTTAGTATCCTCAGGTTTCATGCTCTCTTTATTTATATAACCTTAGGGATTCTGTCTCTCTCTTGTTTTCTTAAATATGGTTTTGGGGATAAAAGACTAAACATAAAATCACTTTGAAAGCTTAAGGAATGTATTAGTGACTGTCTTTTTTACTTCCTTAGTGTGGACAGAAATAAATATCAAATTCACATTCCATTGCCTCCTAAGATTGACCCAACAGTTACCATGATGCAGGTAAGAAACTATGGGAGGGAAAAGGAAGGCTATGTCTTTTTGTTGTTGTTGTTGTTGTTTGAGGTGGAGTTTCACTCTTGTCATCTAGGCTGGAGTACAGTCATGCGATCTTGGCCCACTGCAGCCTCTGCCTCCTGGGTTGAAGCGATTCTCCTGCCTCAGCCTCCCGAGTAGCTGGGATTACAGGCGCCCACCACCATGCCTGGCTAATTTTTGTCTTTTTAGTAGAGACGATGTTTCACCATGTTGGCCAGACTGGTTTCGAACTCATGACCTCAAGTTTTCGGCCTGCCTCAGCCTCCCAAAGTGTTGGGATTCCAGGCGTGAGCCACTGAGCCTGGCAGTATTTTTTGTTTTTTTTGAGACAGAGTCTCACCTGTCTTTATTTTACTAGTTTGTCTTTCATTCATTAGTGTCATAATAAGTAATACAGCAAGTAGTACCAGGGCACTGAGCAATGTATTCAATTTTTATTAAGATTCTCACTTGTGAGTTTGATTTTTCTTTTAAGGTATTAGGTCTATTCTACTGAATTTGGACAGTATCCAAAAGGCCTGTGACTGTATGTTGTACATTTCTGTCCCTCTCTTAGGTGGAAGAGAAACCTGATGTCACATACAGTGATGTTGGTGGCTGTAAGGAACAGATTGAGAAATTGCGAGAAGTAGTTGAAACCCCATTACTTCATGTAAGTAGCTGAGTGTTGTATTTAAATTCTTTGTATAAATTTTTGTGTATTGAGCACTAAAATTGCTTGTATATTAGATGGCTTTTACTCTTTTCCCTAATGAGAATTTTTTTGAGAGGGTGGAGAGAGGAGGGGTGGAGAGTTGGTAAGTTCTAGGGGAGAGCAAGCAAAAAGGATTGAATGGTCAAATATATTTAAAAAAGAAAGATCTGCTGTTTACAGTGACAGAGGAGGCTCAGTGTAACCTTTAGCAATATGTTAAATATGTTACAGGCTATTATAGATAATAAGAAACTGGTTCTTCAAAAGACATCGAGAAGAAAGGGGCTTAAGTTGAAGCAGGTTAAACTTGGGAGGATAATGGAAAACTAGGATATTGAATACCAGATAATTGTGTTCCTTAAACACCATAATTTTTTAAAATTAGGAAAATATTTTAAGACTGGATCATAGAAGCGCTTTTTAAAAGCCATTCAGTCTTATGTATTGATATGAGTCCAGTTTAGAACTTATGTCTTAGAATAAGTAAAATTTCTTACTTAGTCCAAGTATGTAGATTGTGGACTTAATAATTTTGATTTAAATATTAAAGTATGGTTTTCAGGATAAAAGACTAAACATAAAAGCACTTTGTTGATGTAGAAGTAGTCTGATTTTTGTTATACAGAAGTGGTAAGTGTGAAAATTGTGTCTCTATCACAGCCAGAGAGGTTTGTAAACCTTGGCATTGAGCCTCCCAAGGGCGTGCTGCTCTTTGGTCCACCCGGTACAGGCAAGACACTCTGTGCGCGGGCGGTTGCTAATCGGACTGATGCGTGTTTCATTCGAGTTATTGGATCTGAGCTTGTACAGAAATACGTCGGTGAGGTAAAGTCAATTTATCATAGTCAAAGAATATATAGCCCTGTGAAAGATTTTACAGTATGAATGAAATTAAAAATGGCACTTCTGCATCGAGGGATCCAGACCTGAAATTTCTGTTTTCTTTTTTTGAGACAGTCTCATTGTGTTGCTCAGGCTGGAGTGCAGTGTTGTGATCTCAGCTCACTGCAGCCTGTACCTCTCTGGGCTTAGGCGATCCTCCCATCTCAGCCTCTCAGGTAGCTGAGACCATGGCCACATGCCACCACGCCCAGCTAATTTTTCTATTTTTTGTAGAATGGGGTTTTGCCGTGCAGCCCAGGGCTCAAGCGATCCATCTGCGTTGGCCTCCCAGAGTGCTGGGAGTATAGGCATGAGCCACCACACCCGGCCTGAGACCTGAAACTTCTTGATTGTAATTAGTAGTTTAGAAGCTGCCTTTGTGGTCATTTGGAAATAGGCAACCACATAAAATTTTAACCAGTATGCCCCCTCCTCAGAAGGATGACATTTTCTACAGATGTGGCTTTTCTATGGAAATGCCTGGTAAGTGAATTCAAAAGTATACTTTTACTTCAGGGGCAGTGTTTTCAGTCCTAATGAGAAAGTGAGAGCATATGGATGTCTGTATGTTTGTAGACATCCATATACATATATATATTTTTAGAGAATAAGTCTAGGGCTATACGTATTGTATCTGAAACCTGTTGATGATTCGTATATTTACAGTAAGAATTAGATACGGAGCTGCATGAGTTGAGGTATCCTTTTATTCCCTAATTAAAACTTACAAGTCAAATTCAATGATCAGGAATTCCAAGTGATAGATCAGATGCTTTTATTTACTCAAGTTTTACTGATTAGAATGGTTCCTTTATTTAACTATTAATTTGACCTCGTCAGATCCGAAACCTATTGCTATTTAATAGATACAGAATCATGCAAATGACTTAATATTTTAAGGCTAGCAAGATTAATTTGGTGGACTGGGGAGCAAACTTCAGTTTTTTAAAAAAAAGTTTAGGTAGACTGGGCGCGGTGGCTTACACCTGTAATCCCAGCACTTTGGGAGGCAGAGGCGGGCAGATCACCTAAGGTCAGGATTTCAAAACCAGCCTGACCAACATGGAGAAACCCCATCTCCACTAAAAATAGAAAAAGCTGAGCGTGGTGGCGCATGCCTGTAATCCCAGCTCCTCGGGAGGCTGAGGCACGAGAATCGCTTGAACCCAGAAGGCGAAGGTTGCAGTGAGCCAAGATTGTGCCATTGCACACCAGCCTGGGCAACAAGAGCGAAACTCTGTCTCAAAAAATAAACAACAAAATAAAATAAAAACAGCTGGGCGTGGTGGCTCACACCTGTAATCCCAGTGCTTTGGGAGGCTGAGACAGGTAGATCATGAGGTCAGGAGTTCAAGACCAACCTGGCCAAGATGCTGAAACCCCGTCTCTATTAAAAATACAAAAATTATCTGGGCTTGGTAGCACATGCCTGCAGTCCCAGCTACCCGGGAGGCTGAGGTAGGAGAATCGCTTGAACCCAGGCAGAGCATGCAGTGAGCTGAGATCGCACCACTGCACTCCAGCCTGGGTGACAGAGGAAGACTCCATCTCAAAAAAAACAAAAAAATAAAAAAAGTTTAGGTAATAATGAGTGAGAATACTGTTAAAAATAAATATTGAAAAGTTTGAAGCGTAACTTTTTATTTACTTTAAAATATTTTAAAATCAATTTTGAATTAATAAATCATTTTTCTTGTTAGGGGGCTCGAATGGTTCGTGAACTCTTTGAAATGGCCAGAACAAAAAAAGCCTGCCTTATCTTCTTTGATGAAATTGATGCTATTGGAGGTGAGAATGATATGTTAAGAGAACTGCTTTAGGATTCGGTTTCATGAAAACTCTAAAGTGATACGTTAATTCTTACACAGAATTTTAACAATAACTCTTCTATGAGCTCTGAAACACTGGTGCCACAGATCTAATAAGTAGTAGTGCTAAACTGTAAAGGCAAGAAGAAACATTATATACCATTGCCATTTTTCAGAGCCTTTATTTTTGTGCAGTGGGTTGAATATCCCTTAGCTGAAATGTTTGAGAATTCAGGTATTTTGGCTTTTGGCTTTTGGAGTACTTGCATTATACTGATTGAGTATCCCAAATATGAAAACCTGAAATCTAAAATGCTCCAATGAGTATTGCCTTTGAACATCATGTTGGGGCTCAAGAGTTTCAAATTTTGAAGCATTTTGGATTTTGCATATTTGCAAATATGGGATGCTCAACCTATATGTGATTTCATTCATACAACACCTATTTCCACACTTTAAACAACTCCTAAATTGAGAAGTATCATCTAATGTCATAAGAAAGCACTGGGGCATAATTTAATTGGTGGTGGTTTTTCGTAGTGCACAGGAAATACAGTATTACCCATGAAATCTAGACAAGTTTTTTTTTTTTTAAAGACGCAGTCTCACTCTGTCGGTCAGGCTGGAGTTCGGTGGCGCAACCTTCGTTCATGGCAACCTCTGCCTCCTGGTTCAAGCCATTCTCATGTCTCAGCCTCCCGAGTAGCTGGGATTACAGATACCTGCTACCATGCCTGGCTAATTTTTGTATTTTTAGTAGAGACGTAGTTTCACCATGTTGGCCAGGCTGGTCTTGAACTCCTGAGGACAAGTTATTTTGACTAATCTCTTAGCCTCAGTTTTCTTATCTTATAAAGGGAATAATTCTTGCCTTGTGTACTTCATGAGGTTTTGAGAGGTTCAAGTCAAGTAATAAATGTGGTAGACTTTGAAAACATAAAACTGCCCCATAGGCAGTTTAAAAAATGTTAAGTAAATCTGTGATGAATACTTTTGAAAGCAAAGGTTCACTTTCTAATTTGTTTTGTATAAAGCAGGCTGTTCTTACAGGATTTGCTTCAAAGTGGGATATGCACTTATTCCGGAGGGCATGATTTGAGCTGAGATTTATGGTACTTTCAGGTCATGCATAGTGCTACTCTGAGTGGACTTGAAGAGCTTATCTTTTGTCTTCTCAGGGGCTCGGTTTGATGATGGTGCTGGAGGTGACAATGAAGTGCAGAGAACAATGTTGGAACTGATCAATCAGCTTGATGGTTTTGATCCTCGAGGCAATATTAAAGTGCTGATGGCCACTAACAGACCTGATACTTTGGATCCAGCACTGATGAGGCCAGGGAGATTGGATAGAAAAATTGAATTTAGCCTGCCCGATCTAGAGGTAAGAAAATCATTTCATTTTAGGAAAGGGATTTTTGAAGTTTTTTCTTCCTGTGATGTTTTTTGCATTTTCATATTTGTCAATTCTCTCATTTTTAGGGTCGGACCCACATATTTAAGATTCACGCTCGTTCGATGAGTGTTGAAAGAGATATCAGATTTGAATTGTTAGCACGACTGTGTCCAAATAGCACTGGTAAGTAGAAAGTTCTTGCTTATATTTGCTGGTCTGTCTGCTCAGGCTGCTTTAATTAAGCCTGTTTATTTTCTTTTTGTTTGAAAGGTGCTGAGATTAGAAGCGTCTGCACAGAAGCCGGTATGTTTGCCATCAGAGCACGGCGAAAAATCGCTACTGAGAAAGATTTCTTGGAAGCTGTAAATAAGGTCATTAAGTCTTATGCCAAATTCAGTGCTACTCCTCGTTATATGACATACAACTGAACCCTGAAGGCTTTCAGGTGAAAACTTTAGATTGGAATCCTAACCTTACGTAGACTTGTTAATAACCACTTCATAAACAAATAAATGGCTTCAAAATTGTATGTTTCCATATCTCTTCTAATAAAAGGTGATCTCTAATGTTATTAGACAGAAAAGCTTGTTAGAATATATTTTGACTTTTTTTTTGACCCACTCCCATTTAAGGGTTTCACAGCAAACAGAGTGCTTGCTTAGATGGCTTATATCCTGGGCATATGCTGGCTGGGTGCTCTACATAGAAATTCTCATTGTATCCTCCCATCTGTCCATTGAGGAAGATTATCAAATGGATCTTCATCTAATGGATTCATAAACTTTCCTACTTACTTGTAGTGGCAAAGCTGGGTTTCTGGTCCAAGTTTGTCGGCTCCATTACCTATGCTCCTATTATCCTCTTCTGTCCCGCATCAAAGTAGCTCACTTAGGCTTATGACCACATGCATTATGATAGTTTCCCACCACCATGTTGAATAATAAAAGCTTTGGCCAAATCTTTTTTAAAGTAAGAGAAACATTGGATGTATATGTTTTGCATTGCAATTTGATTTCAAATTAATCAGGAAGAATTAGTGATTTTAATGAGCAGTAAAGTAATACAATAAAGCAGAAAGAAAAATGTTCAGCCAGAGGTGAAAGAGTAGTAAAAAAGACAAAAAGAAAAATGTGTGTACATATGATCTAATTTAGAAAATCCGGAATTGGCTTCATACAGAAAAGTGATTATTTTCATTTTACAAATTAGTTTAAAATTGTGGTAAAATGTCTGTTAGGCTTCTGGTCTACAGTGAGGTATTTTAAAAATAAAGGTTATATTAGAATCCTCAACAGATCTTTTTAAAATTATCTCCTGTGTAACCACCACCAAATCCTATCTTCTACCACAATTACCCCTTCCCCCAATGCCAAGACCAAAGCACAATAATGAATATTTTTATTGAAGTTTGATATTCATAAATAAGTTGCAAAATAAAGTTGGACACATTTTAAATTTACAATAGAAAAAGTTGACAACGTAGAAAATGCTGTGTTGCACTGAAATATGGAAAATTATGAAAGTTTTCAAGAAATTAAAGCCCTTTATAAAATCCAACCAACATTCTTGATTTTTCACTTTTATGAACTTGATCAGAAAAATTCATCTTTTAAAACCCTGCTCTAGTCTTTCTTGAGGAATTAAATAGACCAAACTATTTTCAGGTTATGCTTACAATAAAATATACTCAAGAAAATGACTGAAGATGTATGTTTTTGAATGTTTTGATTAAATAAATGTATGCATTTAGAACACACTCTCAAGTCTTTCCACTTTGTCATGGCCACATGCTCATATATACCAATTAAAGACAATTCAAATTAGATAGTGTTGAGCACACTCTGTTCTAACGATACAGAGTGACTATTGTGATAATTAGTTTAGGTCCATAAGGAAAATCTAATTGGCTACACATCAAATATAAAATCAACTATTTGAAAAATTTGGGAGTTTCTGTCAAGGCATATTTATGCAGGTAGCATCAACATTGTCTAGGTCAGCATGTTTGTACCCTACTTCAAAAGATGAAACAGATGTTTACCAATAACTTCTTCCACCTAAAATAGATGTGTCTATATACATGTGTGTAGATGCACACACACATATATGTATGTGTCAGGGTGCTAAGTTAGAATACAAAAGATTTATGACTTTAGAAATATATATTGTAGAATCCTGTTTAAAAACTTAACATTAAAATGTGATTAGGTTTATTAAAAAATTCAATTTTCATGATGCTTCTGAGGTTTATCTGTTAGGTAAAGTGAAATGCAATATACCAGTACAATGAAAAGCCTGGTACACCTTTCTCAAAGGCCAGGTGGAGTTTTAAGATGCTCAAACTTGATAAAATCCAAGTCACGAAGCAGGCATGTTACCTGGTGTGGGGCTAGCTTTTACCACTGTGTTGTTGGGATTGCAGGGGCTTCAAAA
The DNA here is from genome assembly GCF_047675955.1 of Chlorocebus sabaeus. Taxonomy (NCBI): domain Eukaryota; kingdom Metazoa; phylum Chordata; class Mammalia; order Primates; family Cercopithecidae; genus Chlorocebus; species Chlorocebus sabaeus. Next base: position 76,447,206 of record NC_132924.1, read on the forward strand.
CCATTGCCTGCATTTTGGTTTGAAGAATTCCATAATACTTTCACAGTTCTCAAACTTTTATGGGCATTCAGAACAGTAAGAATCCAGACATCCTGAATCCTAAAGGCACTCCTGAAGGGTGAGGTGCACTAAAAAGGACCAATAGCATTTTTTGCACTCAGTAAAGCATACAGGCTCACACCGAGGAAGTTCTGTTTGATTTTAGAATTTAAATTGATTTACTATCTTTAAAGGGGCAGACCTAATAGAGCCTTCCCCACCACATACTCTTCCCTCCCTCATCCCCACACAAGGGCACACCCCCACCCCCCACCACACACAAAAACACACCCACCCACCCCAGGACAGATTCACTGGGTTTGCTACCCTCTTTTCTTCATCCACACAAGAGAGCAGACTCATTTTCTCAAAAAGTGTACACTCAGAGGCTGGTACTGTCTCTGCTAAACAGGTAAGGACACAGGATCAAACCACATGGAGTGGATGTTTTAGATGTTTCCTGTGAACTACAAAATGAGCTATTCCAGGGCTTGAAGAGGATCCATACCCTTAACAGTTTCTCGGCTTCCACTGCAGATGAGATTGGCAATTGGGATCCCATTATCAGCTGCCATATACTTATACAGAGTCAGTGTCTAAGACATAGATTGGAATTTCCTGGGCTCTGTTTCACAAACGTTTTCAAACATATTCCATTGATTCATGAGACAGAGATCAACCACTGTCACACCGCACAGTATTTGAGAAGGTTAAAGGACTTTATGGGACCTTCTTCAAAACAGTGCTTTCCCATATATTGCCATAAAATAAGGCTAGTCCTTAGATTATGTAGATTATACCCATTTTGATAGGACTATATGAACCTGAATTTGAATCAGGGTAGAAAAACATAGAAGATACAGTAGCAGCTATTAAGGCCCAGAAAGAACAGGTGGGCTTATACATTATTTCCTTGAAAGGCAGAGACAAGCCTGTAAGACAAAAAAGGTCAGGAAATTTTCACTGTATGAAATAATTCTAAGTAAAACATTCTGACATATTTACATACGGATGAAACGTATTTTGAAATGCACTCGTTCTCAGATGCTAAGCAAAATGATAAAACAAAAATACATTTCCTTCCTTAAGACTTGGTGCTTTTAATATACATAACAATTGTATTCAAAACAGTTTAAAAGTTTAACAGTAAAGCTAAATACAAATGTGTAACAGACAAATACCTTTTTTTGTACACTACTTTGTTGTTGTTTTTTTTTTGAGATGGAGTCTCGCTCTTGTTGCTCAGGCTGGAGTGCAGTGGCACGATCTCTGCTCACTGCAAGCTCCACCTCCTGGGTTCATGCCTTTCTCCCGCCTCAGTCTCTCGAGTAGCTGGGACTACAGGCACCCACCACCACGCCCGGCTAATTTTTTTGTATTTTTAGTAGAGATGGGGTTTCACCGTGTTAGTCAGGATGGTCTCGATCTCCTGACCTCATGATCCGCCCGCCTCAGCCTCCCAAAGTGCTGGATTACAGGTGTGAGCCACCACGCCCAGCCTGTACACTACTTTCAATCTATCAAGCACGGTATCTGCTGGTGCTAAAGAATGTGCAATGAATTTTTTTTTTTTTTTTTTTTTGAGACGGAGCCTGGATCTGACACCCAGGCTGGAGTGCAGTGGCGTGATCTCAGCTCACTGCAACCTCCGCCTCCCGGGTTCAAGCCATTCTCCTGCCTCAGCCTTCCGAGTAGCTGGGACTACAGGTGTGCACCACCATGCCCAGCTCACTTTTGTATTTTTTAATAGAGACAGGGTTTCACTATGATGGCCAGGCTGGTCTCAAACTCCTGACCTCGTGATCTGCCCGCCTCGACCTCCCAAAGTATTGGGATTACAGGCGTGAGCCACTGCGCCCGGCCAAAGTATTTTAACATAGTTTAAAATCCTTAAATTCTACTTAAATGGCTGAAATGATATAGGCTCTTTTATAAAAGTTTCTAGTGTAAGCTGAAGTTCTACAACTACATGCTCTTTCAGAAGGCAGTCTGTATCAGAATGCAGATGTATCTGATCTCATGTGATGATTGCAAAGGAAATAACTAAGCAAATCTAAATTCCACTCTAGAATTAGCTAAAGTTTTGATTAAAAGGAGGAGTTTATTTTGAATTAAATTAGTAAAGACAGTGAGAAACCTGATAGGAGTTAACATGAACACATACACAGGGTTTGGTTGCAAGTAGGCCATGCTAACAATTCCACTGGGATCTGACTCCTTTCTCCTGGCAGTATCTTATTCATGAAAACTATAACAAGATGTCAATAAGACAACATATTAAAGAAAAAACAAACTCACTATCAGCAGGAACTCTTAGCAGAGGAGGCTTTAGACAGGTTGGCTAATACCTATGCTTTGATTTATAGTGAGCTGATAGTTACAAACAACTGAAAGTGACAAATTGGTTTAAAGGTATCCTCCTCCAACCTTTGACATTCCATGTTTCTGTGGAATGAGTATGATGAGCATTATGCTTATTCCTAGGCTGAACATTGAGTTTGATGTGTAATGAACTGATAGTTGTTATGAACTTCTAAGGAAGATTTAAGTTACATCTGGGGGTTAGTTTTCTTAAAAACATGGTCTTTAATGCTACTTCATGATTAGCAACAATAACAAAGCTTTTAAGGACTTATACTGGCCACAGTTGTGACACTTTGAGCATCAAAAAGAACATAATGGATTGAAACCCATTAAAACTTTCAAAATTCACAAGACCACCATCACACCAGAAAAGGGAAATCTAAAAAAACCCCGCTAATTTGTCACCATCTAATAAACCAGTTATTTACTTTGAAGTTCATAATTAAATGAAAATAATAAAGCATTCAACCTGCCCTGCTAGTAGAACTACAGGTGGGTAAGGATGACCAATAGCTCAAGTGGAGAAGGGAAAGCTATAGTTCACATAGAACAATCAACTAATAAACGCAGAAGAAATGAAAGAACTAGACAACCTACTCACAAACCTTAATAAAGTTAATGATTTAGCAGAGAATTACCACCCAATGTTAAAACTCCTGGTAAACGGCTAGTGGGGGACTGGACATTCATTCAATGCCAAAGGAATACCACACAGATAAGTCTGTAGTCACAAAGGGGAAAATCTAACTGGAGGATCAGACTCATGCTGATCCACTCATCTAGCTTAGATCACTAGATTAGTTAATGGTACATCAATTAGATATTACGTGTTTTCTGAAGTGTTGCGATATGAAGCATGTATCTTATCTATGATATAATCTAGCACAAAATGCTCTAATTTGAATCTATAAAGGCTTTAGATATAACTTTCAGATTGCAGGTAGTAAAGGCAATATAAAAATAAGTTAAACAACACCATGAAAAAGCAACTAGGCAAATTCACAAGACAGGATTCTACAGGACAGCTGCCCCAGTCTCTTTAACAAATCAATGTCATAGAAAAGGAACTGTGCTAGATTAAAATAGACGTAAGGGACTTTAAAGGACATGACCAGTTGCAATGTAAGGTCATAGAATGAATATCAGTTTGCACAAACCAACTGCAAATTTGGGGACAATTGGGGAAATTTAAATATGGTCTAAGGCAAAAAAATGTGCTGGAATGAGAAAGTGGAGATTGTTGATTAAAGAAAAATCAGTTATAAAACACTATAGATGTGGTCTTACTTTGGTTAAAAATGTAAATGTATATGCATGGAAAAAGATCTGGAAGGACATTAAGATGTTAACAGTGGTAATCTCTGGTGGAAATATAATGTTTTATCTTCTTATTTTTGCTTGTCTATTTTTTCAAAAATGTCCTCAATGCATTTATATTGCTTCTATAATAAATAAAAGGTTATTTTAAAACAAGAACTTCTAGAAAATTGCAGTTTCTTTCTTCTGTTACGTAACTAATTATAGACAGTCTGTAGACCAACAAGTACAAAAACAAAGAACCACTAATTATCTGGCGACAGCATATCCTATTCATAGGTAAAAAGTACTTAACTGAAATAAATTTTTCAGTGCTTAGCTTACAAAGATAATAATAAAATGTAGCAGAAATGCCTCTCCATAATAAATGCAGGCAACAGGCCAATTTATCTTTGAAATATTCAATTAAAAAAACACAAGTACGATACATATTGCTAGGCGTCATTCACCCTCCAAATCAAGCCTCGACTACTAGTATTTACCCTCAGGAAAAAAAAAATCTAGTGTCTAGTATTTAAAACGTGTAAATCATGAACTTCACAAGAGGCTTATAACCCCATCCTAGGGTGAGGTCCTCATCTATGCCTCAGGAGTGGCAGGAGTGGCATTGGGCTCCAAGTCCTCCTGGGGAGGGGCAGCCGAGGCTTCCTGTTCAGCAAGTGCCTCTCTACGTTGGCTGCCTAAAACCGCATCATGAATGCTGTGGAACAGCAGCTCCCATAGGGCAGGATTTTCAAAAAATCTATTCCGAGTGAGGTCATTCACAACTTGTGCTATTAAAAGAAGAAAAGAAAATTAGTCCACACTCTGGGTATCAGTCTTCAACAATTAAAAAAAGGTAACACTTCCATATAGTGCTTTTTTTTTTTTTTTTTGAGACAGAGTCTCACTCTGTCACCCAGGCTGGAGTGCAGTGGCGTAATCTCAGCTCACTGCAACCTCCACCTCCTGGGTTCAAGCACATATAGTTTAAATATTAAAATGCTATAGGAAAAGTTTCACCCCAATTCCTGTCTCCACCCATCATACCCGCAATCCCAGGAAACTACTTTCTTGTGTATTCTTCCAGGATTTCTCTATGTAAATATAAATAAATGCGTATTATTATTTCTCACTTTTCTTATCCCCAAAACAGCATATTTTATATATTTGGGGATAAGAAAAATGGGAAATATATATATACACACATACACACATATAAATATAAACATATATAAATATACACATACATACACACACATATATATACACACACACACACATATATAAAAAGCTGTTTTGGGGATAAGAAAAGTGGGAAATATAAATATATATTAATGTTATAAATATAACATATATATCTAATTCTGAACCCTTTTTGCTTAATTTTTTACCACTACATCATATTCTATTGTATAGTTGTACCCAGTTTATTTAACTAGTCCCTTTTGTTTGGTACTTGAGTTTTTTCTTTTGTTTTATAACAATGCTGTGATGATCAACAACATACATGTGTCACTTTGAACATATGCAGCATGTTGCTGGATTTTCTGTGTTGAAAGGTAAATGCACTTATAATTTTGAAAGCTAATATCAGTCTGCCCTCCATAGGGGCTGTTGCATTTTGTGCTACCATCAGTAAAGTCTGAGAAAGCCCGTTTTCCCACCATATGCCTATGGAACATGTTGTCATTTATTTTTGATTTTTGGTAATCTTACAGGCGAAAACTGGCATCTTTATGCAGATTTCATTTTCAAGCACTTTTTCTATTATTAATTTTTTTTTCTTTTAAATAAAGATGGATTCTCACTATGTTGCTCAGGCTGGTCTTGAACTCCTAGGCTCAAGTGATCCTCCTACCTTGGCCTCCCAAAGTGTTGGGATTATAGGCGTGACCACCACACCCAGCCTCAGGCACTGTTTTTTTTTTTTTCCTTTTTATGAGACAGCGTCTTACTCCTCACCCAGGCTGGAGGGCAGTGACGTGATCTCAGCTCACTGCAACCTCCACCTCCCAGGTTCAAGTGATTCTCCTGCCTCAGTCTTCCAAGTAGCTGGGACTAAAGGCATGTGCCACCAAGCTGGACTAATCTTTTGTATTTTTAGTAGAGACGGGGTTTCACCGTATTAGCCAGGATGGTCTCGATCTTCTGACCTCAGGTGATCCACCCACCTCAGCCTCCCAAAGTGCCGGGATTACAGGTGTGAGCCACCATGCCTGGCTCCTTTTTTAAAAATTCTTTTTCTTTCTTTTTTTTTGGAAACAAGTTCTCATTCCTTTGCCCAGGCTGGAGTGTAGTGGCGTGATGTTGGCTCACTGCAACTTCTGCCTCCCAGACTCAAGACACCCTCCCACCTCAGCCTCCCGAGTAGCTGGGAGTACAGGCATGCACCACCATGTCTGGCTAATTTTTGTATTTTTAGTAGATGGGGTTTCGCCATGTTGCCTAGGCTGGTCTTGAACTCCTAGGCTCAGGCAATCTACCTGCCTTGGCCTCCCAAAATGCTGGTATTACAGGTGTGAGCCACCACACCCAGCCTCAAGCACTGTTTTAACCAAAATGTAATATAAAACAAAAATAGCAGGCAAAGTATTCCCAAACCATTGGACAGAGAAACAAGCAACCTGAATGATTATATGTAACTGTTTATGGCAGTCATTAGATAATTGTTACTGTAGTAATGTATATATTATAATTACTATATTTATAGCAGCCATTAATATTATAATAAACGATGGCTTCTTGGCTCCTTTCCTCCAACTCCAGTTCAGGAGGGTTTTCACGAGTAACTTGTAATATGAATGCCTCCATGTGGCTAATTTCAAAGCTGGCTTTAGAGTGATTTTTCAGAGGAATAATTTTCATTTTTATAAAATAATTAAAATTCAGGACATTTCCAAGTGCAATTGTTTAAATAAGAGAAACAAAACTGAAATATTAAGCTTCACCCCATCTTAGAGGTATACTCACCACTGCATCCTGCTAAGTATACATATATACCAACGTCTCCATATTCTTTTACAATCTGTAATAATGTTGAAATAAAGTTTAGTTTCTCTTTACTCTGTGCCAGATGAAAGTCTCTTTTTACCATTGTTTTTCAGTGATAGAAGACACTCTCATTCATTCACTTGAGCTGCTTTGCCTCAATAATGATGTATTTTGAGCTAATCAATTAAAAATAATTCTGTATTTCTTTTGCTTTTTATGTGGACAGTGATAATAAGGGGTAGCAAAAATAATGTTAAATTTTACTTAAGTATAATAAAACTATTATATTAACTTAAAAATATTATAATTTTAAAATTATAAACAATTTTTTTTAAGAGACAAAATCTCACTATTTTACTCATGCTGGTCTTGAACTCCTGAGCTCAGCAATCCTCCTGCTTCAGCCTCCTGAGTAGCCCAGCATATTACAGCAATGTTTTCTAAAACAAATCTTCTTGTAGCAATAGATATTAAAATATTTACAGATGATGTTATGACTGGGATGTGTTTCAAAATAAAAGAAGAGAAAGTGGATATCAGCTATAAAGGAAACCAGATTGACCATAAGTTGATAATTGTTGAAGCTGAGTGATAGTTCATGGGGATTGAATATACTAAAATCTTTACTTCTATATATTTTTGAAATTTTCCATAATCAAAAGGTGATAAACGGCAACAGAAGAGAATTTCAAGAGTTGAGAAGAAAGCCTAGTCCACCTCCCTGATTTTGCTGATAGTATGACATTGGACATAGAGGTGTTAAATGACTCGTTCAAGAGGATGCTTACCCCTGCCAGAGTTTTCACTCCAACAGAATCAATAAAATTGACTTGAGTGAAATCCAAAATGACAGTGTGGATGTTATCCCCTGGGGGCATAAATCTTTGCATTTCCTCAGGAAATGTGCTTTTGATCACTATTGGGGGATATTTTACTTCACCATCCTCTTCTTCCGGCTTGGTAGCATCTTCTCCATCTACTTCTGCATCCTGTGTCAAAAATTAAACCAAATCAGAATTCCATGAACAACTCACATTTCTGGTTGTGAGAAAGATTTATAATGGAAAATCCACCCTTGTATTCTTAAGCTACTGACTCTACCAGACCCCTTGTAAAATATTTGTCATATTCCAGTCTTGTAACTGAACAAAAAAAGGATGTATGTATAACTTTCCATTTTAACTCAATTTATTTTCTCTTTTTCCTTCTCCTCCTCTTTTTTTTCCTGTCCAACAAAATCCACTCTCCTCAGTTATCTATCCATTTGCCGTTAACTTCTAAAATAGTTCCATTAACTTTAGTTCGACGGGTCACACATTAGCATGCCTGAACAGCAAAAGCCAGCCTTTGAGCTTTTTAAACTATCAGCTGAATCAATCTACGACAAAGTGCTAATGGTAAAATCTGTTAAGGTACTGCCTAATTTTTATTTTTTCAAATGATGTTTTCCTTACTTTTTTCAGAAACATCCTCATAACTGACCTTATCAGTTGTCTATAAAATATAGAGGATACTTAGGTGGTTTCTAAACCTTCCTCTTTTAGTAACTTCGTACTGTGTTTAAACTTCAGTCATGAGTAAAGACGGAGGGCACTGAAGAACAAGACAGAAGGGAACATTTCAATGAAAAGACCACTCACTGCTTTGACAACAGTGGCGTTGGCCATATTTGCATTTCCGACTTCCTTAGCATACTTCCGCATGGCCTTTCTCCTTGCTCCCATGATGACTGCTGGGTTCACTCCAGTCTTTACAGAAGAGCAACATAAGCAAAATCACTTCATGGTGCTCAGAGACCCACCCCAATGCCACTCCCTTTCAAATCTCCCCATTTAACTGCTTTCTGTGTCAGGTTATCACCCCAACCCTTGCACTGCTTTTCCCTCAGAGGCATTAGTAGCCTTTCTTATTCTCAGTCTTTATTCAAGACAACCAGAAGCTAAAGTATTAAAGATAATTTTTAGAGCAGTCTTTATCAGGCTCAGATCTGTCAGGTTGTTATATTTAAGACACTCTGTGGGTTGATAGGGAGGTTTTCCTATATACTGGGTGGTGTAGGGTTGAGTTCTAAATATGACCATAGGAATCTATATGATCCCAAGAGCAAGAAACCTAAACTTATTTTCTCACTTTTTCTTAAATTTTTTTGGAAAGTTATATATATATATGATAAGAGAGAATGAACAATGGTGATGGCTGCACAATGTTTATGTACTTAATGCCACCCACTGGACTGTATATTTTGAAAATGCTTAAAATAGTGTATTTTATGTTATGTATCTTTTACTACAATAAAAGGGAGAAACAAAGTGAAAATGAAATAGTATACACAAGGGTATTCTAGTGATCCTTATATCCCTGTCAACCCACAAATCCCATCCTCAGAAATAATCAATTTCTCATGACTCACCTTTCGTTTTAATGCATTGCTATACAAGTCACTATTTGCATAGTAAATTGGTGCATTTATTTGAAATATTTTTATTCCAGGAATTTCTTTCACCTGAAGAGTAAAATATTGCTGAATTTAACACATGGAAATATTTCAGAATGAAAACTGCATAGCCTCCCCACTCCAAATAGAAAATGAATGCAGAAGTTGCTAAGGTCTCCTTTTCAGGGCTTAGCTAAAATAGTGTCACTCTAGCACACACACACACACACACACACACAAAGATAAAAAAAGAAAAAAAAAGTCACTCTTATCTACTCATGCTCGGAACAGAACTGACAGAGAGCTTTTAAACATGCACATCTTTCCATTTGTTTTAAAAGTCAGTCTTTGTTTTATTTTTACCATTAAACACAAAGAAGAAACTGAAAAATACTCAAAAACAGAAAAGAAAATGGATAGGAGATGGAAGGCTGCTGCCCAGACTGTGAGAGGCAGGCAAATAAAGTGAACAGAGGTTTACACTGGTTTGATTCACAGACACAGGAAGGATCCTAATGGACACAAGTGAAACTGAGTAAACATTTTATCAAGAACCCTCGTGGAACTCTGGGAGGCAGGCTGGAAACAAGTAATCCTGCATATAATTCTTTGGATCGAGGAAAAAAATAGCAATTCTAACACCTTTACCTTAGAGTGAATTTTGTTTCCTCATTTTCTACTACCTTAGCGTGAGTCTGATAATTTCTTCCCAAGCATAAGACAAGACAGACAGACAAAACTAGTTTTAAAAGACTTTGTAAAAATCTTTGAGATTCCACAGAAGAAAAGAACATTCAAAATCAAGGAAATCTGAAGCCATAATTGTAACCATTAAAATGAAGTGGGAGAATTCCACAGCCCCACCACCTACATTTTACATGGTTAAAATTATTTTACCATTGGTTTACATTCATCAGAAGAAAACCATACACACACAAACCATCCTTTCAGTTTCAATACTGTATAAATATATACTTTAATTTCCACAATATACACTTATTCCCATTAAAAAATGAGGAAAAATAAATATTGGAAATTGAGTAGTTAATGCATAGTATAAATTATAAAATTGAATCCATACAGTAGATCAAAGCTCAGACTTTTCACTTTGACCACTATGTCTCCCACCTTACCCCTACTTTTTGTCCTGGGTAAAAATAGTACTTAGCCAAGCACATCACATGCTTACAACCTTTTTAAATGATAGAAAAAGGTCCTACCTCCTCATATGCGTCTATATCAATATACACATCAGTTTCAGGAAGCTGTCCAAGGACTTTGTAGCTCGGACTGAAGACAGAGAGTGTTAAATACCATTGTGTTGAGGCACAGCGTGTGATTTCAACAGGAGGTTGTGTATGTTTACGTCAGGTTGGGGTTTGCTAGTGCATTTGGGAATGCTTGATCCTTACATATTACGTCCCCAGTGCCATTCCAAGCCTAACACACCCCACACACATCACACCACATACACATCACATGCCACACACACACATACATACCACACATGATACGCACACACCATGTACATCTCATACTACACATATGCATCCCAATACCTACCTCACACACCACACACATACACAATACACACACTTACAATGCATACATACCACACACATATATACACACAATAAACACATACCACACATACAGAATACACAATTACATGATATACCACACATATACATACACACATGCATACATACCACATGTATAATACACAATACCCCCACATACATACACACACATACAATGTACACACACCATACATACACACCTCATATCACACACAATATACACACAATATATTACACATATACACGTCATACACACCACAGATATACTACACAATGCACACACCCCACATGCATACACACCATGCACATACATACCACACATGTGCAATACACACATACCACATACACCTCATACCACACACATGCTCCCACACACATACACAATACACACACAATGTATACACACCCCACATACCATACACAATACACACATCTATATATAATGCATGTACACCACACACATACATACACACAATGCATACACACCCCACACACATGCACAATACAAATACTTACACATAATGCATACACACCACAAAGACACACAATACACACACACCAGACATACACAATATACACAATCACACCATATACCATGCATACACATCCACATATGCATACAAAACACACACATACTACATGGCACACACAATACCATACACAATACACACATACTATATACCTCACACCACACACACCCCTACATACATATACACACACATATGCATACACACCACACATGCAATATATAATACACACACCACACACATACATGTGTACACACCACACACATGCACACACTACACAGACAATACACATACATGCACACACATGCATACATACCAGCCACACTACATTCCACACAATACCATACACAATACACACACCATATACCCCTCATACCACACACGCCCCCCCACATACATACACACATACACACCTGCATATACAACCTTCATCCCACATACATACACACACACACCTGCACATACAACCTTCATGCGAGACACAATACACACCACACACATGCATACACACACACAATACACATACATACACATCACGCACTTATACACGTATCACATACACCTCACATATAACATCACACACACACATCACGTATACCTCACACCACATACACAATGCGTATCACACACCCTATACCTCCCCTCCCTGCAACACCATACCACAAATACGATCTGGTCAGGACAAAAGACTCAGGCATTTAGAGGTGGAGGCAACACTGAATTTCGCAGAGTTCAAGTTATGCCAGGGATATATGTAACACAAGTTCTCCTCATGCCACTCAGTAGACAGAACCGTCTTTCTGCTCTAACTCTAAAGTAGGAGAGGGAATTTTTGTTTGTTATTAGCAAGAATCACTGACTCATGGTAGGGGAGTAGTCAATTGAGGGTGTGGGGAGAAAATGAAAATCTCAAATTAGCATAGAAGTTTTCTTAATTTAGTCTGAATGGATTTTAAATATTATTTTTTGAGAGTCCTAATTTCTTTTCTTTTCTTTTCTTTTTTTTTTTTTTGAGGCAGAGTCTTATTCTGTTGCCCAGACTGGAGTGCATTGGTGCAATCTTGGCTCACTGCAACCTCTGCCTCCCGGGTTCAAGCAATTCTCCTGACTCAGCCTCCCAAGTAGTTGGGATTACAGGTATGCGCCACCACGCCCAGCTAATTTTTGTATTTTTAATAGAGACGGGGTTTCATCATGTTGGCCAGGCTGGTCTCGAACTCCTGACTTCAAGTCATCTACCCACCTCGGCCTCCCAAAGTGTCAGGATTACAGACAGGCATGAGCCACTGTGCCCGCCTCTAATTCCTAACTCTTTGTAGGACCATCTGGCTCAAATTAGACACTGTAATAACGACCGATACATCTTGAACACCTGTTATTCTATCCTTTGAACAATGCTACTGGGCACTATTAATAATTAATATTATAATAATAGTTAACATTATTAACAATCCTGCCATCATGTAAATGAGCAATTGAGGCTCAGTGGGGTTAGGTGAGTTGTTCAAGGTGAGAAAGCTTGGCAGAGCCAGAATATGGCTCAAGGTCTTTGATTTCACATTCCACAGTTTTGCTACTATGTCCTGGTGCTTCTTAGCATGAATGTCAAAGTACTTTGTAAATTAGAATATACCACACAGGTGTTAGCTGTTTTGCTGTATAGATTCCCTCCATAAGCATTCAGAGAACACAAATGATGTGCCTGGTACTAGACTCCAGGAACATCACTTTTACAGACAAGACGCTCACAGTCTAGTGATACCTGTGGACAAATATGGTTCTGAGGACTGATACTGTAGATAAGGAGCCAAGGCTCTCAGCTGAGTTTGCGATTATGAGAAAACCTCTAAGAGACTCAAAGTGCCGTCCATGTGTTGCAATCCAGTGCCGCAGGGGAGGCAGAGCAGGGGATAGGCACATGGATCACAAGTACACAACTAGCTGAGATGGACACATGCAAGGTGCTGGGGAAGGATCAGAGCATTGCTGTGGGTACCCAGGGGAAGTTGAGGTCCCTGACTGGGCCTCAAAGGATGAGGATTTCAAATGTAGAAGATGAACAGGCCTTCCTGATGATCTGCAGTGCCCTGGCACACCATTTCTGCAATACTATTGCTTCCAGTGAAGGCCAAGTCCTCACTACTTCCCTAATGACACCAAGAGCAAGAAAGTCTCTTTTAATGAAATCCCATAGGGTTTTATTTGGCATTTCTTATGCTTATCACACTGTACCTTGCTTACACCTGTTGAGGCACTTATAACTGTGTATTCTAAGTCTTTAAAAATTTACTTTTGTTTTATTATTTGCTTATTTCTTTTTTAGAGATGGGATCTTGTTCTGTGGCCCACGCTGGAATGCAGTGGCCTGATCATGGCTCACTGTAGCCTTGAACTCCTAGGCTCCAGTGATCCTTGTGCCTCAGCCTCCTGAGTGGCTGGGACTATAGGTGTGCACCGCTATACCTCGCAAATTAAAAAAAAAAAAAATTTGTAGGTTGGGTGCAAAGTCTGACACCTGTAATCCCAGCACTTTGGGAGGCTGAGGTGGGAGGAACACTTGAACCCAGGAGTTCAAGACCAGCCTCAGCATGATGGTGAGACCCCCATCTCTACAAAAAATTTAAAAATTAGCCAGGTGTGATGGTGTGTGCCCATCATGGGAGGCTGAGATGGGAGGATCCCTTGAGCCCAGGAATTCAAGGTGGCAGTGAGCTGTGACCCTGCGACTGCACTGCAGCCCATGTGGCAAAGTAAAACTCTGTCTCTAAAAATAATAACATAAAAAATAATTTTTTTTTTGGTAGAGGCAGGGTCTCATTATGTTGTCCAGGCGGGTCTCAAACTCCTGGCCTCAAGCAATCCTCCTGCCTTGGCCTCCCAAATTGCTGGGATTAGGGGCATGAGATGAGCCACTGTGTTTGGCCTATATTCTAATTTTTTGAAGATGGATTATGAAATGCTGATTGAGGCCAGGAGCGGTGGTTCACGCCTCTAATCCCAGCACTTTGGGAGGCTGAGGCAGGTGGATCACGAGGTCAGGAGTTCAAGACCAGCCTGGCCAAGATGGTGGAACCCCATCTCTACAAAAATTACAAAAAATTAGCTGGGCATGGTGACAGGTGCCTGTAATCCCAGCTACTCAAGAGGATGAGGCAGAGGCAGAGGCAGAGAACTGCTTGAACCCGGGAGGCGGAGGTTGCAGTGAGCTGACATCACACCACTGCACTCCAGCCTGGGCGACAGAGCATGATTTTGTCTTAAAAAAAAAAAGTGCTGATTGAGTCAGCTTCTGGATTTGTAAAAACTCACATCTGAGTCATTGCCTCACCACGTACTGTGATCTTGGGCAAGTTACCCAATCATTCTAGACTTCAGCGTCCACATCTGTGGAACAGGGTTGCTAATTGTCATTGGGTTATAAGATTATATGAAACGACATAAAGCATTGATCTTTGCACAGAGCCACGCACATAAGTAATTATAATAATTTGTGCCATCCTTACTTCATTGTCCTTATTAACACCATCATCGTGGTAACGTGTTTGTCATCCTTAGGACAATGCAACCTTTGAGGGGAAGGACCATGTCTTATATACTGCACTGTCCCTACAGTCTAGCATCCCCCTGGGAATATAATAGGCCTCAACAAGTATCTATTTAGTGAAATTATAATTTTTTAAATTTTATAATGCTAACCAAATTGTGAGCTTTGGGGGGCAGAAGCTGAACCTCTGTCACATTTACAACACTTGCAAGTGCCCGAGTTCAGGAACTATCTGCAGAACGATGTGATTTGTCTCTCTTTTTGTTGTTGTTGTTGTTGTTGTTGTTGAGGCAGACTCTCGCTCTGTCGCCCAGGCTGGAGTGCAGTGGCACAATCTCGGCTCACTGCAAGCTCCGCCTCCTTGGTTCACACCATTCTCCCGCCTCAGCCTCCCCAGTACACCTTCCACTGCACCCTCTGCCCCCCAGGCTCAAGTGATCCTTCCACCTCAGCCCTCCAAGTAGCTGGGACCACAGTGTGCACTACCATGCCCGGTTAATATTTTGTACTTTTGGTATGGATGGGGTTTTACCAGGTTGCCCAAACTGGAGTTTTTTTTAGTTTTTTTTGAGATGGGCTCTTACTCTTTCATCCAGGCTGGAGTGTAGAGGTGTGATCTTGGCTCACTGCAACCTCAGTCTCTCAGGTTTAAGCTATTCTCCTGCCTCAGCCTCCTCAATATCTTGGATTACAGGTGTGCGCCAACACACCTAGCTGTTTTTTTTGTATTTTTAGTAGAGACGGGGTTTCACCATGTTGGACAGGCTGGTTTTGAACACCTGACTTCAAATGATCCACCTGCCTCAGTCTCCCAAAGAGCCTGGATTACAGGTGTGAGCCACTGTGCCCAGCCCAAACTGCAGCGCCCTCTACCATGCCTGGCTGACTTTTGTAATTTTAGTGGAGATGAGGGTTCACCATGTTGCCCAAGCTGGTCTCGAACTCCTGACCTCAACTGATCTGCCTGCCTCAGCCTCCCAAAGTCCTGGGCTTACAGGAGTGAGACACCACACTTGGCCAAAAGTTACAGATATTTTAAAACCAGAATGTTCACCAAAGTTCTGAGATAAAGAACTCTTATATGTACTAATAATGCTCTTTATAAAAATGGGAAACACTTCTTTTAGATAAATAAGGGCAACAGTATTGGAACTTGTTATTAAAAGTAGTTAAATTCTTATCTTGAGTTTAGAATCCCACATATTCTTAACATTTTTCTGCTATGTCATTTGTGATGATGAAAGAGCTCATTTCCCACCCTTGAGGGTAGGGAGCATCCTGACATCCTGCAGATAAGGGGTCAACATCCTCATAAAGTGCCCTTTCAACACACCGCAGTCACAACTTGAAGATTTCATGTGATTTGCAACCACAGGCAAAACACACTAGCTTCATTTTCATTTCCCTGTGTGAAAGCGGGAAGGGCACTGGCATTGGGAGAGTGCGTGGCACTTCTCAGGCACTGTGCTGGCTGTTTGTAGGCCTTGTCATTTAAACCTTATTGTAACTATATGAGGTAGAAAGTATTAGTCCCATTTTATAGATGCAGAAACAGGCTCTGAGAGGTATGCAAAATCACAGAGCTTACAGAGGTGCTGCCAGGACCTGACTAAAGTCCAGGCTATTTCTATTTTATTTTTAAACTTTTTTTGAGATGGAGTTTTGTTCTTGTTGCCCAGGATGGAGTGCAATGGCATGAACTCGACTCACTGCAACCTCCGCCTTCCAGATTCAAGCGATTCTCCTGCCTTAGCCTCCTGAGTAGCTGAGATTACAGGTGCATGCCACCACACTCAGCTAATTTTTTGTATTTTTAGTAAAGATGGGGTTTCACCATGTTGGCCAGGCTGGTCTCGAACTGCTGGCCTCATGATCTGCCCACCTCAGCCTCCCAAAGTGCTGGGATTCAAGGCAAAAGCCACTGCACCTGGCCAGTCCAGGCTATTTCTATGACAATGTTTCCTTTTCACCTTTAAGGGGATTTATCATAAAAAGTTTTTGTTTTTGTTTTTGTTTTTTTGATAGAGACAGAGTTTTGCTATATTGCCCAGGCTGGTCTTGGCCTCAAGTGATCCTCCCACCTCCGACTTCCAAAGTGCTGGAATTGGGATTACAGGTGTGAGCCACCATGCCCAGCCCATAAATGTATATATATACTTTTTTTAGATGGAGTCTTGCTCTGTTGCCCAGGCTGGAGTACAGTGTCTCAATCTCGGCTCACTGCAACCTCCACCTCCTGGGTTCAAGCAATTCTCCTGCCTCAGCCTCCCAAGTAGCTGGGATTTCAGGTGCACGCCATCACACCTGGCTAATTTTTTAAATATTTTTAGTGGAGACGGGGTTTCACCATGTTTGTCAGGCTGGTTTTGAACTCCTGACCTCAAGTGTTCTGCCTGCCTTGGCCTCCGAAAGTGCTGGGATTACAGGCGTGAGCCACTGTGCCCAACCATATTTTTTCAAAAGTTATTTTATACTTTCCCTAGTGGGCTCAGCTTCCTACTAGGGAGAAGAGATAACAGGGATAGTGGTTCAGGGTGGAGGAAAGGACAATGGAAGGACTGCAAATGATAACTTGGTGTCAGAGTTTGCTTCATGTCATTGAAACCCATGTCAGTACCTGGTGCCAAAACAAACTACAAGAGGGTAAATAAACCTGCATAGCACTAGACCAGGAATGGCAGAAACAATGATGGAAATTGGGCTCTTTTAACATAATCATTGATGGGAGCATAAATTGTGACACCGTAGAGCACTTGACAAAATTATATGGAATTTTTTAATTGGCATTTTGTTCATTTAGTCAACAGGCTACATGAGTGTTACAACTCCCTCTCACACTAACTAGAAATCATCAAAGGGCTCTACTTTTACCAACTTAAACTTTGGTCTACACTCAAAGTCAACATTGTAATCTCTGCCGGGATACTCACACCCATTCAAATCTGGGCACTCACCTCTGTGTTCTGTAAATCACAGTCAGCAGAGCAATGATCACAGCGGTGATCAAACCATAGTCCAATCCCAAGAACAAGGAGGACACAAAAGTGGTAAGCCAGATGGTCTAAGCAAAAGACAGAAAGCTTGATGAAGAACCATGTTAAACATCCCACAAGAGGCAAACACGCAACTAACTGTGCACACACACGCTACTTTTACCTTGCCTAACTGGATACTGCACATAACAACTGCACTAACTTATCTTTCTCACATTTTTCTTAGCATAATCGTATTTGCTCTATGACATATTAACATAGCCATCACCTTTGTTACTTACCAGCTCTATTTTGCTGGTTCTCCAGAAAAAGGGGAGATCTGAGAACTGCATAAACATTCCCTTCAGGTTGACAATCACAATGGCGGATAGCACAGCCTGAAACAGAGCACATCCCCCATGCCTCTCCTCTTGTGTCCACAGAGCACCCTTTGCTGGTTCCTCACTGTCCTCCTGCTGTCCTCCCCATGTCTTCTCCCTACTCACTTCCTATATGGCACTGATGGTAGCTTTGAAGCCATGGACACCTGGATTTTCAGGACCTGGTTAGCTAAAAGGGGCCTTGGAAAATCAGTCTTTTTTTATTTTTGAGATGAAGTCTTGCTCTGTCACCCAGGCTGGAGTGCAGTAGTGCAATCTTGGCTCACTGCAACCTCTGCCTCCCAGGTTCAAACAATTCTCCTGCCTCAGCCTTCTGAGTAGAGTAGCTGAGACTACAAGCACATGCCACCACACTCAGTTAATTTTTGTATTTCTAGTAGAGACAGGGTTTCACCATATTGGCCAGGATGGTCTTGAACTCCTAACTGCAGGTGATCTGCCCGGCTTGGTCTCTCAAAATGCCAATTGCAGGTGTGAACCACCACACCCAGCCGGAAATCAGTCTGATATCCTAATAGCAAACCTGCATGGTGGCCAAGAGGTTCAGAATTAAACTTGGTATTCAAGGAATTATTTCACCTATGGTCTTTCTACATTATGATCGTCTCTACTCTATATGGTTTCTGATCTCTACTAGATTAAAGGTATCATCATGTAACTATCTTATGAGTATAGGCCATCTCAGATTTTTTAATGAAAGTATAAGGTCATAGAAGGTCAAAGAGAGAAGGGACGTTCAAGATCAGCCAGCCCAAACTCTGATGTTGCAGATAAGGAAACTGAGACTCAGAGGAGTTAAGATGGCTTTCCCCAGGTCCTGCAGGCAGCTGTCAGTAGGTTATAGAGCAGGATCTTGGTCCTAGCCTTGGCCCTTTCTCATGCCATCCTGTGAGGGTTACAGTAAATAACCCTAATATAGCCATAAAAACATAAACAAATAAAATAGCAAAATCTCTACACATGAAAAAAACTTCACCCAAGTCCACATTATACACACCTGGGGCAATGATTCAAAGAGGAATCCAGTTGCTAATATGACCAACAGAATCATTAATGAGGCCAAACAACCTGCAAGCTGAATGGGAGAAGACACATGGAAGGGGCTTTTAGGAGACTTGAATAAGAGGTAGGGCATAAGTCGGTTTTATTCTTTTGATAATTACTATGGGAAGATCAAGAAAATAAGCATTCAAATAAGTCAACTAAACCACTACATACCTATAGCTACATCCCACTCCCTCTCTGAAGTTTTGGTTCTTCTTAGGGCTTTTAAATGGAAGCTGAAATGCTGAAATACCCTAATTAAAATGCCCTTTCCGCAGGTGAGGAAAAGATGTCTGGTGTCAATCTGAGACCCACAAAGGCCACCAGAAGAGTTCAGATAAGTGTCTGCTGTCCAATATGGGAGCCGGTAGCCACATGTGGTCCTTTTTTTTTTTTTTTTTTTTTTTTGAGACAGAGTATCACTCTGTTGCCAGGATGGAGTGTAGTGGTGCAACCTCGGCTCACTGCAACCTCTGCCTCCCAGGTTCAAGTGATTCTCCTGTCTCAGCCTTCCGAGTAGCTGGGACTACAGGCGCCCACCATCATGCCCAGCTAATTTTTGTATTTTTAGTAGAGACAGGGTTTCACCATGTTGGCCAGGATGGTCTCGATCTCCTGACCTCGTGATCCGCCCGCCTATGCCTCCCAAAGTGCTGGGATTACATGTGTGAGCCACTGCACCCTGCCGGCCATTTACAGTTTTAAAAATTAAGTCAGGTCTTGGTCGAACTAACCACATTTCAAGTGCTCAAGAGCCACATGTTGCTAGTGGCTGCCATATTGGACAGTGCAGATATGGAACATTTCCATCACTGTGGAAAGTTCTACTGGATGGTGCTGGCATACTGCCCACACTCAGTCTCAGGCTTTCATGAACAACATCCCATGTCTGAACTTTGAGGTTTACTGGTAGCCGAGCGTTGCATAACTTTCCAATTTAACTGGAGAATATACCTCTTTCCTATAGATTCAGTTCCTTGTGATTCACTTCAACCAACCATGCCTTTCTCTGATTCACTATACAGCTCATTGGAGCGTGGATCTGCAGGCAGAGTAGCTTGTTTTTTTTTTTTGGGGGACGGAGTCTTGCTCTGTCACCCAGGCTGGAGTGCAGTGGCCGGATCTCAGCTCACTGCAAGCTCCGCCTCCTGGATTCAGGCCATTCTCCTGCCTCAGTGTCCCAAGTAGCTGGGACTACAGGCGCCCGCCACCTCGCCCGGCTAGTTTTTTTGTATTTTTTAGTAGAGACGCGGTTTCACCATGTTAGCCAGGATGGTCTCGATCTCCTGACCTCATGATCTGCCCGTCTCGGCCTCCCAAAGTGCTGGGATTACAGGCTTGAGGCTTGAGCCACCGTGCCCGGCCGGCAGAGTAGCTTTGTTTGGGTTCAGAATATAATCAAAAGATTAAAATTTAATTACCACCCATATCACCAGGTCTTAGAGGCCTGTTATGTACACACCTGTGTCTTCCCACCAGTTCCCTCCTGAACAAGGCTTCGAGACAAGGAGCATGAAATTGAAAAGGTCTGGAAGAGTGAGCCAATGGAATTGCACAGTCCCAGGGCAATGAGCTCCTTTTCCATGTAGAAACAAAACACAAAAGAGATAGGTCATTCTTCAGGGAAAAAAAGCATAATAGCCCATTTAATACACATTGTCAGCACTACAGTCTATCTCTTCATTTTCCTTTCAGATGTAAGAATTTGTTTAGCATGAGTTCAAAATAGGAATTATGGCATATTTTACAGTGGGGGGAGGAAACACTTTGAATTTTTATTTTGTCAGAGATAAATGCTGAGCTCCCTGCTTAGCCTCCTTCTTTCCAAACAGATCCTCTACAAAATCTTCTTAATGTTTAAGAAGAAAACTGCACGAAAAGGGATAAACTATTTTTATTGCCGAAGAGAAAGTTATTGTTATATAGGACTCCTGGCATCTTTTTAATGCCTGGGCTATTGCTCACCAACGAATACATGCCAGTGTCTTCCTAGGGCGAGTCCTGCTCTTAGGTTTACTTTGGGTATTTCTAGTTTGACAACTGCATCTCAGATGAATGTGGAGCATCTAGTTTCTCCTTAGAACACATAAGGTATTGAAATAGACATTGTTATGTCAACATTATAGGTCACAGTGTTTGGATTAAACACCTTATCTATGGCTGTGTTATAAAGTACGTGACAAAGAGAATATTGTGGAGTTAGTGATGAATCATATACCCAACTTCTAATGAACAAAGATAAGCCTTCCTGGGGAGCAAAAACGCCCTGGAAAAACATTTAATTCTAAGCTGCGAGCTTTAAGAATAGGGATAACATTACAGGTTGAATAAATACATGCTTCAGATACAACAATCACCAGTAAAAAAAAGTTTTTCTACCAAGATAGATTAGTTCTTGTGACTTCCACAATTGACACTGGTGATTGTACTGCTATGAAACATCTGCAGGAAACTGATTATCTTTACCTGATTGCCGTCAACCTGGTAGCCATGTTTATTTGCTAAGGTCTTGGCCATGGAGATGGTCACTGAAAATCCAACGATGGCTATGGCAATGGCATCTACGTACACAAGGTGGAAGAGGCTGGTGTCCGGATTGGCTGGAGGTAGCAGCCTGAAAAGTCAAGCTGACTTTAACTTGTGTTGTGACCACAAGGGAAAAGAAAAAAAACCCTGCGACTGCAGGGAAGCATTTTAGGGGGGCATTATCTGCAAATGAGGTGATCAATGTTTGGGTACTTATTTGCTCTGGTTAGCAAAAAGGAGGGCCCTCCTTGACACAGAGAGGATCTTTTCAGGCTCAAACTGCAGAGTGCAGCTTTCTACCTGGATGGGTTATCAGAAGACATCAGATGCCGTTTTATTTATAAAAGGAGTAACCTCATACCTCATGGTACCCTAATGGCAAGTGTAAGTAAGACACAGAAAGCAGGAAGAAGAGAGGGTCAGTAAAGTGCTCAGATGCCACCAGGCATCTGAACCCAAGTCCTGGGGTGGGGAGGAGCATAGTCTAAGGGCTACCTTAGAGGAGAATTAATGTCCTGGCAATGCTAGGCACCCCATACTTCTCCCCCTTGTCATCTGATGTAAGGACTCTGAGTCTGCTACCTCTTCCTGTTTTTTTTTTTTTTTTCTAACCAATTAGCTGAGTTTGTAACATGGGAAGGGAGCAGCAGAAGACTATACTCCTTGGGTGTCACCTAGGAATCTTTTGAATTTGGAGGAGACAAAAGTATGACTCCTGGAATCCCACAATGGAGAACCCAGCTTTTGTGGTACATACTTGTAGTCTGGGATCCTTACCCTAAAGAAACAGAATAGGGATTCCCTAGAATGTTATGGGAGAAGGGGCAATAGGGATTTTCAGACATTCTGCTCCAATTCAAGGCATTGGGCTAAACAATAATAGCAATAACTTAACTGATACTAATCATTATAATTATTACAATAACAAGCATTCATTACGCGCCTTCTCTTTGCCAGGTTCTGTGCTCATTTAATTATTTTCAATGGCCCAGTGAACTAGGCACCATTAAAATTTTATAGATGAAGAAAATGAGGCATAGTGGGGTTCAGCAACTTGTACAAAGATAAGCA
Organism: Chlorocebus sabaeus; assembly: GCF_047675955.1. Lineage (NCBI taxonomy): Eukaryota > Metazoa > Chordata > Mammalia > Primates > Cercopithecidae > Chlorocebus > Chlorocebus sabaeus. The sequence goes on from NC_132924.1 coordinate 76,469,998, forward strand.
GCTCATCTACCAAGTGCAACAAAACCATGAAGAACCTGCTTGGCTACAGCTATTTCTCTTACAATGGCATAGCGCAGTGACGGAAGGGATGTTTCACATCATGGAGTAAGGAAAGAGCGGAAGAAAGGGAAAGGAACCTATTGTCTATTAAGGTGAGTTTACCTGCTACATACTTTACATAAGTCGTCTCATTTTTCCTCACAGCACTCCCATTACATAGGTTCCACTATTATCCCAATTTATAGGTGAATAAATGGATTTTGACAGACGTTAAGTGATTTTCCCAAAATGGAGCAGGGAGTCAAACCTGGGGGGTCTGACTATAAAATCTGTTGTCCTTCCCTGCTGTTTGCTGCACAGGCATGAATTAAGAGGGAAGGCCTAGGACCAGGTTTGGGCCTAAGGGAATAAGAATATAAGAAAAGGACGTATTTTGGAATGAGTTAAGGAAAGTAAACAAACAAACAAGAAAACAGGATACAGTGCTATGATTGGAATCTTTAATAGTCAACTGTCACTTTATGGGCACTGCAAAATGCACTGCTCATCTACCAAGTATGACAAAACCACGAAGAATCTGCTTGTCTATAGGAGATGCATTTATATATGTATGTATGTGTACACAGAAGCGTGGTAGTTTGCTTCCATTCCTCCCATATGTAATTACATGTGCATGACACTCCCCCAGTCTAGATGTGGAATCTGTTTCCCCTCCAGCTATATCTGGGCTGGCCTCATGATTTGCTTTGAGCAACAGAATGTGGTGGAAGTGATGCTGTATGAGTGCCTTAAGAGGCCTGGTAAGGCCGGGCGCGGTGGCTCAAGCCTGTAATCCCAGCACTTTGGGAGGCCGAGACGGGCGGATCACGAGGTCAGGAGATCGAGACCATCCTGGCTAACCTGGTGAAACCCCGTCTCTACTAAAAAAAATACAAAAAAAAACTAGCCGGGCGAGGTGGCGGGCGCCTGTAGTCCCAGCTACTTAGGAGGCTGAGGCAGGAGAATGGCGTGAACCCGGGAGGCGGAGCTTGCAGTGAGCCGAGATCCGGCCACTGCACTCCAGCCTGGGCGACAGCGAGACTCCGTCTCAAAAAACAAACAAACAAACAAACAAAAAAAATAAGAGGCCTGGTAAATTCTCTGCTTTTCTTTCCTGTTGCTCTGAGCCCCCATGTAAAGAGGTCTGGCAATGCTGCTGAAGATACCACTTGTAGAGAACATGCCAGCCAGCCCTCACCTGTTCCAGTCACTCCAGCTGAAGTGTCAGACATGTGAGTGAAGCCCTCTTGGATCCTCCAACACTAGTCACACCTGCAGACATCTGCAGATGCATAAAAAACCCCAAGTGAGACCTCCCAAACAACCACCCAACTGAGCCTAACCTAGACTAAATAATTATGAGCAAATTAATGGCGGCTGTTTTAAGTCACTGTTTTGGGGTAGTCTGTTATCAGTGGAGCAATAAGACTCACAGGTAACTGAAATGGTATGATTGTATGTAGATAGGTAGGTAGGTATTTGTTACCTACTTGGTTTTGGGCAATGTTCCAGAAAGATAAGGTTTCTGGGTAGCCAATTTCCAGAAATGTAAAGTCTTTTTTTTTTTTTTTAAGTTAAGCTGTCACATATAGAAGGGAAGCAGTATGTTTGAGTACAATGCAATAGGAAAAGGAAGGTATTAAGTAGAAATTATAGTGACAAGTAGAGATATATATATATATATATATATATATATATATTTTTTTTTTTTTTTTTTTGAGATGGTGTTTCACTCTTGTTGCCCAGGCTAGAGTGCCATGGCACGTGTGATCTCGGCTCACTGCAATCTCTGCCTTCCGGTTTCAAGTGAGTCTCCTGCTCAGCCTCCCAAGTAGCTAGGAGCGCCTGCCACCGCACCCAGCTAATTTTTGTATTTTTACTAGAGACGGGGTTTCACCCTGTTTGCCAGGCTGGTCTGGAACTCCTGACCTCGTGATTCGCCTGGCTTGGCCTCCTAAAGTGCTGGGATTACAGGCGTCTGCCACCATGCCCGGCCAATAATATGTTTTTAAAATGTACAGTTAGATAATATAGATGAAGCAAAGAAGTAACATGATTAGAAACTAAAAACTCATTGAAATAACAGAACCCTTAGAACCCATTACTAATAAGTAATTAACATGACTTGAATGCTATGTGTTCAGGTGTTCACTCACTGCCTTCCATGTATTATCTCCTGTAGTTCTCACAACTGCCCTTGAGATAAGCACTAATTGAGATAAGCACTAATTACCACGCCCACCTGGCAGGTGAGGAAACTTGGCTTTGAGAAGATAAGTGGCCTGCTTAAGGTCACACAGCTAGTACGTGGCAGGCTAGGATTTGGGTTGTTTTGCTCTTAAATCCTATGTCACTCAAGGAGAGATTTTTAAAACTATTAAATTTAGGAAAACCAAAGAAAACAGAAAACCACTTGCCACTATTGGTGGGATTGTAAAATGGTATAACTGCTATGGGAAATAGTATGAAAGGCTCTCAAGAAAGTAAAAACAGATCCAGTAATCCCACTTACAGGTATATACCCAAAAGAACTGAAAGAAAGGTCTCAAAGACATATTTGCACATCTATATCCACAGCAGGAATATTCACAATAGCCAAGAGGTAAAGGCAACCCAAGTGCTCATCAATGGATGCATGGAGAAATAAAATACAGTATATATCCACAATGGAATATTATTCAGCCTTAAAAAGGGAAGAAAATACTGTCATATGCTACAATATTGACAAACTCTGAAGACACTATGCTAACTGAAATAAGCCAGTCACAAAAAGACAAATGCTGTATGATTCCACTTACATGAGGTATCTAGAGAAGTCAAATTCATAAAAACAGAAAGATGAATGGGGGTTAGAAGGGGCTGGGGGAAGAAGAAAAGAGGAAGCTCTTGTTTAAGGGGTACAGAGTTACAGATTTGCAAGGTGAAAAAGTTCTGGAGATCTGTTTTACAATAATGGGAATATATTTAACACTACTGAAATGTACACTTAAAAATGATTAAGATTGGCTGGGCATGGTGGCTCATGCCTATAATCCCAGCATTTTGGGAGGCTGAGCTGAGTGGATCACTTGAGGTCAGGAGTTCAAGACCAGCCCGGCCAACATGGTGAAACCCTGTCTCCACTAAAAATACAAAAATTAGTCATGTGTGGTGGCACACACCTGTAATTCCAGATACTCAAGAGGCTGAGGCAGGAGAATCACTTGAACCCTGGAGGCAGAGGTTGCAGTGAGCTGAGACTATGCCATTGCACTCTAACCTGGGCAACAGAGTGAGACGCGGTCTCAAAAAAAAAAAAAAAAAAAAAAAAGCCGGGTGCAGTGGCTCACACCTGTAATCCCAGCACTTTGGGAAGCTGAGGCAGGCGGATCATCTGAGGTCAGCAGTTTGAGACCAGCCTGGCCAACATGGAGAAACCCCGTCTCTAATAAAAATACAAAAATTAGCCGGGTGCGGTGGCTCACGCCTGTAATCCCAGCCCTTGGGAGGCTGAGGCGGGCGTATCACGAGATCAGGAGATTGAGACCATCCTGGCTAACACGGTGAAACTCCGTCTCTATTAAAAATACAAAAAATTAGCTGGGCGAGGTGGCAGGAGCCTATAGTCCCAGCTACTCAGGAGGCGGAGGCAGGAGAATGGTGTGAACCCAGGAGGTGGAGCTTGCAGCGAACTGAGATCTCGCCACTGCACTCCAGCCTGGGTGACAGAGTGAGACTTCCTCTAAAAAAAAAAAAAAAAAAAAAAAAAAAAAATTAGCCGGGTGTGATAGCACATGCCTGTAATCCCAGCTACTTGGGAAGCTGAGGCAGGAGAATCGCTTCAACCCGGGAGATGGAGGTTGCAGTGAGCCGAGACGGTGCCACTGCATTACAGCCTGGGTGACAGAGCGAGACATCGTCTCAAAAAAAAAAAAAAAAAAAAGGTTTAGACAAAATTTTGTTATGTGTTTTTTACTACAATAATACTAAAAATAAAATGCACCCAATGATTATTTTTCATTGCAAGGGTACTAAAGTAAGAGTTAGAGGCAATAGATCCATTGATTATTTCAGTCACATGGTTACTTAAAACTACTTTCCTACCCTAGAGGAAGTGTTCCAACGACATCCACATTGTATGATTCTTTCAAGTTAAACCCAGCTGAAATGCCAGTTCCCATTACCACCTAAAAAGACACAAATCCAAATGCACCTTTAGAAATGAATGTTCAAATACTGCAAAAATCAGCTTCAAATATGTTAGTCAAGTCAAATCTATTCTCACCTTTAACATTCAGATTTAAAAAGAATTACCATTAGCTTCAACAATTCTAACTTCTCTTAATGACCCACCCCACATAATTAAAATGAACTCTACAGTTTATGTCCTGGAATTTTCTTCATGCTTTGTCCTTTTCTCCACTGAGGTGTCTGGCTAGTTGACTGCAACAGAAAAAGGTCATAAAGCCTTTCAAATGTTGACCTTACCTTTAGGGTGGTGAAATGAGTCTGTGGCTACAACGTTATAAATAAAGGATATTTAACTCTGTGCTTTGAGGGTGGTAAAATGACACTGTATGATTACAAAATGTACGTCTGGATTTAGAATCCTCCTGGTGATCCTGTTTCCAGGACAGCAGCCCCAAGTGTGGTGATAGGGCCCCAGCAGCAACCCATAGCTGTCTCCTCCCATTTCAGCTACAAAGTCAGGGTAGAACTGTACATCAAACAGAGGGTCACGGTACATAAGACCATCCTGGATTGGCAGGGCATAGATTTACTTGGGGTGTAAAGTACAATCCCTCATGAGTTACAAGAGAAACATAACAAAAGGTGAGATAGCAATTTGCTCCATGCCCAGGAACTACTGCCTGTAGAGCTTTCTGAGAGAGTTATCCAACAGAGAAGAAATCAGAGCTGGCCAGGGAAGGAAGCCAGTCCCTCCTGAGGAGGGCCACTGCAGGAAACAAATAATAAGGTAAGCTTATTATCAGAAACAGCAGCCTGGGAGACCAGGGGCATGGGGGATTCTGGCTCTTTTGATGGAAGGATCCTTTTCTGTTGAAGACAATGATTTTCATCACCCTTAATTGCATTTTTTGTGCATCTCTAACTAGGGGAGTGCCTCAAATATTTAAATCCACACAATATATATGGCTTAAGCTCCTGGAGCTTTACTTTTATACAGTGGTAATTTAAACCATTGTTTTCTTATCAACACAAATAGATGTATTATAAAATTGAATGCAAAACTCAAAAAATATTTTTATAATAAAAAATAAATTTGACACTTAAAGGGAGTCATAAAGATGCTGTCCCTAAACTTTCTAGAATTCTGGGAAACCATTACCCTGGGAAACATGGAAAAGTCTTTAAAGGGAATCTAGGAAACAGAATTAGTAACCCAAAGCAGGAGAGACAAGCTGTGTCATTTACTTCATAACTGGGGCTTGCCTGCCTTCTTTCCCTCGCAAGGGTGCTCAGAACCTTTTGCTGTACTCCAAGTCAAAACGGGAACCCTGTGTCTAGCCCCAGTGAGAGAAGAGGTTTTGAAACTGTTAGAGATATATTTTGTTTTGTTTTGCCTGTTAAAAGGTACTAATGCCATATAGACAAGACTGAAAAAAAAAAAAAAAGTTTGAAGGTATTGGTTTCCTTGTGAGCTACACCAGCCAGTTGTTTTCATAGCTAGAACTTTTTGCTATAATTTGGATCAGACACCTATACTCTTCATTTCTTTTTTAAATTTTTAAATTTTTTATTTTATTATACTTTAAGTTCTGGGATACATGTGCAGAATGTTACATAGGTTACATAGGTATACATGTGCCATGGTGGTTTGCTGCACCCATCAACCCATCATCTACATTAGGTATTTCTCCTAATGCAATCCCTCCCCATGCCCCCCACCCATGGACAGGCCCCAGTGTGTGATGTTCCCCTCCTTGTGTCCATGTGTTCTCATTGTTCAACTCCCACTTGCGAGAACATGCGGTGTTTGGTTTTCTGTTCCCGTGTTAGTTTGCTGCAAATGATGGTTTCCAGCTTCATCCATGCCCCTGCGAAGGACAGGAACTCATCCTTTTTTATGGCTGCATAGTATTCCATGGTATATATGTGTCACATTTTCTTTATTCCATCATTGATGGGCATTTGGGTTGGTTCCAAGTCTTTGCTATTGTGAATAGTGCTACAACAAATACGTGTGGATGCGTCTTTATAGTAGAATGATTTATAATCCTTTGGGTATATACACAGTAATGGGATTGCTGGGTCAAACGGTATTTGTAGTTCTAAATCCTTGAGGAATCGCCACACTGTCTTCCACAATGGTTGAACTAATTTACACTCCCACCAACAGTGTAAAAGCGTTCCTATTTTTCCACACCCTCTCCAGCATCTGTTGTTTCCTGACTTTTTAATGACCACCATTCTAATGGGCATGAGATGGTATCCTACTATGGTTTTGATTTGCATTTCTCTAGTGACCAGTGATGATGAGTTTTTTTTCATATGTTTGTTGGTTGCATAAATGTCTTCTTTTGAAAAGTATTCATATCCTTTGCTCACTTTTTGATGGGGTTATTTCTTTCTTGTAAATTTGTTTAAGTTCCTTGTAGATTCTGGATATTAGCCCTTTGTCAGACGGACAGATTGCAAAAATTTTCTCCCATTCTGTAGGCTGCCTGTTCACTCTGTTGATAGCTTCTTTTGCTGTGCAGAAGCTCTTTAGTTTAATTAGATTCCATTTGTCAATTTTGGCTTTTGTTGCCATTGCTTTTTTTGTTTTAGTCATGAAGTCTTTGCCCATGCCTATGTCCTGAATGGTACTGTCTAGGTTTTCTTCCAGGGTTTTTATGGTTGTAGGTCTTAATGTTTAAGTCTTTAATCCATCTTGAGTTAATTTTTGTATAAGGTGTAAGAAAGGGGTTCAGTTTCAGTTTTCTGCATAGTGTTTAATCCATCTTGAGTTAATTTTTGTATAAGGTGTAAGAAAGGGGTTCAGTTTCAGTTTTCTGCATAATGTTTAATCCTTCTTAATTTTTGTATAAGGTGTAAGAAAGGGGTTCAGTTTCAGTTTTCTGCATATGGCTAGTCAGTTTTTCCAACATCATTTACTAAATAGGGAATCATTTCCCCATTGCTTGTTTTTGTCAGGTTTGTCAAAGATCAGATGGTTGTAGATGTGTGGCGTTATTTCTGAGGACTCTGTTCTGCTCCACAGGTCTATATATCTGTTTTGGTACCAGTACCATACTGTTTTGGTTACTGTAGACTTGTAGTATAGTTTGAAGTCAGGTAGCGTGATGCCTCCAGCTTTGTTCTTTTTGCTTAGGATTGTCTTGGCTATGCGGGCCTTTTTTTGGTCCCATATGAAATTTAAAGTAGTGTTTTCTAATTCTGTGAAGAAAGTCAATAGCAGCTTGATGGGGATAGCATTGAATGTATAAATTACTTTGGGCAGTATGACCATTTTCACGATATTGATTCTTCCTATCCATGAGCATGGAATGTTTATCCATTTGTTTGTGTCCTCTCTGATTTGTAGTCCTCCTTGAAGAGGTCCTTCACATCCCTTGTAAGTTGGATTCCTAGGTATTTTATTCTGTTTGTAGCAATTGTGAATGGGAGTTCACTCATGATTTGGCTGTTTATTTTTGGTGTATAGGAATACTTGTGATTTTTGCACACTGATTTTGTATCCTGAGACTTTGCTGAAGTTGCTTATCAGCTTAAGGAGGCTTTGGGCTGAGATGATGGGTTTTTCGAAATATACAATCATGTCACCTGCAAACACAGACAATTTGACTTCCTCTCTTCCTATTTGAATACCCTTTATTTCTTTCTCTTGCCTGATTGCCCTGGCCAGAAGTTCCAATACTATGTTTAATAGGAGTAGTGAGAGACGGCATCCTTATCTCATGCTGGTTTTCAAAGGGAATGCTTCCAGTTTTTGTCTATTCAGTATAATATTGGCTGTGGGTTTGTCATAAATAGTTTTTATTATTTTGATATGTTCCATCAATACCTCATTTGAGAGTTTTTAGCTCGAAGGCTGTTGAATTTTCTCGTAGGCCTTTTCTGCATCTATTGAGATAATCGTGTGGTTTTTGTCACTGGTTTTGTTTATGTGATGGGCTATGTTTATTGATTTGCGTATGTTGAACCAGCCTCGCATCCCAGGGATGAACCTGACTTGATCATGGTGGATAAGCTTTGTAATGTGCTCCTGGATTCAGTTTGCCAGTATTTTTTTGAGGATTTTTGCATCGATGTTCATCAGGGATGTTGGCCTGAAATTTTCTTTTTTTTGTTGTTGTGTCTCTGCCAGGTGTTGCTATCAGGATGATGTTGGCCTCATAAAATGAGTTAGGGAGGATTCCCTCTTTTTCTATTGTTTGGAGTAGTTTCAGAAGGAATGGTACCAGTTCCTCTTTGTACCTCTGGTAGAATTCGGCTGTGAATTTGTCTGGTCCTGGACTTTTTGTTTTTTGGTTGGTAGGCTATTAATTGCTGCCTCAATTTCAGAACTTGTTATTGGTCTATTTAGGGATTCAACTTCTTTCTGGTTTAGGCTTGGGAGGGTGTATGTGTCCAGGAATTTATCCATTTCTTCTAGATTTTCTAGTTAATTTACATAGAGGTGTTTATAGTATTCTCTGATGGTAGCTTTTTTTGTTGTTGTTGTTGAGGCACAGTCTCATTCTCGCTCAGTTGCCCAGGCTGGAGTGCAGTGGTTTGATCTTGGCTCACTGCAACTTCTGCCTCCCAGCTCAAGTGATTCTCCTGCCTCAACCTCCCGAGTAGCTGGGACTACAGGCGTGGGACACCATGTCCAGCTAATTTTTAAAATTTTTAATACAGAGGGGGTTTCTCCATGTTGGACAATAAGGTCCTGATCTCTTGACCTTGTGATTCACCTGCCTCAGTCTCCCAAAGTGCTGGGATTACAGGCGTGAGCCACCGGGCCCGGCCAGTAGTTTGTATTTCTGTGGGATCAGTGGTGATATCCCCTTTCTCATTTTTTATTGTGTCTATTTGATTCTTCTGTCTTTTCTTCTTTATTAGTCTGGCTAATGGTCTATCTATTTTGTTAATCTTTTCAGAAAACCAGCTCCTGGATTCACTGATTTTTTTGAAGGGTTTTTCTTGTCTCTATCTCCTTCAGTTCTGCTCTGAACTTAGTTATCACTTGTCTTCTGCTAGCTTTTGGATTTGTTTGCTCTTGCTTCTCTAGTTATTTAAATTGTGATGTTAGGGTGTTGATTTTAGAATTTCCCACTTTCTCCTGTGGGCATTTAGTGCTATAAATTTCCCTCTAACCGCTGCATTAGCTGTGTCCCAGAGATTCTGGTATGTTGTGTCTTTGTTCTCATTGGTTTCAAATAACTTATTTATTTCTGCCTTAATACTGTTATTTACCCAGTAGTCATTCAGGAGCAGGTTTTTCAGTTTCCATGTAGTTGTGCAGTTTTGAGTGAGTTTCTTAATCGTGAGTTCTAATTTGACTGCACTGTGGTCTGAGAGACTGTTTGTTATGATTTCTGTTCTTTTGCATTTGCTGAGGAGTGTTTTACTTCCAATTATGAGGTCAATATTAGAATAAGTGTGATGTGGTGCTGAGAAGAATGTATATTCTGTTGATTTGGGGTGCAGAGTTCTGTAGATATCTATTAAGTTTGCTTGGTCCAGAGCTGAGTTCAAGTCCTGAATATGCTTGTTAATTTTCTGTCACTGACCTGTCTAATATTGACAGTGGGGTGTTAAAGTCTCCCACTATTATTGTGTGGGAGTCTAAGTCTCTTTGTAGGTCTCTGAGGACTTTGCTTTATGAATCTGGGTGCTCCCGTATTGGGTGCATATATATTTAGGATAGTTAGCTCTTCTTGCCACATTGATCTCTTTATCACTATGTAATGCCATTCTTTGTCTTTTTTTGATCTTTGCTGGTTTAAAGTCTGTTTTATCAGAGACTAGAATTGCAACCCTCTGTGTGTGTGTTTTTTTTTTTCGCTTTTCATTTGCTTGGTAAATCTTCCTCTATCCCTTTATTTTGAGCCAATGTGTGTCTTTGTACACGAGATGAGTCTCCTGAATACAGCACACTGATGGGTTTTGACTCTTTATCCAATTTGCCAGTCTGTGTCTTTCAATTGGGGCATTTAGCCCATTTACATTTAAGGTTAACATTGTTACGTGTGGGCCAGGTGTGGTGACTCATGCCGCAATCCTAGCACTTTGGGAGGCTGAGGCGGGCTGATCACCTGAGGTCAGGAGTTCGAGACCAGTGTGGCCAACATGGTGAAACTCCGTTTCTACTAACAATACAAAAATTAGCTGGGCGTGGTGGCAGGCACCTGTAATCTCAGCTACTCAGGAGGCTGAGGCAGGAGAATTGCTTGAACTCAGGAAGCGGAGGTTGCAGTGAACTGAGATTGTGCCATTGCACTTCACCCTGGGGGACAAGAGCAAGACTTTGTTTCAAAAAAAAAAAATTGTTATGTGGAATTTGATCTTGTCATTATGATGCTAGCTGGTTATTTTGCCCATCAGTTGATGCAGTTTCTTCACAGTATCAATGGTTTTTACATTTTGGTATGTTTTTGCAGTGGCTGGTACCGGTTTTTCCTTTCCATATTTAGTGCTTCCTCAGGAGCTCTTGTAAGGCAGGCCTGGTGGTGACAAAATCTCTCAGCATTTGCTTGTCTGTAAAGATTTTATTTCTCCTTTGCTTACGAAGCTTAGTTTGGCTGGATATGAAATTCTGGGTTGAAAACTCTTTTCTTTATGAATGTTGAATTTTGGTCTCCACTCTCTTCTGGTTTATAGGGTTTCTGCAGAGAGATCTGCTGTTAGTCTGATGGGCTTCCCTTTGTGGGTAACCCGACCTTTCTCTCTGGCTGCCCTTAACATTTTTTTCTTCATTTCAACCTTGGTGAATCTGATGATTACGTGTCTTGGGGTTGCTCTTGTTGAGGAGCATCTTTGTGATGTTCTCTGTATTTCCTGAATTTGAATGTTGGCCTGTCTTGCTAGGTTGGGGAAGTTCTCCTGGATAATGTCCTGAAGAGTGTTTTCCAACTTGGTTCCATTCACCCCATCACTTTCAGGTAAAACAATCAAACGTAGGTTTGGTCTTTTCACATAGTCCCATATTTCTTAGAGGTTTTGTTCATTCCTTTTCATTCTTTTTTTCCCTCTAATCTTGTCTTCAAGCTTTATTTCATTAAGTTGATCTTCAATCTCTGATACCCTTTCTTCTGCTTGATTGATTTGGCTATTGATACTTGTGTATGCTTCAGGAAATTCTTGTGCTGTGTTTTTCAGCTCCATCAGGTCACTTATGTTCTTCTCTAAACTGGTTATTCTAGTTAGCAATTCCTCTAACCTTTTTTCAAGGTTCTTAACTTCCTTCCATTGGGTTAAAATATGTTCCTTTAGCTCAGAGAAGTTTGTTATTACCCACCTTTTGAAGCCTACTTCAATGCATTCATCAAACTCATTCTCTATCCAGTTTTGTTCCCTTGCTGGCGAGGAGTTGTGATCGTTTGAAGAAGAAGAGGCATTCTGGCTTTTGGAATTTTCAGTTTTTTTGCACTGGTTGTTCCTCATCTTCATGGATTTATCTACCTTTGGTCTTTGCTGTTGGTGACCTTCAGATGGGGTTTTTGTGCGGATGTCCTTTTTGTTGATGTTGATGCTATTCCTTTCTGTTTGTTAGTTTTCCTTCTGACAGGCTCCTCTGCTGCAGGTGTGCTGGAGTTTGATGAGGTCCACTCCAGACCCTGTTTGCCTGGGTATCACCAGTGAAGGCTCAGAACAGCAAAGATTGCTGCCTGTTCCTTCCTCTAAAAGCTTTGTCCCAGAGGGACACCCGCCAGATGCTAGCCAGAGGTCTCCTGTATGAGGTGTCTTTGGCCCCTACTGGGAGGTGTCTCCCAGTCAGGAGTTACGGGGTTCAGGGACCCACTTGAAAAGGCAGTCTGTCTCTTAGCAGAACTCGAATGCTGTGCTGGCAGATCTGGTGCTCTCTTCAGAGCTGGCAGATAGGAATGTTTAAGTTTGCTGAAGCTGTGACCACAGCTGCCCCTTCCCCCAGGTTCTCTGTCCCAGGGAGATGGGAGTTTTACCTATAAGCCCCTGATTGTGGCTGCTGCCTTTCTTTCAGAGATGCCCTGTCCAGAGAGGAGGAACCTAGAGAAGGAGTCTGGCTACAGCAGTTTTGCTGAGCTATGGTGGGATCCGCCCAGTTGGACCTTCCAGGTGGCTTTGTTTACACTGTGAGGGGAAAATCGCCTACTCAAGCCTCAGTAATGGTAGGTGCCCCTCCCCCTACCAAGTTTGAGCATCCCAGGTTGACTTCAGACTGCTGTGCTGGCAGCGAGAATTTCAAGCCAATGGAGCTTAGCTTTCTGGGCTCTGTGGGGGTGGGATCCGCTGGAGCTAGACCACTTGGCTCCCTGGCTTTAGCCCCCTTTTCAGCGGAGTGAACGGTTCTGTCTCACTGGTGTTCCAGGCACCACTGGGGTATGAAAAAAAACTCCTGCAGCTAGTTCAGTGTCTGCCCAAATAGCTGCCCAGTTTTGTGCTTGAAATCCAAGGGAATCTTGGTGGTGTAGGCACCCAGGGGAATCTCCTAGTCTGTGGGTTGTGAAGACCATGAGAAAAGCATAGTGTCTGGGCCAGAATGCACTGTTCCTCACAGCACAGTCCCTCACAGCTTCCCTTGGCTAAGGGAGGGAGTTCCCTGAATCCTTGCACTTCCTGGGTGAGGTGATGTCCCACCCTGCTTCATTTTGCCCTCTGTGGGCTGCACCTATTGTCTAACCAGTCCCAATGAGGTGAGCCAGGTACCTCAGTTGGAAATGCAGAAATCACCTGCCTTCTGTGTTGATCTCGCTGGGAACTGCAGACCAGAGTTGTTCCTATTTGGCCATCTTGCCAGCCCTTTACCCCCAAATGTACTCTTCATTTCTTTTGAGACAGAATCTTGCTCTGTCACCCAGGCTGGAGTGCGAGGTGCGATCTTGGCTCACTGCAACCTCTGCCTCCCAGGTTCAAGCAATTCTCATGCCTCAGTCTTCCAAGTAGCTGGGTTTCCAGGTGCATTTCACCACACCTGGCTAATTTTTTGTATTTTTAGTAGAGACAGGGTTTCACCATGTTGGCCAGGCTGGCCTCGAACTCCTGGCCTCAAGTGATCTGCCTGCCTTGGCCTCCCAAAGTGCTGGGATTACAGGTGTGGAGCCACCACACCCAGCCTACTCTTCATTTCTTCTCCTTGTAGCTCCCACACATGTGCAAACAAGTCCCAGGATGCCAAGGGCACTCTATGGGACACTTTGGATATTAAAAGGTCCCCAGTGAAACAGTGACATCTATTGGGCACTGTGCAAACTTCTAGTTGGCAGTAGTTCACAGTTTGAACACTGTGTTCCTTTCAATAACGCCGTATCTTTGCAAAGCTGGGTGTTCAGTGGTTGCTGTGATGAAAAAGCAGGAACCATATACATATTCATGTGAACAGGAAATGAGGATAGCAGTACCCTTTTTGATTCTGAGATTTGAGGATCTATGCAGTTCCCATCGGGCATATGCATTCCATGATTAAATAATTGTGGTTACTTAACATAATAAAATATTTTTATTCCAATTTCTGTGCATATTTTTAAAAACAACTATGAAGTTGTTAATCATAAATATTATTAAAGTGTTTGGAACTAACCACTTAATAAATGGAACTGTAAGGTATTTCTTTTGGCTTAGGAGTGTCAAGGGATGGAGAAAGTTTGGGAACCTTTGCTCTGTCAAAATGGAAATGGATTTTTTTTTTTTAGGTTACGAAAGTAATATGTGCTCATTACAAAAGAATTAACCAACAAAAATTTGAGGAGAAACTCTTCCATAACCCCATCACTTATAATTAATGTTAAAATTTTCATGTATAGTCTTACATATAATTTAAAAAATCATCTGTGTCTATGTTTTAAGGCTTTTTCTTTTTACTTTCTTGTCAATGAATTTGTCAAATTTCTTTGACAAATTGTAACCTTCTTTTGGCAGAATTGAGAGCAAAAAATTCCTTTCATCCACTTCAAAATCCCTTACAGAAATAAGTAAATGCAGTCATAGAAGTTGAATAGGTCATTGACCCAAGGTGACTTACCGCAAAGAACTCTAAAGGAATAGGCGCCGGCAATTTCTCTTTAAATCTCTCATTAAACTCCTTGCCACCCAACAGCAAACCAAAAACCATCAGCCCGACGCCTAGGGAACACACGTTGAGGTTTTTAACATTCTGCAACACAGCAACTGTACTCTGTAACACAGTGAACGCTGGATGTTTACATCAAGAAATTGCCCCTGGGAGAGACAGAGACTGTCTAGTGCACTAATTCACATCAACCATTCCACTGGGTATTTCTAGTTAAAAGTTCTCAGGCTGAAATCTCTCTTTGTAGCTTCCACCAATTAGGAGGTATTTTTACCCAGTCTACAACTTTACAGTTGTTACTCTTTTTTTTTAAATAGTTGTTATTCTTTTTTTTTTTTGGAGACACAGTCTTGCTCTGCTGCCCAGGTTGGAGTGCAGTGGCATGATTTTGGCTCACTGCAACCTCTGCCTCCCAAGTTCAAGCGATTCTCCTGCCTCAGCCTCCTGAGTAGCTGGGATTATCAGCGCCTGCTGCCATGCCCAGTTAATTTTTGTATTTTTAGTAGACATGGGGTTTCAACATGTTGGTCAGGCTGGTCTCGAACTCCTGACCTCAAGTCATCTGCCTGCCTCGGCCTCCCAAAGTGCTGGGATTACAGGTGTGAGCCACTGCACCCAGCCTTATAGTTATTCCAATCAAACAGTTATTCTTATCATATGCTGATGTCTCCATGTAATATTATAAAATTCAGAAAAGGAACCCTGAAGCTGAGTCCTGAGCACTTGGAAAGAATTAAGGGTTGATGGCAAAGTACTCCAAAGGTAAATACATAGAAAAGCTTTTAGGAGCTCAAAGGAGGAGAAAGTATTGTTAGCAGGACTTTGAAGTCAAGAGTGCTGATGTCTGGGAAAGGAACCTAGGAGAACTAAAGAAGAAATCCACTTAATTATATCCCAGGGTTACCAACTGGGCACCTCAAATATAGTCAATTCTCATTTGAAACCCAATAAAGTAGACTTCCTGCTCAGCCCAGGCCATGCACCCTTTCCTATCGATGCCTAGAGTACTCAGTATGTTTATTTCCTTTGTGAAAAGGCATTTCGAGAAGTCTCAGAGTAAGAAGTACGGTAACAGCTATTATGGGAGACTAAGAATTTTGTTATTTAGAGAATATTCCTAAAGTCTGATTCCATTTTAACCAGTCAATGACTCAATCTAAATGTCACTTCCTCAAAGTGCCTTTCCTAGACCCCTAATCTCAAGGTCTCCCTATTTAACTTTCAGAGCAGCTGGTACTTCTCCTTCATAGCACGCAACACAAATTGTAATCGATTACACATGTATGTAATTAAAGGTTTACTATCTTCCCACTGGACTGAAAGTTCCAGAGGGAAAGGCCTGTATCGTCTCAGCTCACAGCTGCATCTTGGCACCCAGTGCCTAGCACATAAATACCTACAAAGACTGCAGGCCTCTTTCCAAGGACAGCTTTAACAGCATCTCAGAGGTTTTGATATGTAGTACTTCTATCAATTAATTCTAATTATTTCCTAATTCCCTCTTTATTCACGGGTCATTTAGAAATGTTTTTTGGTTTCTAAATATGTGGGAGTTTTAAAGCTATGTTTAGCTTTTGATTTTTAATTATATTGCACTGTGTGAAAAAACATTGAATTTTTAGAATTGCTGATCAGTTTCACATGATCAATTTCAACATGATCGGTTAGTACCATTGTTCCTTAAGTGCTTGCAAATAATTTATATTTTCTCTGAGTTTGGTAAGGGGTCTATGTAACTAAAAGATTTATGTTAGTTAAATCTTTTACAGCCTTATTTTTTTTGCTGGTTTGAATTAGGAGTTGGTTTTTTTTTGAGACGGAGTCTCACTCTGTCGCCCAGGCTGGAGTGCAGTGGCGCGATCTCAGCTCACTACAAGCTCCGCCTCCTAGGTTCATGCCATTCTTCTGCCTCAGCCTCCTGAGTAGCTGGGACCACAGGCGCCTGCCATAACACCAGCTAATTTTTTTGTATTTTTAGTAGTGATGGGGTTTCACCATGTTAGCCAGGATGGTCTCGATCTCCTGACCTCGTGATCTGCCCGTCTCGGCCTCCCAAAGTGCTGGGATTACAGGCGTGAGCCACGCACCCAGCCTGAATTAGCAGTTTTTGAGAGAGAGAGATGTTCTCCCCTCATGCCTTTAAATTATTTGTTAGTTTCCAAAAAGACCACGATTTGGTTGTAAGAAAAAGCTCTCTCTTCACCTAATTAGAGTGATGGTGCAGTCACCAAATAAAGACCTAGCGAGAAATTCCTTGTGAACTGGGCAGTATCACATATTAATAATAGAGAATTTAAGGTTTAGTCCTCTTTGTAACACTCTTTTCAGAAAACCTTAGAATAAATGAATTTTTCCTTTTTTATGGAAATTACTAGAGTAAAAGAAAAATGAGTCTTGAAAGTAAAAAGAGATACAGAAGAGAAGTGGGGGAAATAAAGAAAAAAAAAAGTACCAGAACGTCAGGGAGTTGCTTACTTACATACACCACTGAAAAGATTCCACTGTACCGCTTTGTTTTAACTCCAAACAGATATTTTAACATGGAGGTGAAGACATGCACAGCTGCTGCAGTGGTAAACCCACGGACCAGAGGCTCTGTGAGATATATGGCCACAAATCCAAACCTACAGACACCTAGGCAAAACTATTTTTTTTTAATGACAAAGAAACAAATGAATCACATGATAGGTCAGGAAGTTAAGACCCACAGCAAATATACCAGTTCTTTCTTGACCATTTTCCTTTTTTTTTTTTTTTTTTTTTTTTTGAGACGGAGTCTTGCTCTGTAGCCCGGGCTGGACTGCAGTGGCCGGATCTCAGCTCACTGCAAGCTCCGCCTCCCGGGTTTACGCCATTCTCCTGCCTCAGCCTCCCGAGTAGCTGGGACTACAGGCGCCCGCCACCACGCCTGGCTAGTTTTTTGTATTTTTTAGTAGAGATGGGGTTTCACTGTGTTAGCCAGGATGGTCTTGATCTCCTGACCTCGTGATCCGCCCATCTCGGCCTCCCAAAGTGCTGGGATTACAGGCTTGAGCCACCGCGCCCGGCTTTTTTTTTTTTTTTGAGATGGAGTCTCGCTGTTTCACCCAGGCAGTGTCACGGTCTTGGCTCACTGCAACCTTCGCCTCCCAGGTTCAAGTGATTCTCCTGCCTCAGGCTCCTGAGTAGCTGGGACTTCAGGTGCATGCCACCATGCCCAGCTAATTTTTGTATTTTTAGTAGAGACGGGGTTTCACTATGTTGGCCAGGCTGGTCTTGAACTCCTGACCTTGTGATCCACCTGCCTCAGCCTCCCAAAGTGCTGGGATTAAAGGTGTGAGCCACTGCGCCCAGCCTCTGGACCATTTTCTAACACTGCAAACTTGTACATGAAGTGGGTAAGTAGCTAACAAATCAATCACTGGTTATACAGAAAACAGAGGAAAGTCTGGAGTGCCTTGGTGTCCCACAGTGCACTGGCCACACTAATGCCTTCCCTGTCTCTCATGGAGCTGGGGGCATGCTTCATCATGTAGACTAAAGTGCGTGATCATGATCATTGGCTGTTCCCACCAAGCAGAGAGGAATATACTCTCCCAGCACTAATCAATCCTGCTGTGTCAAACTTGTCTTGCTTTTGGGATCTTTAAAGCATCCACCTGAAGCTTGCTTGCTGGTCACTCATAGTTGTGAATAAGGCATGCAGTTGGTCTGCAGTTACTTCTGGAGCTTTGGGGTTTCTCTGGCAGACCCCACCCACCGTGTAGGAAGACCAGCTAAGAGCTCTCAGTAGATACCTGTTAGGTTAACAAATGAGACAGTCCATTTCCCCATCTTTGAGCCTTACCTGAATGATTCCTGAAAGTAAGGTCACAGACATGGCGACTTTCACTCTCAAGGCATCTCTGGCCTCTGTGCCATTGGTTGCATTTACTCCTCCTGGAATGACTATATCATCTGGTACTAATCGAACAGCCACACCACCAATCATCAGGCTAATAACAGCAAAAGGACCTGAAATAATGAAGCATGAAGATCCCTGTTCAGGGTTCAAGGACACTAACTAATTCAGAGTATCTGATAGGGTTTTTGCCAGTACACCAAGAGACAAAGTTGAGGTCAAGAAGTCATGCTTGAAAGAAGGCTACGCTCCCTTCTTTAGTGTCCCGCCTCTGGTGTGTGAGCAACTGTGTGTGTGTGCATGCGCATGTGTGTGCATGCAGACTGTATTTTCCAAAAGTAGACATAGCAATATCTTCCATTCACCTACTCTTCTTGATATTTCCCCATCAAGAGGTGGAGTCTAATTTCTCCTTGAATCTGGGTTGGCTTTGACTTGTTAGTAAACAAAAGAATGCAGCAGAAGGGAAGCTGCGTGACTTCCGAGGCTTGGTAATAAAAGGGCTGCAACTTCCACCTTCTCCTGAAGCCCTGAGTCACCACGTGTAAGAAAGCTCCAACTAGGCCAAGTGGAGAATTCCTGGGACTGCATGGAGAAAGGAAGGCAGGGAAGAGGGAAGGGAGGGAGGAAAAAGGGAGAGAGGAAGAATTACCCAGACCAGTCCTTCCCAAGTCCTGACCTGCAGGCACTATGGAAGATACAAACATGATTGTTGTTGTAAAGCTGCTACATTTTGAGGGTATTTGTTACCAAACAGTAGATATCTGGAAAGTGTGTGTGTGCTAGGCGGTAGCCTTAGGTAGTACCAGGACTATTATGAAATCCATATGCCTCTGATAAACTGAAAATATGTACAATTCAGAGCCCCAAATACGATAAAAATGAAATACGTGAAGAGTGATTAGGAACTTGAAATACTACCATTAGTATAAAAATAAAAACCAGATGCTGGCAAATTACATCATGAAATGAAGCATTTATCTCATTTCACAGATTTCAACAATTGTCCTTTTACATCAGAAAATTGTCTTTTTTATTATTCCAAGATTATAAGAAAGTTGTAAGTTCTAGAAATCTTGGGAGGCGTGTAGTTTTTTTTTTTTTTTTGAGACGGAGTCTTGTTCTGTTGCCCAGGCTGGAGTGCAGTGGTGCGATCTCAGCTCACTGCAACCTCCGCCTCCCAGGTTGAAGTGATTCTCCTTCCTCAGCCTCCTGCGTAGCTGGGATTACAGGTGCCCATCACCAAGCCTGGCTAATTTTTGTATTTTTACAAAGAGATGGGGTTTCACCATGTTGGTCTGGCTGGTCTCAAACTTCTGACCTCAGGCAATCTGCCCGCCTCGGCCTCCCAGAGTGCAGGGATTACAGGGGTGAGCCACCACGCCTGGCCGAGTGTAGGTTTTTAATGCATCTGTTGTGTATGCAGTAACAGAAGTTGTTATTAAGACAATTTTTAATAACGACCATACTATTTCTTTGGCACATTGCAAAGGCTGGAAATACACAAGGGAAGGTAGTAGAATATCAAGTATAAGCTTTTACCTATTGATATGTGTCTGGAGGTTCCCAAAAAACAATACATGATAACAGGATAAAATGAAGAGTACAGGCCAAATATCGGAGGCACAGCTGCCAGCATTGCAAAGGCTAAGCCTGTGGGATTAAAAACCAAACAGAAATGGGAGATCATTAGAAGACAGAGGGGTTACATGTGTTTTTCTCTTGGTTCTTTATTTCTGATGAATGAGTGAAGCCCATCTGAATTTAAGCTGCAACCTACCCTACCCCAATCCTGCACATCATCTTACCTTGGTGCTGATAGAGTCCAGGTTGAGACAGTTTCCATTATCATCTCCTTTTTGCCAGTGGGTGATTTTTTTTTTCTGCTTTATTCTTTCACAAATTAGATAAAAGCAGAAAAAAGTCTTATCTTAGTGGGTGCCATTGTAATTTGGTGTTGACGCACAAATGCGAGCTCTTTCTCCAATGGAGTGATTTTATGGGTTCTCTGGAGACCCCTTTGCAATAAAGGACTCCCAGTTACTATGCCCTAACTATGTAATGCTCCTTCCTCCTGACTCTTAGATATCCTCCCTCCAACTCTTATCAGAAGGTACGGCTTTCCAGGTAATTTCGGCTGGCGTATGCTCATCCTGTAGGCAGTCTTCTTGGGCAGGTACCTATCAAATGAGCCAAGCCTCGTTACCTTCCAGGATGCCCAGTTATCCAATGGGAAAGCTTGGCATTTAACTCCCAAGAAACTCTGGAAGTGCAGGTCACACCCTCTGGAGGACTCTTTCCCTCACTCTGCTGTCCTAGGCAGTTCACATCATCCTTGACACATTTTTTTTTTTAAATAGACTTTTTAGAGCAGTTTAGGTTCACAGCAAATTGAGCAAAAGATACAGAGGTTTTCCATATATCCCCTGCCCTTATGTATGCACAGCCTCCCCCACTACCAACATCCCCCTCCAGAGTGGCACATCTGTTACGAGTGATGAACCCACACTGACCTATCATTATCACCCAAAGTCCACAGTTTACATTAGGTTTACTCTTGGTGTGGTACAGTCTATGCCAATGTACAATGACAGGTAGCCACCATGATAGTCTGATATAAAGTAGTTTCACTGGTGAGAAATTCTCTGTGGCCTATTCATCCTTCCCTCCCCCCAACCCCTGGAAACTAGTGATCTTTTTACTGTCTTTTTAAAGACAGTCTTGCTCTGTCGCCCAGGCTGGTGTGTGGGGGCATGTTCACGGCTCACTGCAGCCACAACCTCCCAGCCTCAAGCAATCCTCCCACCTCAGCCTCCCTAGTAGTTGAGACTACAGGTGTGCACCATCACACCTGGCTAATTTCTGTAGAGACAGAGTTTCCCCATGTTTTCCAGGCTGGCCTTGAACTCCTAGGCTCAGGCAATGTGCCCACCTCAGCCTCCCAAAGTGCTGGGATTACAGGCATGAGTCACTGTGCCTGGTCAGTTTGGCCTTCTTTAGAATGTCGTTCAATTGGGATCATACAGTATTAAGCTACATCAGGTTGACTTCTTTCACGAAGTAATATGCATTTAAGGTTCCTTTATGTCTTTTCATGGCTTGATAGCTCATTCCTTTTTAACACTGAATATTTCATTGTCTGGATGTACCACAGTTTACCCATTCATCTACTGAAGGCCATCTTGGTTGCTTCCAAGGTTTGGCAATTATGAATAAAGCTGCTATAAACATCCACGTGCAGGTTCACTTGAAAGTTTTTTAAAAACTTTATTTTTTAGAGCAGCTGGACTTTTTCATGCAAGAATTAGGCAGCAGTCTCCACAAACTCCAGGGGGTGCTGCTCAGCACTCTGAGTAGCTTTCTTGCAGTCCTTCCTTACTTGACTGCAGGTGGAAGGGAAATGGATAGGGTTTTAACCTCTCCCTGGAAAATTCTCATTCCAAGTCAGTCTTCTCGTTCCCTCATATATTCTGTTAAAAGTGACACACTCAAGAGAGCCTGGGTCATTCATTCATAGTTCGGGATAGATTGACTGGCATCCTTCTTCCAAATGTATAGGCAATAAGCACTCTTTGTTCTCAGCTTTGGGGGTTCAGCCAAATTTCTGGGACAACTAAAAAACTCATTTAATGCACTGTTACGCTGTGGAGGAGACAGCTTTAGCAAAACAAGAGTTGGGAAAGCATCCTAACTTCATGTGTAATAACACGGCCACTCGAATGTTGTTAAAAAAATTTATTTCTAGCAAAGAAATGCATGCATATGATTTAAAAAGCCAAGCAGCAAAAGCTCTCTGGAAAAGCCAGCTCTTTTCTTTTTACCCCTCTTCCTCCAGGTTTTGCTCCTCAGAGCCAATGACTTCCAACTCGTGTAGCTGTTTTTCTCTATTTACCTCCATTTTCCTTAATCAGCATTCTCAAAGGAAAGCGCTCCCCCACCCCCACTTCCGGCAGGAGACATTTGGGGATGTCTGGAGACATTTTTGATTATGATGATGGGGGATAGGGTGGGAGTATTACTGGCATCTAGTGGGTAAAGGCCAGGGGTACTGCTAAACACCCTACACTGCACAAGACAGGCCCCCAAAAACAAACAGGGTAAATGGCATGAGGTTGAGAAACACTGTTCTAAATATGTTTGTATCATGATTTTTCAATTTATCCATTTTAGATGCAAACTTAATTTTCCATTATGTTTACTTTTTCAGCTTTTCATTATGTGACTTTTTTTCTTTCTAGTTTGAGATCCTCTATTGATTCCTGGTATTCTATATTTTACTATGGTGTGCTTTGTTTTATTTTTCATTTATTCTGCTGGGTATTTTATGATTCCTCTCAGTCTGAAAACACATGTATTTCAGCCCTGGGGATCACTCTTTGATCATTTCTTCCTTCTGTTTACTCTCTTCTTTCTTTCTGGAAGTCCTATTAGATGTATGATGGGACATCAGGCTTGATCCTCTGGTCTTCTTATGTTTTCTCTTACTGTCTTTTTCTTCTACTTCCAGGAGATTTCCTCTGCTGTCTTCCAACCCTGACTAAATATTTATTCCAGCTATCACATTTTTAATTTCTATGAGCTCTTTCTTGTTCTCTGAATACTCTTTTCAAAATAGCATCCTGTTTTTGTTTCAGAGACTCAATGTGTTTTTGTTAGGATACTATAAAGTTTTTTATTTTGCCCTGTTCTGTTCCTTATGAATTCTTTTTTGAATGATTTGGTCTCTTTCTTGAAGCTTCATGTGTATTGGCTCTCTGTTTACTGATGGGCCTTATTGTGGGACAACTGGGTGGCCAGCCAGCATCTTTACTGGGGGACCTCCATTTGTCACTATGGGTCTTTTATAGGTCACCATCTGCTTTGGGCTATAAGATTTTTTGCAGGCACTTTGAAGCAAACAAAGTAGAGCAAGGGAACAGCCTTTGTTGACTCACAGTTCAGTGTGCAGACTTTTAGTTAACTTTCCTGACATCTCTTGGTATTTTTATCCTACCATCCATTGCATCATGTAGGTGTGGGGACCTGAGTGTACTGATGTTACTGATTGCAAAGATTTTGAACCAGTTCCCTTGCTTTTAGCCTTCTGCCTGACTTACAGCTTTCACAATACTTGGAGCCTCCGATTTCCCAGTGTTTTGTAGTGTACGTACCTACATCTAAGCTTCTCTACTCTAATGATTCAGCTGCCACTTGTCCATCTGCTTGCTATATATACATTTCTCCTATTCCACTGGGTCTCCTCTCTCATGTTCTTCCTCCTTCCTAGTTTATACCATTTCCCCTTTCATGGTCATTTTAGAGGAATTTTAAAGACAATTAGAGACAAGAGCATACTTTCACTCTGACATGCTTAACACAAAATTTTTTTGGTAATTTAAATTATTTATCAATCACAAGAAATGTATTTACTTCCTTTTAGATCTCTATCTTTGCTATATTGTTTTTCATACTTATCTATCTTCATTAATAATGAGCAGAAAAATACCTTTCCAATGCAAATTTGATTGTGGGATGATCTGTGTCTCTCAGCAGTGTTCCACCTACTGAGTCATTCCCTGATTTGAAATAATTTCTTCCTTTCTGTAATAATATACACTCCTAGTTTTCCTTTCCAGATACTTTTCTATTTCTTCTGCTGTTTCCTCCTTCTGTATTTGGTCTTTAATGTTGGACAGAGCTTGATCTTAGCTCCCTTCTCTTTTCACTCCACATTCTCTCCCTAGGTGCTGCGGTCTATTGCCATGGTTTAAATGCTTTCTATAGGTCAAAGATTCCACAGTTGATACCTCTAGCCCCTACATCTCTTTTGGGCTCATCATATATTAAATACAAACATGAAATATCTACTTGTCTATCTCACAAGCATCTCAAATTTAACATAATCAGACTTATTCTTCAATCCTATTCCTGTCATCTTTTTTATTATTTTTTATGTTTTGAGATAGAATTTTGCCCTTGACACCCAGGCTGGAGTGCACTGGCACGATCTCAGCTCACTGCAACCTCCGTCTCCCAGGTTCAAGCGATTCTCCTGCCTCAGCCTCCCAAGTAGCTGGGACTACAGGTGTGTGCCACTATGCCTGACTTATTTTGTATTTTTAGTAGAGATGGGGTTTCACCATGTTGGTCAGTCTTGAACCCCTGACCTCAGGTTATCCACCCACCTAGGCCTCCCAGTGTTGGGATTACAGGCATGAGCCACCATACCCAGTCCTGTCATCTTTATTATGTCTGCAATTGACACCTCCATCCCTCAGGCGTTTGAAACCACAACCTGGAAGTCATTCTTGACCATCCCTCTTCTTCACCATCCCCACACATCCAACCCATAAGCCCAGTTGTCTTAAAGTTATTGTTGACACGTCCTCCTCCTTCTTTGTAAGTTAATCCAACAGCCAGTTTTGCTGATCTCATCTACAAAATATATGTCTTTCTAATTCTTTCCATTCTTACAGCCACCATTCTAGTTCAAGATGGAAGAAGGTCAGCTGGTTGAAGATAAGTTTGCAGAATGACGGTGAAAATTCAACTAGGCAGAATCCCGAGGAGTTCTTCGAGTGTGAGCTTGCGTGGTTGCCGGCAGACATTCCTGCAGCTCCGTCAGTCCAGCTTGACTGAATGTCAGTTTGACTTCTGCTTCCTGTTTTGGATACCGAGCCCTTATCTGCTTCTCACCCTGCCCTTGCCTCTGCCTTTGAATCTGTCCCTTTATCTATTCTTGGGGTGATGGCACCAAAATGATTGTGGGAATCTGTCCCAAATCTGCAAGATTTTGTATAATAGATTTAATAAATATGGTAAATCAGTCACTTGGAAAATTAAAAACAAAGCCAATTGCTCATTAGGGGAAGTGATTTTTTTTTTGACAATTTTTTGGAAACTGGCTACAAGGGAATTGATTTTTGGCCAGCTGACCTAGAGGTGTTCAAGCCATTATCACCTTTGCCTTCCATGAGCTGCTGTCACCTCTACCTGGTCTCCTCACATCCATTCTGGTGCCCCTCCCACTACCCAAATCCATTCCCCCCCACGGCAGTCTTCAGTGACCTCTTACAGAGCGATATAGTTTGGCCGTGTCCCTACCCAAATCTCTTCTTGAATTGTAGCTCCCATAATTCCCATGTGTTGTGAGAGGGACCCAGTGGGAGGTAACTGAATCATGGGGGTGGGCCTTTCCCATGCCGTTCTCATGATAGTAAGTCTCACGAGACCTGATGATTTTATAAAGGGCAGTTCCCTACACAAGCTCTCTCTTGCCTGCCACCATGTAAGATGTGACTTTGCTCATTTGCCCTCTGCCACGATTGTGAGGCTTCCCCAGCCACATGGAACTGTGAGTTCATTAAACCTCTTTTTCTTTATAAATTGCCAAGTCTCAGGTATGTTTTTATTAGCAGTGTGAGAAGACTTACGCACACAGAAAACCTAAATAAAAAGTAATGCTGATAGCTTTTCACTGCACTCAGAATGAAACCCAAAAATGGCCTAAGAATACTCTGCAGGCCTGCCTGTGCCCACCTCACCTGCCACTACCCCCTGCTCCCTCACATTCCTAGAACAATGCTTTTCCATTCATTCTTTGTCCCACACCCAATTCTTTTCCTGCTCAGTGCCTTCACACATGCTATTCCTTCTGCCTGAAATGCATTTTCTCTTATTCTTGACCTGAGTCAGGTCTCAGCTCAAACCTCATTTCCTGGATCCACTATTCTTTTTTTTTTTTTCCAATGGAGTCTTGCTCTGTTGCGCAGGCTGGAGTACAGTAGCACGATCTCAGCTTACTGCAACCTCTACCTCCCAGGTTCAAGCAATTCTCCTGCCTCAGCCTCCTGAGTAGCTGAGACTATAGGCACATGTCACCATGCGCAGCTAATTTTTATATTTTTAGTATAGATGGGGTTTCACCATGTTGGCCAGACTGATCTTGAACTCCTTACCTCAGGTGATCCACCCACCTCAGCCTTCCAAAGTGCTGGGATTACAGGCGTGAGCCACCACAGCCAGTCCTAGATCCACTATGTTTATTTCACAATACCTTATCTTTTCCTTCATTGTGCTTATCATTGTAATTAAAATTTTTCAATGTGCTTTTTTCTGCTTAGCATCTCATGCCTTGATTGGATGGTTAGTGAGCTCCATGAGGACAGTGAGCCAGGTAGGTGCCTAATAAACATGTACTATTTAGAATACATGAATAAATTAATGAATAAGTTAATGAATATTTTCTTAAGTTCTTATATGACATATAAAATCACAGAGTTGCTGCAATATACTACAGGAATTTAGCATATCATGGTCCCTTGTAATTAGAATATGGACTCAGAAGCCACAAATCTTCACAACAACCACAACAACAAAATGTTTCTTGAGTGACTGACTTAGCAAGTGGCAAGATAATGCCCAACCAATGTACTGATCTGCAAAACAGTCTCACCATTTTCTACTATTAATATCTCTGGAGCTTTTTTTTGGAGACAGGGTCTCAGTCTCCCAGGCTGGAGTGAAGTAGTATGATCAGAGCTCCTCACAGCCTTGAACTTCAGGGCTCAAATGATCTTCCTATGTCAGCCTCTCAAGTAGCTGAGACTACAGGCATGCCCAGCTGTGTTTTTTGTTTTTGTTTGTTTTTTCAAAGGTAGAGACAGTGTCTCACTTTGTTGCCCAGGCTGGTCTCCAACTCCCAGTCTCAAGTGATCCTCCCACCTTGGCCTTCCAAAGTGCTGAGATTACAGGTTTAAGGATTACCTGTTTCTGAAGAGAACCTTTAGACAGGTAAAGGTTACTAGAAAGATATGATAAAAATTATGAATTTGTAATCATGATGAAATAAACAGAAGGTCAAGCATTTGTTTGAGGACAGCAAGGGGGGAAAGAAAGATCTACTAACCTTGAGGAAGCTGAAGCACCCCTGTGCTTATGCCTGAGACCAAGTCACCCAACACATATTCCTTGAATTTGTATGCTGGCAGCCATTTAGTTATGGGTAGGAACATATAAATGATATTTCTTATTTTTTTAGGAGTACATCTGAAAGGACAATGACAGAGATAAAGTTATAAATGAGAAACATCTCTGTAGAATTCAAACCAAAGCATTTTCCATTCCTTATTCCCAGGAGCAATCTGGAAAAATTTCCAATTGGTGATTCAGGATGTTGCCAGACAGGGTAGGAGTCAGGGGTGGGGAAAAAAAGAGAGTGGCTGGAATATTCCTGGGACACAAAAGGTATTTTGAAGGTGGGTGGAGAATTAGAAAGTGTGCTGGTTATGTTAACATTTATACAGACAAAAGGCGTAGTAGGAATTCAATAAATATAGTGAAATTCATGATGAAGCCTGTGTACAGATATCTAACACTGACTGAACCTCGTGAACAGCTTTGCAAACCATGATGGCTTAGCATTCATTTTTTTCTCCACTTCACCAAACAGATTTTCTTTACACATTTGACCTTGCGCCTCTCATAACCAAATGATACAATAACAGAAACAGGTTAAAATGCAACATACGTGAATGCCTGTTTCAGCTTATCCGCAATGGAATCTGGAACCTTGTCCTTAGTGTGTAGTCTTTCCTGGAGGACCGGATGACTAAAGATAGGCCTTTCCACATAGTACCTCTGGGTTGCTGCAAGGATTTCATTTTCTTCAGCATGATCCATAGTACTCTGAAATCATTCATTAATAGCAGGAGACAAGCATTTCCTGAGTGTTACTAGGGGAAAAAAGAAAAAATCCATTTTACATGCCAAAATCCTACTGATGACTTTTCCTAAGCATCTCTTCTTTGTGGTGTTCCAAGCTCTTCTGAGGCTTTCTTTAGACACCCAGAGGACCTAATGGATTGATCTGTATATAGGAGGCAGTAATTAATGAAATCAAAATCAATTAAAAAAATAAACGTGACTTATTCCCTCCCAGGGCAATAAATGGTTAATGTGTGTACTTTTAACAAAAGCTCATATTAAGTGCAATGGCTAAATACTACAGTCAGTTGCCTCTAGGTCCATATAAGAGGAATTGCAAATCAGGTCAATTTTGACCAGCTATATGTCAAGGAAACAGAAAAAAAAGTGTACGATCAGTCCTTAAATTGACTCAATGTTTCTTAAAGTTATATTAGCTTCCCTTCCAATTCTATATTTACAGTTGATTACTCTTTAAATTATTCTATGGTTCAGGACTGAGGCTTATATGTCTGTTTGAGGGAAGTTGCTGGTGACCTTTGTGAAAGGCAATAAGTTAAAACATCAGCACACTATTCTAATATTGTTTTGAAGTTGATTACATTGTCATGTTTTTGATTATTAGAATGACTGATAGTTTTTTCATTGCTACATAGTGATACTACTTATATGAGTAAAAGAAATGATTAAAGAATAAAAATACAACATATTTGTGCATATGGAGATGTGTACAAGAATGTTTTCTGCAGCCTTATAACAGTGAAACATTGGAAAAAACTAAATGTCTACTTATATGCAGTAAAAAATACATTTTGGTATATTCATAAATTTAATTCTATATAGTAATTAAAAGAAACACACTACATCTATATGTGTCATCAACAAATCTCAGAGACAATTTTCAACAAAAATGTAAGGCACAGATGAATACTGAGAGGATTCAATTATTTAAAGTTTAAAAACATAAAATAATAGTATATGTTATTACATATATTTGTAGTAAAAGTATAAAACTACTCTTGACAACAATAAACACTGAGATCAGGTTGGTGTTACCTCTAAAGAGAGGGAAATGAGACTAAGAAGGGATAGTAGAGGGCTTCTACTAACTGTACCTGCAATGTTTTAGTTTGTAAAAAAGAACTGGCACAAAGACAGCAAAATATGAAGATTTTATTATGCTGTTTAGTAAGTAAACTGGTGCTTGTTACATGATTGTTTGTACTTGTCTGTACATTCGAACTACATACCTCATAATAAAATATTAAAAGCACAACTAAAGCCAGTGTTCCCAACTGAAGGAAGTTAATGGCAGAGCAGGCAGAGGTTAACGTGAATGCATGGTTAAGTGCTTGTGTGGTGACTGTGGAATTGTGAGGGCTATTAATGTTGGTCAATACAACTCCTTCACAGTGAAAACTCAGGTTTTCATCAAAATAAAATCACATTCAAATTTAAATCAAGGCTGGGCATAGTAGCTCACACCTGTAATCCCAGCACTTTGGGAGGCCGAGGTGGGTGGATCACCTGAGGTCAGGAGTTCAAGACCAGCCTGGCCAACATGGAGAAAACCTGCCTCTACTGAAAAGAAAAAAAAAAAAAAAAATTAGCTGAGAGTGGTGGCGCGTGCCTGTAATCCCAGATACCTGAGAGGCCGAGACAGGAAAATCACTTGAACCTGGGAGGCAGAGGTTGCAATGAGCTGAGATTGCACCATTGCACTCTAGCCTGGGTGATGAGAGTGAAACTCCATCTCAAACAAAACAAAACAAATTGAAATCAGGGTTGTGTATGATCTACCACAAAATATTATGCAAAATAAATACCTATGTTGAAAGAGGTTGAAAATTCAAGAGCCTATAAAAAAAAAAGAAATTATGGCAGCAAATGCAACCAAGTACCATTAAGGGTGATATTAAAATGTTACGGTTTGACTGTTTTTGTCTCTTTCAAATTCAAGTTGAAACTTAACCCCCAATACAACAGTATTATGAGGTGTGGTCCTTAGGAACTGATTGATTATGTGGGCTCCAGAACCCTCACGAATGGGATTAAGTTATAAAAAGACTTAGCAGAGGGAGTTCACCCCCTTTCATCCCTTCTGTCCCTTCTGCCATATGAGGATACAGCGTTCCTCCTCTCCAGAGGATGATGCAATAAGACAACATCTTGGAAGCAGAGACACCTGGCCCTTACCAGCTGGTGCCTTGTTCCTGGACTTCCCAGACTCCAGAACTGTGAGAAATAAATTTCTATTGTTTCGAAATTTCTGTCTGTAGCATTCTGTTATAGCAGCTCATATGAACTAAGAAATGGTAAATCTGGAGAAAGAGAATATTGCAGAACCCGAGAAATAAAGATTATACGTTTTTTTGTTTCAGACTAGCAAGGTGGGTTGGCCACCTCTCATCCAGCTCTTTAGGGCCACTCTAGGAACTCATCAAAATACAAGAATGACTGGGATGATGTATGAGTGGAGTCTGACACATCACAAACCCTACCACTGGCTTCCACCTGCCCTAACTCCTCCAGATCATTACATGACATCATTATAAAATCATTTGTCATCCAGGCAGCATACCATGCTGCTTTACGCCTCTGTGCCCATCTAGAGTTTCAATTCATTCTAATAAGAGATGTTGTTTCTTTCCCTTCACTCCTTCCATTTTCCCCACAGCCTAATCATTCTATCTTCCAAACCCTTGTTCTGTCTTCTGCTTCTCTGTGAAGTCTCCCCTCACTTACAATCCTTTATGAAATGGGCCTATGCATGTTACTTTGTATACTCTTCCATTCTTCTATTCTAATAGAATCATTAATCTACTCTTCTAGACTGTAAATTCCTTGAGACAATATCATACTCTGAATTCCCAGGACCTATCTCAGCACTTGTATCCTAGCAGGTGCTAAGTAACTGGGGGGTGAATGAAATCTTTGAATGGGTATGTTATGATTATTGATAATGCATGCCATGCTTCCTGTCTAATCTTTCATCTTATAGATTATGTCTGCTTTAAACTTTTATTATTATTCTTTGTAGGCATCATCTTCTTAGTCTTCTTTTGTCCTAGTTCAGAAAGGTAATTTCTTCCTTCATGTGGCCACTCGAAGAGAAAAGGAACAGGTAGACCTGAGGAAGGTTTAATAAGAATCAGACTCTGGTTTTTCTCCTGCTGCAGAAACTCAGTTTTACCATTGATTTTCCTGTTACCCCACAGGAGTTTGCTCAGCTGTCGATTGGCTGAATTATGATGATCATGTCTAGGGATGTTTTATCACCTACAAGGCAGTGGTGACCAAATGTGGCCAATCATCACAGTGGTCTGGGGAGGGCTTGAATTACTGGGTTCAGGGCCTTACCCTGAACCTACACAGTTAGGATTTCCATTGGGTGAGGCCCAAACAATTACACACGTGTGGGTGTAAGCATGTGTCCCTTACCCATCCATGTATGTGGCAACCTTTTCTGGAGATTTCAGGGCAACAGAATGGTTTAACTGAAGCATAGCAAACACTTAAAATAGGAGGCATCTCTATCTTTAGTCTTGAGAGTGTTTTGGCTATCCCCAACATCAGGAATTCCTCATGATACCCGTGAATCTGAGAGTATAAAGACAAGAGGGTGGTCACTTACCACTCCCTTATTTCTCCTTCTCCCAGAACCTCAAAATTTCTTCTATTTCACTAAGCAGAGCAATTATATTTATGTATTAAAAGTTCCCCAGGACATGCAGTTGATCAGCTAGATAGGTACTTGACATATTGAAAACACTGACTTTCAACTCTGGCTAAACCCAGAACTTCCTCAGGTACTTTTACAAAACACTAATGCTTAGGCTCCATACCCGACCAATTATAGCATGGCCTCCAGGAGGCAGGCTTGGGCATTTCTTTATGGCATCCTACGATGGTTCTAATAAGCAGTTCAAGTTGAGAACCACTGGCTTAGAATCTGAGAGAGAGAAATACATATGAAAAATACGTAAGAAAAATCACAAAGAAATATTTGAAAATGAAAGCCAATTATAGATGTTGAAGAAACTAATACTGAATCAGTGACATGATTAAAGCCACATGAAATCATTTTTAACGTAAGCTTTATAGAAGATATAATACATATATAGAAGATATAATACAAAATAATAAATGTAATTGCCATAATATGCTGACTGAAAAGTACGTGAAATGAGTTTGGAAGAGGATTAAAATAAGGACGTAACTTAGCGGTAAAAAGAGCTTTTTCAAATTTGCCATTTTCATTTAGGGCATTGGTTCTCAGCCATGGCTGCACATTGGAGTCACCTGGGCAGTTTTAAATACTGATGCCTGACTCTACTTCCAGGGATTCTGGTTTAATTGGTCTGCAAAGCAGACACGGATTGAGAGCTTAAGAAGCTCTCAGGTCATTCTATTGTACAGCTAAGGCTCAAAACCACTGACTCAGGAGATGGCAAAACAAACACCCTCACCCACCCATCCATGTGACCACCGTCCAAACAAACAAAAAGAAAAAAAACTAAATAGGGTGTAAATAAATTCTGCACAATGCATCGTAGCACTATCTTTACTTATGTGTGTCTGCAAAATATTTAATACAAATTACAAAAGAGTACTATTTGGCTTAGGTTTCTCAAGCAAAGTCTTGTTTCTATGCTTATATTTTCACAACAAAAGAGAGTTGTGTGGAGGTGGGCCGTGTAACATCCACTATACTTCGGGCAAATGCAGTCTTAACTGTCACAACCATTTCCTTGTGGGTTTCAATTAGGGGCAAATCTCAAACAAATTGAGATCTCAAAACATTAGATGGATTTTCTAAAGCATTAAGATATGCACTATCTGTAGGGTGGCCAGAGTAGGAGGCTTAGTTAAATTTGCATGTTAGATAATCAAGAAATAAACTTTTAGTATAAGTATGTCTCAAATATTGCATGGGATATAATTACATTAAAAATATTCTTTGTCTCAACTTTAACTGGGTATCTTGTATTTTTCTTTGCTAAATCTGGCAACCTTAACTCTCTGTAGGTTAGGAAGAGACATGGAGAAGAGATGACTTCTCAAATATTTTTGAGATACTGGCACCCTAGCTATAATCTATGTCCTTTTTGAGAAAGCTGGTTGGTAGTTCAAGGACGTTTCAACTGGAAAAGGAAAGGAGAAGAAGATATAACGAAAGGCTCTCCTTTTGGGTGAATTTTTATTTGCATCAACAACGATTAAATAATTAAAGCCTCGAAGGCTATCAATAACCATCTTATCAGAGGCAGAGAGGCAAAGTAACCAAGGAACCAACACTAGGAGATCAAATAACCAGACTCTTATATGACAGATAAAGAGTTTCCAGTGTGCTGATTGAAATTATAAATCACCAAATTGTAAAAGTACACAAATCCTTACATGAGAAAAGTCACTTACTAAGATCACCTAAATGGACACATCTTCTGGCAGGTCCTCAAACACAAAATACTAATGATAGCAAAGCAAACTGATCTAGAGCTTCAAGGTCCATTTCCCCACAGCTATGAAGGGAGGAATTTTAAGGTAAAGTAGAACATTTTTCATCATAGTTTTTTTTTTTTTTTTTTTTTTTTTTTTGAGACGGAGTCTTGCTCAGTCGCCCAGGCTGGAGTGCAGTGGTACTATCTCGGCTCACTGCAACCTCTGCCTCCTGGGTTCAAACGATTCTCCTGCCTCAGCTTCCCAAGTAGCTGGGATTACAGGCACCCACCACCATGGCCGGGTAATTTCTGTATATTTAGTAGAGATGGGGTTTCACCATATTGGCCAAGCTGGTTTTGAACTCTTGACCTCAGGTCATCTGCCCACCTCAGCCTCCCAAAGTGCTGGGATTACAGGCATGAGCCACTATGCCTGGCCCCCTCTAGAGATTCTAATTTAGTAATTCTAGAATCTGTATTTTTTTGAAGCTCATGGAGTGAGACTGATGCACAACCTATTGGGAAAATAGATTGTGAGCCTCATGAAAGGAGAAACGCAATACTACTAATTTCTGTACAGTGATTGGTACTTGGGGCTGAAAAATGCTTGCTGAATTAACATACAAAAATAATTTGCCTCTGAGTCTTAGTTTCCTCATCTTTATTAACTTTTAAACCACTTTATTGAGATATGACTGACATACAAAAAGCTGTATATACTTAGTGTATACAAATTGATGAGTTTGGAAGAATGTATGCCATAAAAATATCCATCACCTCCAAAAGTTTGCTTTTCTCTTTATGTATTATTATTATTTTGTGATAAGAACACAAGATCTACTATCAGAATTTTAAAAAAAAATTTCTGAAACAGAGACCTGCTCTGTTGCAGGTATGTAGTGCAGTGGCACCATCTTGGCTTACTGCAACCTCCACCTCCCAGGTTCAAGTGATTCTCCTGCCTCAGTCTCCTGAGTAGCTGGGACTACAGCTGTATGCCATTATGCCAGGCTGATTTTTGTATAATATTTTTACTAAAGATGGGGTTTCACCATGTTGGCCAGGCTGGTCTCGAACTCTTGACCTCAAACGATCCGTCTGCCTTGGTCTCCCAAAGCACTGGATTACAGGTGTAAACCACTGTGCCTGGCCTGTTAGTGCATTTTAAAGTATACAGTAGTGGGTGGTCAACTGCAGGTACTATGCTGTACAGTAGATCTCTAGGATTTCTTCATCTTGCATAATTTTAACTTGATTTCCTTTGATTAATTTCTCCCCATTTTTCTCTCCTCCCAGTCCCTGGAAACAACTGTACTATTCTCTGCTTCTATGTTTCCTTATCTTTAAACGTTTCCAGTGACAACATTCTGGGAACAGTATTTGGCAAGTTTTAAAATGCCAATTAAATCTCTTGGTGCTTAAACTAGCTAGAATGGATTCAGTTGTCTGAAACTAAGAGCCATCATCAGTAAAGTAATGCTTTTAAGTTTTGAAATAGTATTTTTCTCTGTGAACTGGAGGTATCAGAAGAGAGTAAGGACATTCATCCATCTACTGAACATAATTTACACATTTATAACTTTAATAATGCATATATTAACTTTTTAATCCCAAATATGCAAGCACATGCCCAAGCTTACTATATCTTTCACATGATTTCTCTATGGGCCTCAATATAAACAACAAAAATAAATTTTATTATGAATTTTTTCAACACTGCCCTGAGCAACAGGATGTGAACTTTTCTATAATGTACACAGCAAATAGCAAAAGTCTCATGAATTAGAACCCAGAAAAAACACATTTTCACTTATGACTGTATCAGCCTTTCCTAAAAGGAATTTGAAAAAGCTGTTTTCTATTGTTATTACTTTTTGGACTGTTAGCATAACCAGAATATATTACCTATCTGTTTTCCCTTATTAACTATCATTGATTAATTATAGTGGCTCAATATGTAGAAAGAGCAAAAGGCCCTAAGACCTATGCAAGCTGGTTTTGAATGTAGACTGTAAGCTCGATGAGGGCAGGACTGTTCTTTCTGAGCATCAAGTACACAGCCTGGCATGCAGCTGTCTCCCAGACATTTGTTGGCTGAATGATCTTGAGTGAGTGGCAGGGGCCAAGGTTGCCATAGCATGTAGCCTTGTGCTGTGCCCATACTTTCCCTCTTCTTTTATATTAGGTTGGTGCAAAAGTGATTGTGGTTTTTGCCATTATTTTCAATGGCAAAAACATTACTTATCTCCCCTTAAATTCCTCTACCAAAGGGCTCTTACACGTTAATATCCATAGAGGCAACACCTTATGCATAGCTTAGGGTTCAGGAGGATTGTGTTTGAAGGCTGGAACTGGCACTTTTTTGTTTTTTTTGAAATGGATTTTCCCTTTTGTAGCCCAGGCTAAAGTGCAATGGTGCAATCTCAGCTCACTGCAACCTTTGCCTCCCGTATTCAAGCGATTCTCCTGCCTCAGCCTCTCAAGTAGCTGAACTACAGGCGTGTGCCACCATACCTGGCTAATTTTTTTAAGTAGAGACGGAGTTTCACCATGTTGGCCAGGCTGGTCTCAAACTCCTGACCTCAGGTAAGCCGCCTGCCTTGGCCTCCCAAAGTGCTGGGATTACAGGCATGAGCCAATGCACCCAGCCAGAACTGGCACTTTAGAGCTGCATGTTTTTTTGCAAGATATACAAGCTTTCTGTATCCTAATTTCCTTATCTGTAAATGGCAGCCGGGAGTACAGGCTGTGGAATCACATAGACCTCAATTCAAGTCCTGGTTCTGTCACTATAGTGGGACATCTGGCGAGTTACTTGATCTAAGTAGGGTGACCACAGGTCCTGGCTTCTGCCTGCTGTTCCAGAGGATGGCTTTGGAGAGGATACTAAATTTGAAGTGGCTCTCAAATAATGAATAGAAGACAAAAAGGCAGGCATGTGATTTTGCACAGAGATGTGAAAAGGTAAATGCTAATAGGACATGTTCATGGAATACCAAAGGTACTGGTAGAAATCATGCTTTGGGTGGTTACAGGAAATAAAACTGGAGAGGTCAAGTAGGATTAGATCTTTAAAGTCCATGAAAGGCAGGATGCAGGTTCCAATTTGCAGCCATGGGCTCTTGCTATTTGACTGTATCCCAGTCCTCCTTTGGCCTATATAAAACTGCTCAAAATCACTCTGCCATGGAGAAATTATTCCATACCACTAAATAAGTTGAATCCCTTCCAGCACTAATTTGCTGTGACTCTGTAAGTTAATAAATAGCAAGATTTATTTTCCAGCTAGAAACGCTTGAAAGATCTTTAATGCTCACAAGATATGCCCTTAGAATTTTCTTTGAGGTAAAAAGCTCAGTAATTCAAAGTGGTGCTTAGGTTTGAACGACAGATACTTTAATAGAAAAAAGTTCTCTAGTTTAAGCAAAAATGAAAGGAGAATCTACTGGTTGACTAGTTATTTCTTTTTCTAAAATAATAACCTTTAGCCAAAATAATATATACATGATAAAACTGCAAGTATTATGATGAAAGAACTAATAATGAAAAACAATAGTTTTCCATCCCATTCTTCCCAACTCGAGTTCTATTTCCTGAAGCAACCATTTTCTTTCTCTCTTTCTTTCTTCTCTCTCTCTCTCTCTCTCTCTCTTTCTTTCTTCTTTTTTTTCTGAGACAGGTCTCACTCTGTCACCCAGGCTGGAGTGCTGTGGTGTGATCATGGTTCACTGCAGCCTCAACCTCCTGCACTCGAGCTGTTCTCTTGCCTCAGCCTCTTGAGTAACTGGGATCACAAGCATGTGCCACCACAGCTGGCTAGTTTTTAAATTTTTCTTCATAGAGAAAGGGTCTCATTATGGTGCCCAGGCCGATCTTGAACTCATGGGCTTCAGTGATCCTCCCACCTTGGCTTCCCAAAGTGCTAGGATTACAGGTGTGAGCCACTGTAGCCAGCCACCATTTTCTTAGAATCATTTTTGATATTAATTCTTCTGGTGAGTTTATTATTAACTCTAAATCAGCAATTCTCAGAAAGGGAAACTGGTATTTCAGGTGGGATTTGTGTGGGATTGTTCTGTGCATTTAGCATCTCTGTTCTTGACATTAAATGCTAGTAGCATTCTCCATCCACAGGATACATTTCCCAATCTTTTCTGGAATCGAGAACTACTGCTCTAAGTAATAAAATCATATGGCTGTTCTTTTTACTTATCAAGTTTAGACATTATTCACGAATGCTTACCATGAAAAATTAATTTTTTTTTTGAGACAGGGTCTGGCTCTGTCACCCAGGCTGGAGTGCAGTGGTATGAACTCGGTTCACTGCAACTTCCGCTTCCTGGGTTCAATAGATTGTCGTGTCTCAACCTCTTGAGTAGCTAAGACTACAGGTGCATGCCACCACACCCGTCTAATTTTTGTATTTTTTGTAGAGACAGGGTTTCACCATGTTGCCTAGGCTGGTCTCAAACTCCTGAGCTCAAGTGATCCACCCACTTTGGCCTCCCAAAGTGCCGGGATTACAGGCGTGAACCACTACACCCAGCTGAAATATTAACATTTAAGTCTCCTTACTCACTTATATTTTTGCTAAATTATATTACTATTTTTAATTCCTTTACCTATAAAACCAATATATACCAATTTATTCTCCCTTTTCTCTCTCCTTCTGGAATTTC
Source organism: Chlorocebus sabaeus (assembly GCF_047675955.1). Classification (NCBI taxonomy): domain Eukaryota; kingdom Metazoa; phylum Chordata; class Mammalia; order Primates; family Cercopithecidae; genus Chlorocebus; species Chlorocebus sabaeus. Next base: position 76,507,915 of record NC_132924.1, read on the forward strand.
TATTAGACATTTGTTGGAGCTTCTCATGTCATTGTGTGCTTTAATCTCTTACATTTTCCAGCTTTTTATCTCATTGGGTTGATTATAGATAGTCTTCTCAGATTTAGCTTCCAGTTTAATAATCTACTTTTGGCTCTAATACGTTAAGTAGGACATTAAGTTTTTTAAAAAATTTAGTGTCTATATTTTTCATTTCTATACTTTTTGAAATTGGCTTGTTCTAATTTCATAGTGTTCCATTTTTCCTTTTGTTTTCAATTCTCTTTATTCTTTTAATAATTTTTAACACACTTGTGATCTTGTTCATCTATTTCCATTGTTTTAAATTCTTGGGGATCTGATTCTTCTGCTTGTTCTGTTTGCTGACGCTCCCTTGCAGTGATTCGTAGGTTTTTAAAATTGTGAGGCCATATTTAATTGTGGAAGGGGAGGAGTGGTTCTGTGGATGTTCCATGTACACCTAAGTTGTGACGTATCTTTAGAAGCTTTCATGTCTACTCTGCCAGGGTTCTGGCAGTTTTAGTGGGTCCTGGACCTTTTCACTACTGTTAGTGTTTGTTTAATATGGTTTGAGGCTTCTGAACCATAGAGGAAGTATAATTTTGAACCCAATTTCTGAATGAGGCACTGGCCCAGGGTTCTGACTGTTCAAGGGTGACTTTCTTTTTTTAACTTTCACTCAAGGCCTGCAAGACTTCCTTGTTTCCCTAAGTAGTGGTTAGACTTTGCCTAATACTCTATTAATGGACTACACAGGTCTTTAGAGCTCCAGGCTTATCCAGTGTTTCAGTTCCATGGTCCTGGTCTCCTGTGGGCCTGAAGCCAAATTTTCTTTCAAGGTTTGAATGGTACAACCTCATCATTCAACACTCCAGGGTCTATATCCCACAGAAAAACTCCTACGGTTTGGGCTGCATATGAGATTTCTTATTATTATTGTTCTTTTTTAAACATTTTTCTCTGCATCTTTCTGACAGTCTTTATTTCAAGGTTATTTGAACATTTGTTGTGTTTTATCCTTTTTTTGTGTGTGTTTGTCCTAGAGGAAGATCTGAATGAGTCAGCTTTGTCCTCTATGTTGCTAGAAGTCCCAACATCATCCTCATCCTCATCCTCATCATCATTTTTTTAGGCTAGTCAAGTAAAGCAGTGGGAAAGTAGAAGGAACAAAGAAATCAGTAACTGGTTGTGATCAATTAGTTGTAAATACCACTGTACTTGGACCAGGAAGAATTCCTATTATTTCTTTTTTTTTTTCTCTCTGAGATGGAGTTTTGCTCTGTCGCCCAGGCTGGAATGCAGTGGTGCGATCCTGGCTCACTGCAAACTCCACTTCCCAGGTTCACGCCATTCTCCTGTCTCAGCCTCCCGCGTGGCTGGGCCTACAGGTGCCCGCCACCATGCCTGGCTAATTTTTTGTATCTTTAGTAGAGACAGGGTTTCACCATGTTAGCCAGGATGGTCTTGATCTCCTGACCTCGTGATCCGCCCACCTCGGCCTCCCAAAGTGCTGGGATTACAGGCGTGAGCCACCACGCCCGGCCGAATTCCTATTATTTCTACAACTATGCAAATATTGTTCATTGCTACTTCTATCTATAAAAGGAAATTTACTTAATTCTTCTTAAAGTCATTCTTCTTGAGCTCACTATCTGCCCTAATTTGTATTAATTTTTTTCTAAGCCTGGTGAACGTCTGTCAACCTACAATTTATTTCATTGGAATTGTGGATTAGCTCCACTCTTTCTAATTCCACATCTTCCTCCTCCTTGCTTTATACCCTCATTTTGCTGGAGCACATCCTCGGGCAACTGCTTTAGAAAAGGTACTCAGAAGTAAACGGCCTGAGTCTTTGAACGTCTGAAAATGTCTTCATTTCACCCTCACACTTGATAAGTTACTGACAACAGGATTCTAAGTTCGAAATCATTTTTCCTTACAAATTTAAAGCCATTGCTCTATTAAAATCCAGTTTCCTCATGAGATGCCTTAAGCGACTTTATTTTTCCTTTCAGAAAGTTTTAGGAATCTCTGTGTATTCCTGACTTTGAAATTTTTCAACAATTGTATCTCTGCATGTTTTTTCTTTTCTTTTTTTCCTCTTTTTTATTATACTTTATGTTCTAGGGTACATGTGCACAAAGTGCAGGTTTGTTACATATGTATACATGTGCCATGTTGGTGTTTTGCACCCATTAACTTGGGCATTTACATTAGGTATATCTCCTAATGCTATCCCTTCCCTGTCCCCACACTCGACAACAGGTCCCGGTATGTGATGCTCCCCTTCCTGTGTCCAAGTGTTCTCGTTGTTCAATTCCCACCTATGAGTGAGAACATACATGTTTTCTCATTCATTTGATGGGCCATTTAACCTCACACTTTTCCTCAACTACAGGAATTTTTTTTCCTAGCGTTTAATTGTCAATTTCTTCCCTTTTATTTTGTTTGTTTTCTATTTCAGAAAACAAAGATTTTCTTACTGGATTCCTTCTATCTCTCCTCTTTTCTAGCATATTCTTTCTTTCTTCAACATTTGGTTGTGCATTCCAAGAGATTTATGTATTTATTTTTATTTATTTTTTTGAGACAAAGTCTCATGCTGTCACCCAGGCTGAAGTGCAGTGGCACGATCTCGGCTCACTGCAACCTCTGCCTCCTGGGTTCAAGCGATTCTCCTGCCTTAGCCTTCCGAGTAGCTGGGACTACAGGTGCATGCCAACACGCCCAGCTAATTTTTGTATTTTTAGTAGAGACAGGGTTTCACCGTTTTGGCCAGGCTGGTCTCGAACCCCCGACCTCGTGATCTGCCCACCTCAGCCTCCCAAAGTGCTGGGATTACAGGAGTAAGCCACTGTACCCGACCCATTCCAGGAGATTTTAAAATTATTACTTTTTAGGCTAGTCAAGTGAAGCAGTGGGATTGGAGAAGGAATAAAGAAATCAGTAACTGGTTGTGATCAATTAGTTGTAAACACCACTGCACTTGGACCTGGAAGAATTTCCATTATTAGCCTTTTAATAAATTATTTTTATTTTAGTTATTTTAAAAAATGTTCAACATCTTTTTTGTTTATTTTCTGATTGCTCTTTCTGAATAACATCCTGCTTTTGTTGTACGGAAACAACTCTAATCACGTTAAGAGTGCTCAGATTTTTAAAAAAGGCGATTTTCTTTTCCCTGAATGATCTCTCCTCTGGCAATAGTAATCATTTATCTTGATGTTTCTTTTTCATGCTCCTTCATATATCAGGTTATTCTTGGTTATATACTTTCTTTATAAATTAAGGATTTCATGTGTTTTTCTGGTTGATTTGTGCCACTTTCTTCCACTGTCACATATGTAAGTGTCTTCAGGATAGGACTCTTCCCTGAACGAAATGAACATTAACAGCCTTTGTGTACTGGAGTGGGCTTTGCTGATGGCTAGTTATACTTTGGGGTGAAGAGGTAAGAGCTAGCCATCTAGCCAGGGCACACCCTCTTCTAAATATCAGAAAGAGAAAAGATTGACTCTATGGTGCCAATACTCTAGAGAAGCCCTACTTCACTATAACTAGTCCATGAAGACTTTCCATTAATCTTGTTGCTCATGCATGCTCTCCATTGCTGCTAACTTCATATAGGGGGGTTCTTTCTAGGGGATCACCTGCACTCTGAGGGTGGTCCTTTTTGCACAAATTCTTGGTTCTGTTTAATCAGTAATTTGCTTCCAAACATTTTCGTATCCCATTATCTTCAGAGTTCTTCCCCCTTTGTATCTTTTACAGTCATTTAAATGGAGTTCTAGGATAGGGAGTAAGCAAGTACTTATGCATGGCCTGTCATCTTTAACATTTGACTTGTTATTATTGATCATTTTGTAAACTGGGCGTTTGTATGCTAAAATTTATCAAACACATTTTAATATAAAATCAATAGGTGTATGGAGAAAGTTTTGAAAGTATTTACCATAACATGGTAAATAGAGGTTATGTTTGATGGTAGAATTATGAGTAATTTTATTTTCTTTTTGCTTATCTGTATTTTCTAAAATTTCCATAGTAGGCACTATTATTTTAGCAACACACATTATAAACGTACGTGTTAAGTGTTGATAATAGGAATAATAGGTAAGATATTTTTTGTTACCGTCTCAGGAAAGAAGCCTGCAAATACACGAGACCCTTGGCATTTGAGATGAAAGTGCAAGTTAGGTCCAGAGACCCCTGAGAATCCTGAGATTTATGACCAGCATTAAGTGAAAGGGGAACAGGCGAGTTTCTGGACTGATTTAAGCTGTTGGGCTTATGATTTTGTTACATGCTTCACATACAACCCTAGGAGGCAGGTACTATTTTCTAAACTACCAATTAAACATATCAGGCTCCTTCAGGTTTGCTCCCCACTGATAGTTAAAACCCAAACTGCTAAGCATCTACCAAACGAATCACAAACCAATACCACCTACAAGGAGGTAGGTAATGAAAATGACAGAAGTGGACAAGGTGTCTGAGCCAATCTAGAAAGCATGTGCCAACCCCGAAGTGGTCAGCTGCTATCCAGGTATTGCTGAATGTTGCGTAGGGCTTCCATTTAAAACTTTCCTTTGGACAGTCTCTTCAATAAATGGTGTTGGGAAAACTGGCTATCCACATGCAGAAGAATGAGATTGGACCCTTTTCTCATACTATATGCAAAAACCAACTCAAAATGGATTAAAGACTTAAATGTTAAGACCTAAAACTATAAATCTACTAAAAGAAAATGGGGGAAAGCTCCATGATGCTGGTCTAGGCAATTATTTTCTGGATATGACTCCAAAGGCACAGGCAACAAAAGCAAAAACAGACATATGGGATGGCATCAAACTAAGGTTCTGCACAGCAAAGGAAACAACAAAATGAGGAGACAACCCACAGAATGGGAGTAAATATTTGCAAACGACACATCTGACAAGTGCTTAATATGTAAAATATACAAGGAACTCAAATAATGTGATAGCAAGAAAACAAATAACACAATTAAAAGTGGGCAAAGGACCAGAATAGACATTTCTCAAAAGACACAGAAATGGCCAAGAGGTACACGAAAAAATGTCCAGCATTACCAATATTTAGGGAAATGCACTTTAAAATCACAATGATACATAACCTCACCTGTTAGAATCGCCTTCATCAAAAAGATGAATGATAGCAAGTGTTGGTGAGCATGCAGAGAAAAGGGAACTCCTATATACTGTTGGTGGGAGTGTATATTAGTACAACCATTATGGAAAATGGTATCACAGTTCCTCAGAAAACTGAAAATAGAACTACCACATGATCCAACAATCCCACTTCTGGGTATATATCCAAAGGAGTTGAAATCAATATGTCAAAGGGATATCTGTATTCCCATGTTCATTACAGCGTTATTCACAATAGCCAAGACATGGAATCAATTTAAGTGTTCGTCAGTGGATGAATGAATAAAGAAAATGTGGTATATAGACACAGTGAAATATGATTCAGCCTTTAAAAAGAAGGAAATCATATCATTTCTGGTAACACAGATGAATCTAGAGGATATCATGCTACATGAAAAAAGCCAGGTACAGAAAGACAAATACCACATCATCTCACATGTAGAATCTAAAAAACTCACCGAAGTAGAGAGTAGAATGGTGTTGACCAGAGACTAGGTGAGGGGTGGGAGGGAAGGAGTGGGGAATTGTTAATCAAAGGGTACAAAGTTTCAGACAGACAAGAAGAGGTTTTGAGAGCGATTGCACAGCAGGGGGACTGTGTGTTTTGCTGAGTCTGCACGTTGCTTCATGAACATTTGCATTGGTTTCCAACATTTAAAAATTGAGAAAGTTTTTATTAAAATGTAGTTTCAAGTTCTCCTTCCAAACTCATGTTCTATATGAAGTTCTAGAATAGGCAAAACTAATCTATGGGGATAGAAATCATAACCGTGATTTCAGCCCTCTATATCCACAGGAGAGTGGTGCCAGGACCCCACATGGATATGAGAATCTGCAGATGTTCAAGTCCCTAGTTGGCCCTCTCTATCTGCAGAACCTGTGGAGACCAAGGGTCAACTATATATTTTAAAATAACTAAGAGTAAATTTCAAATATCTTATAAAAACCAGGTAAGTAAGCAAGTTGGTGGATATGTTAGCTTGATTTAATAATTCTCCATTGGATACATATATCAAAACATCACATTGTACCCATAAATGTATACAATTATAATTTGTCAGTTAAAATATTAGTTATAATTTTTAAAAAATTTTCTTTTTTTTTTTTTTTTTTTGAGATGGAGTCTCACTCTCGACTCACTGCAACCTCTGCCTCCCAGGTTCAAGCAATTCTCCCTCAGCCTTGCAAGTAGCTGGGATTACAGGCATGTGCCACCACACCCTGTTAATTTTCGTAATTTTAGTAGAGACAGGATTTCACCGTGTTGGCCTGGCTGGTCTTGAACTCCTGACTTCAAGCGATCCACCCACTTCAGCCTCCCAAAGTGCTGGGATTACACGTGTGAGTCACCGAGCCCAGCTATATTGAGATTTCATGTACACATAGTGAACTATACAGATCAGTATATGGTTTAATGAGTTTACGGTGCATTTCAGACTACTAGAAACAGAATCTTTCATTATCTAGAAATTTCCCTCGTGTCCCTACCCAGTCAATCTCTGACATGTCGGCAACTACAGTTCCGATTTCTATCACCATAGATCAGTTTTGCCTATTCTAGAACTTCATAAAGGACATCAATTTGGAATGAAAACTTGAAAATACATTTTAATAAAACATTTCTCAATTTTTAAATGTTGGAAACCAATCCACATTTTTGTGAAACAATGTGCAGACCCAACAAAACACACAGGCTCAACTCAGCTCAACAGCAACACAACCACTTTGTGTCTGGTCTGTAGTGTAAACAAGGAATACATTTTGCATAAGTTTATTAAGATTTCTTTCATGACTATTGGTTTGGGTGCTACCTGACAGTTTTTATTATTTAGCAACTAGCAGCACATTTCTTAGAACAGGAGGGGCAGGCTTATCTTCAGGGCAACAAGGAGAAAGGGAAACCAAAGCCCTCTCTGCAGCCAGCCTTCGGGGAAAGGAAGCACAAGGGGAGGAATGGGAAGAGACTAATTTGGAGAGGAAAGGAAAGCTGGGGGGACTATCCAGGAGGTATAACAAGGAAGAAAGAGAACACAGGCTGCTGCTGTTTCAGTCTTCACATCACTTTACAAGTATCCCACTGAAAATGGGTCCTGTATGATCTTTAGCACCCTCTCAAACTCTTGTCCACTGCTCCTTTCCTTGCTGGGGTCATTTTCTTTGCCTTCCCACTTTGTCACTCTGCTCCAGCCACAGGGACTTCCTTGCTGTCTGTTACTGTTTGTTTGTTCGTTTTGAGACAGAGTCTTGCTCTGTTGCCCAGGGTGGAGTGCAGTGGTGCAATCACAGCTCACTGCAACATCTGCTTCCTATGCTCAAGTGATTCTGGCACCTCAACCTCCCGAGTAGCTGGGATTACAGGCATGTGCAACCACGCCCAGCTAATTTTTGTGTTTTTAGTTGAGATGGGATTTCACCTTGTTGGTCAGGCTGGTCTCAAACTCCTGGCTTCAAGCAATCTGCCCACCTTGGCCTCCCAAAATTGCTGGGATTATGGACATGAGCCACCGCACATGGCCTCCTTGCTGTTTTATGAACATGCCAAGCACATGTCTGCCTCAGGGCCTTTGCACTGGCCAGGATGCTGTACTCCCAGACAGTCTCATGTTTTTATGAGCTGTATTTTTCTCCATAGCACTTAACACTATCTAACCTACATGATGGTTTACTTCTTTATTTTCTGTCTCCCTTCCCTTCTTCATAAGAATGTAACCTACATGAAGTCAGGGGCATAGGGGGAACTCATTAGATATTTGTTGGATAATGAGTGACTCTAGGAAGAAAGGAAGGAAAGAAAAATGCAAGAAAGAAAACAATGAAAACCCTTGTTACCTTTGAGGATGTTGTTAAAAGTGTTCAATAAACAGGGACTGGCTAAGAAATTTTACCATTTCTAATTATTTTGCAAAATTGTGTTGCTTTTTGGAAGTAAAGATTTAAAAAGCAAACTAATGATAATCCTAATGACTAGCACGACCCTATTCTTGTTAAGAAACTAGATGTATAGGAGGATACATTTTTATTTATAAACACATAAATGGGCCATTGAGTTTAGTAATAATTAAGTTTCCAGTAGAGTTGAAATTATGACAAATCTACCTTTTCCTGGTATATTTCTTCCTACTTTAATTCATTTTAAGAAGTAGGTCAGGAATAAATTATGACATAACAAAACATGTGCCCAATACTACTAAATCTTTGGGAACAACGATCAGCAATGAACATATAAAACGACTCCAATTCTAGAATTTTGTTTTCTTTTGTTTGTTTTTTACTGGCAATGAGTACAACCAGCTCTAGGCGGCTGGAGAGGTGGGGGCTGAGCTGGTTTTGTAGGTCTGCATTGGATTTTTGACATCAGGTAAAGGCCACTCCTCTGAGATACAGAGGTAAAGAACTTTACTGCCAATAGCTTTCCACTCCAGGAAAAAATAAAATATGCTCCAACCTAAGCTGTGATTTAGAATTAAGTCAGGCCCTGGGATCGGCCAACGCTGGATTAGACCAAGTGTGTCCAGGCTGCCAGTTCACCCCTGGAGACAGTACTGCATGCACTGTGTATGGAAGGCTGCAGGGAACATGCGGGAATCAAGGGCCACAAGCCCACATTTGTCAACACGGAGCATGCTGAGACAAGCTCCGTTGGGGAGACCCTAATCCAGCGACGCTAGAGGAATTAAAGACACACACAGAAATATAGAGGTGTGAAGTGGAAAATCAGGGGTCTCACAGCCTTCAGAGCTGAGAGCCCCGAACAGAGATTTACGCACATATTTATTAAAAGCAAACCAGTCATTAGCATTGTTTCTATAGATATTAAATTAACTAAAAGTATCCCTTATGGGAAATGAAGGGTTGGGTTGAATTAAAGGAATAGGTTGGGCTAGTTAGCCACAGCAGGAACGTGCCCTTAAGACTCAGATTGCTCATGCTATTTTTTGTGTCTTAAGAATGCCTTTAAGCAGTTTTCCACCCTGGGCGGGCCAGGTGTTCCTTGCCCTCATTCCCACAACCTTCAAGCTTGGGCATTAGGGCCATTATGAGCATGTCACAGTGCTGCAGAGATTTTGTTTATGGCCAGTTTTGGGGCCAGTTTATGGCCAGATTTTGGGAGGCTTGCTCCCAACAGAGCAGGTGGGATATGGTAATCTGCCTGCATTTTAGCAAGTTGAGAATAGGCTTATAGCAGAGATAAGACTAATCTAGAAAGAAAAGAGAGAAATTAAGTGTAGCTCCTGGTAACCCACGTGCCTCTTACCCTTGTCAGTTTTTCCTCCTTTCCATTTTTGGTCAACTGATGTCTGTCTCTCTTACTGATCTGACAGTCACATATACACACAGTTTTTTGTCTTTGGGATATGAAGAGTATTAGGAGATTAAAAGAAGAGTAGGGTAAACAAATACGTTTCATGGATTACAATATAGTAAGTGCTAACTCTAGAAGAATTTTCCAAGTGTGAAAATCTACAGAATTTACAGTGTAATGGCAACATGATTAGGTCTCAAGAAATAATTAAGGTAAACAATGTGCTCTTTTTCTCCTCTCCCTGGTAACTTAATAGTCTTCAACTACTTGAGAAGGTGTGAGGATCATTTTTTATCTCAGTTTGGACACTGAAGCTCACATTTCAGCGACGATCAAGGTGATCATGCTTATCCCCTGCTGACACCTTTCTTCCCCACCTCAACAAGTCACAGATCACTTCAAGGAGAAAATTTCAAGAGGTTATTAAACACTGGCATGGATACCCAGAGCAGAGATGTTATCGTCTCTGGGGACCTTTAGGAACAGCTGATCATCCTGGATAAGCAGAGTTACACCTAATTCAGACCGTCAAAAACTACTGGGTGCTGCAAAGTCAGCAAAGCATTGTGGGAATATCAAAAAGGTGAGCAGGCACAGCAGCTCCCCTGAATAACCTGAAATGGCTTGATCTGGACTGCTTCTGAGAAAGGCATGTTTAGGTTTGGTTACCACTGAGGAGGCGCAATGCTGGGCCAGGCTATGTTTACCAGGGATTTTGTGGGCCTGCTTTTCTCAATCCTGACTGGATATTAGTATTTGCTGGGGGGACTTTTAAAAAATAAAGATGCCTGGGCCTATGCCAGTCCATTATCTTTTCCCCACCTTCATCACTCTTCTTTTTCTCTTTGAGACAGAGTCTCGCTCTTGTTGCCCATGCTGGAGTGTAGTGGCGCAATCTCGGCTCACTGCAACCTCCACCTCCTGGGTTTGATTCTTCTGCCTCAGTCTCCCAGTAGCTGGGATTATAGGCATGGGCCACCATGTCTGGCTAATTTTTGTATTTTAAGTAGAGACAGGGTTTTGCTATGTTGGCTAAGCTGGTCTTGAACTCCTGGCCTCAAATGGTACTCCCGCCTCAGCCTCCCAAAGTGCTGGGAGCACAGGTGTGAGCCACTGAGCCTGGCCTACACTTTCACTATTGAAAACATTTGTATTCTGGAGGACTATGAAGGAGGGCACAGGTCTTTTTCAAAATCTAGGGAACACTAAGGACTTTATCCTCAAAATAAATCTGATTAATTAATCAGAATCTCTGTTGGCTATTTTTTTTTCTAAATAAACTCCCAGGCAATGCAAATGCAATGGAATTATACATTAGTTGCTAAGAACCACTGGTGCCATATAACACCCTCCTTTTATACACAGAAAAATTAAGGTCCAAAGAATTTAACTGACATGTGACTTGCCCAAGACCATATGCCTGGTTAGTGGCAGAGCTTGGCTTAAAACCATGATCTCCATTAATTTACAAATCCAATAAGCATCTTTCAAGGACATTCTAGGGTTGTTGGCCCACCATCTAGTTGCCACTCAAGAATACGGTAAGTCAAAGCTGGTTGATAGCTAAGGATATCTTAGGCTGATCCTGATCCAAGTTAAAAGGTAAGTGTAAGGTGTGATGGTTCTGGTATTCTCTCTTATAGTTTTCTTCCAAGTAGTGGTGTGTGATTCAGACCTCTGGAAATTTTGAGGAATCCTTTGATCTGGATAAAATCCATCACTACCTCTGACCCACTCTCCAATTTACTAGTTCGAGGAGGCTGTCTACTTACCCAGATCCAATGTGCAGCACAAAAGTCAGGACAGGGGACAAGATCCCCCACTGGGAGCTCCAGTGAAGTTCACTGAAACCTTGATTACTGGGGCTGAGAGCTAGGGAAGGTAGAGCTCGCTCCTTGGCCCTATATATAGAAGAAGAAAAGTAAGTTAATTCAGCAGTTGCTGGTTTGTTTTTTTGAAAGAAGCTATGTCTAAAATATTTCTTAATATTGTCCTTTCATTCCTAATATCAACCCACTCCCTTCCAAGGCACAGCTACTGCTATCAGAGTGGCTTACATGGGATAGGCTAATTATATATAATTATATCTTCTTCCTAAGGGTGAACTGCTAGGGTGTGAAAAACATATATTTCAATTTTTGAACTCGACCATTCCCATATGTAGCAATTCATGACTACAAGTTTGCATATGAGAGATTGTGTCCCGAATGGGGCATCATCAGTACCGGGAGCAAATCCTCCTAGAGCACTTGCCTTGAAAAGAGCAAGAAAAGTAGAAAAATGAGAGACTCATAATGTTCAAGATAAGAGTTGACCTTGATCAATTAAAAAATTAGGCCAATCTGTCTTTAGTCTTTTACAAAGAATACAATTATTCCTTCCCATTCACAGAATACTTACTCAAGGGGCCATGTATTTATTCCATTTGAAAGTAAATTAAGTCATATCCACTCAGTTTGTGAATTTACCCACATCTTGCTTCACTTCCCTTTCCCTCCACCTACCTACCCTCCGACTAATTCGCTGACCCGTTCTAAAGCAAGCTCTCACAACCTGGGCACCAGGAATCCTCTGACAGGTGTGCAAGATTTTGAATGGGTGTGCTTTTTTATTTTTTGGGGGATAAAGTCCCTAGTGTTCTCCAGATTTTGAAAGAGACCTGTCCCCTCCTTCATAGTCCTCTAGAATACAATTGTTTTCAAGGGTGAAGGTGGGGAGAAGATAATGATGTTGACAGTTGTTGGTACCTACAATAAAACATTTTATGAAGTTGGTCCTGGAACTAGCCTTCGAAAGGATTAAGAGTTCATGAAATTAGATCTATCCTCCAAAAGAATAGACTTACATAAAACATACTTTGAGGCACAAAATTATTAAATTTATTCATGCTGTGTCTTCTTTTGTGCAAGATTTCACTAGTTTGAAACCAAAAGAAAGGAAAATCATCATCTCATTTTTCTTGATTTTAACTTTATTAATGTAATGATAATGAGAACACCTGGGAATATGGATGTACTTCTTATTTATCATGATTTCCCTTGAAAACTGTTTCACTTGGGTTACTAAAATGCAGACTGCCTGCAACGGTAGAAAAATTAAGATACCAGCGGGCAACACACGATATTTAGAATGAGATGAAAACTCAACTGATTTTGATTGTCAGTTAAATAGGCAGTGCACACCTGCATCTACACCTCACAAGACAATCCACTGATTGTTAGAAACTTCCTTAGTCTTCCATTCTTCTGTTCTTAGCAAAGCGCCTCTACTCGAAAGGCGCTCAAATACTTGTTGGATTGAGTCAATTCTTTTGGTTTCGCTCATAAATTAATGAGGAACGTGTAACTCTGTACAGTTTCAGAGTAGTTAAAGAGAGAGAAAAAAAGAAATGCTACGTAAGAGAATTGGGGCTTCAGGTGTTACCTAATAGACTAGAAAGCTTTCCAACAGTGCACTTAAGATATGAGCTATAGCAACCTTACCTAGGAATTCCTCGCCCTAACTTTCTTTCTAATGCAAATTAGTTTGAATTTCTCTCTCCTCCCTCCTGTTCTCTGCCTGAAAGTCTTCTGATACAAAGCAATACTACAGTAATTAGAAGGAATGCCTGACAAAAACACATTTTAAATTTCATTTTCAAAAAAGTTGATACTTCCTATTGCATACTCCGAATTCCCCTGCATTTCTATGCTGTAGATTCCTACACTTTAGACAATACATTTGTATCTAGTGCACACTGTTCACTTTTCAGATAGGAAAAAGCTAAATCTCAGTCAGTCCCCGCAAAAGGTTGCCATTTTTTTGTTGTTGTTGTTTTAAGAGTCTCCATGAATGTTATTTAAATTCTAGAATCCACAGTACTCATCGAAGCTAGGAAAATAATTTTGCCCACCTACAGCGTATCGGAGGCTTTTTTCACAGCTAGCGGATCGGATCCTTGCAGCTGTTTCTTCTGTAGGTCTCGGAGCTCATCGAGAACGTCCAGCACGCCTTCCCGGCTGGGCCCGGCGCAGGTGCGCTCTAGATGAGGCAGTTAACCAAGTCAATTGGTTCCTGATCAACTAAATCTCTCGTAAAAATAAACACTGCCGCGAGCTTCCAGAGTCCAGAGTGTCAGAGCCTCTATGATGGCAGAGCAGCTGCCGCGATGCCTGATTAGTAGGGAGAAGGATTTCCCGGCAGGGGGCCAATACCAAATTTTAGGGCTGTTAGGCTCTGAGCAGTCCCTTCGTGAGCGCAGAAGTTGGAGACCCAGGGTTCGAGCCTTGCCCGGCACTGAGCGGAGGGCCCAGTCTCGGGACCACAGCCTCGCTCCCTGGGAGCTCTGGGTGGCCAAAGCCGGGCAAGCCCGGCCCGGCACAGGAGGAGGCACGGCCGGTCTCCGGAGAGAGGGCCAGAGGCAGAACTGAGGGCCTGGTTTTGTGTAATTCGGTTTGGATACAAATCAGGCCAGACCCAAGGAGTCTGGTGCCGGCCACCGTAGGGCAAGAGGAGGGTGTTTCGGAGCAGAACCGGGGCGCGCGGGAAAAAGATGAAAACCAAACTGGAAACGGCAAAGGGCTGGATTAGCGCCGAAGGGATTCGAGGAGGCAAACGTGAAGTAAAAATGCTGTGTGCAGCTGCAGAGGGCGAGGGGACGGGGATTGCAAAGGAAAGCGCTTCGTGAGACTTTCTCCTTCCCGGCGTAGAGACCAGCAGAGTGCGGGCAGGTCAGCCCTGTCGTCTGTTCGTTTAGGGAAAGGGCGCGGCATGGAGCCCGGGAGAGAGGGGCAGAGGCAGAGGCGGTGACAGCGAGGGCCCCTGCTCGGGTGGGCCCGCGGGCCTCAGCTCAGCCCCCTCCCGAGGGACCGCGACCCCCGGCCCCGCGCGCACTCACCAGCCCGGGCTGCCCTGGGCGGAGCCGCCCCGCCGCGCTCCCCAGCCGCTGCCTCTTCGACGCGCGCGCTGCCTCCAGGTGCGGCTCTAGGAGGAGGCGCCGCGGGCAGTGGTGGCCGCGCCCGGTGCCTCCGGGTAACACAAGCCCGCCCCGCCCCGCCAAAGCCAGGCCCCGCAGCCACCCTCCGCTGTGGGACGCCGGGGCGCGGGCATCCCTGCCCCCTAGGGGCCTCTTCCCAAGCACCTAGAACTTTCGAAAGTGTGCGTGGAATTTAACACTTTGGTCGTCAAGCCGCGCAAAAGTACCCTATGAGACCGGCTTTCTTCCTCTACGGCCCAGGAGTTTCTCCAGGTGGCATTCCTGTCGCCTTGAGGTGGAACGTCAGTAGAGGCTCGAGGCTGAAGCAAGCACAATACTCAAGGTATAGCGTTCAGTGGAAAACATTGCGTTTTATGATTTTAAAATGGAAAAATAAGAACCAAAAGAAAACCCTGACTTATCTTTTCAATTACAGTCATTATAGAGACTCGGATTCGTACAGGAACATTCGAAAACTTAGGAAATCCTTAGGACAATGTAAGTGTGAGATTTTTTGTGTTTGTTTTTTTTCAAAAAGTTTTGATGAACTGCCTTTGGTTAACACTTTGTTTGCAAATATTGACTATTTATTGCACAACAAGGCAATGCATGATAGGTTATTTTCCGGGCATTTAAATTAGAATTTACAAAACAACGTTTGCGTTTTATTAAGTAGAATAACGTAACATGTTACCCCAAGGTGGGAGAATCGCTCAAGCCCAGGAGTTTGAGACCAGCCTGGCAACAAAGCGAGACTCCGTCTCTTAAAAAACAAATTAGGAAATAGCTTGTTTTGCTTCTAAAAACTGGGATACAAGAGAGCGCCGCAGCCAGAGTACCGGGATCCAGGAGGGTGAAGGGTAGAAAATGATTTCAAATACACACTTCCCTCTGGCCTTGTGTCTTAGCAAGGATTATAGTTGGTTCATTAAGAGCATCTGTTTTTTGCTTTGTGCATTTCTGCGCGTGCACACTGTAGTGACACATGTGGTGGACAAGGTCTTTGGTCTTAAAGCTGAAATGCACGCCTGCAGACACCAGAGGCTTCTGCCAAGGAGACCCCACCTCCAGAACCCAGGCCAGGCCTTCGGCTTGGAGCGCTGGTGCGGTCCTTCAACCGGGAGGAAGGGCTGGCGATTCCCTCCCTACTCCACACGAGGGCGATATCTTCAAGGGCACCAGACTACTCTCCAGGTCCCTAGCTGAGGAAACCAAATTTGCTGTTCTCCACGCTTTTGAATATCTCTAAACAAATCTTAACAGGATAAGTTACTAAAGAAGAGTTGGGCTCCTGGGACATGCATTTCTGGTGGCCTTCATTTGCCACTTGGCCTTTGCCATCCTATGAAATTATTTTGCCACATACATGTCTGTAGCCTAGTGCTTCTTACACTATAATGTGCATAGGAATCACCTGCGGATCCCGTTAAAAATGCCGATTCTGATTCAGTAGGTCTGCGGTAGGGGCTGAGATACGCATTTCTAACAGGCCCCTGGGTGATCCTGGTAGGCTGCTGGAGGACCAAACTTTGAGTAGCAACACTGGAGACGGATGATAAACTGCCTTTGCTGGTAGTGTAGCAGGACCAGCCGCAGACAAAACCCCTCAGACACCGGATTAAAGAAGGAAAAGGTTTTTTATTCGGCCGAGAGCGTCGGCAGACTCGCGTCTTAAGAGCCGAGCTCCCTGAGAAAGAAATACTTGGCCTTTTTAAAGGTTTACAACTTTAAAGGGTCCACCTGAAAGGGTCGTGTGATAAATCAAGCAAGCGTGGGAAACGTGACTGGGGGCTACATGCATCAGCTAACAGAACAGAAAGTTTTACAATGCTTTTTTCATACAGTGTCTGGAATTTACAGATAACACAAGTAGTTTAGGCCAGGGGTTGATGTTATTATTATTACTTTAACTCCTAGGGTCGGGTGGTGGTGCCAAGGTTGTCTGGTTATTTATCTTACTTTTGTTTCTTTCTCGCTTTCCTCCTGTCTTGTGAACTAGGCAAGGTGGGGGAAGGAGGGCAGCAAGAGTAGTATGGTCTCCTTCCTTAGTAGCACCAGGTACCTAATACACTAACACAATAATAGCAATGTTGTTAATACCTGTTCAGTGTTTACATATAGTAGGCACTGTTCTGAGCACTTTACGTGTATTTACTTGTATAGATACTGCTATTATTTCTAATTTAGAGATGACTTTACTTTTAATATGAGTCTTCCCCACCTTCTACCCGCTTCCCATCCTTGCTGGCTTAATTTCATTTCTTTGGTGTTAGAATATTAGGGAGAGCATCAGGAAGAATAGCTAGTGGATGCTGGGCTTAATACCTAGGTGATGGGTTGACCTGTGCAGCAAACCACCATGACACACGTTTACCTGTGTAATAAATCTGCACATGTGCTCCAGAACTTAAAAGCTGATAAAAGAAAAAAAAAAAATTAAAAGATCTGAAAACGTATATTCAGAGAATTGTCTTCCCTCTTTTGTTCCATCCATTCTACCGAATCCTGTGTGAGTAAACAACGTCATTACTTCTCATCTATTCTTCCTGTGTTTTTGTAAAGCCACACAGATATTTATGTGTTCTTGCCTGCCTTCCTGTCTGCCTGCCTGCCTACCTTCCTTCTTTTCCTTCCTTCCATCCTTTTCTTTTCTTTTTTTTTTTATTATACTTTAAGTTCTGGGATACATGTACAGAATGTGCAGGTTTGTTACATAGGTATACACGTGCCATGGTGGTTTGCTGCACCCATAAACCCGTCATCTACATTAGGCGTTTCTCCTAATGTTATCCCTCCCCTAGCACCCACACCCCTGACAGGCCCCGGTGTGTGATGTTCCCCTCCCCGTGTCCATGTGTTTTCATTGTTCAACTCCCACCTATGAGTGAGAACATGTGGTGGTTGATTTTTCTGTTCTTGTGTTAGTTTGCTGAGAATGATGGTTTCCAGCTTCATCCGTGTCCCTGCAAAGGAAGACATGAACTCATCCTTTTTTGTGGCTGGATAGTATTCCACGGTATATATGTGCCACATTTTCTTTTCTTTTTTTTTTTTTTTTTTTTTGAGACGGAGTCTCGCTGTGTCACCCAGGCTGGAGTGCAGTGGCCAGATCTCAGCTCACTGCAAGCTCCGCCTCCTGGGTTTACGCCATTCTCCTGCCTCAGCCCTCCGAGTAACTGGGACTACAGGCGCCCGCCACCTCGCCCGGCTAGTTTTTTGTATTTTTTAGTAGAGACGGGGTTTCACTGTGTTAGCCAGGATGGTCACATTTTCTTTATCCAGTCTATCATTGATGGGCATTTGGGTTGGTTCCAAGTCTTTGCTATTGTGAGTAGTACCACAATAAACATACGTGTGCATGTGTCTTTAGAGTAGAATGATTTATAATTCTTTGGGTGTATACCCAGTAATGGGATGGCTGGGTCAAATGGTATTTCTGGTTCTAGATCCTTGAGGAATTGCCACACTGTCTTCCACAATGGTTGAACTAATTTACACTCCCACCAGCAGTGTAAAAGTGTTCCTATTTCTCCACATCTCCAGCATCTGTTGTTTCCTGACTTTTTAATGACCATCATTCTAACTAGTGTGAGATGGTATCTCATTGTGGTTTTGATTTGCATTTCTCTAATGATCAGTGATGATGAACTTTTTTCCATATGTTTGTTGGCTGTATAAATGTCTTCTTTTGAAAAGTGTCTGTTCATATCCTTTGCCCACTTTTTGATGGGGTTGTTTGTTTTCTTGTAAATTTAAGTTCTTTGTAGATTTTGTATATTAACCCTTTGTCAGATGGATAGATTGCAGAAATTTTCTCCCACTTTGTAGGTTGCCTGTTCACTGTGTTGATTGTTTCTTTTGCTGTGCAGAAGCTCTTTAATTAGATCCCATTTGTCAATTTTGGCTTTTTTTTAAAAAAAATTATTAAGTTCTGGGGTACATGTGCACAACGTGCAGGTTTTTTACCTAGGTATACATGTGCCATGTTGGTTTGCTGCACCCATCAACTTGTTGTTTACATTAGGTATTTCTCGTAGTGCTATCCCTCCCCCAGCTCCCCACCCCCCCCACCCACAGACCCTGGTGTGCGATGGTTTCCCCACTGTGTCCATGTGTTCTCATTGTTCAGCTCCCACTTATGAGTGAAAACATGCAGTGTTTGGTTTTCTGTCCTTGTGATAGTTTGTTGAGAATGATGGTTTCCAGCTTCCTCCATGTCCCTGCAAAGGACATGAAGTCATCCTTTTTTATAGCTGCATAGTATTCCATGATGTATATGTGCCACATTTTGTTTAGCCAGTCTATTATTGATGGACATTTGGGTTGGTTCCAAGACTTTGCTATTGTGAATAGTGCCACAGTAAACATACGTATGCATGTGTCTTTATAGTAGCATAATTTATAATCCTTTGGGTATATACCCAGTAAGGGGATTGCTGGGTCAAATGGTATTTCTAGTTCTAGATCCTTGAGTAATCGCCACACTATCTTCCACAACGGTTGAACTAATTTACACTCCCACCAACCAGTGTAAAAGCGTTCCTATTTCTCCACATCCTCTCCAGCATCTGTTGTTTCCTGACTTTTTAATGATTGCCATTCTAACTGGGTTGAGACGGTATCTCATTGTGATTTTGATTTGCATTTCTGTAATGACCAGTGATGAGTATTTTTTCATATGTCTGTTGGCTGCATAAATGTCTTCTTTTGAAAAGTGTCTGTTCATATTCTTTGCCCACTTTTTGATGGGGTTGTTTTTTTTTTTTCTTGTAAATTTAAGTTCTTTGTAGATTCTGGATATTAGCCCTTTGTCAGATAAATAGGTTGTAAAAATTTTCTCCCATTCTGTAGGTTGCCTGTTCACTCCACTGATAGTTTTTTTTTTTTTTTTTTTTTTTTTTTTTTTTGCTGTGCAGAAGCTCTTTAGTTAGATCCCATTGGTCTATTTTGGCTTTTGTTGTCATTGCTTTCCGTGTTTTAGTCATGAAGTCTTTACCCATGCCTATGTCTTGAATGGTATTACCTAGGTTTTCTTCTAGGGTTTTTATGGTTTTAGGTATAAGATTTAAGTTTTTAATCCCTCTTCAGTTAATTTTTGTATGAGGTGTGAGGGAAGGATCCAGTTTCAGCTTTCTATATGGCTGGCCAGTTTTCCCAGCACCATTTATTAAACAGGGAATTCTTTCCCAATTGCTTGTTTTTGCCAGGTTTGTCAAAGATCAGAAGGTTTTAGATGTGTGATGTTATTTCTGAGGCCTTTGTTCTGTTTCGCTGGTCTATATATCTGTTTTGGTACCAGTACCATGCTGTTTTTGTTACTTTAACCTTGTAGTATAGTTTGAAGTCAGGTAGCATGATGCCTGCAGCTTTGTTCTTTTTGCTTAGGATTGTCTTGGCTCTGTGGGCTCTTTTTTGGTTCCATATGAAATTTAAAGTATTTTTTTCTAATTCTGTGAAGAAAGTCAATGGTAGCTTGATGGGGATAGCATTGAGTCTATAAATTACTTTGGGCAGTATGGCCATTTTCTGTTGTTTGAAATAGTTTCAGAAGGAATGGTATCAGCTCCTCTTTGTACCTCTGGTAGAATTCGCCTGTGAATTCATCTGGTCCTGGACTGTTTTTGGTTGGTAGGTTATTACTGCCTCAATTTCAGAAACTGTAATTCGCTTATTCAGAGATTTACCTTCTTCTTGGTGTAGTCTTGGTAGGGTGTATATGTCCAGGAATTTATCTATTTTTACTAGATTTTCGAATTTATTTGCATAGAGGTGTTTATAGTATTATCTGATGGTAGTTTGTATTTCTGTGGGAATCAATGGTTATATCCCCTTTATCATTTTTTATTGCATCTATTTGATTCTTCTCTCTTTTCTTCTTTATTAGTCTTGCTAGTGGTCTATTTTGTTGATCTTTTTAAAAAACCAGCTCCTGGATTCATTGATTTTTTTTTTGAAGGGTTTTTTGTGTCTTTATCTCCTTCAGTTCTGCTCTGATCTTTGTAATTTCTTGTCTTCTGCTAGTTTTTGAATTTGTTTGCTCTTTCTTCTCTAGTTCTTTTAATTGTGATGTTAGGGTGCCGATTTTACATCTTTCCTGCTTTCTTCTGTGGGCATTTAGTGCTATAAATTTCCCTCTACACACTGCTTTAATGTGTCTGAGAGATTCTGGTACGTTGTGTCTTTGTTCTCATTGGTTTCAAAGAACTTACTTAGTTGTGTCTTAATTTCGTTATTTAGCCAGTAGTCATTCAGGAGCAGGCTTTTCCAGTTTCCATGTAGTTGTGTGGTTTTGAGTGAGTTTTTTTTTTTTTTTTTTTTTGAGACAGAGTCTCCGCCCCCCGGGTTCACACCATTCTCCTGCCTCAGCCTCCCGAGTAGCTGGGACTACAGGCGCCCGCTACCATGCCCAGCTAATTTTTTCATATTTTTAGTAGAGACAGGGTTTCACAGTGTTTGCCAGGATGGTCTCGATCTCCTGACCTCGTGATCCGCCCGCCTCGGCCTCCCAAAGTGTTGGGATTACAGGCGTGAGCCACCGTGCCCGGTCCTTGAGTGAGTTTCTTAATCCTGTGTTCTAATTTGAGTGCACTGTGGTCTGAGAGACTGTTTGTTATGATTTCTGTTTTTTTTTTTTTTTTTTTACATTTGCTGAGGAGTGTTTTACTTCCAATTATGTGGTCAATTTTAGAATATGTGTGATGTGGTGCTGAGAAGAATGTATATTCTGTTGATTTGGGGTAAAGAGTTCTATAGATGTCTATTAGGTCTGCTTGGTCCAGAGCTGAGTTAGGTCCTGGCTATCCTTGATAACTTTCTGTCTTGTTGATCTGTCTAATATTGATAGTGGGGTGTTAAAGTCTCCCATTGTTGTTGTGTGTAGTCTAAGTCTCTTTCTAGGTCTCTAAGAACTTGCTTTATGAATCTGGGTGCTCCTGTATTGGGTACATATATATTTAGGATAGTTAGCTCTTCTTGCTGAATTGATCCCTTTACCATTATATAATGGCCTTCTTTGTCTCTTTGGATCTTTGTTGGTTTAAAGTCTGTTTTATCAGAGACTAGGATTGCAACCCCGCTTTTTTTTTTTCTTTCTTTCCATTTGCTTGGTAGATCTTCCTCCATCCCTTTATTTTGAGCCTATGTGTGTCTTTGTACATGAGATGGGTCTCCTGAATATAGCACACTGGTGGATCTTGACTCTTTATCCAATTTGCTAGTCTGTGTCTTTTAATTGGAGCATTTAGCCCCTTTACATTTAGGTTAATATTATTCTGTATGAATTTGATCCTGTCATGATGCTAGCTGGTTGTTTTGCCCGTTAGTTTATGCAGTTTCTTCATAGCGTCAGTGGTCTTTACAATTTGGCATGTTTTTGCAGTGGCTGGTACCGGTTGTTCCTTTCCATGTTTAGTGCTTCCTTCAGGAGCTCTTGTAAGGCAGGCCTGGTGGTGACAAAATCTCTCAGCATTTGCTTGTCTGTAAAGGATTTTATTTCTCCTTCATTTATGAAGTGATATGAAATTTGCTGCGTTTGAAATTCTGGGTTGAAATTTTTTTAAGAATGTTGAACATTGGCACCCACTCTCTTCGGGCTTGTAGGGTTTTTGCAGAGAGATCCTCTGTTAGTCTGATGGGCTTCCCTTTGTGGGTAACCCGACCTTTCTCCCTGGCTGCCCTTAACATTTTTTCCTTCATTTCAACCTTGGTGAATCTGATGATTATGTGTCTTGGGGTTGCTCTTCTCGAGGAATATCTTTGTGGTATTCTCTGTATTTCCTGAATTTGAATGTTGGCCTGTCTTGCTAGGTTGGGGAAGTTCTCCTGGATAATACCCTGCAGAGTGTTTTCTAACTTGCTTCCATTCTTCCAGTCACTTTCAGGTACACCATTCAAACATAGATTTGTTCTTTTCAGTTAGTCCCATATTTCATGGAGGCTTTGTTTCTTTTCACTCTTTTTTCTCTAATCTTGTCTTCTTGCTTTATTTCATTGACTTGAACTTTAATCACTGATATCCTTTCTTCCACTTGATCCATTTGGCTACTGAAGCTTGTGTATGCTTCATGAAGTTCTCATGCTGTGTTTTTCAGCTCTATCAGGTTATTTATTTTCTTCTCTACACTGGTTATTCTACTTAGCTATTCCTCTCACCTTTTCTCAAGGTTTTTAGCTTCCTTGTGATGGGTTAGAACATGCTCCTTTAGCTTGGAGGAGTTTGTTCTTACCTACCTTCTGAAACCTACTTCTGTCAATTCATCGAACTGATTCTCCATCCAGTTTTGTTCCCTTGCTGGTGAGGAGTTGTGATCCTTTGGAGGAGAAGAGGTGCTCTGGTTTTTAGAATTTTCAGCCTTTCTGCTCTGATTTCTCCCCATCTTTGTGATTTTATCTACCTTGGGTCTTTGATGTTGGTGACCTTCAGATGGGGTTTTGGTGTGGATGTCCTTTTTGTTGATGTTGATGCTATTCCTTTCTGTCTGTTAGTTTTCCTACTAACAGTCAGGTCCCTCAGTTGCAGGTCTGTTGAAGTTTGCTGGAGGTCCACTCCAGACCGTGTTTGCCTGGGTATCACCAGCGGAGTCTATGGAGCAGCAAATATTGCTGCCTGATCCTTCCTCTGGAAGCTTTGTCCCAGAGAGGCACCCACCAGATGGCAGCCAGAGTTCTCCTGTATGAGGTGTGTGTAGGCCCCTACTGGGAGGTGACTCCCAGTTAGGCTGCATGGGGTCAGGGGCCCACTTGAGGAGGCAGTCTGTCCGTTATCAGAGCTCGAACACGGTGCTGGGAGATCTACTGCTCTCTTTAGAGCTGTCAGGCAGGGATGTTTAAGTCTGCTGAAGCTGTGCTGGCAGCTGCCCCTTTCCCCAGGTGCTCTGTCCCAGGGAGATGAAGGTTTTATCTATAAGTCCCTGGTTGGGGCTGCTGCCTTTTGTTTAGATATGCCCTGCCCACAGAGGTGGAATCTAGAGAGGCAGTCGGCCTTGCTGAGCTGTGGTGAGCTTCGCCCAATTTGAGCTTCCTGGCAGCTTTGTTTATACTGTGGGCATAAAACCACCTACTCAAGCTTCAGCAGTGGCGGATGCCCTTCCCCCCACCAAGCTCCAGCATCCTAGGTCGATCTCAGACTGCTGTGCTAGCAGCGAGAATTTCAAACCAATGGATCTTAGCTTGTTGGGTTCTGTGGGTGCGGGACTCGTTGAGCTAGGCACCGGAGAGAATCTTCTGGTCTGCCGGTTGCGAAGACCGTGGGAAAATTGCAGTATTTGGGCAGGAGTGTAGCATTTTTCTCTCTCTCACAGCTTCCCTTGGCTAGGAAAGGGAAATCTCTGA